>NC_140582.1:1107105033-1107730033 GCF_964204655.1 Triturus cristatus | reverse complement strand
TTGGCTCACATGCGGAAGGTTAGAGCTGTTTCTTGGAATGGCCATCGTATTTCAATTTCTCAAGACTTTGCCAGGGACACGGTGATAAGGAGGAAGGGCTTTCTTAATCTCCGGAAGCGTTTATCTGAGATGAATATCCCCTTCTCCTTTGCTGGCCCTTCAAAATTCCGCATTACTTTCAAAGGTCGTGTCAGAATCTTTGATGAACCTGCTGATTTGGCCTCGTTTTTGGATAATCAGATGGAGTTACAGATGGAACTTCAAACGGAGGCCTCACATGTTCCTGGTTCTTCTGGCACCTGATGCGGTTATACATACTGCAATGTGTTTTCTTCTTTGTCAGATCTATTAAGTCTAGTTGCTTTTAGATCTGCGCGGTGGTCTTTATGTCCATTGGTTTTGGTGTGTCTTTGTCGTCTTTTGGTGCTCCCTTGTTATCGTTATGGTGTAATGGTCTTTATTGTTGTTAGTTTTATTGTATAAACCTTCCAATTTTTTCTGGTAGCATCTCTTGATGGTTTGACTTCACTCCTGTTCGCGTGTCGTCCTGTTACTCCTTGCCTTCCCAGTTTGTCTCTCGCCGTATTAGGTCCGGGTCCGTTTCTTATCCCGTTGTATGACTTCTTTATTTTCGCCGAATGCTGATGTGAAATTTGGTTCATTCTATCTCTTTGTGGTTGGTCTTTCTGCCTCATGGTTGTCTTTTGTTGTCTCGTATTTATGGAGTAGGCCATTGTTTTTTCCTTTGTTTTATTAACGTGTTGTTGTATGGATTATTCATATGTTTGAATCATAGGTGTTTATTAGATGCTTATTTATGGCTATAATTAGAGTCAATATGTGTCATCTATATAGTTACTAGTTATATCTATTTTACTGATTTATCACTGAGTGGTTTGTTTATTTAGTATTATTAATTATCTTTTTCGAATAGGTCAGATTTTTATAGATGCTTTGTACTTGATAGTTTTATGCCTCTTTACCTACATGTTCACTTACTTAGGTAAGCTTACCTCTTTTTGCCAAATTGTGTATATCTGGTTTTATCTATTCATGGTCAGTTATCTATAAGCTTATCTATAGATTTTAAATATTTATATATAGTATTAGTTCTCCTATTTATCTGCCATAGGGCTTCATTGATTGTTATATTGAGAGGTTGCTATATACCGTTTTCTATTATGTTTCACTTATTTTTCCCATAATGTATCATATAGTATGCTTTAGAATGTATTTCTTCTTTTCTCTTCATTCTGTTCCTTTTTCTCTTTATGAAGTCTGCTTTGGTTTTGCTCTACCTAATAGTAATTTTAACTTTTAGCTCACTTTCCACCAGCTCTTATTGCTTGCACTTGTTTTTTTTTTTCTCTCTTTCCTGCCCTTCCCGTTTTCTATGATCCATTTTAGCTGGTACCTATATATCAACTTGGTTATACGTGTTGCCTTTATAGTTTTTCATTTCGCTCTGTTTCCAAAATGCTATAATTAATTCCAGTTCTTAGCTTTTAGATAGTTCTTCTTTTACACACGTATAATCAGCTATGTACTGTTTTGGGGCTACTTATGCTGATGTTTTTTATTCCTCTTGTTGGTCCCCTGCTCTTTTTCCCATGTTCCCCCTTGTATGAATTTGGTCTTCTTCAGACCTGCCTTATGGACCCTTCTCTCTCTCTTTCTGTGTATTTTCTTGCTTTCTTTTTCCTCTTCTTTCCTTTTTTCTCTTCGGATTTCCTTTTTGGTTTCACCTTGTTTCGTGTTGGCTTCTAATGTCTGCTGGTTGGTTCTCCTGGACGTTGTAGTTCATTTGTCATATATGAAATGTCTTTTTTTCCTGATAATGGTTCTATGTCTGGATTGAATATACTTTCCCTTAATGTTAAAGGGTTAAATCACCCAGTTAAAAGGTCAAAGATTTTGGACTACTGTAAATCTCTTTCTTCGGATCTCGTCCTTTTTCAGGAAACAAAGCTCTCTGCCAAGGAGGCGTTGTTTCTGAAGAAAGAGTGGGTCTTTGATGTTGCTTGTTCAGATGCTTGTGGTAAAAGAAATGGGGTAATTACCTTAGTTTCTAAACATTCTGGGTTATCTATCGTTTCCTCTGAGCAGGATAAAGAGGGTCGGTGGTTGCTGTCTAAGATGTCCAATGGTAATGCTGACCTCTTTGTCATGAATATTTATGCCCCCAACAAGGATGACCCGTCCTTTTGGAAAGCGATCACCAAAAAGCTAAATGATACACCTCACTCTGGTAATCTTATTGTAGGTGGAGACTTTAATTTGCCAATGGATCCCATCTTAGATAGGAATTCTGCCTTTAATTTTCGTCCCCCTAAAGCACATAAACAAATGATTAATATGTGCTCTCTTACCCATCTTCAGGATGTCTGGCGTCTTCATAATCCCACTGGTAGTGACTTCTCCTTTTTTTCTTCCCCTCATTCGTCCTTTTCACGCATTGATTATCTTTTGGTTCACTCCTCTCTGGTTCAATCTTCTTCTTCTCCGCTTATTCACCCTATTTTAATTTCTGACCATGCCGCTGTGACTTTTACTCTTATGTCCTTTGCCCCTAGGGCACGATCTCGTTCGTGGAGACTAAACACAGAAATTTTACATGATGAGTCCTTGGTGCGAGAGTTTTCCAATGATATCGAGACGTTTTTTATTGAGAATGTTGGGTCAGTCAGTCCCCCTGTTGTTCTCTGGGACTCTTTTAAATGTACTTTCCGTGGTCAGGTCATTAAATATATGTCAAGGAGAAATGCAGCCATTAAAAAGGAACTCACGGACTTAGCAGATGAGATTAAACGTCAGGAATCCCTTTTTCGACATTCTAAGGATAAGTCCTGCCTCCAATCTATTAAGAATTTAAAGTATACGTACAATACTATAGTCACTAAGAGAGCTCATATTGGCCTTCAGGCTCAGAAATCTAAGAAATTGCTGTTAATAAATCGTGCGGGCAAGATTCTTGCAGCCACTTTAAAGTTTCAGGAATCTTCTTGTAATTCTTCCCAAATTTCTTCTATTACTGACCGGCTTGGTATGAAAAAATTTCAAACTGTAGAAATTCTTGAGGTCTTCCGCGATTTTTATAATAATTTATATACCCCGTCTGCTCAAGCTTCTTTTGAACAATGTCAGGAATTCTTGAAGTCGGTTCCTTTGAAAGTTGTTTCGGAGGAAGATAATAACTCATTGAATTGTCCGATTACTTCTGACGAAATCATTTCCGCGATTAAAGCTACTCGTTCTGGTAAAGCTCCTGGTCCTGATGGATATCCTATTGCGTTTTATAAAACCTTTATTTCCGTGCTTGTCCCGAAACTTCAATCCGTTTTTGATGCTTTTATTAAGGATGGTTCTGTGTCTGGTTCCGCGGCTGATGCTACTATTGTAGTTATCCCCAAAGAAGGGAAGGATCATGCAGATCCCAAGAATTTTCGTCCTATTTCCCTTCTTAACATGGAAGCTAAGATCTTTGCTAAAATCTTAGCTAAACGCTTAGAGTCCTTTATTCCTCAATTGGTTCATCCCTCCCAAACAGGTTTCGTAAAGGGGCGTCTTGCACGTGATAATATTCGTACTTTTTGTCATATTCTTGGTGCCGCCAAGCGATCTAATCTTCCGGCGGCGGCCTTGGCCCTTGATGCTGAAAAGGCCTTTGATAAGGTCTCTTGGCCTTTTTTAAGAGCTGTTTTATGTGCACATAACCTTGGTGATTCCTTTATTCGTATGGTTATGTCTCTTTACTCCCGACCTAGGGCTAACATACGGGTGAATGGTGCTACGTCTTCCTTTTTTAACCTTTGTCAGGGCACTAGACAAGGGTGTCCTTTGTCCCCTCTCTTATTTTTGTTGTCCATTGATCCTCTTCTCAGAATGATTGACTCGCATCCAGATATTAAGGGGTTCTCTTTTGGGTCTCATCAGATAAAAACAGCTGCATATGCAGATGATGTTCTCATTTTTTCTGATGATATTGCACTGGCCATCCCTGCTATTTCGGATACGATTTCTCTTTTTTCAAAAGTTTCAGGATACACTCTGAACAAAGATAAGACAGAGATGTTTCCCTTAAATGCTTATTGCTTCTCCTCTCATATGGGTTCGGCGGGCTTTAAATGGCAATCTAAACAGCTAAAATATCTGGGTATCTATTTTTGTTCCACCCTATATGCTACGGCTACTTATAATGAATCCCAAACTATTCTTAAGGTGAGACGTCTTTTAGAAACTTGGTCTCCGAAGCATATTTCTTGGTGGGGCCGACTGCAGACTCTTAAAATGATGATCACTCCTATTATTAATTTTGTTTCCTCTATGCTTCCAGTAAGGCTTTCTGATTCCTTCTTTCATGAACTTGATTTGCTTACTTCCAAATTTCTATGGAATGACAGAAGGGCTAGGATTGCTTATAAATTTTTACGGAAATCTTATGATATGGGTGGCTGTAATTTTCCTGATTGGGGGAAGTATCAAACGGCTTTTCTGGCGTCCCAGGGTGCCCTTTGGTTTTCTTCTCCATCTCTTCATGTTCCAGCATGGTTGACAATAGAACAGGAACTGGCCTCCCCACTGCCGACTGCCTCTTTTTTAACCACGAATACCCTTTCTATTCCATTCTCTCGTTCTATTATTTTAGACACTATTGCTGCGGTTCGCAAGGTTGATAAGAGAGTAGCAATTCCACTGCATAAAACTAGATGGTCGTCTATTTGGCGCAATTCTAAAATCAAAATTAATATTGACCCAGAGTTGATGTCTTACTGGGCTGGGAAAGGTGTCTCACTTGTTAAACATCTCTATGATTCCAACAATGACCCTTCCCCTTTCTCATCCCTAGCTCAACAATTTTCTTTATCTAATTTAGACTTTTATACTTTTCTTAAGATAAAGGTTGCACTTGCTAAAATGCACCTTCATCCTTCTTCCCCTATGATTACGCTTTTTCAGTTATGGATCAGGACTGGTCATGTTGCGTCTCGGATTTACAAATTCTTATCGTCCTCTACACTCCCTTCCCAAACTGTCACACAGCAAAAATGGTTACATAATTTTGATCATAGTGTTACCGATCATATCTCTTCTGATACCTGGCAGGATATTGGTAAATTTTCTCTTTGTAACAAAATCGCCCCCTCTTTAATGCAGTCTAAGTTTTTCTCTATTAATCTTCTTCACTGGACTCCCACTCGTTTGTACTCGCAAAATCTCAAAGAAGACAATCTGTGCTGGAGTTGTGGGCTTTTACCAGGCGATTTTCAACATATGTTCCTTGATTGCTCCCTTCTCCAATCCTTTTGGGATTTAATTCACAAGCACCTCATGCTCATCTTTAATATTAAATTCCAACTTTCTTTTCCATTAATCCTTTTAGGTCCGTTGGCGGCCCCAGTCCCTCTGCCTTTAGATCCCATGGAGTTACAGTTGCTGGATCTCTTATTGACTATTGCAGTCAAAGTAATTCTCATGGAGTGGAAATCCTTTTCATCCGTCTCTTACCATACTTGGTGGGCTTGGGTTTCCTTTCTACGAAGTGCTCATACATCAGTTGACCATGCTCATCTATCCCCTTCTATATCTACTGGTGTTTGGAAAGCCTTAGATTCATACATGGAGATGCCCTCCGAGGGGCTGGTGGAGCAATATCCCTTTGATTTGTCTGGTTAGTGTTGTCTTGTGTGTCGGGTGAATCCTTTGGAAATCCTCTCTTCTTCCTTTTCTCCTCTCTGTCTCTCTTTTTCTTTCCTCATCTCTTTCCTACTCTTTCCGTCTTTTCTTTCTTCCTCTCTTTTCTTTCCTCTTATCCCTACTTTGCCATCTGAGGGTGATACTTTTGATAAGTATCTTTCCCGGATATCATTTTGGTTCGTCCCTCCTTAAGTAATTTATTTATCTGATATCTGCGGATTAATGAATGACAATGATTTGATTTCCTATTATTTAATTTTATTTTAATGTATCTGTTGCCTTTGTCTGATATCAATTGTATCACTTTTGCTTGTATCTCATGTTTCGTATTTGCTTCTTTAAAATAATAAAATTCTTTTGAAACAAAAAAAAAAATCACTATTGTATCCAAAACGCTTTTACTCAACTGTTTACAGGAGATGTCCAAGAACTGAATCTAGCATCCAGTCCTGTGGTTAGAAAAGTAATCCATCAAGTAACTAATTGCATTTGACTAGAAATTCACATTGAGCTCAATGTTGCTTTGTGTTTGAAATTGTGTTGCCCATTGCAACAACTGTAACTACTGTACTTAAAAGTCTATTGCCTATTTGCAAAGTATTTAAACTAAAGTAATTCATTCTGAGAAAGTATATTTTGTATTGTAATGTATAATGTAAATAAAAAAATAAAATATCTACAAATAAACAGTTTAAACAATGTAGTAAATCAGTATCAAAAAAATCATTATAACAATTAATACATTACAAATTGTCATTTACAAAACCTTTGAAATTCACTGAAAAAACCATAGGTTTCAGGCATGATATAGTTAGGAATTAGCATTTAAAAAACCTTTGAAATTCACTGAAAAAAACATAGGTTTCAGTCCTGATATAGTTAGGAATTAGCATTTAAAAAACCTTAGAAATTCACTGAAAAAACAATGGGGCAGATTTATGAGCCCCTTGCGCCTCATTTACACCGCCGTTGCGTCACTTTTATGACGCAGCGGCGGCACAAATCCTGCACCATGCTGCGGGGTATTTACAACATGACGCATCTGGCAGATGCGTCACGTTGTAAAGCCCTGCGCCACATGTAGGCAATCTGGAGCAGGGGGGGCGTTCCGGCGCAGGAACGTCTCCTAAAAGTGGCTGAGTCAAATCTACAAGATTTTACTCAGTCACTTTTAAGGCCATGCTGCGTCAAAACCTTGCGCCTGCTTGAAGCAGGCGTAAGGATTGACGCAGCATGTAAGGGATAGGGCACCCCCGAGCCTTGCTGGAGCTGCGTCGCGCTTGCGACGCAACTCCAGCAATGCGCCGCCTTTCCGAGAGGAGATGCATCACGCATCTGCCCATCCGAGTGCCACGGTGCGCCGCATTGTAAATGCGGTGCATCAATGGTGGCGCACGGGGGGGCAGATGCATCGCAACTCTTCTGGCACATCTCTGCTGATTAGCAGAGATGCGCCAGACGTCATAAATCTGCCCCAATAGGTTTTAGGGGTGTTATAGTTAGCTGGACATTTCACTCGAACAAAACCATTGAAATTCCTCCGATATAGTTAATTGTACTAACTACATCTCACGCGCCCGCAATCAACTGCTGATGATGTCACATATTACATCATTCATTACTTGGTCAGTGACATCACTGATGACATCTCAAATGACATCACTGATGACATCATCCACGTGACAATCAGATACACCTCATCATACACTAGTATAACCTTTCATCACTCACTGTAAAATAGAGAGTGCCAGATTTAAAACCATTGACACACCAATACAAGTTTTTAAACACCCACTCAGTGATTCCTAGATCTATACACACATCTAATCACTTACCTATAGATTCACTCATACATGCTGTCAATGATCAATATAACACTATCAAATATACTTATACACCTATATCGACATTACACACCAGCACACATCCTAATCACTTATGAAGTCATCCTACTCACTTATGCAAACAATGGATCATACTTATTTTTACTTAGCTATACACTTATAAAAACATCACTTCATCTATTCATATAGATAATAACTCATACTTAGTGTGTTATAAAAATACTATTCCAACTATAGAGTTATCCATACAGTCACTCATACAATCACTGAGTCTTATGTATACTTATTTATATACAACAACTGACACATGCACTGGCTTTTATTTTTCTTGTTTGTTGGACATGTACCATGGAGACATATATTGGCTCATCGCCACACCCATAAAGATATTCACTCACCCAAACAACTGTTATAACATGTAGTTTTAACTTCAGATACCTACTGAATCAACTATTCACACATCTTTGGGCAGTCACACACCCTCCACCGAACCACACACACATTCACTCTTCCATACAAATACTCAGTTAACTAATCAATAAATAATATAGACTTTCACGTAGCTAGTAACCATCTGGTGCAGCAGTTTACACAACAATTGACACAGATATTCACACAGTTTTGTCACTATCCAATATATTTAGTAAGACACTATAAATTAGTCAAGTAAACAGTCAATCACACTGCTACTAAATCCTTCATCCAGATATTTATATTTATATATCCACCCATTCTTCAATGCAAATTGCTATATATAAATATATATATCATACATATTTAAATAACGAACCAAACCACATTCACTGGATGATGTCATCAGTGATGTCATTTGAGATGTCATCAGTGATATCACTGACCATGTCATGAATGATGTAATATGTGACATCATCAGCAGTGGATTGCGGGCGCGCGAGATGTGGTTAGTACAATTAACTATATCGGAGGAATTTCAATGGTTTTGTTCGAGTGAAATGTCCAGCTAACTATAACACCCCAAAATATACATTCTCAGAATGAATTACGTTAGTTTAAATACTTTGCAAATAGGCAATAGACTTTTAAGTACAGTAGTTACAGTTGTTGCAATGGGCAACACAATTTCAAACACAAAGCAACATTGAGCTCAATGTGAATTTCTAGTCAAATGCAATTAGTTATTTTATGGATTACTTTTCTAACCACAGGACTGGATGCTAGATTCAGTCCTTGGACATCTCCTGTAAACAGTTGAGTAAAAGTGTTTTGGTTACAGTAGTGATTTTTAAGGATTATTATTGTATTTTAAAAGTTGACACTTTGAAAATTTTTCACATAGAATCACCAATGTTATCCTATGGCAGAAAATTCGCTTAGCAGGTAAGTAGTGTTATCGTTACTTTTTCTTACTCAGTGGTGGATCCTGGATCCAGCACAGATGAATCTCCTGTAAACAGTTGAAAGAATGTGTTTAAGTCATACAGATGATTTTTTAGGAATATTTTTAGTTTGTGAAAATAGACACTTCGAAACTTTTCTACTTAAAAGCACACTATGGATTCCTACGGAAGGAAATACAAGTTACTGGTAAGTACGCTTAGAATTATTTTTCAGGGTCAGTGCTGGGCTAAAAGATGCAGCCCTCGGTTCTCTCCTGAGAACAGGTGAGTAAATCGGAATTCGTAGTTCGGCTGATTTTAGAGGAATATTTGTACGTTTCAAAAATGGACACTTAGAACCTTTTCTGCTGAAAACCACACAATGGATTCCTATGGAAGGAAATACAAGTTACTGGTAAGTACGCTTAGAATTATTTTTCAGGGTCTGTGATGGGCTAAAAGATGCAGCCCAGGGTTCTCTCCTGAGAACAGGTGAGTAAATCGGAATTCGTAGTTCGGCTGATTTTAGAGGAACATTTGTACAATGGTAAAGGAAGGGGGCGGGGCCTGAGGTGACGTGTGCAAACATGCCCTGTGGCATGTTTTAAGTTGGGGAATTAATTTCTCTTCAATCCTGCGGTCCCCTGGGGGCCAACTAGCCCATCAGGTACCTCCAGTATGCGTCAGGGAGCTGCGTTGCAGAGCGGTGTTCAGAGGCCACACCCCTTTTTACAACACTCTGCAAAGCATCTCCGTGGTGCTTCCTGGAGGTGCCTGGTGGGCTAGTTGGCCCCTAGGGGACCTCTGATTGAAGAGGAATTAATTCCCCAAATTAAGATGCACCACAGGGCGTGTTTACATAGGGGCGAAGGGAGGGGACGGGGCCTGAGGTGATATGTGCAAACATGCCCTGTGGCATGTTTTAAGTTGGGGAAATAATTCCCCTTCAATTCTGAGAGTCCCTGGGGGCCAACTAGCCCACCAGGTGCTTCCAATAAGCGCCATTGTGCTGTATTGCAGAGAGGTGGCCAAGGCCGTGCCTCTTTTTACACCTCTCTGCAACGCAGCTGTGTGGCACTTACTGGAGGTACCTAGTGGGCTAGTTTGCTAGTTGGACCCCAGGATTCAAGGGGACTTAATCTACCAAATTAAAACAGCCACAGGGCGCGTTTACACAGTGGTGAAGGGAGGGGATGGGGCCCGAGGTGGCGTGTGAAAACATGCCCTGTGGCACGTTTTAAGTTGGGGAAATAATTCCCCTTCAATCCATAGGGCCCCTGGGGGCGAACTAGCCCACCAAGTGCTTCCAGTAAGCGCCACTGCGCTGTGTTTCAGACAGGTGGCCCTTTTTACACCTCTCTGCAACGCAGCTCTGTGGCACTTACTGGAGGTACCTAGTGGGCTAGTTTGCTAGTTGGACCCCAGGATTCAAGGGGACTTAATCTACCAAATTAAAACAGCCACAGGGCGCGTTTACACAGTGGTGAAGGGAGGGGATGGGGCCCGAGGTGACGTGTGAAAACATGCCCTGTGGCACGTTTTAAGTTGGGGAAATAATTCCCCTTCAATCCATAGGGCCCCTGGGGGCTAACTAGCCCACCAAGTGCTTCCAGTAAGCGCCACTGCGCTGTGTTTCAGACAGGTGGCCCTTTTTACACCTCTCTGCAACGCAGCTCTGTGGTGCTTACTGGATGTACCTAGTGGGCTACTTGGACTATAGGGACACTCAGGATTCAAGGAGACTTAATCTCCCAAATTAAAACGGACCGGACACGGGGGCATTTACACAGTGGTGAAGGGAGGGGATGGTGTAGGAAAGTGGCTCTATATATACTGGACCAAAGAAAAATCAGCCAAACTATGAATTCAGATTTACTCACCTGTTATCAGGAGAGACCTCAGTGCTGCATCTTTGAGCCCAGTACTGATCCTGAAAAGTAATTCAAACCATACTTACCAGTAACTTGAATTTCCTTCCGTAGGATTTCATTGCCTGCTTTTTGCTGAAAAAGTTTCTAAGTGTCGATTTTTGAAACTTACAAATATTCCCCTAAAATCAGGCAAACTACGAATTCCGATTTACTCACCTGTTATCAGGAGAGACCTCAGTGCTGCATCTTTGAGCCCAGTACTGATACTGAACAGTAATTCCAACCATACTTACCAGTAACTTGAATTACTTCAAATGGCTTATACTCTGTTCAACTGGTTCCAAAAAGGCTTTGCAAACTGCAAATTTCTTGAAACCCTTGGTTTTCCTGGTCAGCAATTTTAGCTCCTGATAAAACTTGGATCTTGTGAACATGTCTCCCAAGAATGGTGCTTTAATCTAGCGGTACTGGCCTATAGAATCTTTCAAATGTTCATCATGTTTCAAGATATGCCAATTACACTTTATCAGGGGAATAATAGACCCATATTCCTTGTTGAAGCCCATGAAAAAATGCATCACTTGGTCCTGGTCACTCTTGACCTTTGGTGTGGTTGTGGATTTGCCTGAAAATTCATGAACAGCAATTTCTCCCAGTTTTTCTTCAGCACCCTCTGTTTGGTGTCTCTGAGGATGCTGGCTGAATATCCTCCATCCGAGAACTGTGCAATCATCAACCTGGCTTCGGTTTCAAATGATGCATCAGAAGAGCAAGTCCTACGTGCCATAAGCAGCTGACTTTAGAGTAAACTCCATTTTATGGAGCACGTGTGGCTACTGTTGCCATGCAGAATTGAATTACAGGTAATCTTTTTTCAAAAATATTAGTTTGGATGGAATCCCCTACCACTTGTACTCTAACATCCAGAAAATCAATTTTACATGCACTCCATTTTACAGTCAATTGAATGTTGTAGGGATTAGTATTTAAAATTGCAACATATTCAATCAACAATGCCTCATCTCCCTCCCACATGAAAAACAGATCGTCAATGAAGCGCACCCACATTGCAATCTTACTGGTGTGGTGCGTATTACACTCCTCCTATGCAACTTCTTTCTCCCACCAGCCCATATATATGCTTGCATACATAGCGACGAATGCTGTCCCATCGCTGTGGCTTGCTTCTGGAAGTATATTTTTTTTGTCAAAAAGAAAGACGTTGTGTGCTAGACAAAAAGAGAGCATGGTGAGGAGCATTGTAGCAATTTGTTCAACTGCCAGGGATCTTGATCTACAAGAATAACGACATGCATCTATGCCAGAATTATGGGAGATGTATGTATACAGAGAACACACACCCATAGTTACCATTATGTAGTCGTCCTGCCATAGGATATTGTTAACTTTACATAAAAAAACATTAGTGGCTTGCATGTATGATTCAAGTTTGGTGACATAATGGCTTAGAAATAGATCTAAAAACCTGGAACTGCTCTCTAATAAAGACCCCATCATACTGACAATTGGCCTCCCTAGAGGACTTAAAAGGTCCTTGTGCACCTTCAGGAGACAGTAGATGACCAGTGTCCTGGGATGATCAATCTTTAAGTATAGATGTTCTTCACATGATAACAGCCCCTGTTCAGCCCATCCACTGAGCATGGCATGATATTCCCTTTGATGGTCACCGATGGGGTTACTTCTCAGTTCTTGATAGTGTTCCTTCACTCTCAACTGCCTGTTTATCTCTCTGGTGTGTTGGCTTGTGTAACAACATTGCCTCCTTTGTCTGAGGACTTGAGCATGATAGATATTATTCCTCAATGCATTTAGCTCATGCCAATCCTGTACTGAGAAGTTATTATGGTCCCTCTGGCATTCTACTACTCACAATTTGATGATGTCATCTACTAATAGTTCATGGTACACATAAACCAGATTCCCAGTTGGCAGTTGTGGTATAAATCTACTTACAGGTTTCAGTCCACTATCAATGGTGCAGTTTGTTGTGAACTTTATCTGATTGAGTAAGGGAATACCACCTTCATTAAATGCCACCATGGGGCCACTGGTCAGGCCTCCTATATCCAGGCTATTTATCTCTAATATATCCAGAATGTCACCAATAGAGAAATGAACAAAGATTGGTGCCGAGCATTCAGAATTGACAGTTTTCTCAGGGCCCTTCATTGCAAAATGTTACGCAGTTTTAGTTTCCAGACAAATTTGTAGGCCTCTAGCCTCAGCTTGACAAAATCTAGTCCTACTAAGGGGCAAAAACTTAGACCATAATTCAGAATCTTTAGTTGGCCTAGTGTGAGGGGAATGCCTGAGATGTTGATCACAGTGTTATCCGCATCCCCTTGTAATCCATTAAGAGATGCCAGTGCTGTGGTTCTTTTGTCTCTTTCACCTTTCCTTTTTTCTTGGCCCCTCCTTGTTTTGCATTGCCTTGCCCTCTGCCTTGAATTTGCCACCTGCCTTGCTGGGGAGTCACCATGATCAGGAGCCACATCTTCTCCCAAAAATCCAGTTTCTCTCTGGGTCCTTCAGATGCAGAGGACCCTGGTTCAGAGCTCTATTCTGTATCACTGACATGTATTGTTTTAGGACCCATTGTATTGAATTTCTCTTTGGCCCTGAAAAAAGTGCAAAAGTGTAGATCCTCCCAAATTAGTTATCCAACTTGTCACTGTTAAATTTATGGGCCTTACCCATACGTGTCTCCTCCTCATGTTTCTCAATGTGTTACTCCATTTTCATAAGGAGTGTTTAATCTTCCTCCTGTTCTTTAACAGTCTCAACTTCTACCATGAGTAGATCTAGAATTGCTGTTTGCTCTTCCATATAACACCTTGCATGGGTTATAAGTGTTTCCATGAGCCTAAAGGAGAAACCTTCCGCTTTAGATCTTCATTCCTCAAACAGATCAGCATCCATATCTTCAAATGTGAGAATCACAAAAATACAGAAACTATGTGGTATCTTATGGCATTCGATATATGTCATCAGTGATGTCATCTCCTAATATTTTTTAGATTCCGCAATTCGTGCTTTCTCTGATTCCCTAATGACCACCTGTGGTGTTCTTACAACTCCTGTTCTTTATTGGCGTGCTCCCACATTCATTGTTGCACCACTAAGTACGTCCAAAGCTAGTTTCTCACATGGAGGTCTTTGTCTGTCATCATAGATGTACATATCAGTTCAATGTCATGATGCTCTATTCACTCACAATTCCAACAGTTCTGAGCAACAAATCTCACTGTATAAAAATGGGACGTGCGGTTCAACAGTAAAAAGTGACTGTGGTCGAGTGTTGCTATATTAAAGAAATCAAGTGCATCTGAAGAGTTTTCTCCAGTTTGGAATCACCTCTGGCATAGTTCATTTGCATGGAGACAAGGAATCCAGCTCAAACGCCCATCAGGTAGTGTACGGGCAGCTGGGCTGCGTAATGCCAGTATCAATCAGTGTCGCACAATCACTCAATAGTCATGAACCCTCCATCCAACCTCAGTCGTACATGTGTATATATATATATATATATATATATATATATATATATATATATATATATATATATATATATATATATATATATATATATATATATATATATATATGTGAACAAGGCTCTGGGAGAGCCGAAACGTTATGGCCGTCGCTCTGGGTGAATAAAAGAAAATAAGCACCTTATATTGGTTCGTGTACCGACTTCTTTGGCGTCAGCAAGAGTTTTGAAGCTGTGGAGCTGGTTGATTTGATATGTATATATATATATATATATACACACACATGCACGACTGAGGTTGGATGGGAGGGTTCATGACTATTGAGTGATTGTGCGACACTGACAACCTCTGCAGTCCAGCTGATCTTCCAACTGCATCCACCAAACAAGGTTGGTGCTGGGCAAGTGGGTGCAGAACCCCCTCCAAATGCAAAACACAGTCACACCACAATGCAAGTAAAGGCCCACACTCCACGGAGAATGATCCACAAAAGTTTTATTGCAACGGATGATGTGAATATATATGGTTACAGAAACGTTATCCTTAGGAATTATCATTAAAAAATGTAGAAATTCACTGAAAAAATAAAGGTTACAGGGACATAATAATTAGGGAAAATAATTTTTTTAAACCTAAGAACTTCACAGAAAAAACAAAGGCTACAGGGACATTATAGTTAGGAAATAACTGAAAAAATGTAGACATTCACTAAAAAAACACAGGTAACAGGGACGTTATAGTTAGGAAATAGAGGTTTAAAACTAAAAATTCACAGAAAAATACAAAGGTTACAGGGGCGTTATAGTTAGACTCACTCACAGACCCACTCAGACATTCCCACACCCACTCACGAACCCCCTCAGACACTCACACACTCACTCACAAACCCACTTAGAGGCTTATGCTCCCATTCAAATTTTTCAAAGGCTCATGCACCCACTTACAGATCCACTCAGACACTCAAGCACCCACTCACAGACCCACTCAAACATTAATGTTCCCATTCATAGACCCACTCAAGACTCATGCATCAATTCACAGACCCACTGTGAGACTCATGCACTCGCTGACTGACCCACTCAGACTGTTGTGTAGTTTCTACCCTATGGGAGGAACTGCAGGCCCGATTCACAGAACTAACTTAAGACAAAATCCTAAACTTACTACCATTTTGGTATTCACAGAAGGCACTTACTCATTTTGGTATTCACAGAAGGCACTTACTCATTTCGGTATTCACAGAAGTTAGGAGTCCTAACTTTAGGACTCCTAAATGCCTTCTGTGAATACCGAAAGTCTTAAAATTAGGATTTTTCTCAGTTTAGTAGTAGTATAGTTAGGACTCCTAACTTTAGGACTCCTAAATGCCTTCTGTGAATAACGAAAGTCTTAAAATTAGGATTTTTCTCAATTTAGCAGTAGTAAAGTTAGGACTCCTAACTTTAGGACTCCTAAATGCCTTCTGTGAATACCGAAAGTCTTAAAATTAGGATTTTTCTCAATTTATTAGTAGTAAAGTTAGGACTCCTAACTTTAGGACTCCTAAATGCCTTCTGTGAATAACAAAAGCCTTAAAAGTAGGATTTTTCTCAGTTTAGTAGTAGTAAAGTTAGGAGTCCTAACTTTAGGACTCCTAAATTGAGAAAAATCCTAATTTTAAGACTTTCGGTATTCACAGAAGGCATTTAGGAGTCCTAAAGTTAGGACTCCTAACTTCTGTGAATACCAAAATGAGTAAGTGTCTTCTGTGAATACCAAAATGGTAGTAAGTTTAGGATTTTGTCTTAAGTTAGTTCTGTGAATCGGGCCCTGCGTGTTTGTGTATAACAAAACCATTGGGATGGTCCCTGACTAATTCTATGCACCCTCCCAAGGATATGCTATCTTATAGACAAGCTAGCTCACAGTGCCACCATAAGTGCTCCTAAAGATAGGTGGATAGCAAACGGTTCTGGCAACCACTGAACATGACAACCCTGATCACCGCAGGAATCTTGGTAACAGTTCTAGAACCCTTTTACTCAGTCACTTGTGTTCTCTTATTCTCAAAGAAAGATACAAGGAATACACAGTGGGATGTTTTCTATGTTTATTGAACCAACGTGATTTTTGTATAGAATATTTGTGCTTATATGACAATAGGCAGAAGCAAATGAAAGTGTTTAGAATCTTTTAGACATTGAACAGAATACAAAACTCCGTAGCCAAAGTGTCTTGGGGGTGTGTGTATGTGTTCGGCCAAGAATCCCAATACTGGTTGATCCAACCTTGGATACCTGAAGGGAAAGAATGTATGTTTCAGTCCTGGTCGCAAATTTAGCACCCTTGAGGAGATATCCGCAAGCTTTTGGGCCAAAGCTTCAGCGTTTAGAGACCTCACCACTGACAAGTAAGCACTCCTCTGCCTAAACTCAGATATGCTTATTTACTTATAATGAAAAGCATCCTTTTGAGTCCTGTGCAAGCCAGCATTGTCATGGTCTAAAGATAGCTGTGCCGCCCCGGAGATGAAAATAGAACAACATTAGCACAATGTGTGTTGAGGCCTTGTACATAGGGATCAAGGAGTTGTGATAATGTTCATTGAAGTGGAATCTGTAAGCCAAGCATTTTCAGAGAAATTGTCACACATGCAAATGTTTATAAAGGGTCGGAGTGTGAAAGGGAATACAAACTAGAAAATATGTAGATGATATAAATATGGCATTGTTTATATTTGGGCCTAGCTAAGACACATAACACCCACTCCTCAGACAATTGGATGACCAATGAGCCATCTGAAAAATAGAAAAGCCATATAAAAACAGTGTGTTATAAAAGTATATGATAGAAAATTATCTAAAAAAGAATTCTTAAAAAGGCAATCATGTGATTTGAAAGTCAAAGTACACAGAAAGCCATTGCTTAATAATTTAGAACTTATAAAAGTTAATAAAATCAAGTTAAAATCGCTTTTGGGAAAAATCAGGCCAAATTAACAGTTCCACCAAACAGGATAGCCAATTGTTTATGTGTTCTGAGTGGTAGACTAAACAAACCTCTTCCCAGCAACTGAGGATGAAGTTCCCAGGTTTATAGAGCAAATATGTTCCCATCCTGCCCCAACAGCAGCCGCTGAGGGAGTGACCAGAGCCTGCAGAAGGGACGCAGAGCCAAGATCTATTTCACTAGGAACTGAAGCATTTCAGGATGACTCACAAATGCATTCATCAGCAATGGATAATCTAGGGAAAACTATACAAATTGGCCTTTAAGAGGTCCCCAGTACATCTATGTCTGATGGCTCAACCAATTGTGATCTGAGGCATAGATCCAGGACACATTTGGAAGTGCACAGTAGGCACTGGAATACAGAGTGCATGCAGTGAAGCCAGACAGGCCCAAAGGCCAAGAACCAATGCTCACCTGAAGGCAAGGTGTACCGAAGCATTGCACCACGCATTCACGGCACAGCAGCACAAGTGGTAGTGCTTGTTCCATTTAGTTTTGAAGTGGGACATCCATTGCAGAGCAGAAAAACTAAAATCACCATCCCGGCAACCAGGATCAGGACAAGCGAAAGACCACTAAGAAAGATGGAATTACTCTGAAACCTGTTTGGAAGGTTCTAACTAGACTTAAAAAGTGTTCTATTCCCTTTGATCTGACATGTTAAATATATAATGGACCAGCTCCTCAAAATGCAGTGAGAAGTTAGGATGGAGTAGCGCCTGTATCTCTAGAGAGGACCTGCAACCTGGATATCAAACGTCTCTTTAGTGGGTGTTAAGGCCACACCTTTTTGAAACAGCATGGCTTTCAGTTTGCTCAGAGCATCAAAGCATTGTTAGAAACATTTATTGAAAGGCCATGGCATTGCCTCCCTAACTGTGTGGGCAGGTGGAAACAGAACTTGAGTAAAAAAATTAACTGTGGAATTTACAGGTACCGGATAAGCAATGCTGGGCTTCATTCCACAACAGCCTTGATTTTTAAGCATCAAATAGCTCCCATTAGAGAGTAGTCTGATAACTGGGTGAATCACAGCCATGATCAACCTCTCAGGTAACATGACACATTTGTTACAGATGCATTACAAGCCCCATGAAGTGAAATTCCCTTGTGTACTATGGACCCACTTAAAATGTTCTCACAGTAAGAACTGCTGACAAAGACTTTAGCATCCCTATTCCTACACTGAAACTTGAAAAGCGGTTCCCAATACTCAGGCCCAAACCCTTCCCTAACACTTCATATCTGCCTACTTGGAGGGATTGCAGGTAATATTGGAAATGGAATGTCAAAATTGGCAAAGCAATATACCCATGGATCATCCAATCTGAAGATGGCGTTTCTGCAGTGGTGAAAAAGCAACTTCTTTAGTTTTTCAATGTGCAAAGTGGTGTATTTGGCATCTTTACATGCCATGATTATCTGCGGTTCCGTCATATGATATGGGGAAAACAGACTAGTTGCATTCACATGGCACCATGGCACGTGGCCAGCACGTAGTATCTCAAGTGTCCAGCTTAATAGCATAATTGACTTTAGTTGTGAGTGACTGCCCATGTTGTAATGCAGACATGTCTTGTTGTACAATGTCAATTGCAGATGGCACTGTGTTACCCGAAGAGTATACTCTGGGGGATAAGGTGGTCACACCATCGTCAACCACTGCTAAAGCTTATTCTGAATTTACCCTATCAGTTTCACACAGGGTTTCAGCAACATCTTGCTGAGAAACTTTCCACAATTAATTGTATATGTCATAAAAGAAGAGCTTTTGACGTGACTTCTGGGTACCTAATAAAAAGTCCCTGAGATCCAGGTCATCAGACAGAAGGGACAAGTGTTGTTTCACTTGAGACAGTGTTGAGGTTTTTAGCCAATCAAGGCACAACTTTTCAACACTTTAAGTTGTCATAACCCATAAATGTTCAGACTGCACATCACACATGTCAGGTCTTTTAATTTTGAAGCCCTTGGTGCTTCCCAGGAATCGTGCTTGACACCGATTAGTGTCCAGTAGCCAAGCTAACCATTCCTTCCAATTGAAGTCAGATGAATTTTATGTGCCATTATGCAGCATGGCATCCAATGTATCCTCACGGCAGCGTGTAAATTGTTGCCAATTTTCAAAATGTGGAAATTAGTGGTGTGTTCAAATTTTTCATCTAGGCTACTTCAATACTTATTATTTGTTGCACAGTTTTGTTCAGGAAATTTGTTGGTTTTAGTATCAGGCATGCTCCAAAGCTTCAATTCTGTGAAGCTGCCAGTCTCTTGGCCCCCAAATAGATTTTACTTCTATAGTGTCCATCGAGAAGTCAAAACCCTGTACAGACAGCTAGGAATGAAAGGTTGCGGCATATATCAGCTTGGTGTCGATTAGAATATTTTTCTTTGCTGGTCATGGCGCAAGCCTATAAAAATATGAGGTTAGGTCAGCTTTGTCATAACCCAAAAAATAGGCAGCCTTATATGCAAATGTTTTTGAACTACTGCATGGTTGTTTAGGGCAATGTTCCCATTGAGTGTAATTTTAAATAGTACATAGATCACTTGCTTTATGCAGGAAATGATGATCATAATTTTATGTCAAAATGTTTTTATTGGTTTTAAAGCTGAAACAGTACAAGACAAACATTGGTTGAAGTCACCAGTATAGCTTACAGATCAAGAGTTAGAGAAAGCTAAAGTACAATATTCAGTTTGTGTACTGGACTCGAAATGTGAAAATTGTTCATTTCAGGACCCCTGCCGGCCCCGACCGGGTAGATCAAGTATCACTATTCAAGTGGCTCACATTGTTGGTCATGTTATTCTTTAGTAAGCACATCTCCCACCCTCCCATCCCACCCTCAAAAGCAACAATGAACAAGAAGAAAAAAAAAGATATCACGGTTGGAAAAGAAACCAAAAAATTCAGTCTTGGTCGCGAGTGAGGACAAGTTGACGGGGACCAGGGATGCCCCATACCCCCAGGGACTCCATCCCCAGGCCATGGCTGCTGAGGAGAAAACTAGATATGGAAGAGGTGAAGGGCCCTCAATCTAGACCCACATGCAAACAAGAGTAGACCCTTCGACAGGTATTCTACCAAACGGGCCCAAACATAGTCAAAACCTTTCTGGAGTCCTCCACTATGTCTGCCATTCTCTCCATCGCCAGTGTCTGCCATAACCAGGCGTACCATTGTGTGAGGGAGGGGACCTCCACCTTCTTCCAAGCTGCCGCTAATGCCATTTTGGCTGCCCCCAGGCACAGCCACATCACGGAGCGATCTCCTTGTGTTTGACGTTTCAGGCTTGGATCCCGAACCCCCAAGAGGTTGTGTTCTCAGTTTGCAGGAATTGGATAGCCCAGGATCAGCTTGATTTGGGATAGTATTTTCTTCCAGAAAGACTTGATGGCTGGGCAGTCCCACCAGATGTGCCTGAAGTCCCCCAGGAGCCTGCAACCCCTCCAACATCTATCTGAGGCAGTAGGGAAGATTGTGTACAATTTCTGAGGGTGCAGGTACCAGTCGTACATCATTTTATACTGAGCTCCCCTTAAGAGCATAGACCGGTTGTATTTGGGGATGTCCCTGTATAGGGAGTTCCATTGTTTACCCTCCAGCTGAATGGTCAAGACTGAATCTGAGAACATTTGGTGTCTAGGCATTGAGTGAGACCCCAGAGCCTGTTTGAGTGAGTAGAGGGGGAGAAGGTCCCCTTCGTGGAGGCCCCCGATTGTGCAAACTTCTCAATGGGGAGTAGCTCCCTGGTTGCGGCTAACCAAACTTGTGGTTGTTCAAGCCAGTGCTTGAGTTGTATGCATTGGTATTTGTCGGAGGGCTGGAGTTTAAATATTTAACGCAGTCCACAAATGTCAGTAGCTTCCCCTGTTTATAAAGGTCAGAGATCATAAGGCAACCTCTCTCCCACCAGCTGTCAATGGCCACTCCTGAAGGGCTGGTGGGAACTCTGGGTTGAAGTGAATAGGGGTATTGGGGGACAGGAAGGTGGTAAGGGGTGTGGCTCTGGCAAGGTCATCCCCCACCCTCAGAGTGGTAGCTGTGAGGGTGCTAATATGGGCCTTTTGTGGTCGATTGTATTTCTGCTTCCACAAGAGATCCCAAATTGTCCTGCCCACTATTTGTTGGTCAATGTGAAGCCAGAGTTTTTCGGATTCATGGCGTGACCAGTCAGTGATCACTCTGAGTTGAGCCGCTCTGTAGTACCCCAGGAAATCCGTCAAGGCCAGTCTCCCCTCCTCCCATGCCCTTGTTAACACCCGAAAGGATAACCGCGCTCTCTGACCCTGCCAGATTAACTTAGAGATAATTATTTTCAGGTCGATAAAGAGACCCCTGTCTACTAGGATCGGACGACCCTGTAAAAGATAAAGCAGACTAGGGAGAACATTCATTTTGATGGCGTTGACTGTATCCAGGAGACATAGGCTTTACGCCATCTGGCCAGGTCCGCTTTAATCTGGCGTAGTAATGGAGGATAATTAGCTCAATTGGGTGTATTAGCTTGGGAGTGAGTCTGATACCTAGGTATGTGATGTCTTTGTGTGTGGTTTGGAAAGGGGACGTTATGTCTATGCTCCGCATAGTCTCATTAGCTAGAGTTAGATTAGGGAGATAGTACTTTGAAAGATTTACCTTAAAACCAGAGGCTTGCTCATACAGGGCGAGTTCTGATTGGATGGGTGGGAGAGAGGATAATGGCCTCATGATTGGGAGCAGCACGTCATCTGCAAAGAGAGAGATCTTGTGCTCGTCCGTTCCGCATGGGACCCCCCCTATGCTAGGATTGGACCGGATGCATTCCGCCATGGACTCGACGCTGAGAGAAAAACGCAGGGGATATAGAGGGCAGCCCTGCCTAGTTCCCCGGGAGAGATCTAAAGGTTCGGAAGCAATCTCATTCACCAAAATGCGGGATCTCAGGCGAAGTAATTGGCACGCACTATACCTATAAAGGTCTTGCTAAACCCAAATCGCCTCAATGTTCGTGTCAGAAAGTCCAGGTCGTCCCGATCAAAGGCCTTCTCTGCATCTAGCGAGAGAAGGGCCGCTGGGATTCCTTTCCTCTGAACCTTCTCAATAATGTGTACCACCCTCCGGAGATTAACGTGGGTTTGCCGCCCCTTGATGAAGCCCGCTTGATCCGTCTTAGTGAGCAACGGAATGACATGCTCCAAGCAAGTGGCTAATATTTTAGAGTACAATTTGGCGGCCAGGTTCAAGAGTGCAATAAGTCTGCGGTTTGGGGATGACGGAGATCAGTGCTTCCCCCATAGAGGGGGTCACCTGCTGTGTGGCAGCCATTTTGTCATATAGAGTCTATCGCTTTTTGAACTTCCCCATTAGAAATAGGTCTGCTTAGATCTTCGTATGTGGAAACTGGTACCTGAGGGAGAGCAAAAACCTCTAGTTATTGCTCCTGGGCTGCAGGTACCAACGGGTCTGAAGTTATTAGGGAGCGGTAAAACTCCCGAAAGGCTCTGGCTTTTCCCTCTTTGCTTTTCTGGGAGATCCCTTTCATATCCACTATTTGCGCAATATAATCTTTTTCAGGCTTCACCCTAAGTTGGCGTGCCAAAAGGGTACCAACCTTGTTTCCTCCCTCATAGCTTTGGGCCTGCAGGCGCAGGAGGGTTTTTTCCATCCCATTATTGTAAATGGCCTGCAGCTTCCCCTTAGTCTGTGTAACTTTCCTAAGGGAGCGAACCGAGGGGTTAGTCCTGTGATCATGCTCAGCATTTCGGAGTTCCCCCTCTAGCAACAGTCTTTCCCCTTTGCGTTGTTTTTTAGGAGTGACATCTAGTTCAATGCACTTCCCACTAATGACTTTATTAAAGGCATCCCAATTGTTAGCCAAACAGGTTTGGGAAGGATCGTTAAGCTCAAAGAATTCCTTGATTGTCGTCCTTAATTCATCCCTGAGAAGACGGTCCCCGCTGAGGAAGTTGGGGACATACCACCTAGTGTGTTTGGAGCACGGGGCAGGCCACTCCAGGACCAATTCCAGAGGGGCGTGGTCCGAGAGGCAAATCGGGTGAAATTGACATCCTGCAAGTGCATAAGAGAGGGACTGGCTAATAAAAGTATGATCGATCCTGGAGTATGTACTATGTGAGTGCGAGAAGAAGGAGTAGTCCCTTGTCGTGGGGCGGCAACCCATCCATGCATCAAGGAGGCCTAACCCTTGTAGTGTGGCCTTAAGCGAGTTACTAAACACCACCCCCCCCATTGCCCTTTGTGGGTGGGTAGTGTCTAGGGTCGGGTCCCAAATTGAGTTAAAGTCTCCAAACAGCAGTATGTCACCCCTGGTGAAGTCCTGTAGGAAAGCCATAAATGAACTCAAGAAGCCATGTTGCCCTGCGTTGGGTGCATAGACCGTAGCGACGGTGCATAGTATTCCCTTTAATTCACCCCTGACCATCAAAAATCTCCCCGCCTTATCTTCTCTAGAAGCCTGAAAAAGAAACAGGATGGAGGAATGAAAGAGGAGAGCCACCCCATTGTTTTTAGTGTGTGCTGAGGAGTGGAATATCTGTGGGAAGGCCCTATGCTTCAGCCGTTGCTGGTCACTGCACCGGAGGTGGGTTTCTTGCGGAGCAATTATTTTAACCTGGTGATCCAGCAGGAATTTGCAAATCTGCAGCCTCTTATTGGGGGAGTTAAGACCCCTCACATTACACGTCAAACAGTTAACCCCCATTAGTCTACGCTGGACCAACTCACCTGCACTCTTGAATGTGCTTGTGAATTCCAATTGTTCCCCCTCCCTCCCTCTACCCCTCCCGCAACCAAATATTTGAAGTACACACAAAGAAATCCATGATACAAAAAGCAATTCAACAAACCCAATGCAAACCATAACTTTTCACTCCGAGGCTCTCAATCTCGGAAGAGATCCTCATCTTGAGCGTTTCCTGGTGCGTACCAAGTTCCGCCTCCACGACCCATAGTACGTCTATTTGGCATGGTTGTAGTATTAGACATCAAATTCCCTAACAAGCAATCATAACGTCACCCCTTTGAGCCCCAGCCCTCTCATCCCCAGGGTGACAGTCAGATGACAGTCAGATTAGACAGCGACCGTCACAGGTGGTATCAGGCCACCGGCAGAGTCCAGCCTTCAACAAGACATCTGGGGAAACCTGGACAGAGCATACTTGTATCCAGACATAGGATTGTGCCTGAGTCAATACGAGGCATTCATGCCACTCCTTTTCTGCTGCAGCCAAGGTCCCCCAGCCCGTTTCCTCAATCATGAGTCGGTTCCTGCTTCACCTGTTTCTGTCGTCTTCTTCGGTGTGGGTACTGCTATTCCCAAGGCAGATGCTGCGTCTTCCAACTCTGTAAAATGAAAATTCTTAAGGTCCAAGGAAAAAGCCAAACCAAAGGGATAGGTCCAGCGATATTTCAACTTGCGGTCTCTCAAGACTTCTGTAACTGGCCTGAATTGCTGACATCGAGCAAGTGTGGCCTGGGCCACATCCTGGAACAGTGAACAGGATACGTTCTGGAACAACACCTTATCGAAGGCCCGTGTTTCTGGAGTATCAATTCCTTGGTCTTGAAGGAACTGAATTTCCCAGCACATCCCTGGGCTCTTTGGGGTCCATGGGTGATCGTGGTCCCATCTGTGCACCCTCTCCACCTGGACCTCCGGGCCTTTTTCACCCAACACCAGCGAGAAAAGTCCCACCATGAATGTTTCAAGGTCTGGGCCCTCACAACCCTCCTCCAGGCCTCCCACGCAGATATTATCCCGGCGGGAACTATTCCTTCAATTGATTATGCAGGTCTCCAGAGTGGGTTTCAAGCGGTCGTTTCTGGTCAGCTAGTTCATGGCATTGCGCCTCGAGGTCCAGGGTACAGGTTCCGATTGAGTCAACATCCGCCTGCCGGGCCACCAGTCAGCCCCCATCTCAGCTTTGAATGCATCGAAAGAGGCCCCCATGTCTGCTTTTACATCATATTGGAGCTCATTCTTAAACTCTCTCAGCAAGCTCATCAGGTCTTACCTTGTGAACGCCATGCTTCTGCTGGGCAAGGCCGTCCCTTCACCGTCGTCCCCCCTGGTTGCTGGGGTGAAGAAGCTGGAGACCTTTGCGGGTTGGGCCTTTTTTGGTGGCATAGGGGCTAGGGCTCAACGTCAGCCCGGCGCCCCCCTGTAGCAGGAATGACCAGGTGCCACATGGGATCCCTCTGCAAGGTCACCTCAGAACTGCCTGGAATCTTCCTCCAAGGGACCCCACCACATGTCGCAGAAAATGTGCCGATCCCCCGATCCCCTAATGCCTGTGCTGGAGAAGAGTTTTCTGTTGAAAATTTATCGAAGTTTAAGCTCCAGTTTTGTCTATATGTTATGATTAAAATTACTAATTTAAAAACATTAATTAATAGTTTGTCTTGTTAAAGTCAGATTAACCAACATTACTAATGAGAGAGACTACACGTTGGAATGCATATATGTTGCTTAATAATAATGTGCATTTTATTAAATGAGTGTCGCAAAAGTGCTATTTGTTTAAAGCACAAACGTTTTTTAAAAATAACGTGTACTAATGCTTTATTGTGTTGCAAAAGGGC
This sequence comes from Triturus cristatus, assembly GCF_964204655.1. Lineage (NCBI taxonomy): Eukaryota > Metazoa > Chordata > Amphibia > Caudata > Salamandridae > Triturus > Triturus cristatus. The sequence goes on along the minus strand of NC_140582.1, from coordinate 1,107,704,173 downwards.
TAGATAATTACATACACATAAGTGTATTAGTGGGGATTAACACTGTATAATCATTATGCTGTAGTAACGTTGTTTTGTGTTTCTTTTAATTAAGATGGTCCGTTTTGGCCTAAATAAGATGGCTGCCATTTACAGCCTGCGCTCGAGTGATTGAATTTTGACGAGAGGCCCTGCTGAACATGGTTGAAAGTCACCTGACCACGGCCTCTGCCTGGGTAGAAAGTTTCCATGAGGACAGTAGCTCTGGGAATGATTCCAACTGTCCTTGGAGAAGGATAAAGCCACAATGAACAATGACCAGTCTGTGGTGGCTCTGCTAAGATACCAAGGAAGAGCATTTACGAAAGTAGCATTTGCAAACTCGAGTTTCCTTCTTCCGTATTTTTATTTTTGTGATTTTTCCTGAGCGGAGGTTTTCTAAATGTAACCAAGAGACATCCTTTCTTGCTTGTTCTGCTCAGCGGCTCAACGGATATACAAAGTTTGTTTGTAACTTTTGTTTTGTTATTTTCCTTATAAATATGTTAGACTAGAGAGGGTCCGTGTTCCATTGCGCTCATTACTTCCATTGCGTTCCTTGCTGATCATCGCGTTTTGGACTTCTTCCTGAACCTATGCTGAGGACGGCAGCTCGAGAGACTTTACCGAGAGACCTGTCCTGACCCATTTAGCTAGAATAGGTAACTATGAGAATAATGATTTTGCTATTAATTGACTTTCAATTTCCATTAATTTAGATAAACAATCATTTGTTTGAATTCTAGTGTCGGGTGGTTATTTCTTTGTCATTTATTGAGTTTCCAATGTATTTCCTATGTTTAAAATCATGACTCAGGACAATGTCTTCACGGTCCTATTGACCTCGTTTAGATGCAGATTGGTATAGATTTCTCTCCTTTATTTAGTGTGGATAGAGTAAATAGTATGAATTTCGGTGTGATGGGCCCTAGCGTATGATGTATGTATGTGCGTGTGACTGCAGGTTTACTCTGTCCGTGGAAGCAGGGAGATTCCTGGGAGCAGTATGATGGTTAGATTATTGTCTTGATCAGATTAGATTGCTTGTATATAGGCTTTTGATTCATTGATTTATTGATTGATGTTGGTATATGTACTAATACTATATGTTGAGGTCGTTGTATTGAGTTCTATGTAGTGTGTACGGCTTCTGGAACTTGGGAGCTGGTGACGGTTCTGTAGTAGGGCAGAGGGAAGTGAGTGCTGCTCTCGGGAAAGACGGGATTGTCGGAATTACCTGTACGTATGCAGGAAAAACGTGTGACAATTGAAGTTGCGCGTCACATTTTCTGGGTTCGGAATCAGTGACATCGTCGTGTGTTACTACTAGAGACATATTTTCAGTGTAAAAGGAGTGCGTATGGTAGCGAAGGTTATCCGTGAAACTCTGGTCTTAAGTCCCAGGGATCCGTAAGGTTTGCCGTTAAAGCTTATCGCTGGAGAGGTAATAGGTATTCTCTGAGCTTGTCTGAAGGACTGGGCAGAGGTAAGCGCTGCTTGGTTGACGTGTGTTATAATTCTGTAGTGGGACAGACTGTTCGCTGTTCTCGGGAAAAGCAGGATTCTGTGTGGTTGTGCTATATTTTTCTAGTGTGAAAGTGCGTGAATGTATGAGCATTTAGTTGATTGTAAGACTCTTTGGAGCAGTCCTAGAGGAAACAGTTGATGGATGCATGTTAGAAGGGCAGAGTAGAGGGATGTGCTACTGTGTCAACGAAAGTAATTATTCCGTGGTAGAGCAGAGGTAAGCGCTGTTCTAGAGAAAAGCGGGATTTTTGTAAGAAAGACTTTTCTTTACTATTCTGTGGTTAGCGAAGCAGACAATGGAGATGTTTATATGTTGTAACCAATAGATTTTGTAGGATCTGAAACGAAGTCTACCAAGAAGGCTTTGTAAAGGAGGGGTAGACGAGTGACAGGAGACAGGAGCAGAAGCGACTGCAGCGACTGCTGACGTCATACAGACCGCGCTGTGATAGGGCAGTGGATCAGAACAGTGCTCGCGCTAGGATTGGTGCGTTGGTGTGAGCCGCGCAGGGATTGGAAGGAGTACAGGGTGACGTAGACGCTCCAGGATTGGTGCGTTAATGTGAGTCGCGCTGTTATTGGACAAAAGATCGCACAGTTGCGGAAGGGACTAGAGAATACTGGTAAACGTTAAAATGTATTACCAACCGGAGGAAAAGAAGAAGAAAACCTTGTTCGGTAAAATAAAAAGGTGGTTCGACAAGGATAAAAACATAATACCTAGAGAGGGTGAATTGCCACCTCCAACGAAAACTCCTACATCCTTCATGGTTGCGAAATATGGGTATCATACCTGTATTTGGTTAGATAACTGGGCTAAGTATACTAAGGAAGATGGTGTCTTAGCGTTCCCGGAACATGGTTCATTTAATTTGGCCGTGTTGAGAAACTTACGGGGAAAAATGATGTGTCTAGAGCCTAGACCAAGGCCGACACAGTTCGAGGCGTTGGTGGAATGGGAAGATGAGGTGCATGAGCGAGAAAAGCAGAGGAGTGGAGGCAACTATAGGTACTTTTTTGGGAGGAAATATGATCGTGAAACTCATCATGATCGAATGAGAAGATGGCGAGATGCTAGTATGTCAGAGGGATTATATCCAATAAGAACAGTTGATGAGAAGGAAGAGAGGAAGGCTACAGAAAGGGTGCCTGATGCGGAAGTGAGAAGGTATGGAGCTAATGATTATGAGGATGAGGTCTTGGATGACATGATTTACAAGAGACCACCTCCGTATAGACCAGAACCAGAAGAGAGCACGCCAGTTGCTACTCCTGTAAGAGATACTTTGCGGATTATTAAAACTGAGGTTGTGACACCTGATCTGAAAAGTGGTTGCTCTTTCACGGAAAGGGAGAGAGAGAGAGAGCGAGAGAGAGAGAATCGAGTTAGTGACGAGAAAACAAGAGAATTAGCCAGAACCACATCTGAGCTGACTGAGAAAACTAGAGAGCTGACGAAAAATCTTGAAGCTGTTACAGTGCCTGTAACCATAGGTCCGGTTGTGCCTATTTTTGATAAGCAAAGAATGGGTGAAAATAGTTTGACAGTTCCATATGTTGGAAATGGTTTGGTTGGTACTTGCATTTTGGAGGAATCAGGAACGAGAACAGGAGGAAATAATTTGAGACAGTCGAGACATGATGCCTGTAGTGGAGGATTAGATGTGCAGCCTAATTCAGGATTGAATACTGGTTGTTTAGGGGGAACGATTTTGGAACCACAGAGGACGACAGAACAAGTGGGTGCAGTGAAAAAGTCTACTGAAATAACAGCTGAAGATTTGAATGAATTGGTTGAAGGTTCTTCAAAAGAAGGATAAAGATTCACAGGCAATTGATGTAGCCAGGTTGCGCATAGAATTGGAGGAGCTTATTGCAGGGACAATTCCTACAGATATATTGAAAACCCATCACGATGGAGAGTTGTTATTTATGTGTAAAAGTATCACCTGGAGGGCTAAGAGTACACATGACAGGTTGAGAGCAATAGCGAGAGAACAAGGAGTTGACATGGATAAGGTGAAAGCTTTGCAGAAGCCTTACAGGGTGGATTTCTCCGACAAGGATATTGAAAATCTAAATGGTGCTGGTAGAACAGGAGAGATTAAGGAAATGATTGCCTTATTGCGAAAATGGGGTGATGTGGAAAAGTGGAAGGATAGATGGTACAAGAAAAGGGAAGATTCAGTGGACAGGACTTATTCAGCTTTCCCTATGAGAGAAAAAGAAAAAACAGTGGATGCTTATCCTATGAGAGAGATTCCTGGAGGAGGATATGTACATGTCCCATGGACTAGACAGGATATTTTGTCATTTACGAATGATTTCCCTCGACTGAGAGAAAAGCCCGTCGAGTGGTATAGGCAGGTAGATAGGTTTGTGAAATTGTCAAAAGTGCTGTGGATTGACCTGAATAGTCTGTTTGATATAATTGTTCCAGCAGACTTGTGGGCAGAGTGTAAAATAGTTGTAGATTGGCCTGCTAAAGAGTATCCAAGAGACCCGAAAACAGGAGCTCCAGACCCGGAGGTTATGAGGAAATATGACCAGGTTATTGTGTTCCTGAAAAATAAGGTACCCCCAAAAGAGACTGACTGGGTAAAGATAGATCGAACACATCAGGAAGCGAAAGAATCAGTTCATGCTTTTTACGAAAGGCTGATACTGGCTTTCAAACAGTTCAGTGGAGATGAACACCTGGGTGATAAGGATTTGAGTCACTTTGTCTACAGATTTGTATATGGCTTGAGACCTGAAATCAGTGAAAGAATACGTGAGCATACAGTTGACTGGCAGAGTAAAAAGATTGATGAAATCTTGAGACATGCAAAGTATTTCAGTGATGAGATTGAGGCAAAACAGAGAAAGCTGAAAGAGAAAGCAATGTGGGCACAGGTGAAAGTTGCTGAAAGACAAGAAGCACAGTTGATGGAACAGGCAAATAATCCAGGAATTAGACCCAGATATGCGGGAAAAGGAAGGGGGAATTTAGAGGAGGCCAAAAAAAAGTTCCCTTGTCACAACTGTGGACAATTGGGGCATTGGAGACCCGAGTGTACCAATCCACCATTAGTGAGTAATGAAAATAAACCCTTAAATCAACAGGTGCAGAACGAGGGGTGTAATCAACAGCAGCAACAGCAGAAGGTTGTCAGACAGCAGAGTCAAGAGCCAAAACCACCCTTGCCGCAGAATAGAGGGTCTCAAAAGTATAACCAGGACTCAGGATTCTACAATGATGAGCAGGTAAACAAACCGAGACGTTCAAACCCGGTACAACAGTACTGGTTAAAGAATGAGGGGAGTGAGTCTGAAGGGGACTATTGACGGTGCCGAAGAGAGGAGGAAGAGTGCATACTTGGTGCAACTCTAGAAATAGACCAGGCAGGACCATTTGTAGATGGGAAAATAAATGGGGAGAGTGTTACTTTTTTGGTAGACACAGGAGCGAGGAGATCAACTGTCAGGTCAGCAGATATTAGAAATCTTCCTCTCTCGGACGAAGCAATCCAAGTGGTTGGTGTAGCCAATACACAGATTAAGACTCGTTTTACCGAACCAGTAAGGGTAAGAATAGGGAAATTTTCAGACATGCACAGATTTGTGGTCTGTGACACCAGTCCAGTGAACTTGTTAGGTAGGGACGTATTGTGCAAGATGAATTGTACAATTTTCTGTACTCCGGATGGAATAGCTTTTGAGACACCAGATGAGGATGTTTTGTACCGGATGACTCTAGATAATAGAGAGAGTGAGATTGTTGGTACATATGCAGTGTTTAATCCAGATGATTTGCCTCAGGAGTTGAGACACACAGTGAAAACAACAGTTTGGGATTTTACTGGAGAAGATGTGGGGTTGATGAATAATGTAGATCCAGTGAAAATTTCAGTGATAGAGGGGATTGTTTAGCCTAATATTCCTCAGTACAGATTGACACCGGAGATAATTGAGGGAATAACTCCTATAATTGACAAGATGATTCAACAGGGTGTTTTGAGAGAGTTACTGAGTAGCCCGTGTAATTCACCGATAATGGGGCTAAAGAAACCTAATGGAAAGTTCAGGATTGTACAAGATTTGAGAAAGGTTAACAAAATTGTGGTGGCATGTTGTCCCATTGTGCCAAATCCTTCAGTGATTTTGTATCAGATTCCTCATGATGCTGAGTGGTATACAGTGATTGATTTGTGTCATGCTTTCTTTTCAATTCCATTGCATCATGACAGCCAGCCGATTTTTGCATTTCGGTTTGGCCAGCGTATTTTAGCATGGTGTCGTATCCCACAGGGGTATACAGAGAGTCCTTCGATATTCAATCAGTTATTGAAAAAGTCATTGGAGAGTTTGATCATGCCTGAAAGCTCAGGGCTAGTGCAGTCCATCGATGACCTACTTGTGGCATCGAAAACACGTGAAGCTTGTGAAGTAGATACCATAGCTTTACTGAATCATCTGGCAGATGGAGGGTTAAAGGTATCTCCAGCCAAATTGCAGTTTTGCAAAAAAGAGGTGCATTATCTAGGACACAATATTGAAAAGGGTCTGAGAAAAGTGACTGATGACAGGATCAAAATTATCAGAGGAATGAGAGCCCCAATGACCCAGAGAGAGGTGAGGATGTTTCTGGGAATGGTGGGTTATTGTCGTCAGTGGATAAGTAATTTCTCCCTGATAGCAAAGCCACTGATTAAGTTGACTAAAAGTGAGGTGAGAGATCCATTGGAATTGGATGGAGAACAAATGGCAGCATTTGAAGAGTTGAAGAGCAGAATGTGTGAAGCCCCTGCTTTGGGAATGCCAGACTACGAGAAAGAGTTTGAGTTGTATTGTAGTGAGAGAAATGGTTGTGCACTTTCAGTGTTGATTCAGAAGCATGGACAACTGAGAAGGCCGATTGTGTACTTCTCATCGACACTTGACCCCGTAGCTGTGGGTTTGCCAGGTTGTCTGAAAGCAGTAGCTGCTACATGCAGAAGCTTGGAACAGAGTGAGGGCATAATAATGGGATATCCTGTAAGGGTATTCGTACCTCATGATGTGGCAATTCTTTTGACAAGAAGCAGGACTCAGTACATGTCACATAGTCGGCTGACTAAATATGAGAAAATAATTCTGAGAGCATCAAATGTGACTCTTGAGAGATGTGTGAATGTGAATCCAGCAACGTTGTTACCAGATGCTGAAAATGTGAATGTGGGAGATGATGTTGATCATGATTGTTTGGATGTGCTTGACTGCTGCACAAAACCAAGACCAGACATAAGAGATTTGCCGTTGCCTGAGAGTGATCATGTGCTGTTTGTGGATGGATCATGTTTGAGAACTGATGATGGTGTGCTAAGTGCAGCATATGCAGTGTGCAAGGTTTCAGAAGTTATGGAAGTTTCGCCTTTGAAAGGAGTGAGATCTGCTCAAGTGGCTGAATTGGTGGCATTGACGAAAGCTTGCAAAATTGGGAAGAATCTGAGAGTGACTGTAATGGCTGATAGTCAGTACGGATTTGGAGTCGTTCATGATTTTGGTCAGCTTTGGCTACAGAGAGGTTTCTTGACGTCGAGTGGGACTCCAAGAAAGAATGCTGAAGTGATTGGAAAGTTGCTTGAGGCGAGACAGCTGCCTAAAGAACTAGCAGTTGTGAAGTGTGCTGCTCATGGACAAGGAGATGATTTTGTTACTCTTGGTAATCGTTTTGCCAATGACATAGCACAGTATTGTGCAAAGAACAATCATTCGATTAATAGGGCACTAGAAAGGGAGATGTCTTTTTGTTCTGTGATGTTTACTAATGTCCTAGAAACGTGGGATGAAGTGAAACAGTTGCAGGATGAGGCAGGAGATGAGGAAATGAGGGATTGGATCAAGGCAGGTTGTGCCCCAAGAGAGACAGATCATGTTTGGATCTATAGAGATGGTAGACCAGTCATGCCTAACTCAATGCTGTCGACAATGGCAAGAATGTATCATGGCCAGGGACATTTGGGAAGGGATGCGATGATTAGGTCTTTTAAACAGACCTGGTACAATGCAAAGTTCAGGTTGATTGCAGAGAGGACAGACTAAACTAAGAGAGCCAAAGGGAATACACACTGTCACGCACATTCCAGGACTGATAGGAATGTACAGGTGCTGGCACAGCCACCAACTAGTTGTCTCCCATGGAAGGAATAGGGTGGACTTCCCACAGATACAATGACCACAAATGTCAGTCAGGTGACCAAATACCCTGCAGAACAAGTACCAATTGTGTGCTAGGCTGGGAGTACACACATGCATAGTGCGGAAAAGGGACAAGTTCCACATGGAGGCATGGCAACATACTCTATACACAAGTACATTGACTACCAAGGATGGCACAGACGATGCAGCCGGAGACATTGCTGACCAGGCATGGGCCTAGTTGAAGTGATCCGCCAGCCACCAAGGAAATGTAGATACAGGTCAGCACAACAATAGGGCAACTCCATGCAGGGAAAATGTCAGGTGCCACAGAGGAAGAACCACTCCTTGGGACAATGTCTCCAAACACAAAGAGCATACACGAGCAAAGAATCTTAGCAGAGACCTTGTGATGGCACGCAGATACCAGGGTCCACCCCATGAGCACCATACTACAACATTTCCCAGACACCTAACACATGATCACCACCCCAACTCATGGAGCTTCAGCACCAACATCAATACCTGAAAAGCAATCGTTTTCAAAGGGAAAACAAAATGTTTTATTCAGCAGTCAAATAAAATGTATAAAAGGACACTATGTACAAAGGCCATAGGCCAGTCCAGATGCGATGTCCTGGGGGGGGGGACATGTCCACGCATCTCCCCTAGTTTGCCTGCACATTCGAAACCTCTGGTTCATCGACTGGGGTGGGGGCATCATGTGGGGAAGGACCAGGCACCGCAGGGACAGGAGGGGGAAGGGTAGGTGTTGTGGGTGCAGGGACGGACGACTCCACCACAGGGGGTGGGGCAGCGCCAAAGGTGGAGGTTAGTATGCCGCTGCACACGTCGGCAAGCTCTTCCAGCGTCTCCCCTGCACCCGAATGAACCACAGGCCCCAAGGAGGGGGGGCGGAGGGATGGGTTGCAGTGCTACTGGGGGAGGTGGTGGACAGGGGGGGGACTCAACTCCCCTACGCGTGGAGTGCCTTGCCCATTTGCGCGATGGTGAAGCTGTGGGGCTGAGGCCCAGCACAGCCAAGTAGGCCTCCTTCTCAGACTGTGGGGCAGGGGAGCCGAGGGAGTGACATTGGAGGGACTGGTGAGTGAGGCATGCGGACTCCGACTGTGGCTGCGTGTCTGCCTGTGTGCCCTAGACCCAGTGGGTGTGCCTTCTACCCCCTGAGTGTGCATGACTGGACGTGTGCGCTTGCCCTTCCCTGTTGGTGTGCTGGCTGTGTCTGGTGTGGTGCCTGCCTGGGAATGTGTGTGTGTGCTTGGGACAGGCATGGGAGTGGGAAGTGTGGATGGTGCAGGGGTAGGTGGGGGGACCAAGCGCTGCAGGAGACCCACTGCGGCCGTCATTGATGAGTCCATGGTCCTCAGCAACATCCGTTGGTTAGACATCGCTGATGACATGCCTTCCATGTACGACACCATCTGTGTCAGCAGTGTGGTGTGGCCATGGAGGACAGTCAGGATCGATGTCTGCCCAACCTGCAACTGCCGCTGAATGTCCACAGACTCTGCAGTGAGGGCAGCAGGGGGGACAGGGGCATGGGGTACGGTGCCTGGCAAGAAGGAGACACGTTGTTGCCCTACACGGACAGAAGGGACCGGAGCAACTGGGAGGGCGGTGATGGGAATGGAGGGGGCGGTGACAGTTGTAGTGCTGCTGCCAGCTGTTGGAGCAGCCTCCGCCCCCTCAGGGAGTTCAGCCTTGGACCTGTCAGCATCGTAGTCTGTGTTGGTACTACCCAGGTCCTCCGCCGCACTCCCCTCGCCCTCCGTGCCACTTGATGCTGCCGACTCGCCAGGAGTGGTGGCGCTGGTGCTGGATCCCTCCTCCACGTCCATGCAGGTGTCTCCCTCGGTGTCCCCCGATGATGCTGTGGGCAAGGTGAAGAGACAGGAAATAATCAGTCACCTGTGCACATCTGACTCATGAGTCCAAACATAATAGGTCACAGTGCAAATCATGAAAAGCATCATGAGTAACATCTAGATGACTGCGCACATATGTAAGCCCTGCACTCCCCAGTTGGTTCACCCACCATGCCACCTTAAATAATGAATATCAGGACACAACAGCAAATAACTGGATATCCAATTATACAGAGAAGCTAGTGTCTGTGAACAGTGGAGCACAGCCAGACTATGAAGGCAGGCCACCCCTTGGTCACCGTGAACGAAACAGTATTGGTGCACCCAATGCCAAATAACAGACACCAATGCTGAAGGTGTCCACACACTCATAGACCTGTGAGTACTTTAGAAGAGCCAAATAAATGCTTCCTGATCCATTGGGAATCACAACACTTTACACAATTGACAAGTTTGGAATGTGTGAATGTTCCACTTGTGGAACATAACACACATGTGCATGAATATCAGAAGTCACTCAAGGAGGTGCACACAAAACTACATTTACACAGTCATTGTATGAGCTGCCAGCCTAATGCCAAGAAGCCATTGTAAAGAAGAAACGTGGCCTCAGGAAGTACATATACATGGCACCACGGTGGTCCGGATGACTGGACATCAGTAAGTTGGCATCAGCAACAACCAAGGACTAAACCAAATGCAAACACACTGTGGGAACATGGATATGTATAATTCCTGAACAAATTTTGGACAGAACTGTGCCTGTGTTTGAAATGTGCCAGCGTGTTCCCCCAAAGTGTAAAGGTGGTTTCTTGTGCACTTCCTTGGGAGACAGCTGTCATGCAGGCACATTATTGCCCTTCACAATAATCAAAGTGAAGCATCGAAACTATTGGGACATGTTGACCAGTGTAGTGAGTGCCAAGGTACAAGACTTCTTGAATGACAACTTAAAACATGCCACCTGTCACATTGCCATCTGTACCATGATGACACAGTTGGCAACACATCTGACACACTACCTGTCATGTGGATTGGCACACATGTCCAGACACATGACAATGCATTAGCTAATGGCCCTGAAATAGTGTTGGAATAAGGAGCACCTGCACTGAGGAGACACCCTGATAGGACCGAAGAATGTCCACACAGATGTCAGCACACACAGACCAAACCACATAGCATCGGGAGCACACACTGGTGCCAATAATGGATGAGCTGGAAACATGTATAGTAACTTTTGACACATGCTGCAAAGCACAAACATGACACCCTGCACAACATGTCTGGGTCACTGCACGTTGAGTGTCAGTACAGACAATTAGCACACACAGGTCAGACCTGGCAAGGAGACATAAGGTTTTGACAATATGCCTTTCCTGCACAAACCCCCCATACATGTGACTATGTGATTGAGACAGAGCAAGTAGTTACACCTCTCAATCTGTGTTTACTAAAAGGGGAATCAAGAACTCCTAAATGTACTCAACATCACCTCGTGAGGCTGACCACACATATATCTGTGACAAACAACCATCAACTGATAGTTGTACATAGACACACAGGCACTGCCCAGTGTGAGTATGCACAAGCCTAATGGGGTCACCCTGTACAATGGACACATGTAACACAATTTACGTTAATAGAAAATAGGGCAGGGAACAATGCCACAGAGGCCAAACTATGCTGAACACACAGAGACTGGCCACAGTGTGTGATGCCACACATGATTCCTAGGATAAGGTGTCTCATGGGACAGTAGTGGGCACACTGCTCCATGGTCCTGGAATGATCTGACTGTAACTGGAGCAACCGTCCCGGCCCTATGCATATCTCCCACTCATGCACATCATGTCTGAGGCCACTACATTGGTCATGCATGCTGCAAGGGTGTGTATTTAAAACCTCACACTCCTATGTGGAGCCTCAGGACAGTGCCAACAATTATGGACCCCCAAATGAGTGGACAGGACAGGGCACAGGCAAGGTACCAACACATGTCACAGACCTCCCTCACACATGATGCAGAAAGCATTGTGCAACCGTGATGACCTTGCAGCGTAGATGACCATGTGCAATTGTGATTACACACAGACCAGGGAACACATGTCAAGGAGGGGATGGGAGGAAGAACAGCAGCGGTTGACTAGGGGGAACAGGATATGCACTGCACATATAAAGTCTGGCAGTGTATCCATGCGACTGAGCCCTTCCAAAAGCTTGTGACACACAACAGACACACATGTACCTACCCCCTTGCTGCTGCTGCTTCTCCTGTAACCGCCTATCCATGACAGGGAAGACCACCGCAAGGACACGCTTCATTTGGTGGGTTAGGCGCCGGCGCCCGCCGTGTTTTCGTGCTGGTGAGTCCCCCAGCAGGACCTGGGCGATCCTCCTGGTCCAGCACCGGATGTCCTGCCAGCGTTTTCTCACCTGGGCCAGATGCCGACTGCGACCCTCCACGGAGATCACGGCCCTGACGGCCCGCTTCCATATCTTCCCCTTCTCGTAGGCGGTTACCTGTGAGGATGACAAAGTGAGAATAGATCACTACACCTGCACCATGTCACAGAGACACACATTAGAACATCTTTGATTTGTTGAACAGGGCATAGCATGCTGCAAACTAATAGCACCTTTGTCATAGGGAATTTCGCCTCTGTGTAAGCCCCAATGCACTACATGGCATTGAAAGTACACAGGTGGCATGAGGGGTGCAACACACTCCCTGATCATGGCACACACTGTACATCACAAGCAACACAAGGCTGATGGACAGCACCTCCAAGCAGTCACATGCCCCAGGCCACTGACCCAACCTCAGCAGAGTACACAGACACACACAGGCACAGATAAATCACCTGCCAGTGGCAACAGCGGATACAAACATCACTCTGCACATGTGCCACTTGCCTGGGAGGTGTCACAGGCGTGGGGCTAGCCCAGCTAGTCAGACACAAAGCATGGCTTACTTCTTACATCAGATGGGTTGAGCAGTTGCCTCCTCCATGCAGCTGCGGTGCAACACTCCACATAGACACTCACCCACATGACAAGGAACATTCACACACATCAATGTCCAGAGGGCGTACACATCATTTGGTCCCTTTCACCACAGCTCCACTAAACTCACACACATCTGTGGGTACAGTCACCTGTCACACCGGGGGGAACACTGAATCACCTCGGGACTATAGAACAAGAATGGCCAAGAGGAGTAGCCATGCTGAATGTGCCATGCAGCATGCAGTGAATGTCACAGTAAGCACAATGCAAGTGAAGAGTGCACACATGAACCACATCATGCTCTGCATGACAGACCTAAGCCATTCTCCCCCCACCCGGGACCCACTCTAAACAACATTGCATGTCTGTCACACCTGGACACAATGCCAGAGGTGCCAGTCACAAAAAGAAGGGGCACAGTCAAAGGTAGCGGAGTCAGCACTCACCTGCACCCCTGGTCTACCATACAGGCTGGGGAACTGTGGGAGGATGACGTCCAGCAACGCCTCACTCTCCTCCTGGGTGAAAGGCTGGGCCCGCTCCACAGTCCTTGACATGGTGCCAGGGAAGCCACACAGCAGCAGTGGTGTCGATAAAAGGTTGTGCAGGCAAGTGCCCTCTCATGGGTTCTGGCTGACTTATATCTGCCTTGCTGGGCTATTTCCTTTACAGGATTACCGAGTGATTAGTCAGACTAATTTGCATCCTACGTTTCCTCCAATCCCTTTGAACATACACCAGTGACAGCATTAGCATTTTTTCAAATTTGCAGCATCATGTCAAGTCAACAACCACTTTGCAACATGATGGAAAAAAGTGATCTTTAAACTGGGTATCCATGACAACCAGCATGCATTTAGGCCCTAATACTTGTCCCCTATGTGTCCCCATTGTAATTTTCAAATACCCACACCGTGCGTTTCACACGTAACCCTAGGGCACCACTACTCTAGTGATACGGGCTGTACACGCGTGTGTACGGGCCATATCACTATGGGAGTGTTGCCGTAGGCATACGCCATTGTGATACGGCCCGTACACGCGTGTGTAGGGGTCCTATCCCCCTGGTAGTGTTGCCGTAGGCGTACGTCATAGTGATACGGGCCGTATCACGATGGGAGATTTTTTCAAGCACTGAGGAAGAACATGTACAACATTTAAGAGATGTCTGTGAGAAATTGAGGAAAAGTGAGTTGATCTTAAAATCAGGCAAATGTAAAATGTTCAAAAATTTGGTGGAATATTTGGGTCACACTTTGTCTGGTGATGGAGTTGTTCCCAAAATATCCAACATTTTAGGTATTACCAATGCTCCTGCACACACAAACAAAGAACAATTGCTATCTTTTGCAGGTATGTGCGAGTATTATAGCAAGTTTGTGAACAATTTTGGTTCCAAAATGGGACCTCTTATGAAACTTCTTAGACACAACACCACTTTTGAATGGAAACAAGAGCAACAGCTAGCATTTGAGTTAATCAAAGCTGATATTCTTCAAGCCCCCACTCTTAAGCCCTTCTGTATGTGCAAGGAGTGTCTCATTACGGTAGATGCCAGCTTGTATGGCATTGGGGGGGTTTTGTCACAGAGGTGTGGGAAAGAAGAGTGGAATGTGTGTTTTGCTTCTCGCACTCTCAATAAAACTGAACGAAGATATGCTGTAATAGAAAAGGAGCTGTTAGCCTGTGTCTGGGCAATTTAACATTTCAGAAACTACATTTGGGGTAGTAAGTTTATATTGAGAACGGATCACAAACCCTTAGTAAACAACCTTTTCCAGGTGGTGGGTGGAATTCAACAGCTCGCATTGCTATACTGACTTCTAGATTGCAGGAGTATTGTTTCACACCTGAGTTTGTTCCCGGTAAGAAAAACGTTATCGCTGATTTCATGTCTCGACTTCCTTGTCAAGTCACAAGTAATGATAAACCGGATGATTCGGACATTGTTACCTGTTTACAAAATGTGTTGTTGGGTTTATTTGAAGATATTTCTGAGAAGTCTTGGAAACTCTCGGAAGAACAAGATCTTTCTTGGTAGTCCATTAAGAAATACATTTTAGAGGGTTGGCCTGATAGGAGAAACTTGGCAGAAGAGTTTATGCCCATGTTTAGTGAATCAGATGAATTGGAGTTGGAAAGGGATATGATTTTTCAAGGTGGAAAATGTGTACCACCTTTTGGCATACAGAAAGTCATTTTGGATTTAGCACATAAATCTCATCCTGGCATGTCGGCCATGAAACGCTTGGTCAGGAATTACTTTTGGTGGCCGGGTTTAGATCGGATGGTGGATTGCAAAGTGAGAGAATGTGAAGTCTGCATGAGCAGTGAGAAAATGTTGAAAGTCAATGTGCTCCCTTTAAAGAATTCAGATTGGCCCACCGTACCATGGAAAAAAGTAGCATTTGATATCTCTGGCCCTTTTATGTGTCTCCCCATTGATTCTCGATATGCTTTTATGCTGGTTGATTATCACTCAAAGTGGCTAGAGATTAAATTTGTTTCTCATGCCTCAACCAACTTGGTCATAGAATTTTTCAAGGAAATTTTCTCAAGAGAAGGTTCTCCTTCACAACTTGTGACTGACAATGGGGTACAACTTACGTCATCGGAAATGGAAGAATTTTTAAAAAGTCAAAATATTAAACACCGTACTGCTTCTGTTTATGAACCCCATGAAAATGGTTTGGTAGAACGTTGTAACAGGGTTTTTAAAGGGTTTGTGTCTGATGTTGTCTAGTCTGGGAGTAATTGGAGAAATTTGTTAAGAGAAAAACTTTGGCTATATCGCATCACACCACATTCTACGACAGAAGTCAGCCCTTTTCACCTTCTCAATGGGCGGGATCCTGCGTCTAGAATTTGTCCTTGGTGGTTCAAGGACAAATGCTTGAACAAATCTTTTTCAAAGGAGTTGGTAAGAGATGTAGCTCAAAGGGTGGAAGTTAAACAGGCAAAAACTAAAAAATAGAATGTCAAAACGCCAAATGTTAATGTTGATGATTGGGTCAGAATCAGAAGACCAGGTTTAATCACTAAATGCTCTGATAAGTTTGGCAAACCAATGTTAAGGTTTTTGATAACAGTGTTATCACTCAGGATGGCAAGTTGTGGAACATCAAACACGTTGCCAAATGTCCTCCCATTTTTATTAGAACTACACCTGAAGTACACCTTGTCTCCACAGATGCGGTTGCTTCTAGGGTGAAGACGTCTGACCGTTCTAGGTCTCCTCCAAGGAGTCTTTCTGATTATGTCACTTGATGTTACATTCCGTTTTCGCTTTTTCTTTTGTTAAAAAGAGGAGGTATGTTACAATTGCATTTTTACTGTACTCTTTATCTCCCTTCCCCTTTAAGGTTTCTGCATCTATTGTTATACATTCTAGTTCCACAGAGAATGTTATGTGGCTGCTAAGCACTCAGGTCAGATGCACTGTTCCTGTTTGCTGGGCAGTTGTACCCTGTTGGTGTGCCGCAATCTTTAATATTCAATACTTTAATTCATCAATGTCCTGCTATTTCTTACAAGCATGCTTGTGTAACAGATGAAACTCTGTACACCTGAAACAGTGAGCATCATCAGTAATGATCACCAGGAGCGGTCCGTGCAGGTAAGAGGGGTGCGGCAGCGGAGTGGGGTGGGAGGGACTCGACAGATGAGGACGAGAAGAAATTATCTATTTAATTTTCCCTTGTCATCGTCTGTCGAGTCCTCCCCAACACTCTTACCTGTACGGGCCGCTCCTGATGATCACCATGGATAGAATCCTTGGATAAACATGGATATCAGGAAGAAGGTGTCAGTAATATAACACCAAGATGAATACTAGGCAAAGACAAATGTTGCTATCAGAAATACTGAGTGCCTACTAAATTTAAACTCCGTAGCGGTTCTGTGCAATGTAATACTATGCCTCCCAGCAAAGTTCTGCAAAATATCAGGCCCAAACCATGCTCAAGAATTAATAGGGAATAGAGTATAGGCAAACAATATTGGCCGTAAAATGAATCCTTGTCATAGATATCTACTAACAAATTAATTTCGGAATAAACCAGATTAATCCCAAAATGCCTTCCTTATTACCTAAAATCACACATGCTAGTACTGAAGAGGGTCGTAATCTGAGAAGATGTCCAACTAACGCTGTTTTTTTTATTTATGGTTCATCCTGTTTGTTTTATCAATAGTGGTCAGGTAACATCTTTTAAATGTTTCTTCATGAAGCGAGCTTGATAAATCATGTCCTGGGCCTGGAAATAAACCATACTCAAGCCTGTCCTTGAGAGCCACTCAGACCACTATCTTTGATCCTATATGGAAGACACCTTCAACGACCCGCATAATCTGTGGTGACCTGCCGCGTGCACATATTTCCAAAGCCAAGAACTGTTCAAATACACCTCAGTTCCTTGAGAATGTCCTGATTATGCCATTTGAGTAAAATGTAGGTCGAAATGTTTTGACACCTCAAGGAAGCCATGCTATCTCTACATGACAAACCCTGGATCCATACTGTGGTGGGACATATTTTTGGAGAAATCACTTCCTGCGTAGAAATAATTTGGCTTTGCCATCCTTATTTAACTCTAAATAAATGCATGGTCTGCTTTATGATATGAGAACTAAAGGACAAATAAGTCACACTGAGACTAAGGGGTCATTTTAATATTTAGGGGCCTATTAGGATGGCGGGCCGAAAACCACCCTGTCCGCCATGGATCCGGAAATCAACCTGCCCGCCTCACTGTGGAACATCCGGCGTCCAAATTAGGAACAACCGCCAAAAAACACTGACCGCGGAGGAACGAGGTCAAGAAAATCCGCCCGCAGTGGTCGGAGATGGCCAAAACCTGTCCGCGACGGTCGCATTTGCGATGGTAAAAAATTAAACCCCCGCCAGGACAGCGGAGACACTGCACGTCAAATTAGGATAACCCCGATACCCACGCGGTACGTTCCTCAGTTTCCGACCGCCGCGGTCGCAAACCATGATGAATGGGAGAGCCGGCGGAAGAGCTGCAGCACAGCCACCACTGCGGACGCTCCGTGACAAATATGGCGGCCGAAAGAAAAAACCCACAACAAGGTCACAAAGTGCACACAGCAAACTAGCCATGCCCCCAAAAACACAGAACACACCCCAATGATGCAACCATATGGCAAATACAAAAATACAAATCCCAGGACAACCCACACAATACACCTGACAGAAATATCCCATTTGGACACACCCACATAGCTGAGTGAAAAAATAGCCCCTTCCCTGACCACAATCCTTTGCAAAATTCCAAGACTGAAGGCCACTAACCCTGACAACAAAGGATAGGCAAAGCAACACACCAGCACTACTCACACCACACACAGCACCACCACCACTTCCACACCTGCACCTCTGACTCCTCTGCACATCACACACCATACACATCACCCCCACCCCCACGAGTCACACCCCTGCACCCATAACCTCTTTGCACATCACACACCATGGCAACACATAAAATGGCAAAATTCACAGAGTGAGTTGACAGTCATGGTAGATGAGATAGTCAGAGTGGAACCACAACTGTTTGGTAGCCTGGTCCAACAGACAACATTAGCCACAAGAGCACAAATGTAGGAAAGGATAGTCGATAAGGTCAATGCAGTAGGGACCACCCCACACTCAAAAAATGAAATCATGAAGCAGTGGCATGACCTGAAGAGGGTTGTCAAACAGAAGAGGAGCAAGAACCGTGAGCTGGCTGACAGGACTGGCGGTGGTCCTCCCATCCCACCAAACCATTCAATGCATCGGAGGAGAAGGTGCTTGCCATACTGCATCCAGAGAGTCTCACAGGAGTAGCCAGGGGAGTGGAGGCTGGTAAGTACAAACAAATGACTACCACCACACTGCTATGTACTGTCTTGCACAACTACAAAGCTACACCTCCTAGGCCCAAGTACATTCATATGCACCACACACTCCCCAACACATGTCTCACAGATCCAACATTCACTCACTCACATCCACCCCAAATGTAGCTAACAACATTACCATGGGAGCATGTGCATAGGCAGCCAGCACAACTTCCAACAGGCCCCCTTATCCCACAGCTCATCAAGATGGAGCAGTCCACACCCAGAAGCAGTTGGAAGCCATTGGCTCACCACAAACTAACACATAAGTAGCCATCTTCACAGGGAGGGGTGTATTTGGGTGGGAAGACTGCAGTAATACTCCCACCAGGCCCCCAGGCACACAATTGAGCAGGATGGAGCACTGCACACCCAGAAGCAGTTGGAAGCCATTGTCCCACTTGAAACAAACTAACAGGTAGGTAGTCATCTTTACAGGGAGGGGTGTGTGTGGGTGTGAAGACTGTACTACAACTCCCACCATGCCCCCTGTCCCACAACTGAGCAGTATGGAGCAATGCCCCCACCCAGAAGCAATTAGAATCCATTGTCTCACCACAAACAAGCTAACAGGTAGGTAGTCATCTTGCCATGAAGGCTGTGTGTGTGTGGGAGGCCTGCACTATAACTCCCACTATGCACCCTTGTCACTCAGCTCATCAAGATGGAGCACTCCCTCTGACCCAGATGCATGTGGCAGCCATGCTATCACTACAAACAAACTAACAGGTAGGTAGGCATCTTCACAGGGAGGGGTGTATGTGGGTGTGAAGACTGTACTACAACTCCCACCATGCCCCCGTCCCACCACTGAGCAGGATGGAGCACTGCCCCCCACCCAGAAGCAGTTACAAGCCATTGTCTCACGACAAACAAGCTAACAGGTAGGTAGTCATCTTGCCATGGAGACTTAGGGGGGGTGGGAGGCCTGCACTACAACTCCCACCATGCACCCTTGTCACCCAGCTCATCAAGATGGAGCACTCCCTCTGACCCAGATGCATGTGGCAGCCATGCTATCACTACAAACAAACTAACAGGTAGGTAGCCATCTTAACAGTGAGGGATGTTTGTGTGTGTGAAGACTATACTACAACTCCCACCATGCCCCCGTCTCACCACTGAGCAGGAAGGAGCACTGCCCCCCACCCAGAAACAGTTAGAAGCCATTGTCTCACCACAAACAAACTAACAGGTAGGTAGCCATCATGCCATGGAGGCTGTGTGGAGGTGGGAGGCCTGCACTACAATTCCCACCATGCACCCTTGTCACCCAGCTCATCAAGATGGAGCACTCCCTCCCACACATATGCATGTGGCAGCCATGCTATCACTACAAACAAATTAACAGGTAGTTAGACCACATCCCTGGGAGGGCTGTTTGGGGGTGGGAGGCCAGCACAACAACTAATCACAAGCAGGATGGAGCACTCCACACCCAGAAGCAGTTCCAAGCCATTGGCTCGCTACAAACAAACTAACAGTTAGGTAGACATCTTCCCTGGGAGGTCTGTTTGGGGGTGGGATGCCTGAACAACAACTCACCCCAGGCCGACTCGTCCCCTAGACCATCACGATGGAGCCTCCCCTCCCACCCAGATGCATGTGTCAGCAACTGTATCACTACAAATAAACTAACAGGTAGATAGACATATCATGCTTGCTTTTCACACCCCTGAGCAGGATGAAAGCCTCCACAACACACACACAAAGATGTGTCAAGTCAAAGCCAAATGTGAAAACATAACAGGTAAGTAGCCAGTATGTGCACACAGCCATTCTCCTCAAAAAAGCATGGTGCCACATGACAATATCAGCCCTCTCATTGCACACATACACACAGATTCTATTGACACTCACAGTGTGCACACAGCTAAGCAAATGACCAATGCACATTTAGAAGAAAGTCTGGGCACAATCATGCACAGCACTGAATTCCATGTGTAAGGGCCATGGGGCCAGAGCAGCAAGGACCAAAACAGAAACAAGAAAGCATGGTTGGTGGTAGAAATCCAGATATGCCCATAACAAGACCAAGGTATGCAGGAGATGACAATGGCCAGTTCATGGCCAGATGTAACATCTGCAAGTATGAGGACACAGAAAAATCCGGCCCTGTGCAGTGCACAGTAATGTCCCTAAGGCTTCTTACTGATTAATCATCCTTTTACGGATTCACTCAATAGATAAAATGCGTTCAACATAAAGCAGTTTCAGTAACAATTTCTATTACATTGTTAATTCAAACATGAATTGTTTCCAAGATCAAGCTCAAGCTATGCCACCGACCAAACACCAAGCTTTTGGTATGCAATAACAAATGACCCATTGCATTTCGGGTTGCAATAAGGGGTACATATGGCTAGTTTACATCAAAATTAAACAATGAAGGGCAACAGATATCCGCCTTCCTCTGGAACTACAAAAAATAAGAGAACAATGACATATTTCACTATTAACCTTTGTGTTGATTGATGAATCACAAGATTAACATCATTAGAGTTTGCACTCACAGTTCCCAATTTTTGGAGATACTAATAAGAAGAACGAATTGAAAGTGAAGCAACGTTAAGAACCCGGTGTGGTGCTCTGCAATGCAGACGTGAACAGGTCCATGCAGCCCAGCGTTATCAAAGTAATCCCCAAGCTTAAAAACGATCAACCCCCTTCAGAAACATAGGTGCCTAATCACGGTAATTGAAACCTCGTGACATAAAGTGCCTAACGTATGTGCCAATATGTGCATGTCTTTAAAAACGCCAAGTGCATGAGGTCAAACGAGTAGAAGGCAAGGTTTCAATTGTAAGGCTTACCACAAACGATAACACAGTGTCAAGAAAGATCTGTCGAACAAGAAACAAGCAATATCAGTGTGAGAAACAAAAACACCAAATCCATGTATTCAAACCAGTCCTCTCATTGCACACATACACACAGATTCTATTGACACTCACAGTGTGCACACAGCTAAGCAAATGAAACTGTCACAGCAAACAAAGTGTGACACATCAATGCACATGTAGAAGAAAGTCTGGGCACAATCATGCACCGCACTGAATTCCATGTGTAAGTGCCATGGGGCCAGAGCAGCAAGGACCAAATGAGGAACAAGAAAGCATGGTTGGTGGTACAAATCCAGATATGCACATGACAAGACCAAGGTATGCAGGAGATGATAATGATCAGTTCATGGGCAGATGTAATGTCTGACAGGGCAGAGTAAGCCAAAAATAGTCCTCACCGAAATTTTTAGTTGAGCCAGTACCCAGATGGCAACATGTCCCTGTACTCACAAATTATGCACGTTGCGCATGGTAGGTATTGACAACTCACACCATGGAAAAGTAATGCATGTACCACAGCATCATGTCAGGAGGCACAGTAGTGCACATAGAAAAAAATGTGATGATTAGACTACTGTATGGTGTACAAACAGTGAATGATATACAGCTAACACAAAGCTTATGGGGTGCACTACAATGACCATCTCCCATCTGACCCACAGGTGACCAAGAACTCACTGCAGAGGACAACACCAGCAAACTGCAGAGCCAGTCTCCCCCCGGTACATGGACTCTCGGATGTTGACTCCTGGGATTCTCTGGACAAGGAGCTCGAAGTCGGCCCATCTGGTGTGCCCGGGTGCAACAGGTCCCAGGACCCCATTGTCCCCCCATCACATCTGCTGCAATACCAACGTCTCTGCAGATCCCTGCTGTCACGGCCTGTGTGTCCTCCACCACCAACATCACCACCACCACCACCAATATCACCAACACCAGTGCTGCCTGCAATACTCCCCCTGTCCCAGAGGATGACCACCCCACCCCACCAACTGAGGAGGGCAGGGAGAGGATGCAGGTGCCTACAGTGGTGAGGCAACAGGTACGTGGCAGCAGGGAAGGTGGGAGGGGCAGGGTCACTCACAGACACCAAGAGGCTGGGACCCAATCCCTGGACCACATTAACAGTGTCCTTGGGGCATATGAACGTGCCCAGGGACGAATGGGCTGGTCGGAAGAAGTGTTCCGCAAGCTCATCCTGCTGATGAGGTCCATCGACACCCGCATGGGACAAATTGTGGACCTCTTGGGCCAGCAAGTGGCTGTACTGAGGGACAGACCTGCACCACAACCAACACCTCCACCTCCCTCTGGTGGGCTGCAGGATGACAGTTCACCATCCTCCCCTGCGGCCACAAAGAGGGGTGAGTCCTCAGACCCCACTGGCCCTACAGCAGGGACCCCCTGCCAAGCGACAAAGGGGCCGTCCGAAGAAAATCCTGGGAGTAACTGAAGGCAAAGCACCTGCCAAATGCCAGTCATGGAGCCAGCCCTGATGGCAACGTTCTTCACCACTGCATTGACTTTTTGGACTGTCCTTCCCCACACTGCCTTGTGAATGGCATCTGTCTGTTGAACTGGATCACTACATCAATGTTGTGACTACTCGATTATCTCATTTACCACAACTGTCAACTCACTGCTCCACTAATCACCTCAATGCAAATGTTAACCACCTCACATGTCACCATTGTAAATAATAAATCCTTACACACAGGTTGTTGTGTCTGCTCGGTCTTTATTCCAGGATGTACATTTTTGCGACTGTCTGGACGCCAACATTAGGGCACTGGCGTGAGAGTGGCCAGTTTTGTGCGGAGAGCATTTAACACTCTATGTCTGGGCTGATAATTTCGTAATGTGTATTTGTTGACACTTGCAGAAGTCTGCTGGCCGTTAAATTTATTTTGTCGATGTAACATGACGATAGAGGGATAGCCTCCCCAGGGTTATTGTTCCTTCTAAGAAGGGTGTTAATGTTCTGGGGAATAGCCTTGGTTGGTGAAAAACCAGAGATAACGAGGGCTGTTTGCTCTTTTGACATGTAGATCTATATTGCTTCAGACTTATGTAGTTTGCTACTATGCATGTATATGTATATATATTTTTCTATATATATATATGCGTTCCTTTGCACATAAAATTCTTTTTTTTCTTTTTTTTCTTTCTCTTTATCAGACGACTGAAATAGCCATGACCTAAGGCTATCAAAAGATACGTTTTTATACATAAGACATGCACCTACCTGAACTTATATGACCAGTAACTACTGAACACTGATAAAGGTGTGATATTACGGTCTGCGAGCAGAGAGGCCTTGTCATCAACACCACTAAAACTAAACTCCTCTATTTTAATCCCTCCAGATCCTCCAGCTCCACTCTGACCTTAGATGGGAAACCATTGGAGCGTGTCAGGGAGTTTGATTACTTGGGAATCAGAATCTCGGACAGGCTCAAATGGCAGCCCCACATAGATAAAATGGCACTTAATCACAAACGGGTAACTGGAGCTCTGGGGAAGGAATTCCGTGCCTCTATCACCAAACCCATTGCTCCTGTATTAAACATCTATGCCGCAAAGGCGGTGGGCAGTGCTCTTTATGGCGCGGAATTATGGGGGCTTCAGTTGTGTAGACTCTCTTGTGACTAATGAAAACAAGTTCTTTAGAGAACTTGTAACTCTCCCTAGGGGTACCCCAACCAAACTTCTCTTGAGCGACTTTGGTAGGCGCTCAATCAGAGATTTAGCCATCCTTCGCCCTTTGTTATACTGGGCGCGGCTGTGGCGCACCCCTGAGCTTTCAAATTATGCAGATGGGCTCAGGGAGGTTATGAATATGCAAGGAGCACATAAAATCGAGTGGCTCACAAATATTAAGAAACTTTTGGCTGCAAGTGGCCTTACCTCTGACCGGCCCCTGGGGGCGCCCATATCAAAGGAGGAGGCCAAACGAGCTTATTGGGCTTGGGTGGATGCCTCGGAATTAAGGGATCCTAACATTGGAAGGCTGACAGAGGCTTTTTACCACCATAAACTCACTCCTCTCTTTGAACCTTATCTTGATTTTATCACCAAGCCTAAGGATAGATCTCTTTTTATTCAGTTTAGATTCGGGACACTCCCACTACGTGACCGTACTAGCAGGTGGAATTCCCCCCATAAGACCCTTCCTGATTGCCCCTTCTGTACTGCCACTTTTGAAAATACCTCCCATCTTTTCTTTGCCTGCCCAGCGTATTTATTACCTAGAATGAAATGGCTTAGGCCTGTGTGTTTATTACTAGGAACAAGGGTTCACACTGAAGCCATGAGAATCCTTAAGACCTCTTCCAACACTACTATAGTCTGTGGGGTGGCCAAATTTCTAGGTTGGGCATGGCTATTGAGACAGAGATCTATTAATTCCAGCTAACCTTTTTATCCTTTTTAACTTCCAAAGCTGCAAAATTTAATAAGTTCTTAGATATTTATTGTATAGTATCCAACTGGATTTTCTTACGACATGCTTTTAAAATGAATTTGTAAATGTTTGTATGTACTTTGTGCTTTTATGACACTACATGTCGAAATAAAGCTTTATTGATTGATATTACGGTCTGAGTTTAGAGATATCGAAACTTTACAAAAAAAATGTTGTGATTATTGATGAATTTGAATTTATGTACTAGTTTAAATAATGATTACAATATACTATTACATTGATATATAACTATCATTTATAATATGATGATATTACTAAGGATTATAATATTGTGGAATCCCTGTATCATATTTTTTGTAAAGAAAAACGAGGTAGAGACTATGAGAATAAGAAGCGACCAAATACTCACATGAGAATCAACTGCTGAGGTATCTATAAATGTGATTATCTAGCATTAGAATAATTCTGAGAATGCGTAACACAAAATAATGGTGCTTATGATGTATACAAAAATTAAGTAAAAAACATTATTATGTACTGGATTGCTTTGTGGCCTGAGAAAAAGAGATTGACACACAGGAACTTCTCTGTCTGAAAGTTGAAGGTTATCATGACAAGTATCTCCTTAAAAAGATACATAAATGTATGGTTTTAATGTGAAAAAAAATGAAATTTGTTTTGTTTTAGTATTTTTATCAATTGTTTGACAGTACTCGATGAGTTTCCCATACTGTCATATACCTTGATCATAATGGTACATCTGCTATTATTGTTGTGGAGAGTCATGTGCCTGGTGAATAAGACCTATGAGCTATTGGAAATGAACTTGCACTGATTTGTTATAACTATGATTATGAACTTGATTGTATATGAAAATTATTGTATAAAAAGTTTTTTAATATTAGTCATTGTTTGTATTTGTAGCCCTGAAGAAGACCTCAAGAAGGACGAAACGCGTTGGATACTAGGAAGAAGGAATATGAGAATAAAGGACAATATAAAAACATACAAATTGGATGGACTTGTGTTTTTGAGTGCGGATCAAAATTCTTTAAGCAACTGTATTTAGCGGAAGTTTTCTTTCACTTATTTGGGAAGCGAAGGGGTCTTGCTTCTCTGACCTTTGCACCATATAATTAATAACATTCCCGAGATAGGGATAAGTGCTGTAATTAAATCCTAGACCTCTTTTGTAAATCTTTAGGTATATTTTATGTGTAGGACATTTCGCTAGTGAATACTCTTTCAGACAAAAACTTTCTTCTCAAACTGGAGAATTATCTGTTTCCACGAGTTCTAAATCAGCTCAATAGATGTACGGTTCTCTTTAAGAAAATTATTGTTGTAGAAGTAATTTCTAAAAATTGATCTGGGTTGAAGAATAAGCTATCTCTAAATAAAAGGAGTTTATGCAAACATTCTAACATTTTCCAGTGAAGAAACTCCTGCTGCATCCCACAGCAAATTGTGGGATACTTCCTTACCCTCCCCCACCCTGGAAGGGAATTTAATTATGCCCTCGACACACCTTGATTTTCACAATTTTTTAGGTTTGGAAGAAGTCGTACCTTCAAAGTTGCGAGTTGTATATGCTTACAAAATTCCGGGAATTTCTCACCCTGGCACGGGCATTCACGCCCACAGGAAGACGCGTATTCACACAGAAACCTCAGTGTTAAAGTGACTTCTGTGAATTATAGATTTTCATCCTAAAACTTATTTTGACCTTAAGTGAGAGACTTTTTTCGGGCGTGAGTTTTTGGCACAAGCTAATGTTTGGTGAACGAGAACCATTGATGTCTCTTCCAACTTCACAGCCTTCATTCAGCATTTAGACCTGGATCGTGCCTTTTAAAACGTAAACATTGTAAGGCGCTAGTTTCTCGTCATAGCGAGCATTTGTTTGTCTTAGACTTCAATATATAGGGCACGTTATTTAAAGTCGACATGTCTAACTGTTTTCATTTACTTGTTGCACAAAAAAGCTAATTTGGACAGAAAGAAATAAAGGTGCTGTGATCTGTTAAGCAGCATTCAAGTTTTCTGTAAAAAAGAAAAATAATGATAAAAGATATTGGCAGCTTCTACTTCGTCCGCATTCGCCCCTCACCCACACCAAATATGCCAAGCTATCTTTTTTAGGTCTCGCCTGACCAGCGCTTTAGCGCTGGCTCTGGCGAGACTTATAGTAAGCGCGTTTTGGAAGTGCAAACAGTGGCTTTGCAGGCCTCCAACTACAGTGCATGTGACCCGTCCGGGCGCGCGCACCATTTGGAGTCCTGCAACCACTTGTTTGCTTTCACTATTCATCGCACCATTTGGCAGCCTGCGTGCCCGCCCCCACTCCCCCTCCCACTCCGTCACTATTCATCGCACCATTTGGCAGCCTGCGTGCCCGCCCCCACTCCCCCTCCCACTCCGTCAGCTTCAGTGCGCGCTTGTTAGACCACACAAGTGCGGAGTTGTCACTTTGGTCACAGCTTGTTCAGTTTACTTTTCCTCCATATCCCTAGATACCCTCTTATGTGAATCTCTATCCACCTCTTTTCGCACTATCTCTCACTGTTCCTCGTTCCACCTGAAAAATACTGCGTTTCCCATTTCTGTTTTAATGCTGCAGTGCCATCTGCTGGCTAATTTCGGCGTCTTAACTTGTTTATTTCAAAAGAAACACATGCTTCTTTATTTCGACAAATTTCTTGTGAGTAAAATTACTTCACATTCTTGCTAGTAGCCTAGCACGTCGTAAATCCTGCCTTGACGCCTTTAAAATAGCAACGTAGTGCAAAATGATATTTGGCTTTTTGCTTCACGTCATATATTTCATTTATAATAAACGCGCGGATCAGCAGATTTCCAGGAGTTCGCAGACACTTTCAGTTTCGTTCCTGTGTTGTGCAGAATTCACAGGGGGCTGGGGGATGGCAATAGGGGGAACACACCCAGCAGGCAGACAGACGCAACTCACACAAACCTCTACACAACAGCCCCGGCGGCACAGACTGCAGGTATGTCCGCAGCAGAACCACCCCGCGAACAGTTAATATCAAAAGTGCTGCTGTGTAGAAAATGAACTGCCATGGTTTCCTTTTCTAAACAGTTGCATCTTAGAGTTCTGTTCGGCTCCGTTTTCAAGGCGTCGGTTGAATTGTTCTCTTTTTTTAGGTCTCGCCTGATCCAGCGCTTGCGCTGATCTGGCCGAGACATTTTGTATACAGGCTTTTCAAAGTGCTGCCGTGGCCTAAAGCTTCAGTGCACGTGAACGTGCAGGCGCGCAGCGCCATGTGTCTTTCCTCCGTATCACTTTCACTTTCGCGGCCGCGGCCGCCTTGCCAAAGCTTGTTTAGTCTGCCTCTGGCTGTACACAGAATGCATTAAATATAGATGGTGAACATTTTGTTTCTATATGGGTCACTGAAATGATATTGCTGCCAGCCGCATTTCCTAATTAATTTGGCAAATGGTAGAAAGTGAAAAAGACGCCATTTTAATTATAATAAAATTGCCCTTATAGCAAGATCGGATTTCAAAATGTACGCTTGTCACATTGACGTTTTTTTTAAAAACGACGCGGCGCAGATATTCAATTTACACCAGTTCAATGGTTAATTCACATTAAAGTGAAAACCTCCAAATTTGCAGGGCCTTTCACTCCCACATCTCCGAAGATACAGAAAAGGAATTTCGCAAATTAGCATATTGTCCGTTCGTTAAAAATGGGAACAGTTGGTGAGGGTGGTGGAGTGGGAAGACACATTGATGCTTGCAAATCATGGCTGCAGTGGTGACGTTACATGTCTTTTTGAATAAATCATAGTATAACATTAGTATAACAGCTAAGTAAGGCCATTATCCCTGTCTCATAATTAAAAAACATCAGGTATAAAGGCGTGCTGCTATTAGCAGACCATCCACCTGTGTTTGATGATGTCACTTGTCAATCAGTGCTCATAGCATGTTAAATACTCACAAGTATTAGTTGCAATCAATGCAAACCACCTTTCAAGTTGTGGTGCATGCATTCCAAAAGTATAGAATGTCTCCTTGCATTAATGATGGGTCAGATTGACCCGAATGTGGACTGCACGCGCAGCTCAACGCAACAATAGGCTCGGGTTGCAGGCAAGCATTCTTTGGTGACGTGACATGTCTTACCTTTCTGCTCTGTGGCATAAACACGTGATAACATAACATAGTATAACATGACATGGTATAACATAACAAAAGATAGTATAACAAAACAAAACATACCAAACCATAACTTAACAAAACAAAACAACACAACACAACACAGGACAGCACAACCTAGCCTAACACAACATAACACAGCCTAGCCTAACACAACATAACACAGCCTAGCCTAACACAACATAATACAGCCTAGCCTAACCTAACATAACATAGCCTAGCCTAACACAACATAACATAGCCTAGCCTAACACAACATAACATAACAAATTATAGCATAGCATAACAAAACAAAACCTAGCATAGCATAACAAAACATAGCATAACACAACAAAACATAGCATAGCAAAGCACAATAAAACATAGCATAGCATAACAAAACACGACAAAACATAGCATAACAAAAAACAACAAAACATAGCATAACAAAGCATAGCATAGCATAACAAAACATACCATAGCATAATAAAACACAACTTTCAAGTTGTAGCGCGTGCATTCCAAAAGTATCGAATGTCTCCTTGCATTAATGATGGCTTAGATTGACCCGAATGCGGACTGCACGTGCAGCTCAATGCGACAATAGGCTTGGGTTGCAGGCAAGCATTGTGTGGTGATGTGACATGTCTTACCATTCTGCTCTGTGGCATAAACACTTCATAACAACATATAGTATAACATAACAAAACATAACAAACCATAACCTAACAAAACAAAACAAAAACATAACAAAACAAAACACAGCACAGCACAACACAGCACAGCACAACACAACAAAACCTAGCCCAACACAACATAACACAGCCTAGCCTAACACAACATAACACAGCCTAGCATAACCTAATACAACATAACGTAGCCTAGCCTAACACAACATAACATAGCCTAGCCTAACTCAACATAACATAACAAAACATAGCGTAGCATAACAAAACATAGCATAACACATCAAAACAAAACATAGCATAGCAAAGCACAACAAAGCATAGCATAGCATAACAAAACACAACAAAATATAGCATTGCATAACAAAGCATAGCATAACACAGCAGAACAAAACATAGCATAGAGTAACAAAACACAACAAAGCATAGCATAACAAAATATAGCATAGCATAACAAAACAAAGCATAGCATAACATAACAAAGCATAGCATAGCAAAACAAAACATAGCATAGCATAACCAAATAAAGCATAGCATAACAAAAAATAACAAAACATAGCATAGCAAAACAAAACATAGCATGGCATAACAAAACAAAGCATAGCATAGCATACCATAATACAACACAACATAGCATCACAAAACATAGCATAGCATAACAAAACAAAGATTAGCATAACAAAACACAACAAAACATAGCATAGCAAAACATAGCATAGCATAACAAAACATAACAGAACATTGCATAGCATAGCATAACAAAACAAAACATAGCATAGCATGACAAAACATAGCGTAACAGCATAACATAACAAAACACAAAAAACATAGCACAACAAAACAAAACAGAGCATAGCAAAACACAACAAAACATAGCATAGCATAACAGCATAGCATAGCATAGCAAAACAAAACATAGCATAGCATAACAAAACATATCATAGCATAACAAAACACGAACAAAACAGCATAGCATAACAAAACACAGCAAAACATAGCAAAGCATAACAAAACAAAGCATAGCATAACACAACACAACAAAACATAGCATAGCATAACAAAATATAGCATAGCATAACACAAAGCATAGCATAGCAAAACACAACAAAACATAGTATAGCATAACAAAACATAGCGTAACACAGCATAACATAACAAAACACAAAAAACATAGCATAGCATAACAAAACATAGCATAGCAAAAGACAACAAAACATAGCATAGCATAACAAAGCATAGCATAGCAAAACAAAACATAGCATAGCATAACAAAACACGAACAAAACAGTATAGCATAACAACAAAACACAACAAAACATAGTATAACAAAACATAGCATAGCAAAAAAAACATAGCATAGCATAACAAAACAAAACATAGCACAGCATAACAAAACATAGCATAGCATAACAAAACACGACAAAACATAGCATAGCATAAAAAAACATATCATAGCATAACAAAACAAAGCATAGCATCACAAAGCATAGCATAACAAAACAAAACATAGCATAGCATAACTAAACACAGCATATCATAGCATAACAAAGCATAGCATAGCAAAACAAAACATAGCTTAGCATAACAAAACATAGCATAGCATAACAAAACACAACAAAAAATAGCATAGCATAACAAAACAAAACATAGCATAGCATAACAAAACAAAGCATAGCATAGCATAACAAAACATGACAAAACATAGCATAGCATCACAAAACATAGCATAGTATAACAAAACAAAGCATAGCATAGCAAAACACACCAAAACATAGCATAGCATAACAAAACCAAACATAGCATAGCAAAACATAGCATAGCATAAGAAAACATAGCGTAACACAGCATAACATAACAAAACTCAACAAAACATACCATAGCATAACAAAACATAGCATAGCAAAACACAACAAAACATGGCATAGCATAACAAAACACAACAAAACAGAGTATAGCATAGCATAACAAAACACAACAAAACATAGCATAGTATAACAAAACAAAACAAAATATAGCATAGCATAACAAAACATAGCATAGCAAAACAAAGCATAACATAGCAAAACAAAACATAGCAAAGCATAACAAATCATAGCATAGCATAACAAAACATAGCATAACACATCAAAACAAAACATAGCATAGCATAGCAAAGCACAAGAAAACATAGCATAGCCTTACAAAACACAACAAAATATAGCATAGCATAACAAAACGTAGCGTAACACAGCATAACATAACAAAACACAAAAACATAGCATAACAAAACAAAACATAGCATAGCAAAACACAACAAAACATAGCATAGCATAACAAAGCATAGCATAGCAAAACAGAACATAGCATAGCATAACAAAACATATCATAGCATAACAAAACACGAACAAAACAGCATAGCATAACAAAACACAGCAAAACACAGTAAAGCATAACAAAACAAAGCATAGCATAGCATAACACAACACAACATAGCATAGCATAACAAAATATAGCATAGCATAGCACAAAGCATAGCATAGCAAAACACAACAAAACATAGTATAGCATAACAAAACATAGCGTAGCATAACAAAACACAACAAAACATAGTATAACAAAACATAGCATAGCAAAAAAAACATAGCAAAGCATAGCATAACAAAGCATAGCATAGCATAACAAAACATAGCATAGCATAACAAAACACGACAAAACATAGCATAGCATAACAAAACATATAGCATAACAAAACAAAGCATAGCATCACATAGCATAACAAAACAAAACATAGCATAGCATAACTAAACATAGCATATCATAGCATAACAAAGCATAGCAAAACAAAACATAGCTTAGCATAACAAAACATAGCATAGCATAACAAAACACAACAAAAAATAGCATAGCATAACAAAACAAAACATAGCATAGTATACCAAAACAAAGCATAGCATAGCATAACAAAACATGACAAAACATAGCATAGCATCACAAAACATAGCATAGTATAACAAAACAAAGCATAGCATAGCAAAACACACCAAAACATAGCATAGCATAACAAAACCAAACATAGCATAGCAAAACAAAACATCGCATAGCATAGCAAAACATAGCATAGCATAAGAAAACATAGGGTAACACAGCATAACATAACAAAACACAACAAAACAAGCATAGCATAACAAAACATAGCATAGCAAAACACAAAAAAACATGGCATAGCATAACAAAACACAACAAAACAGAGTATAGCATAGCATAACACAACAAAACATAGCATAGTATAACAAAACAAAACATAGCATAGCATAACAAAACATAGCATAGCAGAACAAAGCATAGCATAGCAAAACAAAACATAGCAAAGCATAACAAAACATAGCATAGCATAACAAAACATAGCATAGCATAACAAAACATAACATAGCAGAACAACACACAGCAAAACATAGCAAAGCATAACGAAACAAAGCATAGCATAGCATAACAAAACACAACACAACAAAACATAGCATAGCATAACAAAACACAACAAAACATAGCATAACAAAACATAGCATAGCAAAAAATAACATAGCAAAGCATAGCATAACAAAGCATAGCATAGCATAACAAAACAAAACATAGCACAGCATAACAAAACATAGCATAGCATAGCAAAACACGACAAAACGTAGGCCTGAGACATGTTTTAAATGGCTACTTTAATTGGTGGCACAATGAGTGCAGCGGACCCACTGGTAGCATTTAATTTACAGACCCTGTGCTCAGATACTACCATGTACTAGGTACTTACAAGTAAATTAAATGCACCAATCAGGTGTAGGACACTTTTGGCATTCTTTATTCAGTGAACACAAACAGTTTTGTACTGGTTAGCAGTGGTAACGTGCACAAAGTCTTAATTCCAACAAAAACTAATTGACAGAACAGGAGGGGTGAAGGCAAAAAGGTTGGATAAGACCACGCCATGGATGTCTGCTAATAACATAATATTACAATCACCTGTCCAAATTAAAAAAAATAATATGCTAGCTAATCTCGCTTGCAGGTCTGAAGTTAGGGAAGCAAATAAGCATTTTTACGTCACTCCACTTTGGAAAAATGCTAGAAATATCCACTACTGTTTTTTACAAAGTTTAGTGCACATAAATATTTAAAAGTTGACAATGTAATTCTAACAGCAATACTCTGTTCTATAGTACTATTATTTCGCCACCATTTTCTCTTTGAATTCCTACATCACTTTATAGATGGTTCCTGCTGCTAAACTTGTTTTCATATCCCCAGGGCCGGACTGGCCGTAGCGGGCACCCAGGAATCCCCTGGGGCAGGGGCCGGGCCGTTTTTAGGTCTCGCCTGAGCCAGCGCTTTAGCGCTGCTCTCGCGAAAGCTTTTGTAAAAGGGGGATCTGGAAGTGCAAACTAGTGCTTTTCAGGCCTCCAAACACAGTGCATGTGCGCCGGGCGCGAGCAGCATTTGGCAGCCTGAAAAGCACTGCTTGATCACTTTCGCGGCTGATTTGATGTCCTCAGTGAGCCGCGTGGCCACTGAGGACATCAAAGCGGCCACGAAAGTGCACACCATTTGCCACCCCCTTCCTGCTTGTTTACTTTTGCCACCATTTCTCGCAACACAGGTGAGGAAAAAAGCATTTTCATTTGACTTTCGACGCCCCTCGTCAGTGCTTGTTTTAATTTGCTTTCACTACGTTCTTTAACTTTATTCTGCCGCACTTGCACCTTTCTGTTGTGCACTCGGCACCCAAACATTGTTTTTTTATTTAAATTAACAACCCAGCACGCTATTTAAATTAATAACACCGTGCACTCGACAATGGCGCCTGGCCCTGCAGCTCCTCCCACCCCTGGGTGCCACGCTTTACAAGTACAATTAAACATTTTAGTATTTTGCTTTGACTTTAATACTGCGCACTCGCACCTTTCTTGTTGTGCACCTAAAAGTAGTCTTTTTATTTATTTAAATTAACACGGCGCATGCTCAACAATGGTGCCTGCCGCCCGCAGCCTGCCTCCGCCCCCTCTCGCCCCCAGGCACCAAACTTTAGGTTACATATTCAGTATTAAAAAAAACTCTGCTCCCGAAGAGTTTGAGATCAAGGAGAAAGCCAATAGTAAAGGTGTGTTGGTTTTCTTTGTAATCGTTCCAAACCAGACGAGATCTCTATTTAATGGTAGTTCAGCTGGGCTTACGTAGCAGCCTGCAAAGTCTGCTTGTATCCTGCTAATATCATGTTATAATATTGTGAAAATAGCTTAACTGGTTAAATACTTGCTACGGATGGCTGTGGTTAAACTCTGCTCACAGGTCAAAATCATAATGACCCAGAACGTTTAAGTGTTTTCTGCAGAGCATCACTTGTTGTATAGCGCGGACTTTACCCGAAGGTGTCAGAGCGCTTCACAACAGGAACAGCAGTGTTACATGAAGAGAAAATTACAAGTGGGCATGTTACAAAAGTGTTGATCGTTAAAACAGCCTGTTTAGAATATAAAGTTAAATAGTAGATTAGTTCATGCTCCTGGGGCGAATTGTTTTTTTGTGCATTGATCTTTTTGCGTACTCCGCTTTGTTTTTACATCCAGGACTACCAGTACGCGAATTCTTTTTTAAAATAAACTGGTTAGGATTAGCTAGTTGCGCTTGGAATAGCGAAGGGTGAACGATATATTACTAGATAATCTGCTCACTGATGTCGCATTCATTGGCAATACCATGTTATCCTTTGATTAGTATTGGACTGGCGTTTTGGTCAAACGTGTACTGCAGGTTGAAAGGGTGGTGTAGGCGGGGCCGGGTCACAGCGCAGCGCGCGCGGTTGTAGTCAAACCAGAATGTGATTTGCAACTGCCTACCTCCTCCCACCATCGGGCTCCTTTTAATCATATGGCCAAGCCAACACAGAGAACCATCAGTTCTCCCCGCGCTGTGGTGCACTGCACCGCCGCTAAATCTCCCATTATTACATTGATCCCTAACTACCGTCAACTTGAAACTTATTCACAATACAACTCAGAGCATACTATATCGTCTTCCAATCCCCGGAGCATGCAGGTGAAGTACACTATTCAGGAGCTGTAGTCAGAGCTTTAAGTGGGATTAAAAAACTGGGGGGGCGGTTCTCAAAGGGGCGTGGCTCAGAAACACCTACGCCCAAAAATCTGTGCTTGGCATAGTGTGCCGCCCGACCTGTATTTTGCTGTTTCTGTCATTGCATTCAGATATATGACACAAGTAACATCAAACCTACAAAAAGTCACGACTATTGACGTGGTTGTTGCATAAGAAAAATTAAGCTGCAAGTATGGCTGGTACATAATATAGAACAAGCATTTGCAATGCAATAGGTCTCGCATTTATACGAGTTTCAGCTATTGGCATTGTAAATGACAATGCTTTTTATCTAAGTTTGTTTTTTTTAAAACATAAATAAAAGGCACTGTTATTTACAATGCTAATAGCTCAAACTCTCGCAAATGCGAGACCTATTGCATTGCAAATGCTTGTTGTTGCTTGACACTAGTGAAACAGGACGTGTCCATCCATCTCGCAGGCAGCATCCCCGTAGCCTGTTGTCATTCTTAGCACACACACACACACACACACACACACACACACACACACACACACACACACACACACACACACATAAACGCACGCAGAAACACACATACCCCAGTGCAGGACCCACACACACTCATTATATACACAAACACTAACATACACAAGCAGACACACCCAGTCACCACTACAGGCCACACACACACAAAGACACATATATACAGGGACAGACACTGCTGCAGAAGCACGCACCCATCACCCACACAGGGACAGACACCACTGCAGGCCACAAACACCCATCATACACACACATACACGCACATCCGGGGGCAGACACCGCTGCAGGCCTCACACACTCATCACACACACAGAGCCACACACACAAGGACAGACCCCACTGCAGGCCGCACGCACTCATCTCACACACAGGAGCCGACACCACTGCAGGCCTCGCGCCCTTATCACTAATTTATTAATCCCCCTCACTGGGTCACTGTGGGGCAGTCCCAGCCGGGCAGCACCACCTGGTTTGTGTTATGTGAGTCGGCAGCATGCTGCACTGCACAAACACAATAATCATGTATATAGCATGGAGGGCTGTACTTTAGCGTCGAGGGGCAGCACTAGTATCACTCAGCACTATTAAAACAAGCATTAAGGGGGTTCATTTAAATGAATAGCCTAACATAGATCAGTGGGTTGGTGCCCTTGCTACACTGATTAAAGTAGAATTGGAGGCTCTTAGGTTCACAAGAGCTTGGATCACTCTTTATGCTAATTAGGCACTTTAAAAATAAGATTATGATGATGACGACCCCGCTTATCATCCTTCCAAAATGGACAAGACGTGTCTTTGAATTAAAGAATATTACAGCTACTGAACATAACCCCCCGGCTCTGCTGCACCCCCACCTCCTGTCCCACACACAGTCACCGGCATTCCTCCCCCCCCCCATGCCCCGAGAGACCGCGTGAGTCCAGGAGGGATGCTGGCCATAACACCTCCTGGAGAGCCCCCCTCCCCCTTAATCCCTGGGAGGATTCCGCCCAAGAGAACAGGGCTCATTGTTTCAAGCACAGATTGTGCAGAAACAGCAGTCGCTCCATGTGGGGCTAAAACGTACGAAGCCTGACAAAGAAGCAACAAGCATTTACAATGCAATAGGTCTCGCATTTACGCGAGTTTGAGCTATTGACATTACAAATAATAATGCCTTTTTTTTTATGCATAAATAAAAGGCATTGTTATTTACAATGCCAATAGCTGAAACTCTCGTAACTGCGAGACCTATTGCATTGCAAATGCTTGTTTAATTTAGAGAGCCACATCTATCTCATATGCTTTATACAATCCGCTGTCAGGTGCCACCATTTTACTCTTCGGGAAAAGCAGCAGAGTGACAATTTTGAATAAACTACGACCCCGCTCCAATCCGTCCTACAACTACAGGCATGTACTGTAACTCATAACGAAAGTAACTTGAGGCTTCTGGCTCTGCCAACCATTCACCTCCTGACAGTAATAAATGCATGGGGATCACAAAAGCATCCGCACACGCTGACGTCTGAAAGATGTCTCGACTCCAAAAAATAAAATAAAAAAATAGACAGACGGGCGGAAAGCAAATCTGCGACTCATCGAACACCGAGATGGCTAGACAAGAACATGGGGCAGGAGACGGCACGTCTGGCGTTATCTGGAGCCGTGACAGGTAGTCACTCGGAGCTCTTCCGAGACGCCCAGGGTCAGAGCTGGCAGCCGGAAGAGATGTCGGAGTCTCACAGCGCCAGACGGGTGCCGCGAGGCCTGATTACTGCACATCTGAGCCAGGCCAGCTCACTCATTACTAATGGAAATGCAAATCGGTGCCAGCGTGCCTTCATGCTTGGCATGGGCACCTGTCTCGCCAAGGTGTCAGCTTCCTCGGCGGTGTCTCAGTTCCTCAGACAGCCGATGGCAACGCGTCGATGTGGCCACGCTCGAAGGAGCAGGGCCGCTGTTAACAGTTAACAGGTTTTATTTCCTGGGCGTGCCTAAAATAAGCACTCAATGCAGTCTGTAAAATGAAAGCCACAAACAGAACAAGCATTGGCAAAACCAACAGGTTTTGCCTATGGGAGATCTACTGGCTTTGCCAAATGTTTTTTTTTTACATGTTGTATAGTAGCGATAGCTGTGAAGCAACATTACTTACAGTAAAAAAGGAAAACAAAAAGAAGAAAAAAACACTCGGCCACTGTTGAGCACGTCATAGTTTTTTGTTCATGTTAAGTCATGTTGTAAAGCAGCCAGATTGCGCTGCTGTGCTTCATCTGAAATTAATTTGGTTTTGTTAATGTCACAATTTTTGACACCACTGAAGTTCATAATTGCTGTATCATTACTTAAACAGCACAACACAGACGTGTAAGGTGCAGGCTTGATTTGGAAAATGGTCGGATGTAACACTTGCCCTATATTGTGGCGAGTAAAGTGAGCGATCCAGACCTCTTCTAATGGATTTGGATGGTGCTTTTTAAACAAGAAATGTTTTTAAAAATCAGGTAAAATAGTGAATTGCATGTGTTTGGAAACAATATAATTTTAAAGATATCAGGAGACAGAAATATCGAACATTTAATATTGTGACTCAGAGATATTTGGATTCTAAAATATTGACAGGAATATCGATTTTAGAGGTAAATAATATTGTTGTAAATTACATCAATGTTTTTAATATGGTTCTCTCAACATATATTGTGGTTAAAATATAATTTGATATTTATTTTAATGTGTTTTTGTTGGTCTATTAATTGTATGTGTTAATATTGGTTATATACATGTTATTAATTGTTTTTTAAATATAGCTTGGGATATTAAGTGATTTAGAATGTTTTATTCATTTGAATAGCAATTTATAGTTTGTTAGAACGTTGTTAGATTTAAAGGGATAGGGTGGGAAGTCAATTAGGTAACATAATTAAAAATCATTTAATAAATTAAATTTTATTACATTATTGATATTTATTATGTAATTTATGTAATACAAAGTATTTTTTGTTAAATGGTATTTGTAGGGTATGAGGTATGGTGGGGTATAGAGTGGGATGTTAATGAAGCAATAGTTAATTAACAATTACTTGTTCATTAATTATGGAATTGATATTTAATTACTATTGAGTTTGAACAATACTTATTTATTTCACTTCACTTTTAGTGTTGGGCTTCTAGGTTTGTAGGGGTGTAGGGTGGTAATTTAAAGAATTAATAATTGATTAACAATGTATTGTTTGTACATTAATTATGTAATTTTATTTTAAATATGTGAATTGTGGAGTACTTATTTAATGTAATTTTATTTTAGGTGTTGGATGCTAGGTTTGTATGGGTTCAGGGTGGGAAGTTAATTAAGTAATATTTAACTAACAAATAATTATTAATTGATTACGTAATATTTTTTAAATATATAAATTATGGAATTGTTATTTTTTTGTTATATTTTAGGTGCAGGCTGCTAGGTTTGTAGGGTTGCAGGATGTGAATTAATTAATTAATGATTAAATAATAATAATGTATTAATTGATAATTTTTTGTTTAAATACAGATTATGTAAACTAAGTGATTGTTTTCAGTTTTTTAAATAGATATATAATTTTTTTAATGTTAATTAATAGTTTTCTATTATTAAGAGCTTACATTTCTTTCGATATTCATGGGGTTACTCACATATGTAATGTGTTTGAATTGAAATATTTTACCTACTCTTTCTTGGACTACAGTGTGATAGTAAAATTAACCTCTTCACTGTTCAACACTTTCCCTACTTTTGAGCTGTTTGGAGTGGGAAGAGTACATTTTATCCCTTTGAAATCGAATTTTTTCCCTGCTGTTGCACAGACTTTAGTGGGAATAACTAATTCTACCTCTTTAAAGTCCAACACTGTGCCTACTGTTGTGCTATTTGGAATTAATAGTAAATTTCACCCCTCCAAAATCCAGCGCTTTCTCTACTTTTGCAGGTACTGGGGTGTGAGTAGTAAATCCTACCCCTCTGTAGTCCAACACTTTCCCTAATGTTGCACAGATTGAATTGAGAAAAGTAGATTTCACCCCTCAAAAATCCAATTATTTCCTTACTGTTGCACAGGCTGGAGTGGTAATAGTAAATTTTACCCCTTCAAAATCAAATGCTTTCCTTATTTTTACCCTGTTTGGAGTGAGAATAATAAATGTAACCCCTTGGAAGTCCAACACTTTCCCTACTATTGGTGTTGTTTGGATTGGAATACTACATTTTATTACTCCATAGTCCAACTTCCCTACTGTTGCACATATTGGAATGGGAATAGTAACTTTTGCTGCTACAAAGTGCAGTACTTTCCCTACTGTTGCACTGCTTGGAGTGGGAATATCAAAGTTCAAGGCTTTCTTTACTGTTGTGTATTATGGAGTGAGAATACTAAATTTCCCCGCTCCAAAATCCAATGTTTTTTCTACTGTTGCTTGTACTGGAGTGGGAATAGTGAATCTAACTCCTCCGAAGTCCAACCCTTTCCCTATCATTGCAGTGACTGGAGTAGGAATAGAAAATCTAACCCCTCCAAAGCTTAACACTTTCCCACCTGCTGAATAAACTAAAGTTGGAATAGTATATTTGATATTCATATTTGTTTTTAGGTTTAAATCTTTTTTGTGAATGTAGTTTTAGAATTTTTCAAATTGAATTTTTTATTTCTTGTACACATTTATTAATATAATTTGTCTTATTCAATAGTTTACATTTTTTATGTTGGTTTGTTGCAGTCACCAGTAAGGTTGTGTGGAGTTGTTCTACATATAATAAAATGTCAAGCTTGTTGCTAGGCTAGAATGTTATGCCTTGAAAAGCGTTCAGTTTCCTGCAGCTGGGAAACTGTAATGGAGGTACCTGTGCTCACTCTAAAATAAAGATCAATTTACTTCTTCAACTGCTTGAGGTGGATCTTTACATTGGCGACAAGTTGACCTGATCTGCGCAGGGGGCAGATAACA
Organism: Triturus cristatus; assembly: GCF_964204655.1. NCBI lineage: Eukaryota > Metazoa > Chordata > Amphibia > Caudata > Salamandridae > Triturus > Triturus cristatus. The sequence continues at coordinate 1,107,662,978 of NC_140582.1, read as the reverse complement.
TGTACCTCCACCCCTGGATGAATCTACTTCTAAAGGATTTTTAGAAAGGACAAAATAACTCATTGTGCGAGTTTTCTGCAACTTTCTTCTTCCACCAATTGACTTCTCATACCATGTAAGTGCTGCGATAATAATTTATCTTGTGTCTGCCTTGATCTTGCCTGCCTCTTTCTGCTCTTCTGGCGTGTGAAGGGACTGTGCGGAGTTGCGAGGAGATTGTGAGGAGTTTTGAAGAGATTTCTGCAGCGTTACATTAAGGATATTTATACTGGATTTTATTGGAGTGCCTTAAAGCTATCTTCCCGTTCTCGTGAGAAATACCCAAGATATCGAAGATATCTGCTTTTCATGGAAGTGAAAAGACTTCTTTTATGAAAAATTGAGGAGTGTTTATGGAAGTGCCTGTAAGATAATTGTCTTGTTTAAAAAGAGATAACTCAAAAATCCTAGGAAATAACACTTTGCTTGAAAGTAAATAGTGGCCAATGGTTCAGAACATTGCTCACCGTTTGGTTTTGAGGCAGCGTTGAGACTCATGCTTGATGCGGTGTTCCTACAACAGCATCCACGGTATCCATGCTGATTTTTCTTGTGCTGACTTCTGCGTGCACATCTGCACGCACATCTCCTCACGCTCAACTTCCTCTAGAACGTGGAACGTGAACTGCACGCCCCGGGGGCCATCTTAAATTGGGAAGGATTTCCTTTATTTTTAATAACGCCACGACGTAATGCACTTGTTCATTTAAATAATTCAGTGCTATTGTGTTATTTTTCACATTTAAAGTCTCAATTAACATTTTAGAGACTATCAAGAAGAAGGATTTCCCTTGGTTTCTATAACCACACAAGCAGCATTTTACAGAATAGCAATCAAGTAGAAGGATTGCCTTTGTTTTCTATATCAAGAAACTCTTGAGGAACTCTTCAAGCAAGACTTTTACAAGACAACAAACAAGAAAACAACAATTTGGTTTGTTATTTTGAATTTTTTAACTTTAGTTTGTTATATTAGTTTGTTGTTTCATATAACTTTTGGTTCATTGCAGGTGGGACTCTTATTCTAACATCTTAATTACCATGGGTGATCAGGAGTTGTCTGCACCACCATCTTTTCTTCCCACTCCAGGTGATCCGGCTATTCTATGGAAAGAATGGAAGAAATTGTTTTTAACCTATATTCTTGCAACTGGTGTGGATAAGTATGGTCCTGTGCGTAGGCAAGTCATCCTATTTCATCATTTAGGTGTTGAAGGACGTCGTCTATGTGAAAATCTTCCTGAACTCTCTCTAGGAATGGGTGATGGGCAACCAAGCAATGTTTATGAAATGACTGTGCAAATGCTTGATTTATGTTTTACTACTAAAGTGAATGTTGTGTTAGATAGACACAAGTGTTTTTGCCGTATGCAGAAGATAGATGAGGATATTGCGACTTATGTTGCAGCTTTAAGAGGTCTTTCACTTACCTGTTGTTTCGAAGGTTTGGCAGACTCTCTTATTCGCGATCAAATAGTCAGATGTACGAATAATAAGAGAATACGTGAAAAGCTTCTTATTAAAGATCCGACCTTAGAGGAAGCGATTCAAATTGCCAAAGGGATAGAGATTACTGATTTGTGGATAAAAGAAATGGAGAGTTGTAGCAACTCATGTAATAACTCCACGGTAAAAAAAGAGCAAGTTGCAAAAGGGGCTGAATTCACTCATGTATAGATGAGACTAAAGTAGTGTAACCTCATGTTAAAGCTCCACCTTCCGCTCCTCTCAACAAGTTTGGTAATAACGCTAGTAACTCTAGTACTAACTCTCATGCAGACACTACCGCTCCAGCAACGGTTGTTAAATGCTATTGTACATATAGCTTCCAGTCTCAAATGCATGGCTAGAACACACTATATAGAACTTGTGGTAAGAGAGGTCATCTTGCCAAAGTCTGCAGGACCAAGACTCGATTTGGTCAGATACAAGAGGTAGATGACACATGTGAGAATGTTCAAGAATTTATGCTATGTATTGATGACCACAATGTTCCTGAGACCTCTGTGAAGTTATACCATAATCACTCTGTCATGGAGTTTGACATTGTTAAAGAAAGTACATGTGTATTAGAGAAACCTCACCGTATTATTTTTGGATAAGCATGATGTTACTATGCTTGTTGATTCAGGAAGTTTGTATACCCTGATGTCAAAGGATATGTATTCTAAAGTATGGAAGGAGGAGAGCGATGTTGAATCCCGGATCAAGACTGATATCAAGGCTGTTGGTTATGGTGGGAAAAGGATTGACATTTTGGGACTGATGTGGATGATGATCTCATTTAGTGGAAAAAAAGTATATGGGCGGGTATACCTAACAAAGCAAGGATCCAACTTACTAGGTTGGCGCCACCAAAAAGATTTGAACATCATTTTCAATCCTTATGCAGATGTACCAGTCATATCCACAATGGTGCATGATGTTAATACAACTTATCAGACACAATTTAATGAGAAAATACCCAAAAGTTTTTTCTGATAATTTGGGTAAACTTAAGAATTTTTTACATATGATTATTTTAAAGAAAAAAGCAATCCCTATTGTACATAAGGTGAGTAATTTACCATATTCGATGAGAGGTCCATTGCAAGATGAGCTCAAAAAATTGCTTGCACAAGGGATTATAAAACCTATTGAAGCCTCTGAGTGGTTGGCCCAGGGCCGGCTTTAGGGCGGTGCGACCGGTGCCACTGCACCGGGTGCTGGTTTCCTGGGGGCGCCGTGCTTGAAAGTTTATTATGCTTTTGAAGCACCTGCTGCAGCGTTTCTTTCCCCCTGCAATTACCAGGCCTCACATAAATGTCCCAATAACTCCTGTGATTAATTATCTTCCTGGAGCGAGATCAGCATTTTGCATAGTTGAGGTTTTGACATATGTGAAGTTAGTGCAGAGGGTAAATGCTGCAAAGAACGTGTACCAAGTAGATTACAGAGTGCGTATGATGTAAACAGATCAGCAGGTTACTGCTTTCAAAAGAGACATCCTTTTGTTAATTGCAAATTATAACAAAGTCCTAATATAGAATAGTGAGCTATTAACTTTCATCCTAGAACTGCATACACACTGCAAAGTATACATTATTAGAACATTGATTAATGTTGCAAAAAGAATTAATTGGGCTAGAAATTGATTCTTATTATTAAAGAGAACTCCCAACTATGCTGTTTCTTTTTCGACTCTGAGTTTGTGCTTCTCCACACCAAGCACTCTTAAACTATACTGCCTACCAGTATGGATGACATATGACTCCTACACTTTTAGTCCTTTGGCTTACGTAACATTTCCTATACACTGATTTACACACATATGATTGATTGTCTCTGTGTAATGTTTGTGTGATGCAAAGTGCTCGGACACCCTACACTGGTATGAGTGGCGCTATATAACTAATTCAATGCATCTGAGAGAGTGTGGTTATGGAGACTTCGTCACTGTTAAAGGGTGCTAATGAGAGAATCCGTGGTGCAGGTGGTCATTGGGGGGGGCGCCAACAAACATTGTCGCACGGCGCCACCAGCACTAAAGCCGGCCCTGGGTTGGCCCCCATTGCAGTCGCACCTATGGATGGGGGGAAGAAGATCCGCTTATGTGTGGACTTGCGCGACTTAAACAAGAACATTTGGGTTGATAGACAGACTTTGCCCAATATTTCTGAGATGTTGACAAGTATGGGTGGTGGTGTTGTTTTTTAGTGTAATCAATAGTTCTGCAGCATATCATCAGATTAACCTGGATGAAAAATCTCACTTCATTTGTTACACCGCTAGGGGCATTTCACTATTGTAGGATGCCATTCGGTCTAGCATCTGCCTCGGTGGTGTTTGAGGGTAATGCAACAGATTTTTGATGGTATGACTGATGTCTTGTGTTTTCAAGACGATGTGTAAATTGTGGGTAAAGATGATGCACATCATGATGTGGTAATGGAAGAGGTCCTGGAAAGAATGAGCTGACTATAAAATGTTAAAAGAGTCAATTGAAAAAGAGTATGGTAACATATCTCGGACATGAGATATCTAAAGATGGTATCTATTCTAAGAAAAGTATTCTTACTGCCATCAGGATGCTCCTTCTCCTTACAATAAGGACCAGTTAAAATTGTTTCTTAGCTTAGCTGAGTATTGCTCAAAGTTTGTGAAGGTATTCACAGAGATTGTTTAACCTTTGAGAATACACATAAAAAAAGTGGTCACATTTGAGTGAACTGATGGTTCTGATTGTGCATTTAACAAGATATCGAATTGTATTGTAGAAGCCCCTACCCTTGGTCATTTTAATGTGAAGGACAAGACTTACATCACAACTGATGCTAGTGCTATTGGGATGGGTGCAGTCCTAACTCAAGTGTGTGATGGTGATGAAAAGATAATTGGATTTGCATCCAGAAGGTTGCGTGATGCTGAATTGTCATATTCGGTAATCGAAAAAGAAGCCTTAGCATGTTGTTGGGGAATAAAGCATTTTAAGTATTTTGTTTGGGGTTTTCCATTCAGAGTTCGTACAGACCATAAACCTCTAGTGCATTTATTTAAAGGAAGGAGAGGCCTAGAGGCTAGTGTCATGCCCAGGATTTCAAGTTGGATGTTGTCAGTGCTTGAATATATCTTCATGGCTGAATATGTTAGAGGATTTAGAAATGTTGTAGCTGAATATCTGTCAAGGATGCCTATAGAAGTAATTGATGTGGATATGGATGAAGTTGTTGAAGAGGTGTTTCAGTGTAGCAATGGAGAGGCTGCTTTTAGCAAACAAGAATAGAGAGATGCTATGTTATGTGATGATGTCTTACAGTGTGTTGTGAAGTGTGTATCGGATGGATGGTGTGAGAACCTCATTGTAGATGTTCGTTTTAGGAGTTTCCACCATGTGGAGGAGGAGCTTAGTGTTTGTGATGGAAAATTACTGAGAAGATGTCAGATTGTGCCACCGCTGGGATTGAGGAGAAACATTGTGAATATTGCTCATGAAGGCCATTTAGGAAGAAATATGACCAAGAGGAGAGTATGACAGTCATATTGGTGGCATGGATGGTGAGATAGAGGAGGTAGTAAAAGAATGCCATGCTTGTGCCCAAGCTGATAAGACTAAAGTAATTAGACAACCTCCTTTAGAATGTGTGTCATTTCCCAAATGCCAATGGGAAAGAGTTGCAATTGATTTTTGGGGTCCCATCACTAAACATGGGTCACATAGCAAGTTCCTCATGGTTCTAGTTGATTATCATTCTAAATAGTTTGTGGTTGAATCCACAGAGTGTGTGAGTACACAAAAATAAATTGCATTCATGGAAAGGACGTTCTTGAATGAAGGGATTTCAAAAATCTTGGTGTCAGATAACGGTCTTCAATTGGTGTCTAAGGAAATGCAAGATTTTTTGTGTACATTTGGGATTAAACATGAGATAGTTGCTCTTTTCAGGCCTCAAGCTAATGGTCTAGTGGAGAGGATAAATCGTTTAATAATGGAGAATATCTAATTATCACTTTCTAATGGATTGTCGTGGTTTGCAGAACTTAAAAAACTCATCTGGTCATATTGAGTCACACCACATTCTATGACTGGAGTCTTTAAGGCTGTGAACCTGGAATTAAGGAAGTTCCTGGATGGGTGAAGGATAAGGACTGTGTGTGGGTGGACAGAGCTGCTGTTGAGAGTGATGCGGCCCAGCGACAGTTGGCTGCGACGAGGTATTACAATGCACAAAAGGGTGTAAAAGACCTTGATGTGAGAGAAGGAGATTGGGTGGTTGTAAGACGTGGAGGAATTGTCGTAAAAGGAGACAGCACATTTTCTAGGCCCATATAAGTGAAAAGTGTAAAAAGGAACATTGTGATTCTGTCAGATGGTTCTGCTTGGAGCACTGGAACTGTTTGTAAATGTCGTGCTCCTTTGCCTGTTTCTGATAACTAATGTATTTGTAACATTTTACTAACGTTTTTTTGGCATTTTGCCAATGTGTATTTTATATGACATTTGTTGGTTTATTATTAAAGTGGGGACGATGTGTGGAGTTGTTCTACATATAATAGAATGTCAAGCTTGTTGCTAGGCTAGAATGTTTTGCCTTGAAAAGCATCAGTTTCTTGCAGCTGTGAAGCTAAGCTGGAGGTACCTGTGTTCACTCTACTAAAAAAATCAATTTCATTCTTCAACTGCTTGAGGTGGATCTTTACATATTGTTATGTGTGTCTGCTTTTGCTTGGCAGGAGCTGTGACAGCTCCCACCAAGCACAAGCAAACACTCCACTTCCAGCAAGCAGGAGCTATCAAAATGCTCCTGTTTTGCTGGAACAGGAGTTTTCATCTCCTTTCCTGCCGGCAGAAATGTGGGAATAGAAAGAGATGAAAGTACTGCTCTGGCATGCAGGGAGCTGTATTTCCTGCTGCTCCCTGTGTGCAAGAGAAATGTCAGGTCCCACAGGAGGCAAAGAGCCAGATGGGACAGTGAGGGCATTGAGTGTCTCCCCTGTCCCCAACATGCACACTGGGCAGTAGCGGCCTGTGAAGGGAGTTCCGTGGGGTGGTGTGGCAGGGCGGGGGAGGGGCAGGGTGGGGGGTAGTAAACTCCGGCTCACAGCCGACCGGAGTAATGTAAAGAAATAAATAAAACTAATTTCATTGCATGCACTGAAACGCATTTGGCATTTCAGTGCGCATAATGAAATTCATTTTATTTTTTTATTTATTTGCATCACTCCGGTCAGCTGTGAGCCGGAGTTTACTACCTCCCACCTCACCTCACCGCCCCGCAGAACTCCCTCCACAGGCTGCCACTGACACTGTGTGCCCTGGGAGGGGCAGGGCACCCATGGAGATGTGGCTGGGCCACTTGGCACGGCGTCTCGATTTCTGAAATCAGCCCAGGTAGGGGGACCACGCAGCCCTTCTCCCCTTGAGTTAAACTAATTTCTCTGCTTGACAAATCCAAAGCAAGTGTGTTTCCTCTCATATTCCACATTGAAAAACAATGTGAAATCCTGACTGCGAGAGGCAAGATGGCGTCCGCAGCAGTGGATGCGTAAGCTGGCCATTCCTGCCTAACCTTGCGAAAACCTGATACTGGAAGGCAGAAGTGAGGGAGAAATGAGTCGGAGTCAGAGATATGTTTTGGCGTCTTATTTGCGTGCTGTAAAAACTTTAAACCTTGGATTGATCCACACCGATACATGCTGGAAGTACCGGTTTGAGACTACGGTTTGAGATTACGAGGCCGATGCTGGAAGTTTTATTGGGGCTCGCAGCGCGGCTGACCAGGTGCCGTCGCAGCCGGTGGGCATTTCAGGCAGGCAGGACACGCACCTGGAAGCCGGCGGGTGATTTTGAAGGCGGTGTGGATCTAGCGTTCGAAATGCCCCCGAAAGGAGCTCGAGGAAGATCGCAGGGACAAGAAAATGATAACGCCGAGCTGGAAGCCGAGGTGAGAGATAAAATTCAGGGTAATTTAAACAACCTGGGCAAGCCCGGTAAGACTGAGGTTGAAGGAGCAAGACCTAAAGGGGATGCAATGGAAAAGAAAAAGATACCAGCAATTTTCTCCGCAGCAAAGGAGAATCTGAAGGGAAAAAAGGCTGTGCATACCCTGGAGGGGGGCTCTGATTCTGTTGACTCTGCTGAGATGACTGACGGGGCTCCTTCTAATGTTGAAAAGCCGCACTTAATAGAAACTCTGCCCATAGTGCTATCGTATGGGACACATTTAAAGCTTGCTTCAGGGGAGAAGTATTAGGTTTTGGGCTACATCAACAAAGAAAAATCAAACTAGAGATGCAGTAACTATATTCTGCTCTGAGAAAGGCGGAGGGCAAATTAACTTATGGGATATCACAACGAGGTAATATCTTGGAGTTAGAAAATGCTGTTGCTAGAGCTCGGGTTAAAATCCATGGTGTGTGGGACTTAGAGAATGCAAGAAAATTTCTGGTCTATAAAAAGCAAATTCATGAGTACGGGAAACAGTTGGCAGGTGTCTGGCTCTACGGCTGCGCATGAATTGTGGCATTAAAAGACAAGCTTGGGACACTGTGTCAGGACCCTCAAGGGATTTTATACATTTTGCATCAGTTTTATACTGAACTGTATACACAACAGAAAGGAGCACTTTGGGATAACAATGTATTCTTGGAGGGGGCTATACCATATTTAGACCCCGTGGAGTCGGAACAATTGGACAGATTAGTTACTATGGAAGAGTTAGAAATGGCAGTTAAAAGTCTAGCACTAGGGAAGGCCGCTGGGCCTGACAAGCTGCTGGGGGAGATTTATAAGACATTCTTCCCCAAAATAAAGGACGAAATGTTGAATACCTTTAGGGCTGCACAGGCAGGCTATGCCCCTAAGTCTTGGGCAGAAGCCACCATTGTGGTGTTTAGCAAAAAGGGTAAAGACCCTGAATCGGTTGGTTCGTACCGTCCGATTTCTTTGCTAAATTGTGATGGTAAAATATATTCGAAGATCCTGGCTAATTGACTGTCAAAGGTTATTAGTTCGTTAGTATCGGAAAATCAGGATGGGTTTATGCCATTGCGACGGACAGTCACTCATGTGAATAAAGTGGTAACGCTTTTTGATGTAGCTCAGATGGAGTAACGTGATTTAGGGTTAATTTTATTGGATGCGGAAAAAGCATTCGACCGGGTGGAGTGGGAGTACCTATGGAAAATGATGCTTCGAGCGGGATTCCGTGAAGGATTTTTGACTGCCTTACAGGGACTGTACACTGCACCGGTCACTCAGATTGCTACAATGGGCTATTATCAGATTCAGTTAGGATTACAAGAGGCACCCGGCAAGGGTGCCCCTGCTCGCCACTTTTGTTTGCTCTATATATAAACCCGTTTATTGAGAAACTAGGTAATAGTCCTCTGATCAAGCCTTTTATTGTACATGATATTCCTTTTTCAGTCTTTGCTTATGCAGACGATATAGCTGTGACGTCGGCTGACCCTTCTTCTGCTCTTCAAGAGATTGAGCGAGTAGCATTAGAATTTGGTCAGGTATCTGGCTATAACCTTAACGTTACTACTAACTATATATAGAATATCCTCTATTCCTCTATTTTGTTGTTTTGTGAGACTCCCAAGACAGTTGGAGGCGAGCGGTGAGCTACATCTAGCTTCTCTATCCATTATCATAGGGACTTTTCAGTCCCTAAGCCCTTTGTGGGTGGGTGTTTGGAAGGGTGGGGGGGGCTCTAGTGGGTGGTGGGTGGCTGCGGTGATAGGTGGGGGGGCAAGCAAGGACAGCCTTAGCAACTCTAATAAATATTGTGATTGTGATTATGAAGGACTCTCGGATTTATACCTATTTTTTTTTCTGTTGTCTAATATTTTCAGTACTCAATTTATATCATATGATAATGGGTGACCTATCGCTTAGACATGGACTAACCTGTTGTGATGACTAGTATTAGAGTATGCTCTTGGAACGTCTGTGGCCTTAACAATAAAAAGAAAAGGGGAATATGCGCACAAATAATTCAGAGTATGAGGCTAGATTTTCTTTGCATACAGGAAACTCATCTTAAATGGGGCAATAGAGCTTGGCTGGCTGATCTGGGCATGCATGTAATTGGCTGCACTAACCAAGGTACTACAACTAAGGGGGTAGCTATTCTTAGCAGAAGAAACCAGGCTGCTCTGAAACGTATTAAGACTGACCAATACGGCCGATGGGCAATAGCTGAAATTTTAATAGATTGTATTTCGTGGACTCTTTGCTCTATGTACGGCCCAAATACAGATGATCCTGATTTACTTAATTTTCTAAGTGTAGAACTTGCAGACTGGCCTTCCACTCTTATTCTCTGCGGGGACTTAAATATTCATTTGGAAGCCGATTTTGATATTTTTCATGATTTACCGTATACAGGCTAAAAAAAAAAGATGTTTAAAGCATTATATAGCTTGGCTTCTGAATTTGGTCTTCGGGATGTAGGTTTTGTAAAAAGAAATACTCTTCCTGGCTATACTTTCTTTTCGGCACCCCATCAAAAATTTGTTCGCTTGGATTATTTTTTCATACCCTCTACTTTAATATCCGACTGCAAGTATGAGATATTTCCAAAAATAATTTCGGATCATAATCCTATAGTAATAGAGATTAAAATAGACTCTAAACTACTTGGTAACGCAACGACATGGTCATTTGAACGGAGACTTCTAGTAGACCCATTTTACATTGCACATATGGAAAAATGGATTAAGGATTTTTTTGAATTCAATATGGGCTCAACGACTATTCAGACTGTATGGGGCGCTTTTAAATCAGGGGTGAGAGGGGAGACTCTCTCCTATTCAATTAACAAGCAAAGAAAGTATCAGTGCAAGTTAACAACTTATTATAATGCAATACAGGATTGTGAGATAAAATTAGTTGAAGCCAACAAGAATTCTTTAGACACTGAGAAGATTAAAGCTACTTTAGCCATATCTAAGTCTAGGTTATATGAGAATTTTGCTTCTAAACTCGCAGAGCAACTCGCTGTTTTCAATACACAGGTATATGAGTTGGGTGAGAGGTCTGGACACATCTTGGCAAAAAAAATTCGGCAAAAAGGAATTTTTAACACTATAAATAAAATACAGGATGAATCTGGTCAAGTTCAAGAACAGCCTGATAAAATTTTGGAGGTTTTTCGTCTGTTTTACAAAAATTTGTATACGGAGGAGGTGACCGTGTGTACACCGGACTCGATCTTAAACTTTACTGTCAATAATGATATTCTTAGGTTATCATCTATGCAGACAGATTTACTAGACAAAGATATAACATGGGATGAGATAGAAGCAGCCATTCTTTCTTTACCTGTAGGTAAGGCCATGGGACCAGATAGAATTCCTCTTGAATTCTATAAAATCTTTCGGCATGTGCTAAAGCAGGCGTTACTTCTTATATGCTTGGAAGCACAGAAAGGGATAACACCCCCCTCTTGGAGTGAATCAATTATCATGGCTTTCCTCAAAAAGGAGAAGCCACCTCTACAACCGGCTTCATATAGACCCATATCTCTTTTAAATGCCGATAGCAAAATTTACTCTAAAATATTAGCTACCCGCCTTTCTGGGGTTATCCCTACAATACAATACATTTGCAGCATGGGTTTATTCCTAACAGAGATACCACTGATCATCTCAGACGAGTGATTGCTTTGATGGACTGGGCCCATGGCTCAAATATAGACTTGGGAGTCACCCTGTTGGATGCCGAAAAGGCATTCGACAGGGTGGCGTGGCCATATCTTTGGGATCTTCTTACCCGAAAAGGCTTCGGACCTAAAATGGTTACAGCTTTAAAAGCACTTTATGTTGCCCCTTTCTCTTGCATTAGTATCGGTGGGAAGAAATCTCTTCCTTTTAGTATACATCGTGGGACTCGGCAGGGTTGCCCCGCTTCACCTCTTCTTTTTGCCTTATATATTGACATATTTCTAAACAAACTTAATAATACAGAGGACATAAAACCAGTTCAAGTGGCTGATACAATATATAGAACTCTCGCTTACGCAGATGACATAGTTGTATTGACAACAGACATTAAGGGGGCAATACCAATAATTCAAGACCTTGCATTCCAATTTGGTAATTTCTCTGGTTATAGGCTAAACATACAAAAAACACAAATTTTGTTTGTCGGTCCAAATCCCCCAAAACAATTAAACACAGTCTCAGTAGCCACTTATTTGGGTATAAAAATTACATCACCAGTTACTGCTATTCCAGAACTTAATTTAATACCTGTACTTAAAAAAGCAAATTCATCTTTAGAACGTATTGATCATCTTCACCTATCTTTAACTGGCAGATGCAGTGTTCTAAAAATGATGATTTTACCCAAATTTTTATATATGTTCAGAGCAATTCCAATAGCGTTCCCCCTGACTTTCTTTCAACAGCTGGAAAGGATGTCTGCAAGATTTCTTTGGGGGTATAGAGCTCATCGCAGGTCATATAAAAAAATGATTCTTCCTAAATTAAGAGGAGGCTGGGGAATCCCTCATTTTCTTTTTTACTATCTGGCTGCAGTGTTACAGTTTATTTCACCACTAATAATTGGGCCCAGAAAACGCATTCCAGCTAGCCACTCACCATCTATCTATGAATTTGCAATGGGTACAGAATGCCACGGAAGTTTCTTGAGAATTATAGAGCCTAGCTACTTTAAAAAAACTAAGTTTAAGATTTTGAGTGCTGCGTTTGGCGCTTGGTGGCTAATCAAAAGGCAGATGGGTATTGACAAAATCTTGGTGTATACCCCATTTAAATCATCCAATATCTTTCCTGTCATTTTTCAGGATACAGTAATGACTCGGTGGCGTAACTTAGGTATTAATTGCATAGGCGATCTTTGGCATGATGGCCAGGTAATCCCCTTCTCATTATTAGAGAGCAAATACAATTTAACCCGCTATGATTATTTCAAATACGTGCAGATACACAGTTTTTTCAATACTCTGCGTCCGCAGATCGATCTCGGTTAACGAGGATTCCTCTTATAGATAGTCTTTTCATCAAAAAAAAGATTGGCACATATTATAATTTACTTCTGGCTTCACTTCCTGATGATATTTCGTTATGCCAAAATAAATGGAATGAAAAATTGGGGATCACTAACACTAAAATTCAAGAATCTATAGTTTTGGCCAACACTATATTAATAACAGGGAGAGCACGTACACAGCATTATATGGCTTTATTTGATTTATACTACTCACCTACTCACCTACTACTCACCTACTACTCACCTGCTAAAATTAGTAAATGGAGTACCACTGTAGGTACCTCATGTAACAGATGTGGACTTTATGCAGTAGATGCTATTCACATGTTCTTTGCATGCCCTCGTCTGTCCTCTGTATTGTCTGCAATTCAAACTTTTTTAAAAATACTGATGGGTCAGACAATTATTTTGTCAGGAGAATTAGAATTAATAGGTGTATCATCACTCGATCTATCTGAAGGCCAGACAAACTTTCTTTTTATTTCTATGTCTATTTGGAGGGCATGCATTACTCAAGCCTGGCTGAGCCCAGACCCTCCCTCCTTTTCCTCTTGGAGAGCATACCTATTAGCCAAGTATAATCTGGAAAGGGCTATATATAGGGCTAAAGGTAGGAAAAGGAGAAGGATGGGTGGACAACTCTGGAGCCCTTTAGAGAATTGGATTAATGAGATTATGAATTAAGATGTTCTTGTTTTTTTATGTTTCTGGACGTCCTTTATTCTCGGCAACAATTATGTACATTATGTGTACTGTACCTTTGTTTTACTTTCATACCTGCTGTACCTTGCTTGCATTAAACGAAAAATGTTAATAAAAATAATTTTTAAAATAAGGGAGTCCTCTGCACCCACCCCTCATATGTCTGGGCACTGCTGGGAGTGATAGGCACCCACCCCTCACATGTCTGTCCACTCTGGGAGTGATATGCACCCTCCCCTCATATTGCAGGCCACTGCTGGGAGTCCTGGGCACCCACCCCCATGTCTCTGTCCACTGCTGGGAGTCCTGGGCACCCACCCCCATGTCTCTGTCCACTACTGGTATTCCTCTGCACCCACCCCTCACATGTCTCTGTCCACTGCTGGGAGTCATGGGCACCCACCCCTATCTCTCTGTCCACTGCTGGGAGTCCTCTGCACCCACCCCTCATATGTCTGGGCACTGCTAGGAGTGATAGGCACCCACCCCTCACATGTCTGTCCACTGCTGGGAGTGATATGCACCCACCCCTCATATTGCAGGCCACTGCTGGGAGTCCTGTGCACCCACCCCCATGTCTCTGTCCACTACTGGTATTCCTCTGCACCCACCCCTCACATGTCTCTGTCCACTGCTGGGAGTCCTCTGCACCCACCCCTCATATGTCTGGGCACTGCTGGGAGTGATAGGCACCCACCCCTCACATGTCTGTCCACTGCTGGGAGTGATATGCACCCACCTCTCATATTGCAGGCCACTGCTGGGAGTCCTGTGCACCCACCCCCATATCTCTGTCCACTACTGGTATTCCTCTGCACCCACCCCTCATATGTTTGGGCAATGCTGGGAGTGATAAGCACCTACCCCTCACGTGTCTGTCCACTGCTGGGAGTGATATGCGCCCACCCCTCATATTGCATGCCACTGTTGGGAGTCCTGGCCACCCACCCCCATGTCCCCATGTCTCTGTCCACTGCTGGGAGTCCTGGGCACCCACCCCATGTCTCTGTCCACTGCTGGGAGTCCTCTGCACCCACCCCTCATATGTCTGGGCACTGCTGGGAGTGATAGGCACCCACCCCTCACATGTCTGTCCACTGCTGGGAGTGATATGCACCCACCCCTCATATTGCAGGCCACTGCTGGGAGTCCTGTGCACACACCCCCATGTCTCTGTCCACTACTGGTATTCCTCTGCATCCACCCCTCATATGTCTGGGCACTGCTGGGAGTGATAGGCACCCACCCCTCACATGTCTGTCCACTGCTGTGAGTGATATGCACCCACCCCTCATATTGCAGGTCACTGCTGGGAGTCCTGTACACCCATCCCCATGTCTCTGTCCACTGCTGGGAGTCCTGGGCACCCACCCCCATGTCTCTGTCCACTACTGGTATTCCTCTGCACCCACCCCTCACATGTCTCTGACCACTGCTGGGAGTCCTCTGCAGCCACCCAGCCACCCACCCGCCCTCTTGGTGCAGTACACTGCTGTCCTGTGTACACACACACACCAATATACTGCTTATATGCTGCACCAGGCCCTAAGCCAACATTCGTGGCATGTGTACGCCTTGTATCCATTCAGTACTGGTGCCGGAGGGGTGGGGTGGGACGGATCGTACCCCCACATTCATGGGGTGTACGAGCCGTACCCACGCTCTGGGGGCATGTGTACGGTCCGTACCACGCGTACCCCTACATCCACACTCCAATGGTGGTACGGGCCGTACCCACGCTCTGAGGGCGTGGGTATGGCCCGTACCACCATTGGAGTGGTGATGGAGGGGTACACGCCGTACCCACGCCCTCAGAGCGTGGGTACGGGCCGTACCACCATTGGAGTGGTGATGGAGGGCTACGGCCGGTATGGCCCGTACCACCATTGGAGTGGTGATGGAAGGGTACGCGCCATACCCACACGCTCAGAGCATGGGTACGGCCCGTACCACCATTGTCGTGGTCACGGGTACGCGTCCACGTCCACTTCTGTTGCACGTACCCCTACGTCACCACTACAATGGTGGTACGGGCCGTACCCACACTCTGGGGGCGTGGGTACGGCACGTACCCCTCCATCACCGCTCCAATGGTGGTGCGGGCCGTACCCATGCGCTGGGGGCGTGGGTCTGGCACGTACCCCTCCATCACCACTCCAATGGTGGTACGGCCCGTACCCACTCTCTGGGGGCGTGGGTACGGCATGTACCCCTACATCAGCACTCCAATGGTGGTACAGGCCCTACCCACGCCGTGGGGGCGTGGGTACGGTACGTACCACCATTGTCGTGGTGACAGATACGCGCCCACGTCCACTTCCGTTGTGACGGTACGTAGGGGTTGGTAGATACGCCCCCCCGAAGTGACCAGACCCTGGAGGTCATGTATGTACAGGACATATTTACATTTTTACTTGGGTGGGGGTTATGTTTGCTGCCCCTGGACCCCCTTTGCCCCTGGGTGTTGTTCTGACCTTCTGCGGCGTCGGCGTGGGTTTCTGTGCACCAGGTCATAGGCTAGGAGGGCCGGGATGACACGTAGGATGGGGTCCATGGCTGTCTGTCGCGTACCAGTGCTCCTTCTTTGCGCCGTCCTCAATTTCCCGGCAGTTTTTGGCTCCCGTAAAAAATTCTACGTGCGGAGTGACGTAGGCACGAATCATACTTGCTGGTCCGTAAAACGCTGCCTGACTCCGTCCGGACGTCACGTATGCGATGTCCCGGATCGGAATTGTGGGTATTTTTTCGCCGCACGTAGTTTTGTACGATTCGTACGGAAATGGTATTTCTGTACGAATCGTACTTGCTGCTTTGTAAGGAGGATTTCCCGGGTACGAGTCATATGGAGAATACGCTCCGTACGACCATTCGTACCCGGGTTTTACAGGATCGGAATCGGCACCCAAATATAGATAAAATAAAGATATGGATAGAAAATAAGGAAAAACACAATAAGTGAACAAAAGAAAACAAAATAAGTCAGCGTAATTCGAATGTGAAAGATCAACTAGCAGTACAAATGTCTTATTGTTGATGTGTCCTTGTCCGTGCGTTCTATTCCAGATTCCCACAAACAAGTAACATGGATGGTCTTTTGACAGGGACTAGTCTCTTTTTAAAAGAAAAAAATTCTCACTTACTGCTAAAATTATGACACTACCAAACGCCGTCTTGGATATTTCTCCCAAACGCTGTCTTCTTTAATCAAGACAGCTTCTCTTCGTTCCGTTACAGCGTTGCTATGGTACCGTTTACAACTATATAAAAAAAATGGCCGTCACGTTGTTCTCTTTGCATGTTGCTTGTACACGTATTAAGTGACGTGCTACGTTTCAACGTAGGCGGCGGATGACGCAGCTAAATCTGGACTCCTGCATCAGATTGCTCACGTCTTCCGGGTCTCGCTTCTCCGAGATGACGCCTTGTATATTTTCAAGAGGTAAAGTCGCGCGCATTGTCTGCTGTGATTTCTAAGTTTAACTACCTCCAAAATTGTCACAAAGGTATTAAATTCAGCCTCTCCGACCAAGGGTAGCTCCCTTCCTCCGGGTTTTCGGCAAAATCAAAGTAACGGCTCTCGTCCACCGAAACAAAACTTCCACAGTATAACCTTCCACTTCCTTGATTACACGATCCAGGTTCACGAACACTCCACGCCTGTGCCGCTACAAAGTCGGTGGGGTGTTCTTTCCTTCTTCACGTCGCCCATTTGTAAGAAATAGCAGGAAATTGATGAATTAAAGTATTTAATATTAAAGATTGCGGTACAGCAACAGGGTACAACTGCCCAGCAAACAGGAACAGTGCAACTGAACTGAGTGCTTAGCAGCCACATAACATTCTCTGTGGAACTAGAATGTATAACATTAGATGCAGAAACCTTAAAGGGGAAGGGGGAAAAAGAGTACAGTAAAAATGCAATTGTAACAATGCTACTACAGAGAATTCCATGTGCCAAAAGGGCATAACTTTTATATAAAAGGAATGCTAAGGTTTTAGAGCTGCAGAGAAATATTTCAGTAAAGACAGAATTATGACATCTGGTTTTATCAGTGGCAATTCTAAATTAGGAAAGCAAAATCTTTCCCTCTCCAAATAAGACTACAAAATATTTGTTGTTTCTGATGATGCATTATTGCCTAGGTCTCATTTTGATAAAACTGTACACATTCTTAATTGGAAATTTTAATGCTCCCATACATTTAGAAATATAAATGAATGGATCTCTTTTTATAAATAGGACAAGGGGAGAAGCCCTTCCCAGGATGAAAGGTTTTAACTACTTTGTTGCACTCGTTCCCTCAGTAGCACGATTATTTTTCACAACCTCTATAATTGTACTAAGCTGATGACACTATCCAATACCCCTACTCCGAAAATTGTTCCAGCACCACCGTCACTGATATTAATTTTGCAATTAAACACGTGCAAGATAGAAAATTAAATAGACAGTGTTGCAGAGAAGCTTGCAACTGAAAGTGTCAGAAATGCAAACATGTGTAGTAAATCTGGGCTGTAAAAGTCGTGCCTCCTTATGATTTCTAGGAAGTTCATATAAAGAACATCATGCATTTGTATGTCAGACAGTCTCCATGTTAAGAAAATTATTAGAAAGTGTACATATTGTGAATCACTGACAGAATATCGAAGGTCAGAATATTGACCTACAGAAATATTGACGCAAGAATATCGAAGTCAAGAATATCGACATCCTATCTACATTATGGTAACTACAAAAATATCGGAAAAAAAATATCGATGTCAAAAATATCATTGTTAAAAATTGTTTTTTATTTAAGTTAAAAAAATAATATAAAATAAAGTAAATAAAATATATAATTAAAATAAACAGTTAAAAATATTTCAAAATGTTTACAAATTATAAGTAATATATATATAATGTAAAAATAAATTAAACATATACATATAATATATATATATATATATATATATATATATATACTAATTAATATTTTTTAATAATTATTTTAATAACGTATACAGTTTTAAAAATTACTATTCCCACTCCAGTGAGTGCAACAGTAGGGAAAGTGTTGAACAGTGTAGGGGTAAAAATTACTATTCCCACTCCAGTGACTGCAACAGTAGGGAAAGTGTTGAATAGCGTAGGGGTAAAAATTACTATTCCAGCTCCAGTGAGTGTAACAGTGTGGAAAATGTAGGATAGCGTAGGGGTTAAATTAACACACTTATTAATTAAATAATTTTTGTAAAATGAATAATAATTAATAATTAATTAACATACAAATTTATAATAAAGACCAATAAAATTAAATTAATATTTACTTAAATAACATTAAATTACTTCTCACCCTATCCCCCATAAATACACAACCCGCTACACATAAAAAATAACACAATTAATTTAATTATCAATTTATCAATTAATACAAATTAATTAACAATAAAAAATTAACTAATAAAATTAATAATCAATACCAATTTAGAAAAATGTATAATTACTTAATTATAATAAATTACTTCACAATCAATTCCCCTATAAACCCACAGCCCGCTACACATAAAAGCATAATTAATTTAATTATCAATTAATCAATTAATAAAAACTAATTACAATTAATAATTAATTAGCAATAAATTGGCAATAACAAAAAATAAATAATAATAACAAATTAATTTTAGTTAATATAATGATATATTAATCAATTCATACAATTGTATTACCAAATAATAATTAATTAATAATACATTAATAATCAATAACAATTAATAAAAACAAATTAATTAATTATAATAAAATTTCTTCCCATCCTCTTCCCCTACAAACCAACAACCCGCTCTGATACTAAAACGCAAAATTTACCTCAAAAAAATGTACTAATTTCTAAACATTTTATACATGTATTTTAAAATAATAATAAAAATACATTACAAAAATGTTTAAACATAGATATAAAATACATTCTAAAATACATAACACTAATATAAATATCGATATTATTAACAACAATATTTTTGCTAACGAAATTACTTCGATATTACTTACTTCGATATAAAAATAACGATATTACTTACCTTAAGTTCAATATTCTGGTCACCGATATTCTTGACATCGATAATATGTCCCTACGATATTAAAAAATCGATATTAGTGTAGGTCGATATAAAAAAAATGATATTTTGACTGCGCACCACATTTTGTATTGCAGCATATAACAGTGTTGTATCATAACAGCAAACAAGAGTAATTGAAAAAGTTGCAAGCATGAAGTATACCACTATTTGGTGCAAGCTATTTTTGTATGTGACCTATCAAACTGAAAGAAACCTGTCAGTGTAAACAAGGGGTCTACATGAAAACATGGCATAGGGGGTATGGTGCCTATCACTACTGCCACCTACACTCATAGTCATAGTCATAGTCATAGTCATAATTACTTTATTCGGCTTTTGTCATTGTAAAAAAACCATAAAAGTAGTCACATAAAAATACATCACTTAATTATACAAGTGTATATGTTAATATAACATATATTTCGTAAGAAGACATTTAAAAGGATAACATTTAAATTAAAAGAAGGAAACTTCGATGAAACTGGAATATCATGTAGTTTTTATAAATTCATTCGATGTCGGAAGATATGTTTCAAAAACTTCACTATTATCCTTGCTGTCCATACATGATCCAGTTGCTGTAAAGCCAGTAATGCTGGACGGCATCTTCTAATTCCGATGAGTCTTAAAAGCGGGATTAACCATTTCTTCCGGTACTCTCTGTAGAATTGGCAAAAAAAAACGGTATGAATTGTTGCCTGTTTGGAGATATTGTCACAGGGACAACAAGATAGAACAGACGCGGACGCTGCAGATGGTAAGCCAGACACCCACCACACAAACAAACAACACGTACCCGCCAAATGTCACACACACCCAGGGGATCCATATACTATCCACTAGCAACAAGCCACCATAGGGTTTGCATGGCCATCACCACTACCAGCCCCACTCATAGGGAGCTTGTTGCCTATCACTACTGCCACCCCCACTTATAGGGCACCTGTTGCCTATCACTACTGCCACCCCCACTCATAGAGGGTATGTTGCCCATCACTACTGCCACCTCCACTCATAGGGGGTATGTTGCTCATCACTACTGCTACCCCCACTCATAGGGGACCTATTGCCCATCACTACTGCCACCCCCACTCATAGGGGGTATGTTGCCCATCACTACTGCCACCCCCACTCATAGGGGGTATGGTGCCTATCACTACTGCCACCTACACTCATAGTCATAGTCATAGTCATAATTACTTTATTCGGCTTTTGTCATTGTAAAAAACCATAAAAGTAGTCACATAAAAATACATCACTTAATTATACAAGTGTATATGTTAATATAACATATATTTCGTAAGAAGACATTTAAAAGGATAACATTTAAATTAAAAGAAGGAAACTTCGATGAAACTGGAATATCATGTAGTTTTTATAAATTCATTCGATGTCGGAAGATATGTTTCAAAAACTTCACTATTATCCTTGCTGTCCATACATGATCCAGTTGCTGTAAAGCCAGTAATGCTGGACGGCATCTTCTAATTCCGATGAGTCTTAAAAGCGGGATTAACCATTTCTTCCGGTACTCTCTGTAGAATTGGCAAAAAAAACGGTATGAATTGTTGCCTGTTTGGAGATATTGTCACAGGGACAACAAGATAGAACAGACGCGGACGCTGCAGATGGTAAGCCAGACACCCACCACACAAACAAACAACACGTACCCGCCAAATGTCACACACACCCAGGGGATCCATATACTATCCACTAGCAACAAGCCACCATAGGGTTTGCATGGCCATCACCACTACCAGCCCCACTCATAGGGAGCTTGTTGCCTATCACTACTGCCACCCCCACTCATAGGGCACCTGTTGCCTATCACTACTGCCACCCCCACTCATAGAGGGTATGTTGCCCATCACTACTGCCACCTCCACTCATAGGGGGTATGTTGCTCATCACTACTGCTACCCCCACTCATAGGGGACCTATTGCCCATCACTACTGCCACCCCCACTCATAGGGGGTATGTTGCCCATCACTACTGCCACCCCCACTCATAGGGGGTATGGTGCCTATCACTACTGCCACCTACACTCATAGTCATAGTCATAGTCATAATTACTTTATTCGGCTTTTGTCATTGTAAAAAACCATAAAAGTAGTCACATAAAAATACATCACTTAATTATACAAGTGTATATGTTAATATAACATATATTTCGTAAGAAGACATTTAAAAGGATAACATTTAAATTAAAAGAAAGAAACTTCGATGAAACTGGAATATCATGTAGTTTTTATAAATTCATTCGATGTCGGAAGATATGTTTCAAAAACTTCACTATTATCCTTGCTGTCCATACATGATCCAGTTGCTGTAAAGCCAGTAATGCTGGACGGCATCTTCTAATTCCGATGAGTCTTAAAAGCGGGATTAACCATTTCTTCCGGTACTCTCTGTAGAATTGGCAAAAAAAACGGTATGAATTGTTGCCTGTTTGGAGATATTGTCACAGGGACAACAAGATAGAACCTTATCCCAGTTATTATTTGTTGGGAAGGCAACCAAACGGTGAAACAAGTTCAGCCTAAATCTGACCAAAAGAAATCTTTCAAAGGTGGTAAAATCAAAGGTTAAATAAGGCTGAATATTAGGGGTAATTTGAAGGGCAATGCTTTGTTGTACAGTTGGTTTGACCCTTCTTTAGCAATCCGAAGTTCTTCGAGATGGCTAAGAGACTCCTTTTTCAACGTTTTTCTAGATACCGCTATGATTGAGGTTGGAACTAGATAGTACTTTTCCATACCTAAATCAGTTAGAAAAGATCTTATGTAAGTTAACCATTGAATTTTAGTTACAGAGTCCAGCTCCATACAGTCTCGGATTATTAATTGTGTGAAAAGGTTCTTATCCGAAGACCAGATGCGGTGCCAGAAAAAAAGGGGTTGAATTCTGGCTAAATCTGAAATGTGGGGAATGCCTAGTTCGGTATGACAAACAAAGGTCGATGCACTCGTGGGAAGAGATAAAAGGTATTTCAGAAAAGCATTCTCGATTACCTGAAGTGAATATGTATCTAAATAGTCCCACAGACCTGCCCCATATAATGCTACGGATTGACATTTAGCAATATAAATTTTTAGTAATTCCACGGGAGATCTCTTGCCCAATTTTTTTAGCAAAGTTAACAATGGCCTTTGTAGTTTGTACAAAGTGAAGCTTTCTAGATTCAAGTGCTGCTTTCCATTGTAATTTATGGTCAATAATAATTCCCAAATAAGGATATTGGGCTGTTGTGGCAATTTTCTCTTGGTTCAGTTAAGTTTCCTTCTTGGTTTTTTTGCTGGAACCAGAGGACATAACAAAAGTTTTTTTTATATTTATTCGTAAGTCTAAGGAACCCATAAAATCGGAATATCTATTCAAAGCCCTTTGTAACTCGATTGGGGTTCTTGCCAAGATCACCGCATCGTCGGCGTATAATAAGGCCGGGATCTGACGATCCTTAACGCGTGGGAGGTCCTGACTCCCCTTCAGCATGGCTCTCTCCAAGCCATTAGTATAAAGGGTAAAGAGAAAGGGGGCCAGGACACACCCCTGTCTCACCCCTCTCTCCACATTGAATGGGGCGGTTAGTTCGCCATTTATCCCAAACCTTACCCTAGCTGAAGCATTAGAGTACAGTTCGCGTAAAAAATGTAATAGTGCTGTATCTACTCCCATATCCCGTAGTGTGGACCATAATTTCGAGTGGCTAACACAATCGAAGGCCGCAGAGAGATCTACATAGACCATATAGACATTACCTCTTTTAGCAGATGTGTATTTTCCCAGTAATAATGACAGGTTTAGGGCCTGGTCAACTGTCCCTAGCCCCTCCCGGAAACCAAACTGAATATCCGATAGGATTTTGAAATCCTCGGCCCAGTCCTGGAGGCGTTCTAATATAATCCTCCCCACCATTTTGCCCACCGAATCTAGTAGTGAAATTGGTCGGTAGCAAGTGACATCTTGACGATCTCCTCTCTTGAAGATAGGGATCATGATTGTTTTAGACCATGAAGCTGGTAGACCCACCCTGCAAGCTGCATTAAGGACCCTTGTTAGGATGGGGGCCCAGAGTTCTAGATTTGATTTAAATAGATCTATAGGAACCCCGTCCAGGCCCGGGGCTTTACCGTTTTTGCTCGCTTTTAGTGCTAATATCACTTCTTCCATGGTTATGTCAATATTCAGGGGATAAGATGTTCCTGGGGAAATTGACACTACCTGGCCTTGGGTGTCCCCTTCCGTGTGATTATTTGAAAAAATCTTTGAGAAGTGCTCTACCCAGGCCCCCGCATCGATAGCCACCTCAATGGTTGGAGAATCGTTAGTATTATTTAAGAACGGGGATTTGACTATGGTCCAGAAAGCAGAACTATTTTTAGTTTTAAATTAATGCTTTTCTGAAGTTGTGCCCATAAATCCAACTTAAGTTCAGATTTTCTGTCTTTTAGGGCTGAGTTATATTCTCTTCTCAGGTTTATTATTTCTTGGGGTGCCCTATCTTTTTTTTGCAAAGCTTTTTTTAATTTGGTATGGGCAGTTGTACATCTATGATTAAACCAACCTGTTTTTTTCAGATGGGTTAGTTTTTTTGATTTTACAAACAAAGCTTTATTAGTTGCTTTCAAGATCTCCCCAAAATGGACCAAAAGTTCAGGTTCCGTGGTGTGCAAATCTAGACATTTTACGATGTCATTAGAAACCTCGTTCATTATTCTGTCTAATATTTCTACTGGGTCCACCTTTTCCCATTTCAGAGCATAACCGTTAAGCTTGTCCAGGTAAAGGGAATTTTGTCTCAATGAACTTAATACAGTTTGGGCTCGGGATTCGTATGAGGGAAGAAATGTTATGGACAAGGCACAGTGGTCACTTAGTACAGTGATGTGTGTATCAAAGTCCTTCATCCGATTTCCCACTGAATTTGAGATTAAGATTAAATCTATGATAGAGTGTCTTTCTCTACCTATGAAGGACGAATCCGGCCAGTCAGTTTCAGAATTCCTACTGTTAGCAATTACAAGGTCCATATCGATTAATATTTCATTTAAAGTAGGACCTGCGCCGATATGCGAGAAATGGAGAGTTGGTTCCTCTTGTTCATCTGTTAGCCCACACAGAATACCTTTGTTAATTTTACACAAGTGTAAATTAAAATCACCTCCCCAGATAATGGTTGCACCCATATGGGATGCTTTGATCAGTGTTGTTAAATGAGAGGAGATATGTCGGAGAACTACCCGTACATCATAATCCTTTAAGTTGTTGTAGAAGTTAACAAGGAAAACCAAACCTCCTTTAGCGAAGCGTATACTCAGTATTTGAGATGACTGGAATGATATGAACATTTCCTAGCAAGTTAGTAATATAGGTGATTAGACCGCCCTTTGCTCTGCCAGAGGATGTAGGGACCGCAGATGAAAAGTAGGTTTTATAGCCTACTATGTGTATTACATCTGTAGTCCACGTCTCCTGTAGGCGGATAATATTTGAATTTTCAAAAAGAGAAGGGCCCTGACCATTTTCAATCTTAGGAGATAAACCTGCTATATTCCAAAAGAGCAGCATTAAAGGTAGTCCTTGTTTATATGAAATTTTCTCCGGATGTGTTTTGGACTGTTTTGATGCTAGAGTTTCCATAGGTCCAGACGTTAAAGTTTCCATAGGTCCAGACGAGATGGAATTATTTCCAAGGATATTGGGTGTTATCGATTCCGTTAAGTCTAGGTTTTTAAGGGGGGAATCGGGACGGATTAACAAATCTTTTAAGGGTGTTAGTAAAATTTGATAATTGCTGTTTTGTGTAGTTGTAGTTTTTCAGCTTGTGTTTCCCCGGGGACCCGGTTGAGGCGTCAGTCCACTGCTTCCATTTCCGAAAGCGCGGAGTATCGATTAAGAATAGGCACATTATATCTAGGTCGTTCTCTAGTGTAACCAAGTCGGGGACAGGCTCTGTCAGGTTTAGACAACATAGATTGGGGATAAAAATAAGTTAAATCTCGAGTAGAGATTGTGTCACCTCCATACTCCCTCGGCCAGTTTCCCATGTGTCTAACCACATTTCTATCTCTGAAATTAATAGTGATAAGGTCACCTCTGATATCCTTGGGTCTATGTCCCAACCACCATAGTCTCCTTACATTGAGAATTTCTCCATCAATATGTGCCGGTAGGGGTCTATTACAGCCTAACCAATGGATCACTTTGTTCTTTAGTTCCTGCTGCCCTTCAATCCTTGGTCCCTTTAGTTCCAGAACCCCTGTCAGTACCACCACATAAGGCGCTGCTTCCGGGGGGAGATCTATTATTTGTTGTTTACCCCTTATCATGTCATTAGTTGGGAGAGGTTTACTCGTAAGTTTATATTGTTTCTCCTGGTTGTTAGAAATTATGTCATTATCCGCATCTTGATTTACACTGGGTCTGATACTAAGGTTATTATGAGTCCAGAATGTCGTTGGTGGAGCTTCGTTCCCTACTAAAGGATGTTGAATGGATGATTTATCGCCCGTTCGTTCTTGGGGAGGTTTAGGGACCGTTGTATTTGTGTCTGTAGCTGTAGTCGAAGCCCTGATCGCTTCTGTATTGGTTTTAATAATTTGTTCCATGGATTCCAATTGAACAGACATTCTTTTTATTCTCTCGATAAGTGGCAATATCAATGCTTTTACTAGTAGTTCCATAGAGCCTAATAGTTCCTTTAATGATTTAGGCGAGGTGGGGGAACTTTCTATATCGGCTATTTGATTAGGGTTATCTAGAGGGGTGTTTTTCCTCTTAGAAAGTTTAACAGACCGCCTAGACTGAATGATCTCACATCTATTCTTTTTATTATACAGTGCTGGGTACACCCGTGTTTTATGGGACATTGGACCTTTAGGGTAATCTATAGATGTAATTGAAACGTGATTGACGCTAATAGCATCGGGAGTAGCAGTAGAATGCAGATCTTCTACATCCCTGTGATTTGAGATAGTTGAATCTTGTGGGTCCATGAGTGTAATATGATCATGTATTTGATCTATTTTGTTCCTTTTATTAGGGGGAGGTGTAATAGCCCTTTGAATGTTACCCAATGAAGAACGCTTCTTGTACAGAGGTTCAGAAGATAAACGTCATTCTGTGATAGCTATTTCGTGCTCCAGCGCTGAGGCTGCTCTAGTTATAAGGAGATCCAAGGTCCCCCTCACTGAACCGCCCACCGTTGATTTTCTGGGCTTGATAACACGTGAGGTCATGATCCCTGAGCACAGTAACGGTGGTAACACAGAACCGAAATCAAAATTTTAGGATATTACAGTACAGAATGGTAATAGCAATGACTGTTAGAGGCAGTTTGTCCAATTATAAATAGATCACCAGTGAGCAGCCAGTACGGAAGCACTCTCAGAATAACTGGGTCGCAAACAGCCTCTCCACCAGGGTGGTAAGGGATGATTTAGTGGAATGGCCCAGCCCAGCCACGACCAGCCCCGGACGGCCACAGACGGCCCGCCCTTTGCCAGGGTTTTGCCCGGCGCGACCCGCGCGCGATCGCGCGACGCGGGGCTATGCGGTCTTTTATGTGGCCTCCGGGCGCGGGAACAGCGTCATGGGGAGCAGGGCAGGCTGGGGGATGTAGTCTCCCTCCACTCGGCGGCCGCTGTGTGTCCGGTTGCGGCAGTGGGAGGGGAGACAGCAATGGCGGCAGCACACTGGGCAGGTCAGCAAGAGTTTCTTTATCTTTTACCCCAAGTAACAAAGCACCCGCTCCACCGGGCTATGCGGTCTTTTATGTGGTCTCCGGGCGCGGGAACAGCGTCACGGGGAGCAGGGCAGGCTGGGGGATGTAGTCTCCCTCCACTCGGCGGCCGCTGTGTGTCCGGTTGCGGCAGCGGGAGGGGAGACAGCAATGGCGGCAGCACACTGGGCAGGTCAGCAAGAGTTTCTTTATCTTTTACCCCAAGTAACAAAGCACTCATAAGGGGTATGTTGCCCATCACTACTGCCACCCCCACTCATAGGGGACCTGTTGCCTATCACTACTGCCACCCCCACTCATAGGGGGTATGTTGCCCATCACTACTGCCACCTCCACCCATAGGGGACTTTTTCCCTATCACTACTGCCACCCCAACTCATAGGGGACGTGTTGCCCATCACTACTGCCACCTCCACTCATAGGGGGTATGTTGCCCATCACTACTGCCACCTCCACCCATAGGGGACTTGTTGCCCATCACTACTGCCACCCCCACTCATAGGGGACCTGTTGCCTATCACTACTGTCACCCCCACTCATAGGGGGTATGTTGCCTATCACTACTGCCACCTCCTCCCATAGGGGACTTGTTGCCTATCACTACTGCCACCCCCGCTCATAGGGGACCTGTTGCCTATCACTACTGCCACCCCCACTCATAAGGGGTATGTTTCCCATCACTACTGCCACCTCCACTCATAGGGTACTTGTTGCCCATCACTACTGCCACCCCACTCATAGGGGACCTTTTGCCTATCACTACTACCACCCCCACTCATAGGGTGCTGTGTGACTATCAATATCAATACCCACACCCATAGGATGGGTGATGTGCCACACATCCATCATACACCAACATTAGGTATGTCAGCAAAATACATCCCCACTAACATCATGACAACAGTGTGTAGTCTGTGACAAATGCCCACAACAGTGAATATGATTTCGATCATACAGTGTAACTCCCATCACATGTGTGACCAAAAACTGAGTGTGGCCTACACAAGGCAAGCATCACAATAGCACTGTGTCAATGTGCACTAACCCACCCTCACTGTGTAGAACAAAGGTTAAGTGTGGGGTTTCAAACTGCAGCAAATGTTGAGCATTGTGGTAATGGGTTCTAAACCCACCATCATCACATTGACCAAAAGGTAAGTGTCATCATGTTAAAAGCTGTAAATGCCAAACAGCATGTATGATCCTGGTCCCAACACATGAAACACTTTTAATGCAAAGTAATGGTTGTGTCCCATACCCACAGAAATGTGGATTGGCAAACAGTGCTGTGAAAATCTAACATACTCTCGACCATGTGCAGACAAGCACCACCCATGGGAGCTGACATTGCATACAGTGTACAATGACATAAAAGCAGAAGTGACCATCATAATGCATACACACATCTCGAAAATAGACACACAAATCAATACATCCTGTGTAGACTGTAGGTGTCAGGTCACAAACTCCCATTCCATGGCAGCAATGGAACCTCACAAACAGGATGAATGTGCAAAATGATGAGATATGACTCACAGGGACAGCAGGGAAAATCACTCAAACAACATCCAGCCAATGGCCCACAACAGCAATACCAATGCACTGGTGCAGGTGCACAAACACACACACAAACAGGCAACCTCACACTGCACATCTGACACAACATGTGTGTGTGTGTCTCAGTATCCCCAGGCAACTATACAACACATGAGGGGGGCTGAACCACAGTGACACAGATGTGACACAGATGTGGACACAGTGCCATACAAAAGTAGCCCATCAATTGGGCACCCCTTAGTGGGCAATCAGGCATTGTGAGATGAGAGGGATCCCAACAGACACATGTGACACAAGCTGGAATGAACAGCAAATAAAACACCAAGAGACTGACACACAACAGCACTACCCCCAGGGACCATACATTGAGGTGACATAAGCATGCATGATACGTCAAATGTGATGACAAAGGTAGATGTCGTACAAACTGTGAAACTCAGACATGTGTCCTGTGCCACAAACGTACATCACACCTACACAAACACAAATCACTCAGCATGAGCTGTCTTCCATGGACAAACAGGAGCTAGGGACCGATCCATGAAAACATTTACATTAGTCCACCCTCAACACCACACCCTGAACTGCACCAATGTGCATCAGTGATGCCCACATGGACATGTGACATTGCACATGCACCCATGACAAACACAGTAATTTTGGGATGAACTAAGGTGCGCAGACTCATCACACAAGGCCAGTCGTCAACCCTGGTGAATGACAGACATACTGCACAGTATGCGGTACATGGTCATGACGTCAAAGGTCCCGTAACCTTCGGAATATCTGCCACAGTCCCAAGACAATGCAGAAGCCAAGCCGAACCACAAGGCACACATGCTGACACCTGCCAACATTGCAGCTCTGAACCTGACGAGTGGGAGCAGTCACACACACATACACATGTCTCAATCACCGAAAGGTACCACCTAGGGACAACTACATGATATTGCGAACAAACAAGTGCCTTGGGGACCCCTGACTGTGTCCCATCTGCGTCTGACCACATCATCACCACTCAGAACTGACAAATCCCAATGATGAAACACCAATGAACAGTAGTGTGTCATGCACCCACATATCTGGTAGCCCAGGACAAAGATTTGGGATGAACACAGGACAACTCAGCAAGCATCAACAACAGGAACATATCAAGGGAACACAGCCTGTGTAGAAAAAGGGATGTGGACACACACACACATGCTCACACAACACACACCATGGGCACAGGCAATGTCAAGGAACAACACACTTACTTGAGGGGACTCAACTCCTGTGGAAGCTCAGCTGTGCCAAACATAGTCCCAGCAGGTCCCAGTCATGTCAGCAGAACACTTGGTCAGTCAGCCATCAGTTACCACCCAATGAAGGCTCTGGTCACATCAGCCTGGGTACGGGAGTGTCCCTTAAGTTATCTGCACATACTCAATACATATGTCTAGCAATTTTCACAGAGGACCCAGTTGCTCCAACACCAATGATGCCCACACCTGCAGGTCCTATGGAGATGTGCCCACAGTCAGGAAAATAGACAAATTGAACAATGGGAAGCACATCATATGTGCATGGGTGCAAGCCACAGATGTGACCATGCAAATGAAATGTTTACAGAGATGTTCACAAATTGTTAATCATGACACACCCAGTTTGCTGCAAAGGATGACATGGATACTGACCAGAATAGGATACATATCTCTTGTAAATATTGTACCCTTTGACGCAGGTATCTGCGTGAAATGGGCATACAACAGTGGCGTGACAAAGGCCCCCATGATCCCTGTGGTGGAGGGAGAGCCCCGAGCTCCAGGGGGCAACCTCAGCAGAGTACCTTGGCCTGAGAGATCCAAAGTGTGGTCGGAGGGGGCCCTCCTTATACTTTGCAGGGGGAGGCCCCCTCAAGTCTTGTTACGCCACTGGCGTGCAATGGGTGTTGCTGTGGACGTTCAACTGCAACACCCATTGCTTTTTGACACTGCCCCAGATTTACAAAGATGTGTAAATCTGAGGCAGCACCAAAAACAAATGCCTTTGAAAAGCAGGTGTTAGAGCGGCACAACAAGGAAAAAAACTTTTATTTCTCCTCCTTTTTTTCTCTTTCTTTGTGTGCTGCAGTCTGCAGCTTAATTATAAGGAGCAAATTGCCTTCAATGATTGTTTGAAATGCAGGCACCATTGCACCATCGCGCAAGGGTGTCTGCGTTTGCGCCATGCAGCTTTTTGAGCGCCTGCGCAAGGGAGAACACATGGGTGCAGGGTAGACATATGTTCTAACCATACATATCAGAATTTATCAGCCCACTTGTAATGCAGTTTTAGTATACAACACTTTCAATTTGAAAAAAGCCCCTCTTTTACTTTTATTAGTAAACATGTTTGCCTTATTTCATAATACTACTCCATCTAAACAACCTTTTTTCCTGATGCCTTTGAAAATACATGCATTTATTTGAACAACTCAATCTGGCATGTTAACAATTTCTAAAAAAAAATCAAGGTACCAGTCAAAACTATTTTAATAATTAACCTTTTTATTTTTATTGAAATTCTCTCTGATACATTAGACATTACTTTACATATAGTGTCACTGTAGTTGATGCATCCAAAACAACAACACAGCTGTTCATATTCACATGAGTTTCAGTCTATTGCTTTGTACTTTTATGATCACTTCTACAGTTCCCTAATGAGAAATTTGCTTATGAGGAACTCTTCTTCACCAATATATTTGTGGGAAACTGCAACCGTACCAGATTGCACTCCATCATTTCCTATAAATGAATGTGAGGAGTGTGAGGCCTTGTACCTCATCTACAGCTATTTTCCTTGTTTCCACCTACACTTGATTTTTTGCCATATTTTCCCCACTTGCTATCTGTAACCAGCACAGCCCGTGCAACGGTGGCAGCTGGTGGATCCTAAAGGTTGTATAGCGAAAAGCTTAGATCTAAGTTGAAGAAGTTATTGAATACAGCAAGCTCACCAAAATGAAAGAGGAGCGTTAGGGTGTGGGCCTTCCAGGGTAGCCCAGCAAGAAATAACCCCCAGCAAGAAAAAAGAATAAAAAGTTTCAAATGATGCATTGAATTTACAACATACATTTAAAGAAATTTTGTTGTACAATTTTGAAAAACAGGAGTTCGAAAGGTACATATTACAGCACAGGGTTCAAGAAATTTCATTAGAAACAAGTCGAAAGATACCCCTGGTATAATACTGAATAGCTTAGTTTGAAAAAGCTTGTCCCTTCATGGCTCAGTACAGAGCTCATTACTCACCAGCTGTCCTTTCATGACATATATTGTCCTAATACATTTCGAGTCTCGAGGGGTCTACGTCAGGGGCATCTAAAACTTATAACATTATAACTTGATTATTCCATTATAACTCATGTGGGCTAACACAACAATATCAAAAACTTATTATGAAACAGTGATAATTCAAACCACTTCCTATTTAGTGCCCCCCACCTTCGCCCAAACATTTAGAAAAATATAAACGTGACTGCAGCACTCTACTGTCCTTTCCTCTTAACCAAACCGCTGTTAACTGCAATCTGTAGAAAGCTTGCACTAAACCACTTCCTGTTAAAGCTCATCTCCCCTCTTGGTGTTCTCCCAATTACACTCCTCACTAACCCTTTCGCTTAACCCTCCGTCACCATGCTCCTTTCCTGCCCATCACTGCTACTTACAGCCTATTCTTCGCTGATACCTCAAAAAACACTCCCTTCCTTTCCCACTATCCCTTACTGTAAACCACATCCATAAACCCTCATTTCATTTCTCACCCTTTACTTTCCCATTCACAAACAGCCACCTCCAACAACCTCACCTGCTTTCTCTCCTCTTCATGGAAAAGTTACGTCCTCATGCTTGCTTGTTATTGATCCATGCGTTCATGCTCACGTCCTCTTAAGTGACCGTCAATCATACCCATAATTACCTCCACATGACTGCTTCCCCCACAACCTTCACTCGAAGTTACCAGAAAGGCTACACCTGAAATCTCCACCTCAAAAACTACAACGTCCACTATGCACCATGGGGGGAAGGTTAGTGCATGGTGGGCATTGTAGTTTTTGCATTAGCTACCTAAGGTGCCTTTGGTCTGTGGATCCGGAAGTGATTCTTAAACTGGTATGTTCTCAGCTTCTTCGGTGCCCAGACCGCAGCAATGGCTTCACATTCAATAACACTACACCTCTGTTCCCTGGGAAGTAACCTTCTAGAAATGAGAGCTGCCGGTTGGTCTAGGCCCTCATCATTTAGTTGTAAAATAACTGCCCCTATGCCATGTTTTGAGGCATCCGTTTGTGCAATACATTCCCTGGAAAGGTTAGGGGCCTTGAGCTCAGGGGCTGTGCACATGGTTTGTTTTATTGAGTAAAATGCTTTCTGGTATGCCTCTGTCCATACCACCATTGTGGGCTGCTTCTTAGAAGTTAGATCAGTTAAGGGGGCAAAGTGGTGCCATAGCCCTTGCCAAACCTCCTGTAATACCCTGTAAGGCTCAAGAAGGCTCTTACCTCAGTTTGAGTCTTTGGGGGCTCCCAGGCCATGATGGTTTCTATCTCAAGACCCACGATCTATCTGGCACTTACTAGCCTTGATAGTCAGACATGCACTTTTCTGGGCCTGAAGCACTTACTGCAAGTGAAAATTGTGGTCCTTCCAGCTTATACTGAAGACAAAAAGGTCATCCAAGTAAGCAGCACTGAAGGCCTCCATACAAGCAAAAACCTGGTTCACAAGCCTCTGGATGGTTGCAGGGACGTTTTTGTCGGGAAAATCAAATGAAGATGGACGATTGACTCCGCTACTGAGATCACGTATCTGGAGCAGCTCCCTTGCTCCTATGGGACATCATCAGCTTTAGCAGAAAAGGAGTTTACGTAGTATTTAATATGCAATATACCTGCGGAAAACTCGGAAAATAAAATAAAATAGGGCTACGAAGACCTGGACGATCTTTCAAAAACTTACCGGATGCTGGGGCTGACCACAGGGACCACGAGGCGGTCCTAATCATTGATTCAGCATACACTCTGGTTCATCGGCCCGCATTACTCTTTTCTCTCCTGGTCTCTCCTTGTGCCAACTCCAGCTCCAGATTCACTCAGAGGGAAGGCTGGCCGAAGACTAGCGCACAGAAGGGCGGGTGTGTTTCTTGCTTTTCCACTGCAGTAGTACCTGATACACTCATGACGGCATCAGCGATGGACAACCCCCTGCCTAACAGCCAGAAAATTACGGCCTGCAAGAGGAACTTCTTTCCAAGTCGGGAGACTGATTTTGAAGCGGTTGCAGTCAGGTAAAGCCGCAGATCTTCCATACTCTGGGGAAGCATCGGGTCTCTCATCTGAACATTCGATCATAGATACGCTGCTGGGGCAGTCCTCCCTGAACAGGGAAACTTAGTGGAGCAAAGTTGCGGCCCCCGTTTAGGGACCCCCACTTTCTGGATTGGCAAGTGCAACATGTAGTTTGGAGCAAGGCGGTAGTACAACTGGAGCACCATTCAAAGCAAATACACAAGGTATGCAAGACACGCTAAGTGAGAACTATAATTCTGTTGCACGCAAGGTCGATAATCCAGCAGCACAAGGGGCTGTTTAAAAATCAGGATACTAATTTTATCAATATCTTAACAGAAAGCTCACCTTTGTTAAGTTCAGCAGCAGGCATCAGGTTGCATGAGAAAGCATCCACGGCAGATGTGGGCAAAAACGGCATCGGGACTCTCCCCATCAGCGAGAGGGGACGTCGGGCCCTCACCAGCCTATCCACAACTCCTCCGCGTCAACTATTAACTCTATAATTACTACCCCTGTTCTTGAGGAAGCAAGTCTCATCTCCAACTCTATAAGCTCATCTTCTGGGAAAAAGAACCAATCAGGAACTTTAAAAGGGGCGTTGTCTTTCAGGGTGGATAGCGAGATAATAAGGTGACATGTACAAATATTGGCTCAGTTGTAACCCCGGGCGGAGACCTCTGCTCCGCCCACGGAGTGTGTAGAGAATGTGGAGAAGGCAAATCTCCTCACAAGTAATTACACATGAATCACAAATAAATTTAAAACCACTTACTGCCCTCCTCCTCTTCTTCGCCGTCTCGCTAATCCTTGTGAAAAATGCGCATGCCGAGTGCCAGCGCATGTGCATTTCTCGCAAGAAATGGGGTCCCTGAGGGAAAGAAGGGATCTGATCCTCATTCTTTTGTTGTACAATTCTTTCAGAAGACTTTTCCAGATCTTGCAGACTGGGTCTGGGACTGTCAAGTACAGCGGGCTCATAGAATACCAACTGTTTAGAATAAGCTCATCTCACAATATCCTAGACAAATATTTTTTTTTTTTTTAGCTTCTTGCTGAGACAGGCTATATCTATCAAAGCTCCACCTAACTCTCCTATGCTACTAGATTCTTACTCACATTCCATTAGATCAGATCTGGGTAAAAATACTATGGATATGCGCTTGAAATTGTACTAGCTCATTCATCCATTAAAAGTAGCAGGTGTACAGGTTTTTTTGCAAGAGCCTGCCAGTTTGAAAGTTATCAAGGATGGCCACTTTCAGATATTTCATACAGAGGGGGAGGCTCAGCAGGCTTTAAGTCTGTGCTGACAGGAGGAGGCTTAATAGCTCAGGTCGTATATGAGGGATAATAGGCTAGCCTAAGACTCTGTTAAGTCTAACATATGTCTATACTTGCTTCAAAAATTCCTTTTTTCTTATTATTTTTCTTTTTTCTGTTTTCTTTCTTACTCTTTTACTATGTGGCATGTAGGGTGTGCTCTGGGGCGGGTTGCTTCTTGACAGCTGTCAATCCATCGGCAGCACTGAGGGGGGTGATTCCTTTTGTAGGGTACAGGGGGAGTGTTAGAACTGGGGTCTCTAGTTGGCAGAGGTAGGTACATTTGACCAAATAGGGACCCTTGCTTCTAAGTTAGGGAAAGGGGATTACACTACTGGATAACCCCGGCTCACCCCTTTGGTAGCTTGGCACGAGTAGACAGGCTTATCTCAGAGGCAGTGTGTTAAGCATTTGTGAACACATACAGTAATACAGTGAAAACACTACAGATGGACACCACACAGGTTTTATAAAAATAACTATTCTTTATTTAGACTTAACACAAGACCACAAACAACAAAAATCCACAATACTGTACTCAAAATAAACTTAAAGAAAGTAGAAGTAACTTAGTTCAAGTTGATGATAAATGCGACACGTTTCTCACAAAAGTACCTGGGTGCGTAGCGCAAAACAAACAACAGGTTCGCAGGGATGGAGATGCATCGGTTCCTTGCTTCGGGGGAGACGATGCGTCGTGCCTCAATTCTTGCGCAGAGTAGGGGATGCGTCTTGGTCCTTACCAGAGAGGAGGTGATGAGTTGGTTCTCGTACTGCTTTCCGGTTACGATGCGACAAGATGGCGCCTCGATGTGATGTGATAATCCGGTGCAATACGATAAGATGGCACCCTTGATGCAATGACGTGAAGACGATGCATGCACGCCCGGCGGCGAACTCTGTAACTTTGGAGCCGCGACAGGCCCTGTGACACGCTTTTCCGGGGATGCATCGGGTAAAAGCTTTGACGAAGGCACGCTTCTCTGGTGATGCAGCGGCGACCTCTGAAGCTGGCGACACGCTTTTCCGGCGATACGACGGCAACAGCTGCGACTGCGACACGCTTCTTCTCGTTGAGTCGCGCTTCTAGCTCCCAGTGACACGCAGGCTTCTGCAGACAGAATTCCCAGCAAGGACATTCAGAGGGGAGCTGGTGGTGAAGCCTTTTGTCCCTGAGACTTCAGCAGGAGGCAAGCACAAGTTCAAGTCCTTGGAGTAATATTCTGCAAGATGATGAAAGTTCTTTGAAAGTTCCTTCTCCTCTTCTTGGCACTGAAGACACCACTGTAGGCCAACCCAGCAACACAGCATACTGGCAGGGGGGCAGTCCAACTCCTACAGCTTCCTTGGTTCTTCTCCTTGGCAGAGGTTTGTCTTGTTGTTCCAGAAGTGATCTAAAGTCTTGGGGTCTGGGTCCCCATATTTATACTGCACAATCCTTTGCCCGCTGGAGGCAGAGGGGCCTGTACCTAGTCCAAACCAGTTCTGTGCAGTCCTGGTCACTTTGTTTACAGGACGCCTTCTTTCCTTTGGCAGGGTGGGCCTGGGTCCTCAGACACACCACAGGAGGTGGAGCCAGCATTGTGGAAGGCAGGCACAGCCCTATTCAGGCCCAGGTGCTACTCCTCCCACCACTCTACATGCAGATAGGGTGAGTCAGCACAAGGCTGAATAGACCTGTCTCCTGGAGTCTCCCAGCCCGTCACTCACAGAACCAGACATACAATACACAAGCTAGCAGAGGCAGGCTGGATGGTTAGGTAAGAAAATACCTACTCTAAAAGTGGTATTTTCAAACACAGAATGTTAAAACCAACTTCACTAAAAGATCTATTTTATCATTCTGAGTTCAGGCATACAAAACTCGAATGTCTACCATATTCCCTGGGTCAGTTAGGATTATAACATGTTATAATCAAACTGCCCATTCTGGCCTATGGGGACAGGTAGCCTTGCAATAGTGAAACATGGCTGTAATTCACTATTAGGACATGCCACACACATCAGGGTATGTCCTACCTTTTACATAAAATGCACCCTGCCCTTGGGCCTACCTTAGGGGTGTCTGATATGTAGAAAAGGGAAGGTTTAGGGACTGGCAAGTGGGTGCACTTACCAAGTCGCCATGGCAGTACTAGACTGCACACAGGCTCTGCAATGGCAGGCCTGAGACAAACTTTACGAGCTGCTTCTGAGGGTGGCACAATTAGTGCTGCAAGCCCACTAGCAGCATTTGATCTACAGGCCCTGGGCACACATGGTGCACTAGACTAGGGTCTGACAAGTAAATCAAATAAACCAATCATGGAGTCACTAATCATTACATCAATTTAACATAGGGAGCACTTGCACTGTGGCACTGAATAGCAGTGGCACAGTGCCCAAAGCATCTAAACCAGCAAACAGATAAAAAACAGAGGAGACAATAAGTAAAAAAATGGAAGGGAGACTCACGCCAACGGTACCAGGTCTAACACGTGTCCCCTCCAGCTGAAATGTAGGGAGAACAACCCTTCCTCTTGGGAGTTCTCTTCACTAAGGCGGAAAAATCTGGACAGACCATCAGCATTGGCGTGTTCTGTACCTGGGCGGTGTTCCACCGTAAAGTCCATCCCCTATAGGGAAATGGACCACCTCAACAACTTTGGGTTCTCACCCCTCATCTGCATCAACCATCTGAGGGGCCTGTGGTCTGTCCGAACCCGGAAGTGAGTCCCAAACAGGTATGGTCGCAACTTCTTCAGTGCCCAGACCTCTGAAAATACCTCACGCTCAATTGCACTCCACCTCTGTTACCATGGGAGTAATCTCCTAATGATGAAGGCTACAGGTTTGGTCTAGGCCCTCCTCATTAATCTGTGAAAGAACAGCCCCTACACCATGCCCTGAAGCGTCTGTTTGGACAATGAGTTCCTTTGAGAAGTTGGGCGCCTGAAGCACGGGTGCTGTGCACATAGCAGTCTTCAGGGCGTCAAAAGCCTTCTGACAAGTGTCAGTCCAGTTCACTTTCTTGGGCTGCTTCCTGGAAGTCAGCTCAGTCAAGGGTGCAACAATATTGCCATACCCCTTGACAAACCTTCTGTAGTACCCTGTGAGTCCTAAAAAGGCTCTCACCTGTGCCTGACTCTTGGGGGGTTTCCATGCCAGGATGGTATCAATCTTGGGTTGTAGAGGCGCCACCTGGCAGCTCCCCACCTGGTGCCGCAAGTACACCACGGAACCCTGCCCGATCTGGCACTTACTTGTCTTGATCGTGAGGTCTGCCTTTCATAATGCCATCAACACTTCCCAGAGGTGGCGCAGATGTTCTTCCCAACTGGTGCTGAACACTGCACTTTCATCCTGGTAGGCCGCACTGGAATCCTCCAGTCCAGCCAACACCCGGTAGACCAACCTCTGAAAGGTGGCAGGGGCATTCTTCATCCCAAAGGGCATAACCCGGAATTGGTAGTGCCCATCTGGTGTGGAGAATGCTGACCTCTCTTTGGCCCCCGTATAAAGAACAATGGTTCCCTTGGGTAGAAACAATGCATATTGTAGTTAGCCGTAGTTACTTCAGCATAACATATAATACATTTCTGAAAGCAAAAACATTTCTTGAACAAAAGTGGAAAGAGGAACAAGAACTCAGAGAAAGGATTTTCATTGATTTATGTATCAGAATTGATAACATTCGATAAACAGAAACACATTGCAGAATTTTATACTTCCAAATTCATACAGTGATACAAAATAGTGAGATAGTGGTTCTCAAGTGGTGATATAAATACATAGTGCAGTGAGGTGAGGGTGGGAGGATGTGGTTTGTTTTTGAAAGGCCAGATTCAAAATGCAGTAACAAGTAAGTTAAACAAATTAAATAGTTGGTAACAACTATGTCCTGCAATCTGTGCCACAATAGATCGTCGACGTTTCAACCCTATGGGCGCTTGATGGAGTGTCACAAGCGGGTCTTCATCAGGACTGTGGAGGAGGAGGCTCTAGGATTTCAAGGGCGGTCAAGGCAAATTGATTGGAGGGGTATGGTTATTCTAACAGGATGTCAACTGTGAAATGAATTGCACAGAAGATCAAAGAATGATTGTTTTCTTGGGCTGGTAACACGGAGTCCTCACGAAACACTGCTTCCTGGTCCTCTCTTTGGCCCCATCAGTCAAGGCGATCTGCCGGTACCCAGACGTCAAATCAAACGTGCTGAGGTACCGTGCAGCCCCTAACCGATCAATGAGATTATCAGCTCTGGGGATGGGGTGTGCGTCAGTCCTGGTGAATGAATTGAGTCCTCGGTAGTCCGTACAGAACAAGAGTTCGGGTGTGGCACCAGGTGCGGCAGCTTTTGGGACCAAGACCACTGGGCTGGCCTACGATCTGTTAGAGGACTCAATCACCCCTAAGGCAAACATCTTGGAGACCTCCTCCTTGATGTAAGCTCTGACTCTGTCAGTCACTCTGTAAGCCTTGTGCTTAACAGGAGGACTGTCTCCAGTGTCCACATCATGGACGCACCACTCAGTGACACCAGGAACCAGGGAAAACAAATCATAGAATTGCCCCAACAGCTGGCGACAATCTTGCTGCTGATCAGGGGTCAGGGTGGCAGAGAGGTTGACACCATCCACTGACCCATCTTACTCTGTTGCAGACAGGAGGTCAGGAAGAGGCTCAGTTTCCTCCTCCATTCCATCATCTGTCGCTAGGAGCATGCCCACTTCGGACCTTTCTAAGTGGGGCTTCAGGCGGTTAACACGCAGGACCCGCAAGGGGTTCCTTGGAGACCGCAAGTTCACCAGGTGGTGACATCACTCTTGCACTCCACCACCTCAAATGGTCCGGTCCACCTGTCCTGGAGCACCCATGGCTCTACAGGGGTCATGACCCAAACTTTCTGTCCAGGTTGAAGCTCAATCAGAGTGGCATTCTGATCGTACCACCGCTTCATTTCCTCCTGGCTGGCTTCCAGATTCGCCTCAGTGAGCTGTCTGGTTCCTGAAGGCCAGCATGTAACTGTATACATCCTGGGGAGGTTTCCTGGGAGATTGCTCCTAGCCTTCCTTGACCAGAATCAAAGGTCCTCTTACCGGGTGTCCATACAGCAGTTCAAAGGCACTGAACCCTAGGGACTTCTGTGGCACCTCACGGTAAGCAAAAAGAAGGCATGGTAAGAGGACGTCCCACTTACGCCTTATAGGTTCCTCAAGACCCATTATCATGCCTTTAAGGGTCCGGTGGAATCTCTCAACCAGCCCATTACCTTGGGGGTGGTAAGGAGTGGTGAAATTGTATGTCACACCGCACTCCTGCCACAGGGACTTCATATAATTAGATATGAAGTTTGTATCGTGGTCTGACACCACCTCGAAGGGGAACCCCACACGGGACAAAATCCCCATCGGTGCACGTCCCACCACGAGGGCCGTCACTGTCCTGAGCGGGATGGCTTCCTGGTACCGGGTAGCATGGTCCACCAAGACCAGACAAACCTGTTGCCCATGGCTGTCTTGGGGCCCAGTGGCCCCACAATGTCAATACCCACCCGTACAAAGGGGGTACTGACTACAGGAAAAGGTTGGAGAGGAGCCTTTTGCTTCCTTCCACTATTCCCACTTGCCTGGCAAGTTTGACAAGTCCTACAATGAGTGTCTGAACTCTTCCACATCTAGAGCCAATGAAAGTGGGCGACAAGCCTTTCAAAGGTCTTGTCCTGCCCCAGATGACCCGCTAAAGGCACATTATGAGCCAACCCTAGTAGGGAGGCTCTGAAGTGCTGGGGTACCACCAACACACGGGCCAACCCAGGCTCAGCAACCTTAGGCTCTCTATACAGGAGGTCGTTCTCCCAGTAGATCCAATGTGATCCAGACTGATCACCTGCTGCCTGGTTCTTTAAGGCAGGCACCTGGGCCATACTTTCAGGCTCCAGGATCTCTTGAACCCTCCTACTAGCTGCCATAGACCGAGTAGTCACACACGCCCACTCAGGCAGACCCAACATCTCTAAATGAGACTTCTTCTCCACCTTAGCCCAAGGGGAGCTCTCTAAATCATTGCCCAATAGACAATCAACAAGCATGGCTGGCCTCACAGCTACTTGAAGAGTACCAGCGACCCCCCCACTCAAAGGGAACTTGACCCACCTCACACTGGCTCTGCGAGTTGTCCGCTGCAACTATAGGGAAGAATGCATGGGGGATAACCTGCTCCTTGGACACCAACTGGCAATTGACAGCTGTCACACTAGCCCCGGTGTCCCTTAGAGCTTCTACCCAATGGCCATTGATGGCCTGTACTTCTTAGTGTTATCAGGCAGCTGGGTCTTAGGGACCATTTCAAAGTGTCCTAAAGAGACAAGGGACATTTCTGGGGGACCCCACCCACCTTGGGCACCTATCTCCTCCCCCTCAGGGTACTTGCCATCTGACGGGGTGGTGCACGTGGTGGTGCTTTGGAATCCTTAAAGGGACACTGTGCATCATACCAACGGTGGCCCACTTGACCACACGTAAAGCACTTGTAGGGGCCCCTCTGAACAGGTTTACCTGTCAGGCCTCTTGCTTCTTCTCAGGGGGAGGCTGGGAACCCTTCCCTTGGTTCCCTTGGGAATTACTTTGGGGCCCTTTCTGGAACTCCCTCTGTGTACCCTTGTCCCCCCCCGCTGTCCTGCTGGCAACCCTGCCCACCTTTGGTGGAGTCTCCCACATGACCCTTGTGGACCCTGGTACTGACCCAGCGGTCCGCCTCCTCAGCAAGCTTTCTAGGGTTAGTTAACTTGCTATCAATAAGGTGCTGGCGTAGCTCTGGAAAACAATTATCAGACAAGTGCTCCCATGCAAACAAATCATAGAGTGCTTCAAAAGTATCCACGCTGCTACCCTTCACCCAACCATCCATAACTCTGCAAAAGAAAGATACATATTCTACCCAAGTGGTTGCCTCCAGCTTCTTACAATTCCTGAACCTCCGTCTCTAGAGTTCTGGGGTCAAACCATACCTTGTCATCAGGACTTCCTTCATGTGGGCATAAGACATCCTATTCTCACTGGGTAGGTCTAACAATGTATCCCTCCCTTCACTCACAAAGTGGCCCCACAACCCTGCTCCCCAATCCTTCTCAGGGACCCGGTGGGCCAACATTGCTATCTCATAGGCTGCAAACCACTGCCCAATATCTTCATGCTTATGGAAATCTTTGATGACATCCTTGGGGATATTAGATACCGTGCCTTCTGAAGGCACAGGTTGGTGCGCTGCCACCAGAGGGATTGATCTCTAAGCCCTTTGCCCTGATCTCTAACTCCCTCAACATCCTCTCATGCTCCATTCTCATTCTCTCTCTCTCCAAGGACAATCTGGTATTCTCTAATTCCCTCTGACTCTCCATCTTAAGCTTAGGCATTTCCATTTTGAGCACCCTGGTTCTCTCCCTGTCTTCCAGCTCTCTGGGGGACAGGTCTTTGGAAAAGATGCTACTGCCAGGTGGGGACGGTACCCCTTCCCTAGCTGGAAGCACTGGCCTATCCAGCTGCCCATCTGCATCCCCAGCTGGCTCCACCACCAGCTCAGGGGTACTTCTTGCTTCTACCCAGGTCCTCAACGCCTTTTTGCAGTCATCCTTTTTGGAAATGCCTGGGGTAGCAACTTTCAATTTTCTGCAGAGCTGCTTGAGCTGTTTCAAATTGTAGGTTTCCAACTTCTCTTCCTCAAAATCTAGATCCATAGATGCAACAGATGCTGGTCTGCTCATGGCAGTAAGAATTGGCAGTTCCAAGGGAAAATGACAGTCCAAGGAAAAAAAATTCTACCAAAAAGTATGTGGTCGCATTTGGTCTGCACTCACTAGTAGTGTACACCAATTACGGTATATGAGTCACAAATGCAAGTCCAAATCCTCACCGCTGACCACCAATGTTAGAACTGGGGGTCTCTACCTGGCAGAGGTAGGTACCTTTGACCAAATAGGGACCCTTGCTTCTAAGTCAGGGAAAGGGGATTACACTACTGGAAAACCACTGCTCATCCTCGTGGAAGCTTGGCACGAGTGTGAGAAGGTGGCCTGATATATGCTGTCCAGTAGTTCTAGTGGGCACCTTGTATCAGTCCAAACACCCCTTATGGTGAATTGGTTAAAGACAACCTTTATTGAAAGCTATCCTAGTGGTAGCTATGGAGAGCAGCCTTCAGGCTCAGTCTTGAAGGAATGTAAAGCATCTTGTTTTACCAGTCTATAATCACTTGAATGATAAATATTTAAAATATATGTATTTAGGATAAAGCACACCCCTCTTGTCTATTTATGAGACTGCAGTTCGAAGTACTTAAGTTACAAGTTAGAAATCAACAGTAATAGCACAAATACATGTTTGGGCCCTAGGGGCGTACCAAACCATATACCAATAAAGTGGTATTAGAACCACGACTGAACTAGACACAAGGCCTAGACTCTGTAGAATCGCTGGGACCCCAAGAAACCACCCAAGGTAATGACACAGGGGACCCACGGGGACTGTATGCAGTGTGTGAACACAACCGCGGGTTCCCGTTAGCTTCTATGGGCAATGTTGCGGTTGGAAATTTAAAGATTAGGGACACTTAGAATCGAGTCAGGACCAAACCCTTTCGGACTTAAGAAGTTCTAGGGCTAGCACCCACGGGAGCACCGGAGTACTTGAGTTACCTTACCCAGGGAAGCCGGGTGCATAGGTGTCTTTTGGTGTCGGGTCGCGTCGCCGATTACAATGGAAGCCTGCAAAGAACTGCTGCTGCCGTGAAGAGGAGAAGGGTCCGAAGAGATGCAAGCCTGGATCTAGGATGGAAGGAACCTGAAAGCAGAGGGGACAGAGTCTGGGTCACTAGCCAGTGACCGAGGGCAGGATGGACCAATGCCCACAGATGACTGGTGTTTCAGGTGAGTTGATGGGTGTCTTGACTCTTCAGCCACGAGGTCCAGGAGGCATCGACGAAGTCCACGAGCCGGATTCGAGCTGTACCACAAAGTCTGTCAAGTGCTGCCGTGTCGGCGACCAGATTGGACCCAAAAAGCCTTGGCAACGACGAGTAACAGAGACAGGACTGCAGTGCAGACCAGCAAGGTCTGAGGGACTCACCCAGCAAGGGTAAGTCAGGGCACGTCTGTCGCAACCAGAAACGTCCAAGTAAAAGAGGAGTTGCCTTCGTGAGGACCTGCTAGCCAATGGGCTAGTGATCGCGAAGGAGCCTCAAGCGGTCGCACTTGAAACTGGCCAACGGGTC
This sequence comes from Triturus cristatus, assembly GCF_964204655.1. Lineage (NCBI taxonomy): Eukaryota > Metazoa > Chordata > Amphibia > Caudata > Salamandridae > Triturus > Triturus cristatus. Next base: position 1,107,618,463 of record NC_140582.1, on the reverse strand, counting down.
ACTCGTGGAGTGGAGGCCAGCAATCTTCGGTGCAGGAGGTGCTCAAGGCTGGGGCAACTCAGAGCCCAAAGCACAACTTTGAGGAAGTCCCAGAAGATAGTGTTGCTGCAAAAGTTCTCGGTGTCCAGGGGTCACGGTTCCACATCACCCATGATAGCCACGGGCCTCAGCTTTGCTGTGGACTCTGGGTAGCCTCGGCGAAGTCTGGAAATCTACCTCTGGGGATGCAGAGACTTCGGTGTCCGGCGGGAGCTTCAGAATTGCAGACCAGTCAGTTGCTTCTTTGGTGCCTGCCAAGCAGGGGAGTCACTCCTTGACCCCAAGGGAGATTTCTTCCGTCTTCTAGTCGAAATAGAAAGTCGAAGGTCCAGGATATATGTTGCAGAGTTTCGTCCAGGGTAATCTAAAGTCACAAGGACTGGGTTCCCATACCTATACTAAGTTTGGGGGTTGGACATGCTCTAGGGACCCACCTATGGGAGGGTTTGGAAAGAGGGGTGGTTACACCCATTTCCTTTGTCCAGTTTCATGCCAGAGCAGGGGCAGGTAGCCCCTGCAACCGGTTTGAACTGGAGTATGCACAGGGACACCAAATGTGCCCCCAGTGCAGGACTTCAAAGCACCAGAAAGTGCTCCCGCCCAGCACCAATACACATCTGCCTGTCTGGGGAGGTGGTTACACCTCCCTTCGATAGGAAACCTATTGTCCAGGCCTCCCCTGCTGGAGTTTCGGTCAGCAGCAGGAGGCCAGACCCATGTCTGTGGCAGAGGCATCCATTTTGTGATGCCAGGGCTCAGGAAAGTCCTATCGGGTTTGGCCAGTGTGAACATGTCTCTCCCTCTAGAAGGGTGGAATCCTTCCCCCGCCGCCAGAACTGGTGGGGGGGGTAGTATTCCAAGATGTTTGACACCAAACATGACATTCCAAAGTTAGCATTTACCGCAATTATGACAGTACAGCCCCTACCCCCAATTCAGATGCATCTGTTTGGACAATGAACTTCTTGGAGTAGTCAGGACTCTGCAGAATGGGAGCAGTGCACATGGCCTGCTTCAGGTCATCAAATGCCTTTTGACAGCTAGCTGTCCACTGAACCTTTTTGGGCATCTTTTTAGACGTTAAGTCATTCAAGGGTGTCACTATTGATCCATACCCTTTGACAAATCTCCTATAGTACCCAGTCAGGCCTAAGAAGGCTCTCACCTGAGTCTGGGTAGTTGGAGCAACCCAGTCCATTATGGTCTGGATTTTGCTCTGTAATGGTTGAACCTGGCCTCCACCTACAAGGTGGCCCAGGTACACAGCCTGACTCTGCCCTATCTGGCACTTAGTAGCCTTGATAGTTAGGCCTGCTTTTTGCAGGGAATCCAAAACATTCCTGAGGTGGACCAGGTGATCCTCCCAGGTGGAGCTAAAGACAGCAATATCATCTAGATATGCTGCACTAAAGTCTTCCAGGCCTGTAAGGACTTGATTCACCAACCTTTGGAAAGTGGCAGGTGTATTCTTCAAACCAAAGGGCATTACCACAAATTGATAGTGCCCACTAGGGGTAGAAAATGCTGTCAAATCTGCTTAGAAACTTGGCTGAGGCCAAAGTATCTATTAGCTCATCTGCCCTGGGGATGGGATGGGCATCAGTCCTAGTGACTGCATTGAGACCCCTGTAGTCTACACAAAACCTCATCTCTCTTTTCCCACCACTGGTGTGAGGTTTAGGTACCAGGACTATTGGGCTATCCCAAGGGCTAACTGAGGGTTCAATCACATCCAGATCCAACATCCTTTGGACTTATGTCCTTATACAGTCCCTGACATGGTCAGGTTGCCTGTAGATCTTATTCTTCACAGGTAGACTGTCCCCAGTATCCACTTCATGAGTGCACCAGGTGGTCTGACTTGGAGTCAGAGAAAACATATGTCTAAACTGGCTAAGAAGATGTCTGCAGTCAGTTTGCTGCTGGGCAGTGAGGCTGCCTGCCAAGGCTACATCATCAACTGACCCATCATCAGGGTTCTGAGAAAGCAGGTCAGGGAGTGGGTTACTCTCTTCCTCCTGTCCTTCATCAGAAGCCATGAGCAAGCCCATGTCTGCCCTGTCAACATATGGTTTAAGTCTGTTGACATGAAGTACCCTGTGGGGACTCCTAGGGGTTCCAAGGTCTACCAAGTGAGTAACCTCCCCTTTTTGTTCAACAATTGTATGGGGGCCACTCCATTTGCCCTGGAGGGCTGCTGGGGCCACAGGCTCCAACACCCACACTTTCTGTCCTAGCTGGTAAACAGTCAGTACAGCCTTTTGGTCATGCCAGGCTTTTTGCAGTTCCTGGCTAGCCTCAAGGTTTTTGTTTGCCTTTTTCATGTACTCAGCCATCCTGGAGCGGAGACCAAGTACATAGTCCACTATGTCTTGCTTTGGGGGCTTGAGAGGTAACTCCCATCCTTCCTTCACCAAACACAATGGACCCCTGACAGGGTGTCCAAACAAAAGTTCAAATGGGCTGTTACCAACCCCCTTTTGAGGCACCTCCCTGTATGCAAATAAAAGGCAGGGCAAGAGCAGGTCCCATTTTCACCTAAGCTTCTCTGGGAGTCCTTTGATCATGCCCTTTAAGGTTTTGTGGAATCTCTCAACTAAACCATTGCATTATGTGATAGGGTGTGGTGAACTTATAGTTCACTCCACACTCCTTCCACATAGTAGTCAAGTAACTAGACATGAAGTTTGCACCCCTGTCAGATACTACCTCCTTAGGAAAGCCTTCTCTTGAGAACACACTCAAGAGAGCTCTTTCCACCACAGGTGCAGTAGTGGTCCTTAGGGGAATTGCCTCTGGGTACCTGGTGGCATGATCCACTACCACCAGTATAAGTCTGTGCCCAGATGCTGTTTGGGGATCCATGGGACCAACAATGTCAATCCCTACCCTTTCAAAGGGCACCCCCACCACAGGTAGTGGTATCATGGGGGCCTTTGTAGTGCCACCTGCTTTGTCACTGGCTTGGCAGGTTACAAAGGAGCGACAAAACTCCTTTGTGTCTTCAGACATGTGGGGCCAGAGAAAGTGAGGATCAATTCTGTCCCAAGTCTTGTTCTGGCCCAGGTGTCCTGCTAGGGGAATATCAGAGGTATAACCAACCTTCTGGATGCACCAGGCTTGGGGTCTCTACTCTCTGAGTATAGGGGTCCATCATCCCAATAAACTTTATGGGTGCCACTAGCATTCCGAGCAGCCTCATCAGCAGCTTGCTGTCTGAGGGGTTCAAGAGGGGGGCAGGTTTTCTGCTCCTGGCTCAGATCAGACCTGGAAGGGTCCCCTGTCCCCAAGAACTCAACCTGGTCAGGTTCAAGCTCCTCTGGGACAGTTCCTTCTTCAGGCTCAAGATAATCTCCCTGAGGAGACTGATCAGCATTCTGAGTCAGGTGGAAGGCTCTACCTTAACCCTACTGCTCCTCATTTTGTGAGGCACCTGGTCCATTATGCCAGAATCCAGGGCCTGTCCAGTTTCAGACATTTTAACCTGTGACCTGGTCACAGCAAAGACATGTGCAGGGATCCCTAACATTTCTGCATGTGTCCTGAGCTCCACTTCAGCCCAAGCTGAAGTTTCTAGATCATTGCCAAGCACGCACTTTACTGGTAGGTCTGCACTTACCACAGCCTTCTTAAGACCAGCTACCCCTCTCCAGGAGAAGTTAACAACTGCCAGAGAATGGTCTGTTCTGACATTGCTAGCATTGGTCACTTGGTACATTTCACCAAGTATAATCTGCCCAGGATCCACAAGATCTTTTGTTACCATTGTGACACTTTCTCCTGTGTCCCTGAATGCCCAAGCTTCTACTCCATTTATTAAAGGCTGCTGTCTGTATTTGCCCAGGTTACTGGGACTCTCAAAGGGGCACATATCCATGCCCCCATCAATGACAAGCACAGCCTGAGTTGGAACTCTGACTAGGCCAGAGTCCATCTCAGAACCCAGGGTCAACCCAACTACAGCCTTATTCTGTGTATTCCCACCACCAATTGTAACTGCACTAGGGGGAGCAGGTGCCTTAGGGGCATTGGTGGTGGCTGGAGTATTTTCTTTGGCCTTGGTGCAGTCACTGGTCCAGTGAGTTTTCTGCTTACAGATTTGGCACCAAGGTTTCTTTTGGCCTTTACATTTACTTGACTGTGACTCACCATTAGAAGAAGATTTTTGGGGCCCTTGAGAAGACTTCTGGTCTTTGCCCTTGTCCCCACCCTTATCAGAGTTCTTGGAATCTTGCTTCTTAGGGTCACCACCTTGGTTCTGTACCTTCTGCCTCACCCTGGTTCTGACCCATTTGTCTGCCAATTCTTGGGGAGAGGTCAGATCAGAGTCTACCAGGTACTGGTGCAACAGCTGATTTTGACAGTTATTAAGAATCTGCTCCTTTATTATCAGATTGTACAATCCTATGAAGTCACACACTTTACTGCCCAATAGCCAACCTCCCAGAGCCTTAGCAGCACAGTCAACAAAGTCAACCCAGTCTTGATTTTGTGCTTTTTGGGTGTCTCTGAACTTTAACCTGTATTGTTCAGTGGTTAGGTCAAACCCATCTATCAGTGCACTTTTCAAGACCTGGTAATCATCAGCATCCTCTTCTCTTACAGTGAGGAGATTATCTCTACCTTTGTCTGCAAAGGAGAGCCATAAGATTGCTGCTCACTGACCTTGAGGGACCTTCTGTACTTTACAAGCCCTCTCCAAGGCAGTTATCCATTTGTGGATGTCATCCCCACTCTGGTAGGGAGGGACAATCTTACTTATGTTTCTATGGTCATAAGACCTCTCCCTATCTCTAGGGAACTTTCTGCCACCAAGGGACTCTAGTCCCTCCTTATTACTAGCACTGTAGAGCTCTAGGGCTTCCCTATATAAGGCCATCTGCTGCTTTCTGAGGTTGAACTTGTCTTGCTCATAATTCAGCAGTCTCTCTCTCCTCTCCTGGGAGGTTTCCCTCCCTCTGTGAGAAGAGACAGAGGTCCCTATAGAGGAGTTAGACTGAACAGACCCCCTTGACAGAGCTCTATCCCTTCTAGCCCTATGTTCAACTCTACCTGGAGGAATAAAGGCAGGAGCATGGTTGTCATCCTCCTCACCCTCATTCAGGAGAGCTGTGTTCACCAGATCATGATCATTGTCATCAGTCTGGTCAGCATTAGGGGTAGGGTTAGGGGAATTGCTACCCCTAGGCCCACCCTCACCTGCTACCCCACCCACACTGTCTACCCCATCAGGCCCACTAGGCCCTGTGATATCATCCAGCTTAAGTATCTTTATGAGATGCTGGGTGGATGGGCTTTTGCCTGTCTTCAGCTTCCTAATGGAACACAATGCCCTAAGCTGAGCAAAGGAGAGATCCTCATATTTATAGGGAAGGAGCTCACTGGCTCCTGGCAGGAACCTGCTGGTTCCTGGCTGACTAGACATTACTAATGTGGTATGGTGCATTGCACTACCTACACTAGTGTGGCCTACTAAACTCTCTTGAGTTGTAGAAAGGGTGTGCTATCCCTTAACACACAACTCTAAGTTCAGTAGAACTTACTGTAGCTAAACTTGATATTATATGTACCTCAGGTACCTTTAGTGGTTTTCAGTTGATCAATTCAATTGAGATTATCTGGTAAAACAATAGCAAGCTGGAATCCCACACGCTGCACACCAATGTGAGAAGATGGCCTGATATATGCTGTCCACTAGTTCTAGTGGGCACCTTGTATCAGTCCAAACAACCCCTTATTGTGAATTGGTTAAAGACAACCTTTATTGAAAGCTATCCTAGTGGTAGCTATGGAGAGCAGCCATTAGGCTAAGTCTTGAAGGAATGTAAAGCCGCTTGTTTTACCAGTCTATTATCTCTTGAATGATCAAATGAAAGGACAACCACACCAGGTATATATTTAAAATATATGTATTTAGGATAAAACACACCCCTCTAGTCTCTTTATGAGACTGGAGCTCGAAGTACTTAAGTTACAAGTTATCAATCAACAGTAATAGCACAAATACACGTTTGGGCCCTAGGGGCGTACCAAACCATATACCAATAATGTGGTATAAGAGCCATGACTGAACTAAACACAAGGCCTAGAGCCTGTAGAATCGCTGGGACCCCAAGGAACCACCCAAGGTAGTGACACAGGGGACCCACGGGGACTGTATGCAGTGTGTGAACACAACCGTGGGTTCCCGTTAGCTTCTATGGGCAATGTCGCGGTTGGAAATTTAAAGATTAGGGACACTTAGAATCGAGTCAGGACCAAACCCTTTTGGACTTAAGAAGTTCTAGGGCTAGCACCCACGGGCTCAGGAAAGTCCTACCGGGTTTGGCCAGTGTGAGCATGTCTCTCCCTCTAGAAGGGTGGAATCCTACTCCCACCGCCAGAACTGGTGGGGAGGGGGTAGTATTCCAAGATGTTTGACACCAAACACGACATGTTTTTATGCAGCCATTCCAAAGTTAGCATTTACCGCGAGATTATAATGCATTTAAGAGTATATGGTATGGCTGTATCACAGACCAGCCATGGGAAATATTTCCGAAAGCTGCAGAGGGGCTCAGCTCATGCTTGGGCACCCTCTCACACAAAACCAAGCACGCTGCCTTCAGGATTGTCAAGGCCTGCCATAGGAGTGACTTATAGGTTTATGTGTGTCTGGATATATATAGGTGGATATAGGTAGCCTATACCATTGTAAGGGGTGCAAGCACACCCCTCCCCAGGCTGCAGTAGCAGACTTGTGGTGCCATTTTGGAGTGCTTCCCAGGGGTGGCATAATACATGCTTCAGCCACTGGTAGGCCTCTGAAGTACTTATGCCCTAGGTACAGAGTATGCCATATTCTAGGGGCTTAAAAGGCACTCCAGAATCCAATTAGATATGTACCTAATGTACATGCAAACCATTTTAGAGAGGAAGCAGCTAGGCTGTGGTCCTGGTTATAAGGGCCACAGCCAGACTAAGGTCGAAATACAGTGAAACACCAGCAAAAAGTGGGGGTACCCATGTGAAGCAGATCCTACTCTCCTACAACGAGCAGACAGGCTTATCTCAGAGGTAGTGTGTTAAGCATTTGTGAACACATACAGTAATACAGTGAAAACACTACAGATGGACACCACACAGGTTTTATTTAAAAAAAGTATTCTTTATATAGACTTAACGCAAAACCACAGAAGACAAAAATCCACAATACTGTACTCAAAATAGACTTAAAGATGGTAGAAATAACTTAGTTCAAGTTGATGATAAATGCGACATGTTTCTCACAAAAGTACCTAGATGCGAAACGCAAAACAAACAAAAGGTTTGCAGGGATGGAGATGCCTTGTTTCTCAATGCTTAGGCAGAGTAGAGGATGCGTCTTGGTCCTTACCAGAGAGGAGGTGATGCGTTGATTCTCGTACTGCGTTCCGGTTACGATGCGACAGGGCGGCGCCTCGATGCAATGCGACAATCCGGTGCAATGCGATAAGATGTCAACCTTAATGTGACGACGTGAAGACGATGCGTGCACGCCCGGTGCCCGTGCAGCAAACTCTGTAACTTTGGAGCCGCGACAGGCCCTGCGACACACTTCTCCGGTGATGCAACGGCGACCTCTGCGGCAGCGGCAGCCACACGCTTCTCCGGTGATGCGTCGTAACAGCTTTGACAAAGGCATGCTTCTCTGGTGATGCGGCAGCGACCTCTGTGTCAGTGACACGCTTCTCCGGCGATGCGATGGCGACAGCTGCGACTGCGTAACGCTTCTTCTCGTTGAGTCGCGCTTCCAGCTCCCAGCGAAATGCAGGCTTCTGCAGACAGAATTCTCAGCAAGGAAATTCAGAGGGGAGCTGGTGGTGAAGTCTTTTGTCCCTGAGACTTCAGCAGGAGGCAAGCACAAGTTCAAGCCCTTGGAGTAATATTCTGCAAGATGATGAAAGTTCTTTGAAAGTTCCTTCTCCTCTCCTTGGCACTGAAGACACCACTGTAGGCCAACCCAGCAACACAGCACACTTGCAGGGGGCCAGTCCAACTCCTATATCTTCCTTGGTTCTTCTCCTTGGTAGAGGTTCGTCCTGTTGTTCCAGAAGTGATCTAAAGTCTTGGGGTCTAGGTCTCCATATTTATACTGCACAATCCTTTGCCCGCCGGAGGCAGAGGGGCCTGTACCTAGTCCAAACCAGTTCTGTGCAGTCCTGGAGCACTTTGTTTACAGGAGGTGGAGCCAGCATTGTGGAAGGCAGGCACAGCTCTATTCAGGCCCAGGTGCTACTCCTCTCACCACTCTACATTCAGATAGGTCTATTCAACCTTGTGCTGACTAACCCTGTCTCCTGGAGTCTCCCAGCCCCTGTCACTCACAGAACCAGACATACAATACATAAGCTAGCAGAGGCAGGCTGGATGGTTAGGTAGGAAAATACCTACTTTCTAAAAGTGGTATTTTCAAACACAGAATGTTAAAACCAACTTCACTAAAAGATGTATTTTATCATTCTAAGTTCAGGCATACTAAACTTGAATTCTACCATGTTCCCTGGGTCAGTTAGGATTATAAGATGTTATAATCAAACTGCCCATTCTGGCCTACGGGGACAGGTAGCCTTGCAATAGTGAAAAACGAAAATGGCTGTAATTCACTATCAGGACATGCCACACACCTTTTACATACAATGCACCCTGCCTTTGGGCCTACGTTAGGGGCGTCTGATATGTAGAAAATCGAAAGTTTAGGGACTGGCAAGTGGGTGCACTTACCAAGTCGACATGGCAGTACTAGACTGCACACAGGCTCTGCAATGGCAGGCCTGAGACACACTTTACAGCCTGCTTCTGTGGGTGGCACAATCAGTGCTATAAGCCCACTAGCAGCATTTGATCTACAGGCCCTGGGCACACATGGTGCAGTAGACTAGGGTCTGACAAGTAAATCAAAAAAGCCAATCTAGGACTCACTAATCAATACATTAATTTAACATAGGGAGCACTTGCACTGTGGCACTGAATAACAGTGGCACAGTGCCCAAAGCATCTAAACCAGCAAACAGATCAAAAACAGTGGAGGCAATCAGTAAAGAAAATGGAAGGGAGACTCACGCCAATGGTACCAGGTCTAACAGGGAGTATGTGGCGCATGAGGGTGGGCAGGTTACCAGGGAGAAAACGTCAAAGGGGATGATGTTAGAGATGGTAATAGTTTTGCAATGGGTGATGAGAGAGAAAGAACGATTTTATACAAATTAGTTTTTTTCTCTAATAAAGGTTATAAGTTAAAAGGTATGGGCTGGTTAGTAAATGTATATGTTAATGTTAAAATACTGAATTCGCATCGAGCCAATTAGATGTATTTTTTTTAATGTTTCGGGTTAAATACAGGAAGTAAGTGCCAACTTGTGCGTGAAGAATTGAAAATGTATAAACCCCATATTGTTTTTTTTAACGGAAACTCACTTGACCTATAAAGCTAAGGGATTGTTTAAACAGCTAGGATATCAAATAATTGTTTGTACATCTCAGAGTGTTTCTATAAGAGGAAAAACTATATTAGCGAGTAAATCACTTGAATATAAAAGTCAGTGTTCTAGCCGATCACAGGGGCAGATGAGCAATTGCCCAGCTTGAAATCTTGGGTACAAAATATGTATGTTGTACTATCTATGGACTCAGTGCTGACGATCATGATATATTGGACTCTTTAACATTGAAACTATTGGATTGGCAGGGTGTGTTTGTAATTATGGGGGATTTTAACTGTGTTATGAAATATGCTATAGATTCTACTAATTGACGTGCTGCTTTAAGAATGATGAAGATAAGGGCATCCATTCTCAAATTAATAGGGATACATGGCTTGAAAGATGCATGGCAGGTACTGTACCCAGCAGTGCTGGGTACACATATTACTCAGCCCCACACAAGTAGTATTCCAGGATTTATATGGCCGGGATTGCTGATCGAATGCTGCAATTAGCTGAGATGGAAGTTTGTCCCAGGATAACATCTGATCACAATCCTATTCTGTTATCTTTCCAATCTCAGGCAGCAAGTGAAACCAGGCGTCCATTTTCATTCCCACACCACTTATTGAAAGATAGCGATTATGTCCCATTTATCCATAAAAACTTGATGGAATTTATACAGTACAATCTTAATACAGCTTCCCCGTGTATCGTCTGGGATGCAATGAAGGTGTCATAAGGGGGATTACCCAGCAATATGTCTTACAGCAAAACAATACTCGGGAAGCTGCCACTAGAGTTGCTTGTCTAGCCATGATAAACCTAGACTCTCTTCATGCTGAAGAAATAAGACAAGAGGGACAATGTCAGGCACAGCTAGATATCTCTCTAATAGACAAACAATCGTCTCTGGGAAGGACTCTTAAGAGAAAGATAGCTACTTTTTATATTAAGCATCACGCCCTTCAATATGAATATGGTGAACAGGTGAGGAGGTTGTTGACACATCAGCTGGCTGACAGCACAGCCAAGGGACAATTCAAGGCTATAAGAGGGGTGAATGGCACACTATATACATATCTATATTTAGGGGCCGATTCCGATTCCGGCCGTAGAACGTACTGACCGACACGGACCGGAAACGGTGACGACCGTCACGGACCGGCGCCGTACGACCAGTGCAGTATGATGCAAGGCGTGTGAATTACAACCGACACGTACGGAATACAAGCCGTACGACCGAGCTGTAGGGAAACTCGTGATTCGCCCGGCAATGGTACGCGATTCGCACCAACCGGCACGCACTAGGAATGAACCCGACCAACACGTACCCGCGATGTCCGACCCGCGCAGTACGATGTAATGCGTGTAAAACCAGACCGACCCACACGGAGCCCAAGCCGCATGACCAACACACACAGAAAACAGGGACCTGAAGCAATAAAGATCTCCGCGACCGACACGTATGAAACACAGAAGAAAGTCAGCGTGAAAGACTCGGAGAAGCCCGCACGAGCCAACATCAGCATCCGTCTCGATCAGAAGAACATCTCCTTCATGCCTAGAAAACCCAAAGGAAAAAATACAAAAAAAGGACCAAACAAGCAATGACAAAGTCAATAAATATTTTTAAAAAAACTTGGAACAAAGACACACCCACAACGCCACCTATATAAAGACCACAAATCACTACCATGATCCTTTGCAAATTCAAGAGAACAGCCAGCAGAGAACACCATCAGACAGCAACCACAGACACACTTACAACTCACCCATCACACAACTTTCGCACCATTAGCACCTCACCAAAAGCACTCACACATACACCTAGCAAAAGTGACACTCACCCACTCTCACTTGCACCCTCACACACACATTAATCACCACTACCACCCATCACCATGCCCCCAAAGAAGAATCCAAAGTTCACAGATAGTGAGTTGGAAGTGCTGGTAGATGAAATCATCAGAGTAGAGCCACATTTGTTTGGTACATTGGCCCAAAGGACCCCCATGTCACAGAAAAAAAAGATGTGGACGAGGATGGTGGACAAGGTGAACGCACAAGCACCAATGTTGCGCACAAAGGATGATATCCAGAACAGGTGGTATGACGTGCGCAGGAGGGTCAAGAAACTCATCGAGAAGGATCATGCCTTGAGTCAGCGCACTGGTGGTGGCCCTTCTGCCAAACCAGTATACTTCAGGTCCTGGGAAGAGAAGGTGCAGGACATCCTACCACCAGAGAGCGTCCATGGTCTATCAGACATACCAGAGCCCGGTGAGTACACAACCAATATACTCAATATTGTGTGGCAATACACACACATCACTGTCAAGGGGACAGTGAAACCATGCACCGTTAGCAAAGCCACAGTAACCAATAGATAATCATCCCAAGATTGGTATGCTGGTCAGACAAACACAATACCTGCCATCTCATAGTGACTTGTAACTGTGTCATGACATGTACAAACCTACCAACAAATAGAGCAAGGCAGTGGCACAAATCCAAATAAACACTGTCAGACATTTTGCCACCACAAACACACTACCTCACAGTGCAGCTGACTGACAGGAAGGAATAGTGGGTATGCTGGTGAAGTGAGTGTATCCAAAAGCATGATGGGGTTTGTAGTCACAGATAATGCTCCCCCTACCAATTGGCCCATCAAGACCTCTCTGAACCATGCTCCCATCACAGGGAGTGGAAAACAACTGACAAGATGGCTGACACTGGGTCCTGCTGTGGGGAGCAGAAGACCTTGGTAGGGGTTGTGCTCAAATCAGAGGCAGGACACCACTGCCTGACACCCTGAAAGCCAACTTGCAAGCCCTCCAATGGAAGTATGTTTCATGGTGGGATGTCTGGGTGGGTGGGAAGGAAGACTGACAGCTCTGACTATACTTACCAGCATGTGTAGACACACACACCCCTCAACACAAACTCCACACAACTCACCTGGGATAATGCATTGACTCACACTATAGTGAAATATCACCCAAAGATACACCACACTGGGTTCTGCCGTGTGAAGCACAGGGGCTCTCTTCGGACTTGTAGCCAAACAAATACCAGGACTGAACAGTCAGTCATCTTGCCATTGCTGTCACACTCCCTCACAGGAAAGCAGAGTCAAAAGGAAGGAGGTATGGGCATGTTGGGAAGGGGGGTATAGCCAAGAGCAGGATGGGAGTTGCAGCACAGACAATCCCCACCCACCTACATGGCCCAGCAAGCTCACACTGAACCATGCTCACCTCACAGGGAGTGGAAATGGTCTGGCAAGATGTCTGACGCTGGGCTCTGTTATGGGGAGCACAAGTCTCTGCTGCGAACTGTGCACCAACAAACACCAAGACTGCACAGTCAGCCATCTTGCCATTGCTGTCACACTCCCTCACAGTGAAGCAGAGTCAAAAGGAAGGAAGTATGGGCATGCTGGGAAGGGGGGTGTAGCCAAGAGCATGATGGGAGTTGCAGTCACAGACAATCCCCGCCCACCTACATGGCCCAACAAGCTCACACTGAACCATGCTCACCTCACAGGGAGTGGAAATGGACTGACAAGATGTCTGACACTGGGCTCTGTTGTGGGGAGCACAAGGCCCTGCTGGGAACTGGGCACCAACAAACACCAGGACTGCACTGACTGACGTCCTGAAAGTTAACCTGCACCCACTGCAATGGTGTCACGCTTCATGATGGGATAACTGGCCTGGGGGAGAAGGAGGTCCTGACTTGAAAACAAATAACACCGATGCTGGCCATACACACACCTTCTCTGCTAAAACACATTGCACACGTGGTACCAGTCACTCCCAAAGATAATGTCCGGGCAAGATGGCTGACACATGGGCCTGATAAATGATGTGGCTGCAAATCACACATATGCACTGGCTAACCCAGACACATTCGCACACACAGCCATTGCAACCGTATGTTCAAACTCACTATCTGGGGATGCAGTGTCCAGGGGTTCCCCCTGGCCTGGCTGTGGAGGTATGTCTTCCAGATGACAAGTGTGGAGATCCATATATAGTACATTGCACAAAACACACAGGATTTCACATATACATCATTGACAGGAGACATCTGACAGTGAATGGAATGGACACACCAATATAGCTGACACCATAGCATGGTCTCATTCACACTAGGTGCTGTTGTGAGCTGCATTCCACTCCTACATCATTCTGCAACATATGCATCCTTCACAAAACACACCACTCTGTCATAGACACTGTAGACACAAGGTCTAACCTGGACTGCATTAGAGGAGACATGCTACTCACATCAGCCAAACCGCAACACACACAACACTGGCTATCACTGTCATGAGCATTGAAAAGCCAGAGAGCTGCCTTGCTCAATCCATATCACCATGGAGAACATTGACAAGTCAAATCACATATGGACATACAAAACTCAGCACCAGACTCATTAACGATGGTGACATCATCACTTGTATGACATGTGATGGGAAACTAGGAACACAGGAAAAAAACACTTTCTCCCAAGAGATCACAGGGATACCGGACTGTGACCATGTCGTACCAACACACCAATGTGACGCACAAAGGCTAGCAAAAACTGCTACCACACATGCCCCAATCTTGCAATATATCCTAAGTGGAATTGCACGTATGTCCTTGTTAAAGGTCAAATGTGTACAGGGATGACACACCTGTGTCAGCCACATGATGGCCCTTGAGTAGTAATGGCCATGTACAGTCAAATCTATACACAAGCAGGTCATGCACACACTTCGCCATGCACATTGAAATGCTTCATGTTGGCTTGACAATGTGCTACAACATTATCAATTTCTGTCCGTGACAACTTTGGACAAAGCAGTGTACAGGTACGCATCCTGACGTACAGTAGCAAATGTCATCAATGCGAACCATTGATGCCTGTAGAAACATAACTTACATTGTGTGTCTCTTCCAAACACAGGTGGTGCTGGGGACACAGCAGCAAACAAAGAGGAGTCCCTGTCCCAGACTCCGGTGGACCCTCAGATCTCTGGTGTGGATCAGTCTCTGTCCTCTTCAGATGACGAAGAACAACCTGGCTCCTCCGGTGTGAGTCATCATGCAGCACCAGCAGTACAAACATCTGCACCCCCTGCACCTACGCCTCCAACATCTGGCAACAGACAGGGCACCCCCGCCAACACGGACAGACCAAGGACACAGAATACCGACAGCACAGGGACACAGGCTACCCAGGAAGCTACGGACAACACCACAAGTAACAACACCCAAGGGGGCCCAGTGTCACCTGTGCGTGCCACCACAGGTCCTGCATGTGTGGCTAGGGGTGGTGGGAGGGGTGGTAGGCAGAGGTCGCAGCTTGCAGAGGGGTCTGGACTGCATGATGACCCCCAACTGGCACGCATCATAGATGCGTACCAGGATAGCACCGGAGGATTCGGCCAGGTAGTGGGGATCCTCAAGGACATTCAACAGGAGCAGGATGCCCATCATGCTCGCATGGAGTCCAAGTGGGATGCACTTACTGCGGTGCATAGGGACATACTCACATGCCTCCGCCAGATAAGCACCAACATGTCCACACCTCCCTGTGTGGCCACAACATCTGTTGCCGCTAGATCTGCCAGTGCCACAGGGAGGGAGGATGACTCTGGTGGAGAGTCCTCTGCACCGCAGACACCTGCACCTGAGGATCTCCCCCGAAGAAGAAGAGGAGTTGTCCGAAGAAGGACAATTGAGACACAGATGGCCGTGCACATCCCCCAGGGCCTCAAAACCTGTTCTGGAAAATGTTCTTTGTGTGCAAACCGTTCACCTTGTTGTATAGAACCCGACTCGCCTACATGACATGGAGGGTTCATGTTGGTCTAATGAAGCAGATGACTGTGGACTTTACTCTGGACATTTCAGCTACCAACACTTCCTACTCTTCTGTGAATTTTGGATTCAAAACCCAATGTACAGCACCCACCATCCTGTGCACAATCCTCACACATGTTTGTAAATAAACTCACCAGTACCCTATACTTGCCTCTGTTGTGATTCCAACTTGTTATGTGTCATGGAGATGATGATCTGCTGAAGAACACAGTGCATGCCAACTACTACAGCAATGTGATCACCGTTATGTGAGTCATGGTGATGTGACACATGTGAGGGAGACACACCACTATGGCACCATAACACATACTCACCATGGCCATGTAACTCATTGCATACAATGATTTTGACCTGAAATACAGTGGAATGCACAGACACCACATCTATCCACAGTCAGTGGTAACAAGCCCACAGGTGAGGTAAGCAAATGTCAGTCAGCTGTGGAAAGACAGACAATGCACATAACAAAGCGTAGCACAGGTTTATTACTCATCAGCAACATGTTTAATCCACAACAGTTGCAAGGTAATTCTACGTGCCAGTGGACACACGGTCACAAAGTGTCAAAGAATTGAAGTCCAGCGGTGTGTGGTACATCACTTGATGGGAATCGACAACTTCCACCCTGGGATTGGATTCTGGGTGTTGGGGGTCAGAGTTGACAAAACAACAGGTAAAGTACCCTGGGAAGGACAAGTTAGCATGTCGACACTATTGTGAAGTACAGATTACCTGAAAGGACACATCACTGCACGCATCCAGTCAAGTAGCACACAGACACACTCAAACAGCAACAGAGCAGCCCCAACACATTGCAGGCTAACTCAATACATTGACATAACAACCCTGTAAACTTACATTCAGGTGAAGAAGTTGTTGATGAGCTGTGTGTGGATGTCACCCTCACCATCATCATCACTGGCATCGTGGTTATCGTCCTCCTGGATGAGAGGCAAATTCTTCCGCACTACCATGTTGTGTAGCATGCAGCATACAAGGATAATTTTGCACACCTTTGCATGGTCATATGTGAGCGCCCCTCCGGTCTTGTCCAAGCAGCGGAAGCGGCTTTTCAGGAGACCAAATGTCCATTCAATCACCCTCCTGGTCCGACCATGTGCCTCATTGTAGCGCATCTCGGCTGGTGTCACGGGTTCCTTAGGGGTGTCAGCAACCACGGCATGTTGGGGTATCCGGAGTCCACTACATACAAACAATTGAAAAATTAGCTGAGTTTTGAAAGAGGGTGGAATACAACATTGCCAAACACACACAATGGTAAACAGTCAGTACACACCAACAAGCCAGGCACGCTGGTTTGGCATCTGGGACATCAGCGTTGCAATGCAACTATTCCTCATGATGTAGGCATTGTGCGCAGAACCAGGGAAACGTGCACACACATGTGTGATACACATGTCCGCTAGACATACCACCAGAGCATTGATGGAGTGGAAATGTTTCCTGTTCCGGTATGTCTGCTCATGTGCCCGTGGTGGTACCAGGGCCACATGTGTACCATCAATAGATCCAATGACGTTCGGCGTCCTCCCCAGTGTATAAAAAGCATCCTTTATGTCAGTGAGTTGACCTGGGCTAGGAAACGTGATGTACAGGTCAAGGAAATGCAACATCCCCTCCAAGACATCGCATAGCACACGACTGAACATAGTTTGCGACATACCACCAGCAGTAGCCACAGTGTACTGAAAGGTACCGGTAGCAAAGAAGTGCAAGACTGCCATCACCTTCACCTCTGGGGTCAGTGCTGTAGGGTATGTCCAGCCAGGTAGCAGATGTGGCGCCAACTGCTCCGCCAACTCCTCAATGAGTGGACTGGTGAAGCGGTCAGATGCAGTCGCGTTCCTGCATGGTTTCAAGGTCTGGGAACGGTCTATGGACAGCTGGTGCCCTGCAGTTCCAAAGATGAACAAAGGAAGATTGTCGATTCATCCACCCATGTTGCTATGACCAAGCAAAATATCACATGATACATCATGACAATACACAATGTACTGAGGTGTGTGCTGTTGGGTATGGACACATATGTCACCTACATACCCATCATCTCACATCTCAAGTCCACATGTCTACATAAGTTACATGTAGTGCAATGGCCAATCATTAGGCTGTGTCACAGTACCTATGTACTGCTGTCACGTTCCAAATACACACCACAGTGACAAGTGAGGCCTGATGTCTCCCAGGCATCACAGCTCTTTGACAGGCAGATACCCAGGGTCCCTGTATTGCCACATGGACACTGGCATGACATGGCGTATCATGTACACGCCACAAAACAACCATGAGCCCCACAGGTAGCTGCCCCTGTTGTCTCTGCAGGCCCTACATGGATGTCTCTTAGACACACACACAGCATCAATGTTGATGCTCAAACCACATGGATGTGTAGACTGTCTCCCATTGGGCACATGGGATCAGACACATCTGAGACACAACATGAACACAGACTGTAGGTGTACATCAGAATTGTGACTATGGGTCTCACTGATATGTACATACCGTCCCACCCAGGATTCAGGGTCTATGTGACATGTCCTAAACATATCCAACCTGCAACTGTGTCCATGACTCTTGCCCATAATTGTCCAGTTGCGCATCACAGTGGTAATGTGCACAACACATAAAGGATTACGTCCCCATGAATACATGCACAGCCTGGGAGTGGCTGCACCAGAGTGCCACACAACAAACCAAATGTTGCCCCCCCTACACACACAGGTAATGCAGTCTTACATGCCATGGGATACAGTGTGGCCCATGCTGTAGTGGGGTAGGTGTGCACCTGAGTCCCTGGCAAGTAATTGTGTGTGGAATCCGTCGAAAAAGTCACACCAATGTCAACCAATGTGGGTGACTTCTATAGAGACACAATGAACAGTTCTGGACCAAGCTGTGCGCACGCCTTGGCCATTGACTGTGATGTGAACCGATGCGGGTGACTCTTATGCATATGCGTCATGCAGGCATGGACCGAGCCGTGCGCACGCCTTGGCCATTGACTGCAATGTGAACCGATGCGGGTGACTCTTATGCATACGCGTCGTGCAGGCATGGACCGAGCCGTGCGCACGCCTTGGTCAATGACTGCAATGTGAACCGATGCGGGTGACTCTTATGCATAAGTGTCGTGCAGGCATGGATCGGGCCGTGCGCACGCATAGCCCATTGACTGCACTGTGAACTGTTGGGGGTTGACTATTATGCATACGCTTCGTGCATGCATGGACCGAGCTGTGTGCACGTATTGCCCACTGAATCGTATGGAGACAGGTGCGTGTGGATTTTCAAACTACGCGTTGTACAGTCAGTTGACCGAGCTGTGCGCACTCATTGGCTATGGACTGTCATGGAGACGGACGCGAATTCCAAACTTGTACGAATCGTGCACTGGAAATTCAGTTGGATGCCTACAACAATGTTGCAATTTCTAGGGTGTCATGAAGGTGAACATTTGAACGATGCGGAAGACGTGTCCGAGTCGTATAATTCCATGGATTGGCCAGATTCATAGAATGCAACCGTGTTGGACCTATAGGACACAAGGCACAGATTCTGCCTCTGCAGCACAGATATAAGGATGGCTGGCCCACAGGGAGCTCACTTGCCTGCACTTCATGTTACTGGACCACATCTCTGCTACCACTGCTGCTGTCTCTGCATCCTCTGGCTACTGCTATGGCACGTACTCTGGAGAGAACCCCAGCCTTCACTGAGGAGGAGAACCAGACCCTGCTGGACGGGCTCCTTCCACAGTACTGCAAGCTGTATGGGAAACCAGGGGAGCAGGTGATTGTGCAGTCCACTGCCTTGCTAATTGTGCATGTTGTCTGACTAGCAGTACTAGCAGTGTGCACATCAGTGGCAAGCGTACTCACTGAGTACTTTCAACCCCCAAAGTGTGTAGGTGCATGTGATGAACAGGTGTTCTGCAGCAAAAGTGCATTTGTGCATGCTGTAACTTCCCAGGCAATGTTAACATGTCAGACATGCAGGGCAATTGTCCATTTCCATGGGTGCACTACCTGTGTACCTCATTTACCTTTGTGATGACTACATGTATATCCAACTGTGTGCAGCACAAATATGTGGCATGTGTGGTAATGGCCTTTTCACTTTGTCATCCTCACAGGTTGATGCCCACCAGAAGCAGGAGATCTGGTTGACCATCGCCCGGGCAGTTAGATCAGTGGGGGTCTACAAGCGCTGAATCCGCAACTGCCAGAAGAGGTGGCAAGACCTTCGGGACTGGACCTGGAGGATCGCAAGGGTCCAGCTGAAGCTGTCACCTCCTCGCAGGAGGTGCGGACACCGGACCCTGACCCCCCACATGCTCAGGATTCTGGTGGTGGTCTTCCCGGACCTGGATGGGCAGCTGAAGGCCAGACAGTAGCAAGAAGGGGGTAAGTCCATGCCTAATCTGTGTATTATGTCTGACATGCTATTTACAGTCTTTTGACCTGGTCACACTTCCACATTACGTAGGTCTTGTAGTCCAAGACTCATGTCCCTCAAGTGTGTAATGCACCCTCCTCATCTGATCTACAGGTGTGGCCCTTACAGTCTGTGGCTTGTGTCACTAGGGCACTGTGTCCCTGCAGTCAGCTATGTTTCAGGTTCCGGACAGCATCTGTTACTGTGACTCTGTTGTGTGTTTCATGGGTGGGTCAATTGTTTACACAATGCCTGAGATCTGACATGTGATCTGTGTGTGCCCTTGATATGTGTTCCAATTGCTGGTCTGAATCGCCACATGTGCCTGGGGTATTTCAAACACACCCATGCAGCAGGTGACTCCGCATTTTGAACCTCAGGAGTATGTATATCAAGTGTGTCACACTTGCTTAGCCACCTGACTACTGTCCAGGGCTATACACTGTTTCATGTAGACCTGGGCAGTCATGCATACTCCAGGGCATTTAGAAACACTCTGTACTCCCACTCCTGTGTATCAAGTTACAGATTGTGCTTAGTGACATGTGCCTTCAGGTGGCTGCCTCTGTGTCATTGTGGTGTGGCCTCCTTTTCAGGACAACTGGGGTGTTCATGAGTTTGAGGGTCAGCAGGACATCTGAGATGTGACTATAGGAGACGAGACCTGTGTGACATATAGGTGTGTGATCACTTGACAGTGCACGATGGTGTATGCAACTGTGAAGTTCAGGCAGCTGTGTTTCATGCACAGCAGACTGTGAGGTGCTCATATTCAGGGAGTTGTGTTTGCAGACACTCACATGTCTGATTTGTATGATGTGGGGTCATCTGGGTCCGGGATATGTTGTTTGCAGGGGATGTACAAGTGTACTTGTCAGCTGCAGAGGTTGCTTTACCCATGCCCTATGATTGTGACACCGTGCATACTGTTGTTGTCTGCATGCCCTGCCCCTTTGACAGGAGACAGGGATGACTGACTTTCCAAGCAATGCCTGTGCCATGGCATTTAACTTGCTATGAGTGATCCTGCATTGTAGTCAAATGTGCTCCATGCACCCCATTGTGGCATTGACTTTCAGGACATGAGTATATCATAGTGTGTGTTGCTGGTATGCATCACAAGCATGTGAAATGAGACTCTGGCCATCCCTTCTTCCTGACACCTGTACTGAGTCAGTGGCAAGAGATGTGATGTGTGTATAGTGACAAACTTTTACATGTTCACTTGCATGTCCAACAACTGTGTAGGTGGTGCATGTCTGCACATTGGGGTATTAGCATCCAACATGCAACAGACATATGGGTGCAAGTCCAGGAGGGATATGAGTGCCATGGTTGATGGTGAGACTGACAATTGACTTATTCAAAACAGTGTGAGCACTTTGAGCAGTGTTCAGATGATGATGCCAGGGCTTGCCCTGTGATGAGCTGTACTCACTGTGGTGTGTGCGGTCAGTGCAGGTGACTGATGTTGTTCTGTTTTTCCTAATTCTATCCAGATACATCCACAGCCACAGGAGGGGACAGTGCCACGGACCAGGAGGAGCCACAGGGCCAGACTGGGACAGAAAGCGAGGATTAGGAGGGACCCAGTGGCACGGAGGGCAAGTGGAGCCACCCCGAGGAGTCCTCAGCACCATCCACCCCAGCTGAGGACCACAGAAGCTCGGAGGATGACTCCCTTGTGGAGGCAGGTGTCAGCAGCCAACAAACACCAGCTAGTGAGGCTGTCCCCGCCACTGCCACCACCACCACCATCACCACCCTCCCATCGGCTCCCATCCCAGAGGTCCATGGAGGCTCCTCTGTTCGGGAGCATGTCTCCTTTGTGCCAGGCACCGCGCCCCTGTGTCCCCTGCTGCCCTGAGTGTGGAGTCTGTGGACTTGCTTCAACAGATCCATGTAGGGCAGACATCATTGCTGAGTGTCCTCCATGCACACACCAGTCTGTTGACACAACTGGTGTCGTTCATGGAGGGCATGTCATCGGGCATGTCTGCCCTACAGAGGACCAATCAGTCCATGGCCTCCTCCCTGACGGCAGCAGTGTCGCTCCTCCAACAGTCCCTCACCCCTCCTACCCCTGCCCCAGCCACGATTCCTCACACCCTACCTGTCCCAAGCACACACACATCAGCACATTCAACAAAACACACAGACACGGGAAGCACACAAACACCCAAACCAAGGTCTAGATGTGCACGCAGGCAACCTCTTCCCCACTGATCCCGCAGATCCAGCGTACAAGGGGAAGAGGAAGTCCCCACACACAGAGGGGAGTGCCCCTCACACTCGGACACCCTCCCCCAGGCACAGTCAGACTGAGGCCCCCACCCGCAAGTCCCCCCAGACCCAGAAGAGCAAGACCCCTCTCCTGCCCAGCAGCTCCACAACACAGTCTCCATCCTCCCCACCACATTTGAACGATGCGGAAGACGTGTCCGAGTCGTATAATTCCATGGATTGGCCAGATTCATAGAATGCAACCGTGTTGGACCTATAGGACACAAGGCACAGATTCTGCCTCTGCAGCACAGATATAAGGATGGCTGGCCCACAGGGAGCTCACTTGCCTGCACTTCATGTTACTAGACCACATCTCTGCTACCACTGCTGCTGTCTCTGCATCCTCTGGCTACTGCTATGGCACGTACTCTGGAGAGAACCCCAGCCTTCACTGAGGAGGAGAACCAGACCCTGCTGGACGGGCTCCTTCCACAGTACTGCAAGCTGTATGGGAAACCAGGGGAGCAGGTGATTGTGCAGTCCACTGCCTTGCTAATTGTGCATGTTGTCTGACTAGCAGTACTAGCAGTGTGCACATCAGTGGCAAGCGTACTCACTGAGTACTTTCAACCCCCAAAGTGTGTAGGTGCATGTGATGAACAGGTGTTCTGCAGCAAAAGTGCATTTGTGCATGCTGTAACTTCCCAGGCAATGTTAACATGTCAGACATGCAGGGCAATTGTCCATTTCCATGGGTGCACTACCTGTGTACCTCATTTACCTTTGTGATGACTACATGTATATCCAACTGTGTGCAGCACAAATATGTGGCATGTGTGGTAATGGCCTTTTCACTTTGTCATCCTCACAGGTTGATGCCCACCAGAAGCAGGAGATCTGGTTGACCATCGCCCGGGCAGTTAGATCAGTGGGGGTCTACAAGCGCTGAATCCGCAACTGCCAGAAGAGGTGGCAAGACCTTCGGGACTGGACCTGGAGGATCGCAAGGGTCCAGCTGAAGCTGTCACCTCCTCGCAGGAGGTGCGGACACCGGACCCTGACCCCCCACATGCTCAGGATTCTGGTGGTGGTCTTCCCGGACCTGGATGGGCAGCTGAAGGCCAGACAGTAGCAAGAAGGGGGTAAGTCCATGCCTAATCTGTGTATTATGTCTGACATGCTATTTACAGTCTTTTGACCTGGTCACACTTCCACATTACGTAGGTCTTGTAGTCCAAGACTCATGTCCCTCAAGTGTGTAATGCACCCTCCTCATCTGATCTACAGGTGTGGCCCTTACAGTCTGTGGCTTGTGTCACTAGGGCACTGTGTCCCTGCAGTCAGCTATGTTTCAGGTTCCGGACAGCATCTGTTACTGTGACTCTGTTGTGTGTTTCATGGGTGGGTCAATTGTTTACACAATGCCTGAGATCTGACATGTGATCTGTGTGTGCCCTTGATATGTGTTCCAATTGCTGGTCTGAATCGCCACATGTGCCTGGGGTATTTCAAACACACCCATGCAGCAGGTGACTCCGCATTTTGAACCTCAGGAGTATGTATATCAAGTGTGTCACACTTGCTTAGCCACCTGACTACTGTCCAGGGCTATACACTGTTTCATGTAGACCTGGGCAGTCATGCATACTCCAGGGCATTTAGAAACACTCTGTACTCCCACTCCTGTGTATCAAGTTACAGATTGTGCTTAGTGACATGTGCCTTCAGGTGGCTGCCTCTGTGTCATTGTGGTGTGGCCTCCTTTTCAGGACAACTGGGGTGTTCATGAGTTTGAGGGTCAGCAGGACATCTGAGATGTGACTATAGGAGACGAGACCTGTGTGACATATAGGTGTGTGATCACTTGACAGTGCACGATGGTGTATGCAACTGTGAAGTTCAGGCAGCTGTGTTTCATGCACAGCAGACTGTGAGGTGCTCATATTCAGGGAGTTGTGTTTGCAGACACTCACATGTCTGATTTGTATGATGTGGGGTCATCTGGGTCCGGGATATGTTGTTTGCAGGGGATGTACAAGTGTACTTGTCAGCTGCAGAGGTTGCTTTACCCATGCCCTATGATTGTGACACCGTGCATACTGTTGTTGTCTGCATGCCCTGCCCCTTTGACAGGAGACAGGGATGACTGACTTTCCAAGCAATGCCTGTGCCATGGCATTTAACTTGCTATGAGTGATCCTGCATTGTAGTCAAATGTGCTCCATGCACCCCATTGTGGCATTGACTTTCAGGACATGAGTATATCATAGTGTGTGTTGCTGGTATGCATCACAAGCATGTGAAATGAGACTCTGGCCATCCCTTCTTCCTGACACCTGTACTGAGTCAGTGGCAAGAGATGTGATGTGTGTATAGTGACAAACGTTTACATGTTCACTTGCATGTCCAACAACTGTGTAGGTGGTGCATGTCTGCACATTGGGGTATTAGCATCCAACATGCAACAGACATATGGGTGCAAGTCCAGGAGGGATATGAGTGCCATGGTTGATGGTGAGACTGACAATTGACTTATTCAAAACAGTGTGAGCACTTTGAGCAGTGTTCAGATGATGATGCCAGGGCTTGCCCTGTGATGTGCTGTACTCACTGTGGTGTGTGCGGTCAGTGCAGGTGACTGATGTTGTTCTGTTTTTCCTAATTCTATCCAGATACATCCACAGCCACAGGAGGGGACAGTGCCACGGACCAGGAGGAGCCACAGGGCCAGACTGGGACAGAAAGCGAGGATTTGGAGGGACCCAGTGGCACGGAGGGCAAGTGGAGCCACCCCGAGGAGTCCTCAGCACCATCCACCCCAGCTGAGGACCACAGAAGCTCGGAGGATGACGCCCTTGTGGAGGCAGGTGTCAGCAGCCAACAAACACCAGCTAGTGAGGCTGTCCCCGCCACTGCCACCACCACCACCATCACCACCCTCCCATCGGCTCCCATCCCAGAGGTCCATGGAGGCTCCTCTGTTCGGGAGCATGTCTCCTTTGTGCCAGGCACCGCGCCCCTGTGTCCCCTGCTGCCCTGAGTGTGGAGTCTGTGGACTTGCTTCAACAGATCCATGTAGGGCAGACATCATTGCTGAGTGTCCTCCATGCACACACCAGTCTGTTGACACAACTGGTGTCGTTCATGGAGGGCATGTCATCGGGCATGTCTGCCCTACAGAGGACCAATCAGTCCATGGCCTCCTCCCTGACGGCAGCAGTGTCGCTCCTCCAACAGTCCCTCACCCCTCCTACCCCTGCCCCAGCCACGATTCCTCACACCCTACCTGTCCCAAGCACACACACATCAGCACATTCAACAAAACACACAGACACGGGAAGCACACAAACACCCAAACCAAGGTCTAGATGTGCACGCAGGCAACCTCTTCCCCACTGATCCCGCAGATCCAGCGTACAAGGGGAAGAGGAAGTCCCCACACACAGAGGGGAGTGCCCCTCACACTCGGACACCCTCCCCCAGGCACAGTCAGACTGAGGCCCCCACCCGCAAGTCCCCCCAGACCCAGAAGAGCAAGACCCCTCTCCCGCCCAGCAGCTCCACAACACAGTCTCCATCCTCCCCACCACTTGCTCTTCCACCCTCACCCCCCCGGTCAGACTGTTTGTGCCACTGGTTTGGGAACCGTGGCCCCCCCCCCCTCTGTCCTGCCGACCTCACCTGAACCCCATTCCGCTTCCATGGAGTTGGGCACTGCAGTGGAGTCCACGACCACCCCGTCTGACTTGGGCACTGCAGTGGAGACCCAGTCCACTCCATCTGACCTGCCCACTGCAGTTGGGCTGGCACCCACCCCATCTGACTTGGGCCCCACAGTTGTGACTACACACACTATGTCAGACACCTCCACTGCAGTTGCCAGTGACTCTCCTGCATCCACCACCCCTTCACTGCCTCCTTCTGCTGAGCCCTGATCCTGTCCCTGCGGTGCCTGGCCTACCCCCATGTATGCCCCTCCGAGTGGATGTCCCCTGTCCTTAGCAGTACAGGCAAGCAATGTGTGACAGTTGTCACTCACATCCCATTTTTGACTTTGGATATGAACTGGCCATTGGCCTTTGTTTTGAAAGGACTGTGCATTTGCAATTCACATTTGCTGACTAAAGCATTTGTAGTTATCCTTGTGAATTTGATTTACCTGTACATTATGTTGATGATGTTTACCATGACCTTGCAGTTATAATGCTGAATTTTCAATGTGGAATACTGAGGTGTTGATGTGATGTACTCCATGTGGTCGGCATTACGCCACACAAAGTGGCTTAACGCCTCTTTGTAAATATGGAGCAGGTGAGTAAATTCGATTTTCGATCGTGATCGAATCGACCCGCCATTTTGTGCTCCGCCGCCATTTTGTGTTGCCCTCACTCAGGCATCACGGCGAACATAGTCTTTTCTGTCTTTTCCTGCAGCTTCGTAAATAGAGGCCTTCTGCCTCTATTTACAAAGCTGATGTTAGCACTGGCCGAGTCCACTAATCCCTGTCTGGTTTTCTTAATCCCTGTCTCAACTATCTATTGGTTCACACTATTCTCTTCTAACTTTATCTTATCGTCTGGCCTTCGCTGTCCTCTGCTAGTATTCTCTCGTTTCACAACTGTTCTCCAAAACACACAAACATATCTCGTCACCTGCGAGTCGACCACAGACCTGTTAATGAATTAGTTTGTGGGGAGGGGTGACAAACACAGTTGGAAGAGAGGCTCTTCGAGTTACCCGATACTTTGTTTTCAAACCTTTCCTATTGGTTCTATTCTGTTTTTCAACTTTTCCTATTGGCTCTTTCTTGTATGTTCTGGGTGTGTATTTGGTTAATGTATATTTCACATATGTGGTATATAAGATTGTGCGCCACAGAGTGAAGTGGCAGTCTCCTGAGAACATACCGTGTGTACTTCTAGGACAACTGTATTAGCTGCAGCTAATGAAATCTGATCTTTTACGCCGACGGAGTGTCCCCGTGTCTCTGTGTAGCTGAGCAGGAGAACCCAGGAGATTAAGGCGTACCCTGCGCCGTCGGACCCAAAAGGTTCTGGTTCTTCAACTGGCGCCCATCGTTGGGCGGCTTCAGAGGTAGTGGTTCTGCCTGAAGGTCGTGAGGAACCCCGCAAGAAAATTCTGGAGGAATCGCGAGCCACATTAAGCAACCCCTGTATGTAGAAAGTGGTCCGAAGGTCTTTTGCAGCGCAGTTACTCCTTCCTGACGGCTACTGACGACTGCAGCCCTGACTGCCGCCCTGCCTTGGCCTTCTTTCGATGATGTATGGTAAGGCGAGACGATAGATGGGGCCTCTGTTGGCGTAAGAAGACATCCTAAGTTAAGAATTTGGTGGGTCGCGCCCACAATTTTGGTCCTTTGTTTTCCTCTGGTCCTTAGATTTGACTATTGCAATAGCCAAAGCCGAGGGTAAGTGCATTTGTGCTGCGTAAATTGAGTTTGCCCCCTTGATGTTTGTGAACAGTCCGGTGAAATCACGAGATGCCTGGTCTGACTAAGTTTGGAAGAATTTGTTGCTTTGGTTGTAATAGGGATTCCCGGCTTGAGGACTCTTGTCCGATTCCTTCGGTTGGAACTCCCACTTATGAGCTCTATTCTAAACATGGTGTTGGCCCCATCGCCTTTAACGACGTATGGATCCGATACACGAAGAATGATGGTGTTTTAAAATGGCCAGAAAATGGTAGTTTTGAGTCTGATATACTAGATAATTTAGAAGCAGTTTTATTCAAAAGAAAAGCCCGGCCGGCAATGGTTGACTCTTTCCGCCTTTGGCGTAAGGAAGCCAAACAGAAGAAAATTAAGCAAGAAAAACGAGATAAGAAAGCACAGGGTATGACCATTATACAGGCTGCTCAACAGTTTAAAGATGATGAAGTTGATAATGCGATGGAAATTTCAGAGAGACAGCATCGTATGACAATAGATAAATGCTATCCGATGTTGCAAGCTTCCCCCTCTGATAAAAGAAAGGATTTAGAAGAGGATTCCTTGATGTCTCACCTATTGAGATTGCCTCCGCCCTATGCACAAGGTGCTAATGCACCCCTGTTGTTAAAAGCTGTTCAGCCGCCAGTTGCGCCTCCGCCTGCTCCGGCTCTTTCACATTTGCCCCCTCAAGTATTGCCGCCTCTGCCGGCTTTGCCTTCGACTCCTTTTCCTTCGTCTTCCTTGTCTTCTGCTCCTCCGGTAATTACCGATTCCTTTTCAGTTAATTTACCTAATACTTTGTCCCCTATTCTTATGTGTAATTCTCCATCTATGCGTAAACGACTTACAGAAACGGTCTCTGGTCTTTTAACACCTTTCTTTGAGGCGTTAAATGTGTCTCCAGCATTTTCTTGAAGACAGTCTCGTAGTCAGTTCCCAGATTCCGAGGAACGGGAGATGTTGAACTCTCTTGCTCGTAAATGGATTGAAAAGGGTCCTCGGAATAGTGTACCTGATATTACGCCTACCTTCTCACAATGGAATGCGCCTACGCAGAGATATGTTTTCAATGCGATGTGCGATACTCTTATTAAAGGATGGGAGGATATGGCCTTGGGTTCAGTTCCTCAGGGTCTGTTAGATATTCAGGCTAATTTTGATAAAGGTCTCATTGTGGGTTCTAAGGTTGAGGACGCTGTAAAGACACTTGTTTCCTTTAGGACCTTATTTTCCTCACAGACTTTTCTAGATTCCGATCCTTCATTTAGGTTGACACTGAAAAATTATCCAATGAGAGAGGTTCCTCCAATGTGGAGAGACAAGGTTCCAGCAGCAGGTAACGTTCCACGTATTCCTGCTCACTTCCAGCGAATATGGGTACATGTCCCCTGGAAAAGGTCTGAAGTTTTAGCCCTTAAACAGTCTCTACCGGATCTTCGTAAGAACCCTGCAGGTTATTATAAAGAATTGTCACAAACTGTTGAAGCCTGCATCATGAATTTGGCAGATATTGACATGTTGATGGGGAATGTAGTTCCGCAAGCATTATGGGCTAGGATTCGTAAAGAGAATCATGCCCAAGAATTAGGTGGAAATTGGGATGCTATCATTGCCGCAGATAGAAACCAAGTGGGTGGTGAGAAACCTGATGCTTTGATTTCAGAACTCCCTGGTAGGATTATTACATTAATGAAAACGATGATGCCTGCCTTGAGAGTTAACTGGGATAAACTAGCCGCATGTAAATAGAAGAAAGATGAGAGTGTCTCTGATTTCTTTACTCATTTCGAGGAGACATTCATTGATCACAGTGGTCAGGACATGACTACGGAAGGTGGACAGCGGTTATTTGTGGATAAGTTCATATTTATTTTGCTTCCCGAGCTGTCACATAAGTTGAAAGTCTCCGAAAGTTCATGGGCTGTTTCTTCTTCAGCCCAGATATTGGCTACTGCTCAATATTATGAAAATAGAGATAAAGAAGAAAGAGATAAGCAAGAGAAAAAGACTAAAGAATTAAAAACTAAGGTTCTCTTGCAACAGGCTTATCCACCTCGTCATGCTCAGCCTCAGTTTCAACAGCCTCCGCAGTTTCAGAGGATGTATCAAAAGCCTGAGCCATATATTCCGCGACTTTTGTTAGGACCTAATCAATGTGCCTATTGTAGAGAAGAAGGTCACTTCAAGAATAGTTGTCCGGTTTTATTGCAGCGAAATGGGACACCATCTGCTTCACGAGGTCGTGCTGGCCTCCAGTCAGCAAACAGAGGTAGAGGTCGAGGTATGTTGACCCAAGAACAGCGTTCTCCTCCTCCTTCTAATTCCGTGAATTACTTTGATCAGCAAAACGCTCGGTCTACACAGTACTACAATGAGGATTATTACATTGAAGACGGGAATGAAAGTCTTCATGCTAACTAGGACAGCCATGGACAAAGTAAGGGAGTTGTGCCGATTCCAGTAGATCAGAATGGACCTTATGTTAAAGTCACTACAATGGGTGTTTCAGAGCTATTTCTTTTAGATACTGGTGCGATGAGAAGTTCTATCATTCATTCAAATCTCCCTGGGGCACCTTTGTCTGGCTTAATGAATGTATCTGTAGGATTTTCTGGTGCCCCTGTTCATAATCCAGTTTCTTGCCCTTTGCCTATTTCAATTGGATGCTACGATATATTGTTCTCCTTCTGGTGTACATCTTACTTTAGGACAGAAATTAATTTCTCCAATGTATTTGTCCAAAGATCAGTTTCCACCTGAATTGCTTTCTCTTCCCGCAACGCTTTGGGCCACGGGTCCGAACGATGTGGGCTGTCTTGAGATTCCACCTTATGTTGTTACTCTCAAGCCTAATGTTGAATTGCCTCGTATTCCACAGTATAGAATTTCCCCTGAAGGTGAAAAAGCGCTTTTGGGAATCATTCATGATTTGAATCAGAAGGGTGTGGTTGAAGAAACGAGAGGAAACATATGGAATATTCCAATTCTTCCTGTTCTTAAACGCACTGATCCTTCTCAGCCTCCTGTATATCGTTTCGTAATTGATCTTCGGGAGGTAAACAAAATTGTTGTACCACAATTTCCTGTTGTCCCAGATATCACTGCTCTGTTGACAATGATACCTTCCACAGCGACTTGGTTTTCTGTTATCGATCTAAAGAATGCTTTCTTTAGCATTCCCATTGCATAAGAAAGTAGAGATATTTTTGGCTTCTCTCTTGGAGGCCGAAGCTTCCGGTTCAAGCGCGCACCTCAGGGCTATTGTGAAAGTCCCTCTATTTACAGCCAAGCTTTAAAATGTCATCTTGATACTTTTCATTTGCCGTCTGGTGCTGTTCTTATCCAGTACATGGACGACTTGTTAATCGCTGCTGATTCAGAAGATATTTGCAGAAACGTGACTGTTGCATTGTTACGCCATTTGTTTAATCTGAATCATAAGGTTTCACCTTCCAAACTACAATATGTTCGTCGAGAGGTTACCTACTTGGGTCATCTCCTATCAAAGGAGGGACGACGATTAACCCCAGAACGAATTCAGGCGATTGCGCAAATGTCTGTGCCATCCACACAAAGGGAGGTACGTGCCTTCCTAGGCATTACTTCCTATTGTAGACAGTGGATCCCTAACTTCTCTCTGTTGGCCAAACCTCTGTTGGCACTTACTCTGAAGGATACACCTCAGCCCCTTCCATGGACTGACGAATGTCAGAAGAGTTTAACTGACTTGCGCGCTGCGCTATGTTCTGCTCCTGTATTGGGTACTCCCGATTACAGTAAGCCATTCATGCTATATGTTCATGAAAAAGAAGGTTGTGCGTTGTCAGTTTTAACGCAGCGTTTTGGAGACAAACAGCGACCATGTGCATATTTTTCAGCTACGTTAGATCCGGTAGCTAAAGCATTACCTAGTTGCCTTAAAGCGACAGCAGCAGCAGCAATCTCTATTCGACAATCTGCTGGAGTAGTGTTAGACAACACACTTATTGTTATGGTGCCGCATGCAGTGGATACCTTACTAAACCGAACACAAACACAGCATCTTACGAGTGCGCGTTTGTCTGGATACGAGTTGACACTTTTGTCTGGTCATGTGCACATCAAACGATGTAACACTTTAAATCCAGCTACCTTGTTGCCTCTTCCAGTAGATAAAAATGATGAAAAACAACATGATTGTTTCCTCCGTACTGAGGAAGAGACAAAAGGAAGAATTGACTTGAAAGATATGCCGCTAGAAAATCCAGATGGAATTCTCTGGGTGGATGGTTCTTGCTTTAAGCTTCCTAACGGAGATACAGTTTTAGCTTATGCTGTTACTACTTTACATACAGTTGTGGAAACAGCCCGTATCAGACACAATTCAGCTCAAGCAGCAGAACTGATAGCTTTAACAAGAGCATGTGTGTTGTCAAAAGGAAAGAGAGTGAATGTGTATACTGACAGTCAGTATGCGTTTGGTGTGGCATTTAATTTTGGGCGTCTTTGGAAAGAGAGGAGATTTCTTACTTCACATGGCACTAAAATACAACATGGTCAGCTGGTGACTGACCTTCTCGAGTCACTTTCTTTACCTGCCCAGATTGCAATGGTGAAGTGTAGTGCACACAAGAAGATTACAGATGATGTTGGTCGAGGAAATGCGTTTGCAGATGAAGTAGCAAAAAGACAGCGAGAGATGCTACAAGTCGAATGTATGTTGCGGGTCCTGCGAACTGGGTTAGAGAGAGAGGAATGTATGAGGATACAGTAGAAAGTGTAAGGTCGATTCAGGAAGAGGCTACAGAGAAAGAATTGAGCAAGTGGAAAGAAAGTACAGGAATGTTCGATGAGATGGGATGTTGGGTGGTATTATCTGAGCACCAACGTTGGCTGTTACCAGACGCCTATGTACTCCCAGTAGTTACTATGGCGCATGGTCCAGCCCACTTAAGTGCGAAAGGTATATGCAAGCTTCTGGCTCCAGTGTGGCAAAATGAAGGAATCCCAAAGTGTGCAGAAAATGTAGTAAAACATTGTATTATTTGTTTGATGTACAATCCAGGAAAGGGAACCCCAACTCCAGCTGGTCACTTTGCTCCTTCGACATATCCATTTGAAGTGTTGCAGATCGATTACATTCATATGGAGCGATGCAACAACCTCAAATATGTTCTGGTGGTAGTAAGCGCTTTCTCTAGGTGGATAGAAGCTTACCCTCTTAAAGACAATACAGCCTTATCCACAGCCAAAGTTCTACTAAAATAATTCTTTCCCAGGTTTGGTTTGCCGCGCATTGTCTGGAGTGACAATGGAAGCGAATTTGTGGGCCAAGTCATGCAAAAAGTTTGTGTGGGTCTTGGTATCAAGCAAAAGTTTCATGCGGCAAACCATACACAATCACCAGGTTTAGTGGAATGTTACAATGGAACCTTAAAGCTAAAGCTAGCAAAAGTGCAAGCTAGTACAGGACTTAATTGGCCCGATGCTTTACCATTGGCTCTTCTATTAACCAGGACTGCTGTACACTTTCGTTTGGGACTTAGCCCTTACGAAGTGGTGTTTGGACGCCCAGCTAATATATGGGGAGTCCCTCGCCCTAAGAAATACTCAGACTTGCCATATCCAATGTTGATTGATTACTTGCATGAACTTACGACTAAATTGCGTGTTCTCCATCAACAGGTTCAGAGTGCTTTGCCGGAGGCCTCCACAGACCCAGGTCATTCCATCCGACCAGGATGGAATGCCTAAAAAACTTCCAAAGGACGAAAAATTTGGAGCCCAGGTGGAAGGAGCCTCGGTTGGTTCTCCTCACCACGAGAACAGCGGTAAAGGTTGAAGGAAAGAAAAACTGGATTCACAGCGTGCATTGTAAGAAAGTGCCTTTGCCCCTACCCTTTGATCAATGGATGTGTAAAGGCATTAGTGACTCTGAGAGCGAGAAGGTTCCACGATTTGTACCTTTCAGTGATGCACGAATGAATGGAACATTGTCCGAGAAAGAGGACGACGATATTCTTCAGGAAGCAATAACACCACATCGTCGCTTGAATACGACAAATCCGAGAACATTGTTCCAAGACCAAACTGTACCTAACAAAGAACACTATAACCTAAGACCTAGACTGAAGAACACTTAAGATTTTTTCTCTCTCCTATGTAGTATTCTATTCCGGTTGCAGGGTCACAGTAGGAGTCTTAGTTGTGACCTGAGTAGTGGCAATAGGCCTGCAGGACTTGCAGTGTAATAAGACGGCAGATAATCATAATTAAGTGATTGAGGAAGATTGCCGTGAGCATCCATTAGAAAGATGGAAACTACATTAGGGAAAAGAGAGAGAAAGGATAAAATGAAGAAAGAATTCTGTAAATTAATGTACAATCGTTTTAGTGTAACCTTGTGTATCATTATATTATTGTGTATTCTTTTGGCGTGTATAAGTTGGATTATTTACTCTCTGCAGCGAAAAGTTGTCTCTCCTGCTACCTCTATTTCATACCCTTCCACAACATGAACTCATTAGAAGAACCGAGTATTACAACAATTCATTTGTCCAGTTATTACATCAACACCAATTAGTGATCAATACAACTGACTGTTGGGTGTGTGGACTTATACCACATACCACAGAGAAAGGAATGCCGTATTTAGTTCTTCCTCTTTCTTATGAGGGTTCCGCTTGAGCTTATTTTGTTTTCTTCTCCAATGCCTACCAAAGCAAATTCAGACGACCCGTTAGTTCATATATTGGTGGTCCGGATTTCAGTCATAGTTCACTGATAAAGGGAATGGTAGCTATGGCTAAGATCATGGAGAATAGTAAGATTTCCGTTGACGAAAGAAAAGCGTACACCAATTGGAACGTCACCCATTATGTCACTAGCCTTAGTGATAAAGTTAAACAAGGAAAATCGCCACCAATTTGGACTATTCCTCAGCAGGGAAATTTCTGTCTGCAAATTAATGGTCCGTCTACTGATACCGTACAAAGAAACAACTGTTCCCACACATATATCTACTCCTCTCAGAACTCGCCTCCTCTAGTATGATAGGGCTTACACGTGGTTGCCAACTGTTTTTTCTGGTACCTGTTATATAGCTTTCCTTCTTCCCCCTACATACACCGCTTCTGCAAATCATCATCGAAACAGATATGGCAGAGGGATTATTGATTCAAAAGACAAAGCAGGACAAGAGGGAGGAGATTTCCTCAAAGGAATTCTTCCTTTTTGGGGTCCGATGGCCAACAGCAGAAATATAAGGCAACTGGTTTGTGTCGTAAAAACCACTATAGACATCACTGTAGGAGCCTTAAGTAATATCACAGCAGAACTACAGGCAGATCGTCTTATGACGTTACAAAACCGAGTTGCCTTAGACTTTGTTCTTGCGGATCGTGGTGGAGTGTGCAAATTGATCGGGTCAAGTTGCTGTATTTTCATACCTGATGACGCTCCGACAGTATATCTAGCTATCTCTAAGTTACATATAATCTCTGAGTCGATTCATCAGGACGAAGGAGATTGGTCATTATTGGAGTGGTTTTGGGGACTACTGTCCAAATGGGGTTGGAAGGTATTGACATTCCTTGGAGTAGTTTTGACCATCATTTTCTCGTGTTGCCTTTGTATGCACTGTGGTCCCGCCATCTGCGACCTGTGTGCTACTATGTGCATCCCTAAACCCAAACCACAAGTAACAGAGAATATTAGAATGATGTTACAGCAACAGCTCGATGACCTCATGGCCATCGACGTTGACTCAGATTAACGTGAGTCTATGTATCTTGCCTGAGTTCTGGCAAAAGGAGGGTCTGAGGAAATGCGATTTTCGATCGTGATCGAATCGACCCGCCATTTTGTGCTCCGCCGCCATTTTGTGTTGCCCTCACTCAGGCATCACGGCGAACATAGCCTTTTCTGTCTTTTCCTGCAGCTTCGTGTCAAAATAAGCCTTCTGCCTCTATTTACAAAGCTGATGTTAGCACTGGCCGAGTACACTAATCCCTGTCTGGTTTTCTTAATCCCTATCTCAACTATCTGTTGGTTCACACTATTCTCTTCTAACTTTATCTTATCGTCTGGCCTTCGCTGTCCTCTGCTAGTATTCTCTCGTTTCACAACTGTCCTCCAAAACACACAAACGTATCTCGTCACCTGCGAGTCGACCACAGACCTGTTAATGAATTAGTTCGTGGGGAGGGGTGACAAACACAGTTGGAGGAGAGGCTCTTCGAGTTACCCGATACTTTGTTTTCAAACCTTTCCTATTGGTTCTATTCTGTTTTTCAACTTTTCGTATTGGTTCTTTCTATATGTTTTAGGTGTGTTCTTGGTTAATGTATATTTCACATATGACCTACCTCGAAACACGTGTCCAGGGATGGCTAACGCATACACATACTGTTCTATTTACATTTTGTGGCATAGGCGTACCCGCCGTCGCCACTACATTTCCCACAGTCCTTTGGGGCAACTTGCTGGTGTGACGAGCGGTGTGCGACCTACTTTTCCTCAATTTAAACGGCTTCCTTAAGCTAACGGGCTGACGAGCCTTGAGTCTGCACCTGCGCGCCAGGAGAGGTACTTGACCTGCTTTTAATTACATTTGGCAGTCCACGCGGCACCCCTTTACACTGACCTGCTCCCTGCTGAAGAGAGGCAACTACCTCGAAACACGTGTCCAGGGATGGCTAACGCATACACATACTGTTCTATTTACATTTTGTGGCATAGGCATACCCGCCGTCGCCACTACATTTCCCACAGTCCTTTGGGGCAACTTGCTGGTGTGACGAGCGGTGTGCGACCTACTTTTCCTCAATTTAAACGGCTTCCTTAAGCTAACGGGCTGACGAGCCTTGAGTCTGCACCTGCGCGCCAGGAGAGGTACTTGACCTGCTTTTAATTACATTTGGCAGTCCACGCGGCACCCCTTTACACTGACCTGCTCCCTGCTGAAGAGAGGCAACTACCTCGAAACACGTGTCCAGGGATGGCTAACGCATACACATACTGTTCTATTTACATTTTGTGGCATAGGCGTACCCGCCGTCGCCACTACATTTCCCACAGTCCTTTGGGGCAACTTGCTGGTGTGACGAGCGGTGTGCGACCTACTTTTCCTCAATTTAAACGGCTTCCTTAAGCTAACGGGCTGACGAGCCTTGAGTCTGCACCTGCGCGCCAAGAGAGGTACTTGACCTGCTTTTAATTACATTTGGCAGTCCACGCGGCACCCCTTTACACTGACCTGCTCCCTGCTGAAGAGAGGCAACTACCTCGAAACACGTGTCCAGGGATGGCTAACGCATACACATACTGTTCTATTTACATTTTGTGGCATAGGCGTACCCGCCGTCGCCACTACATTTCCCACAGTCCTTTGGGGCAACTTGCTGGTGTGA
This sequence comes from Triturus cristatus, assembly GCF_964204655.1. Taxonomy (NCBI): domain Eukaryota; kingdom Metazoa; phylum Chordata; class Amphibia; order Caudata; family Salamandridae; genus Triturus; species Triturus cristatus. The sequence continues at coordinate 1,107,581,583 of NC_140582.1, read as the reverse complement.
CGAGCGGTGTGCGACCTACTTTTCCTCAATTTAAACGGCTTCCTTAAGCTAACGGGCTGACGAGCCTTGAGTCTGCACCTGCGCGCCAGGAGAGGTACTTGACCTGCTTTTAATTACATTTGGCAGTCCACGCGGCACCCCTTTACACTGACCTGCTCCCTGCTGAAGAGAGGCAACTACCTCGAAACACGTGTCCAGGGATGGCTAACGCATACACATACTGTTCTATTTACATTTTGTGGCATAGGCGTACCCGCCGTCGCCACTACATTTCCCACAGTCCTTTGGGGCAACTTGCTGGTGTGACGAGCGGTGTGCGACCTACTTTTCCTCAATTTAAACGGCTTCCTTAAGCTAACGGGCTGACGAGCCTTGAGTCTGCACCTGCGCGCCAGGAGAGGTACTTGACCTGCTTTTAATTACATTTGGCAGTCCACGCGGCACCCCTTTACACTGACCTGCTCCCTGCTGAAGAGAGGCAACTACCTCGAAACACGTGTCCAGGGATGGCTAACGCATACACATACTGTTCTATTTACATTTTGTGGCATAGGCGTACCCGCCGTCGCCACTACATTTCCCACAGTCCTTTGGGGCAACTTGCTGGTGTGACGAGTGGTGTGCGACCTACTTTTCCTCAATTTAAACGGCTTCCTTAAGCTAACGGGCTGACGAGCCTTGAGTCTGCACCTGCGCGCCAAGAGAGGTACTTGACCTGCTTTTAATTACATTTGGCAGTCCACGCGGCACCCCTTTACACTGACCTGCTCCCTGCTGAAGAGAGGCAACTACCTCGAAACACGTGTCCAGGGATGGCTAACGCATACACATACTGTTCTATTTACATTTTGTGGCATAGGCGTACCCGCCGTCGCCACTACATTTCCCACAGTCCTTTGGGGCAACTTGCTGGTGTGACGAGCGGTGTGCGACCTACTTTTCCTCAATTTAAACGGCTTCCTTAAGCTAAAGGGCTGACGAGCCTTGAGTCTGCACCTGCGCGCCAGGAGAGGTACTTGACCTGCTTTTAATTACATTTGGCAGTCCACGCGGCACCCCTTTACACTGACCTGCTCCCTGCTGAAGAGAGGCAACTACCTCGAAACACGTGTCCAGGGATGGCTAACGCATACACATACTGTTCTATTTACATTTTGTGGCATAGGCGTACCCGCCGTCGCCACTACATTTCCCACAGTCCTTTGGGGCAACTTGCTGGTGTGACGAGCGGTGTGCGACCTACTTTTCCTCAATTTAAACGGCTTCCTTAAGCTAACGGGCTGACGAGCCTTGAGACTGCACCTGCACGCCAGGAGAGGTACTTGACCTGCTTTTAATTACATTTGGCAGTCCACGCGGCACCCCTTTACACTGACCTGCTCCCTGCTGAAGAGAGGCAACTACCTCGAAACACGTGTCCAGGGATGGCTAACGCATACACATACTGTTCTATTTACATTTTGTGGCATAGGCGTACCCGCCGTCGCCACTACATTTCCCACAGTCCTTTGGGGCAACTTGCTGGTGTGACGAGCGGTGTGCGACCTACTTTTCCTCAATTTAAACGGCTTCCTTAAGCTAACGGGCTGACGAGCCTTGAGTCTGCACCTGCGCGCCAGGAGAGGTACTTGACCTGCTTTTAATTACATTTGGCAGTCCACGCGGCACCCCTTTACACTGACCTGCTCCCTGCTGAAGAGAGGCAACTACCTCGAAACACGTGTCCAGGGATGGCTAACGCATACACATACTGTTCTATTTACATTTTGTGGCATAGGCGTACCCGCCGTCGCCACTACATTTCCCACAGTCCTTTGGGGCAACTTGCTGGTGTGACGAGCGGTGTGCGACCTACTTTTCCTCAATTTAAACGGCTTCCTTAAGCTAACGGGCTGACGAGCCTTGAGTCTGCACCTGCGCGCCAGGAGAGGTACTTGACCTGCTTTTAATTACATTTGGCAGTCCACGCGGAACCCCTTTACACTGACCTGCTCCCTGCTGAAGAGAGGCAACTACCTCGAAACACGTGTCCAGGGATGGCTAACGCATACACATACTGTTCTATTTACATTTTGTGGCATAGGCGTACCCGCCGTCGCCACTACATTTCCCACAGTCCTTTGGGGCAACTTGCTGGTGTGACGAGCGGTGTGCGACCTACTTTTCCTCAATTTAAACGGCTTCCTTAAGCTAACGGGCTGACGAGCCTTGAGTCTGCACCTGCGCGCCAGGAGAGGTACTTGACCTGCTTTTAATTACATTTGGCAGTCCACGCGGCACCCCTTTACACTGACCTGCTCCCTGCTGAAGAGAGGCAACTACCTCGAAACACGTGTCCAGGGATGGCTAACGCATACACATACTGTTCTATTTACATTTTGTGGCATAGGCGTACCCGCCGTCGCCACTACATTTCCCACAGTCCTTTGGGGCAACTTGCTGGTGTGACGAGCGGTGTGCGACCTACTTTTCCTCAATTTAAACGGCTTCCTTAAGCTAACGGGCTGACGAGCCTTGAGTCTGCACCTGCGCGCCAGGAGAGGTACTTGACCTGCTTTTAATTACATTTGGCAGTCCACGCGGCACCCCTTTACACTGACCTGCTCCCTGCTGAAGAGAGGCAACTACCTCGAAACACGTGTCCAGGGATGGCTAACGCATACACATACTGTTCTATTTACATTTTGTGGCATAGGCGTACCCGCCGTCGCCACTACATTTCCCACAGTCCTTTGGGGCAACTTGCTGGTGTGACGAGCGGTGTGCGACCTTCTTTTCCTCAATTTAAACGGCTTCCTTAAGCTAACGGGCTGACGAGCCTTGAGTCTGCACCTGCGCGCCAGGAGAGGTACTTGACCTGCTTTTAATTACATTTGGCAGTCCACGCGGCACCCCTTTACACTGACCTGCTCCCTGCTGAAGAGAGGCAACTACCTCGAAACACGTGTCCAGGGATGGCTAACGCATACACATACTGTTCTATTTACATTTTGTGGCATAGGCGTACCCGCCGTCGCCACTACATTTCCCACAGTCCTTTGGGGCAACTTGCTGGTGTGACGAGCGGTGTGCGACCTACTTTTCCTCAATTTAAACGGCTTCCTTAAGCTAACGGGCTGACGAGCCTTGAGTCTGCACCTGCGCGCCAGGAGAGGTACTTGACCTGCTTTTAATTACATTTGGCAGTCCACGCGGCACCCCTTTACACTGACCTGCTCCCTGCTGAAGAGAGGCAACTACCTCGAAACACGTGTCCAGGGATGGCTAACGCATACACATACTGTTCTATTTACATTTTGTGGCATAGGCGTACCCGCCGTCGCCACTACATTTCCCACAGTCCTTTGGGGCAACTTGCTGGTGTGACGAGCGGTGTGCGACCTACTTTTCCTCAATTTAAACGGCTTCCTTAAGCTAACGGGCTGACGAGCCTTGAGTCTGCACCTGCGCACCAGGAGAGGTACTTGACCTGCTTTTAATTACATTTGGCAGTCCACGCGGCACCCCTTTACACTGACCTGCTCCCTGCTGAAGAGAGGCAACTACCTCGAAACACGTGTCCAGGGATGGCTAACGCATACACATACTGTTCTATTTACATTTTGTGGCATAGGCGTACCCGCCGTCGCCACTACATTTCCCACAGTCCTTTGGGGCAACTTGCTGGTGTGACGAGCGGTGTGCGACCTACTTTTCCTCAATTTAAACGGCTTCCTTAAGCTAACGGGCTGACGAGCCTTGAGTCTGCACCTGCGCGCCAGGAGAGGTACTTGACCTGCTTTTAATTACATTTGGCAGTCCACGCGGCACCCCTTTACACTGACCTGCTCCCTGCTGAAGAGAGGCAACTACCTCGAAACACGTGTCCAGGGATGGCTAACGCATACACATACTGTTCTATTTACATTTTGTGGCATAGGCGTACCCGCCGTCGCCACTACATTTCCCACAGTCCTTTGGGGCAACTTGCTGGTGTGACGAGCGGTGTGCGACCTACTTTTCCTCAATTTAAACGGCTTCCTTAAGCTAACGGGCTGACGAGCCTTGAGTCTGCACCTGCGCGCCAGGAGAGGTACTTGACCTGCTTTTAATTACATTTGGCAGTCCACGCGGCACCCCTTTACACTGACCTGCTCCCTGCTGAAGAGAGGCAACTACCTCGAAACACGTGTCCAGGGATGGCTAACGCATACACATACTGTTCTATTTACATTTTGTGGCATAGGCGTACCCGCCGTCGCCACTACATTTCCCACAGTCCTTTGGGGCAACTTGCTGGTGTGACGAGCGGTGTGCGACCTACTTTTACTCAATTTAAACGGCTTCCTTAAGCTAACGGGCTGACGAGCCTTGAGTCTGCACCTGCGCGCCAGGAGAGGTACTTGACCTGCTTTTAATTACATTTGGCAGTCCACGCGGCACCCCTTTACACTGACCTGCTCCCTGCTGAAGAGAGGCAACTACCTCGAAACACGTGTCCAGGGATGGCTAACGCATACACATACTGTTCTATTTACATTTTGTGGCATAGGCGTACCCGCCGTCGCCACTACATTTCCCACAGTCCTTTGGGGCAACTTGCTGGTGTGACGAGCGGTGTGCGACCTACTTTTCCTCAATTTAAACGGCTTCCTTAAGCTAACGGGCTGACGAGCCTTGAGTCTGCACCTGCGCGCCAGGAGAGGTACTTGACCTGCTTTTAATTACATTTGGCAGTCCACGCGGCACCCCTTTACACTGACCTGCTCCCTGCTGAAGAGAGGCAACTACCTCGAAACACGTGTCCAGGGATGGCTAACGCATACACATACTGTTCTATTTACATTTTGTGGCATAGGCGTACCCGCCGTCGCCACTACATTTCCCACAGTCCTTTGGGGCAACTTGCTGGTGTGACGAGCGGTGTGCGACCTACTTTTCCTCAATTTAAACGGCTTCCTTAAGCTAACGGGCTGACGAGCCTTGAGTCTGCACCTGCGCGCCAGGAGAGGTACTTGACCTGCTTTTAATTACATTTGGCAGTCCACGCGGCACCCCTTTACACTGACCTGCTCCCTGCTGAAGAGAGGCAACTACCTCGAAACACGTGTCCAGGGATGGCTAACGCATACACATACTGTTCTATTTACATTTTGTGGCATAGGCGTACCCGCCGTCGCCACTACATTTCCCACAGTCCTTTGGGGCAACTTGCTGGTGTGACGAGCGGTGTGCGACCTTCTTTTCCTCAATTTAAACGGCTTCCTTAAGCTAACGGGCTGACGAGCCTTGAGTCTGCACCTGCGCGCCAGGAGAGGTACTTGACCTGCTTTTAATTACATTTGGCAGTCCACGCGGCACCCCTTTACACTGACCTGCTCCCTGCTGAAGAGAGGCAACTACCTCGAAACACGTGTCCAGGGATGGCTAACGCATACACATACTGTTCTATTTACATTTTGTGGCATAGGCGTACCCGCCGTCGCCACTACATTTCCCACAGTCCTTTGGGGCAACTTGCTGGTGTGACGAGCGGTGTCCGACCTACTTTTCCTCAATTTAAACGGCTTCCTTAAGCTAACGGGCTGACGAGCCTTGAGTCTGCACCTGCGCGCCAGGAGAGGTACTTGACCTGCTTTTAATTACATTTGGCAGTCCACGCGGCACCCCTTTACACTGACCTGCTCCCTGCTGAAGAGAGGCAACTACCTCGAAACACGTGTCCAGGGATGGCTAACGCATACACATACTGTTCTATTTACATTTTGTGGCATAGGCGTACCCGCCGTCGCCACTACATTTCCCACAGTCCTTTGGGGCAACTTGCTGGTGTGACGAGCGGTGTGCGACCTACTTTTCCTCAATTTAAACGGCTTCCTTAAGCTAACGGGCTGACGAGCCTTGAGTCTGCACCTGCGCACCAGGAGAGGTACTTGACCTGCTTTTAATTACATTTGGCAGTCCACGCGGCACCCCTTTACACTGACCTGCTCCCTGCTGAAGAGAGGCAACTACCTCGAAACACGTGTCCAGGGATGGCTAACGCATACACATACTGTTCTATTTACATTTTGTGGCATAGGCGTACCCGCCGTCGCCACTACATTTCCCACAGTCCTTTGGGGCAACTTGCTGGTGTGACGAGCGGTGTGCGACCTACTTTTCCTCAATTTAAACGGCTTCCTTAAGCTAACGGGCTGACGAGCCTTGAGTCTGCACCTGCGCGCCAGGAGAGGTACTTGACCTGCTTTTAATTACATTTGGCAGTCCACGCGGCACCCCTTTACACTGACCTGCTCCCTGCTGAAGAGAGGCAACTACCTCGAAACACGTGTCCAGGGATGGCTAACGCATACACATACTGTTCTATTTACATTTTGTGGCATAGGCGTACCCGCCGTCGCCACTACATTTCCCACAGTCCTTTGGGGCAACTTGCTGGTGTGACGAGCGGTGTGCGACCTACTTTTCCTCAATTTAAACGGCTTCCTTAAGCTAACGGGCTGACGAGCCTTGAGTCTGCACCTGCGCGCCAGGAGAGGTACTTGACCTGCTTTTAATTACATTTGGCAGTCCACGCGGCACCCCTTTACACTGACCTGCTCCCTGCTGAAGAGAGGCAACTACCTCGAAACACGTGTCCAGGGATGGCTAACGCATACACATACTGTTCTATTTACATTTTGTGGCATAGGCGTACCCGCCGTCGCCACTACATTTCCCACAGTCCTTTGGGGCAACTTGCTGGTGTGACGAGCGGTGTGCGACCTACTTTTACTCAATTTAAACGGCTTCCTTAAGCTAACGGGCTGACGAGCCTTGAGTCTGCACCTGCGCGCCAGGAGAGGTACTTGACCTGCTTTTAATTACATTTGGCAGTCCACGCGGCACCCCTTTACACTGACCTGCTCCCTGCTGAAGAGAGGCAACTACCTCGAAACACGTGTCCAGGGATGGCTAACGCATACACATACTGTTCTATTTACATTTTGTGGCATAGGCGTACCCGCCGTCGCCACTACATTTCCCACAGTCCTTTGGGGCAACTTGCTGGTGTGACGAGCGGTGTGCGACCTACTTTTCCTCAATTTAAACGGCTTCCTTAAGCTAACGGGCTGACGAGCCTTGAGTCTGCACCTGCGCGCCAGGAGAGGTACTTGACCTGCTTTTAATTACATTTGGCAGTCCACGCGGCACCCCTTTACACTGACCTGCTCCCTGCTGAAGAGAGGCAACTACCTCGAAACACGTGTCCAGGGATGGCTAACGCATACACATACTGTTCTATTTACATTTTGTGGCATAGGCGTACCCGCCGTCGCCACTACATTTCCCACAGTCCTTTGGGGCAACTTGCTGGTGTGACGAGCGGTGTGCGACCTACTTTTCCTCAATTTAAACGGCTTCCTTAAGCTAACGGGCTGACGAGCCTTGAGTCTGCACCTGCGCGCCAGGAGAGGTACTTGACCTGCTTTTAATTACATTTGGCAGTCCACGCGGCACCCCTTTACACTGACCTGCTCCCTGCTGAAGAGAGGCAACTACCTCGAAACACGTGTCCAGGGATGGCTAACGCATACACATACTGTTCTATTTACATTTTGTGGCATAGGCGTACCCGCCGTCGCCACTACATTTCCCACAGTCCTTTGTGGCAACTTGCTGGTGTGACGAGCGGTGTGCGACCTACTTTTCCTCAATTTAAACGGCTTCCTTAAGCTAACGGGCTGACGAGCCTTGAGTCTGCACCTGCGCGCCAGGAGAGGTACTTGACCTGCTTTTAATCACATTTGGCAGTCCACGCGGCACCCCTTTACACTGACCTGCTCCCTGCTGAAGAGAGGCAACTACCTCGAAACACGTGTCCAGGGATGGCTAACGCATACACATACTGTTCTATTTACATTTTGTGGCATAGGCGTACCCGCCGTCGCCACTACATTTCCCACAGTCCTTTGGGGCAACTTGCTGGTGTGACGAGCGGTGTGCGACCTACTTTTCCTCAATTTAAACGGCTTCCTTAAGCTAACGGGCTGACGAGCCTTGAGTCTGCACCTGCGCGCCAGGAGAGGTACTTGACCTGCTTTTAATTACATTTGGCAGTCCACGCGGCACCCCTTTACACTGACCTGCTCCCTGCTGAAGAGAGGCAACTACCTCGAAACACGTGTCCAGGGATGGCTAACGCATACACATACTGTTCTATTTACATTTTGTGGCATAGGCGTACCCGCCGTCGCCACTACATTTCCCACAGTCCTTTGGGGCAACTTGCTGGTGTGACGAGCGGTGTGCGACCTACTTTTCCTCAATTCACATATGACCTATATAAGATTGTGCGCCACGGAGTGAAGTGGCAATCTCCTGAGAACATACCGTGTGTACTTCTAGGACAACTGTACTAGCTGCAGCTAATAAAATCTGATCTTTTACGCCGACGGAGTGTCCCCGTGTCTCTGTGTAGCTGAGCAGGAGAACCCAGGAGATTAAGGCGTACCCTGCGCCGCCGGACCCAAAAGGTTCTGGTTCTTCACAGGGCATTGGATCACCGGAGCAACAGAGAAAATGACACTCCGGTGGCACATTGCCCTTGTAAATATGCTCCTGAGTTTTGGAAAGTAAAATGGCTCATGGTATGCAAATTCAGTCTTTGTCGCACCAAAATCTATATAGTTAGCATTTTATCACACACTTTACCCCATAAAATATATCAGGGAAAAGCAGTGGACTGTGATAACTCCCAACTCAGAAGTCCAATCTGCAGGGAATGGAATTTATCTCCAAACCTGGAAGGAAATAGGGCTTAAATGTAGTGTAAGTACATAGGACACAACCCACTTGTGTCCTGCTGGATGGCAGTCCTGCAGTCTACAGAATCCAGTCCCAATTTGGGGGGGTGGATGATCACTAACCAGCAGAACCTGAATGCTGGGAGGGGCATGATATGTGCTGAAAGATAAAATCTATCCATACGAAAGGTAATTTTGACCCTGATGCCATCTACCATGGGCTTCTGTATGTAACGCCAATACAGAAACAGACGTTCTAAATGGCTCAGTGTTGGAAGAATGCTGGAGAGGCGAGGATGAAAAACAAAGAGATCATAGGGCCCCAAACGAAAAGCGCTCGACACGTGCTTACATGAGGCTCCAGGAACACAAGGATCCTTGATAATTAGCACGCTCACCGCACACTTAGATGCAAGAAAAGTACCTAGCGCTTGACATGTGATCAGATGAAACACAAGGGGCCTCACACAAAGCCCACCACATGCTTTAGTTTACACAGGCGAAGTACAGTCCCGTCCTTCTACTGTAAATGCAAGCCAACCCGCCCCTCACTCATCAAGGGGCAGCGCTCCTCACACAGCTCTCCCAGCTCTTCTTCCAGGCAGGTTCCTTTCTGATCCAGAATGGATGCTTTTGAAGTCTTTGATTTCCCTGAGACTTCCAACCGAAGGCAAAGTCTACATCAAGACCTCGGAGATCTTCACAAGCAGGATACCACAGCAGGGCAAAAAGTGTCAGTCCTTTTTCTTTGCCCACAGATAGAAACAGCAACTGCATGCCAATCCACCCTCACACATAAAAGGGAAGTGCTCCTCACACAGCTCTTCTTCTTGACTGGGTCCTTTTGTTTCTAGAAGTGATCTAAACTTCTAGGGTTTTAGGTTTAATATTTATACCCCATTTTCTCTTTGTAGTCTTTGTTTAAGCGTCTCCAAGCTCAGTAAAAACCAGTTCTGTCCTCCCTGATCTGGCTTCAATACAGGAGGTGGAAACAGCATTTTTCAGAGCACACACAGCCTAGTTAGGTGCTAGTGAAAACTCCTCCTACCACTCTAAATGTAGAAAGGTCTATTCAGCCTGGCTATGAGTTACCCAGGAAAGGCTGGACACACCTCACCCCCCTTGTGACTGTCTAGAGGGAATGCATATCGCCAGCTCTTGTCACTCCAAAACCAGACAGTGAATACACAAACAGTAAGAGACCCACATGATGCTTAAGCAAGAAAATGGCCACTTGACTGAGACAGCCTTTCAATAGCGAAACACAAAATTGGCAGTATTTCACTATCATCACATTGGAAACACACCAGAACATGTCCCACCTTTTACATACACTGCACCATGCACATGGGGGCACCTTACATGTAAGAAATGAGAAGTTTAGAGCCTGCAAGTAGGTGCACTTGCCAGGTCGACATAACTGTTTAAAACTGCATGCACAAACACTGCAGTGACAGGTCTGCGACACATTTACAGGGCTACTCATGTGGGTGGCTACCAGTGCTGCAAGGCCACTAGTAGCATGTTATTTACAGGCTCTGGCATACTCAGTGCACTTTACTAGGGACTTACCAGTAAATCAAATATGCCAATCATAGATAACCAATCATAATCACAATTTACACAGAGCGCATCTGCACTTTAGCACTGTTCAGCAGTGGAAAAATGCCCAGAGTTCTAAAGCCAACAAAAACAGGTCAGAAATGTAAGAGGCAAAAGGCAAACAGTTTAGGGATAAACCTGCAAATAGGGCCAGGTCTAACAAATACCTTTCAGACTGTTGCTATTATTTTATTCAAGTCGTGATACATTTGTGTATTTCTTATGTTTAGAGGGAACAACTCATTAAATTATAATTGAGATTTGTCAGTGAATGAAATTAAAGGAAACGTAAATTAAATGAAATGAAATTTGTAGAGCATACTAAACCTGTAGTTGACACAGTGCTAAAACAGGCAAAACTCAAGCAGTCAGGGTCAGCACAGTAGTAGATATAAGAGAAAATAGCTGGGTTTTCAAATGATTTCAAATGCTGAACAGGATTCTAATTTGCCAGTGGCAAGCATAATTGAGCGCCGTCCCCATCTGATTTTCCGTAGTCTGGGAATAATCAGCTTCTTACAACAAAATAATCTGAGAGGCCTGCTGGGAGTGTACCAATGTAACTGCATTTTCAGTTGGCTAGGAACTGTCCAGTGCAGGGCTGAAAAAACCATACAAAGAGCTTTAAAGGTGATCTACTTTTTGATGGGAAGCCAGTACAGATAGCGGATCCCTTCTCTGACCGAAAGGCTTTTTGGAATATTAAGTATGAGGTGGGCGACCACATTCCGTGCAACCTGAAATTTATTAAAGGAAGAGCTGTTGATGTTGATATACAGAGCATTGCACTAGCACACATGCGAGGTGACCAGAGCACTGATGACTGATTGGTGCAGTTCCAAGGGAATATACAGGAAAATCTTTTTCATAGTCCTAATTATAGGGAAACAGGTGCTGGTAGGATGACTGATCAATCAATCAATCAATCATAGCATTTGTAGAGCACGCTACATACCCGTGAGGGTCTCAGGCGCTAAGGGGGGGGAGAGCTGCTACTGTTCAAAGAGCCAGGTCTTGAGGAGTCTTCTGAAGGTCCATAGGTCTTGGGTTTGCTGTAGGCAGATGGGGAGGGTGTTCCATGTCTTGGCGGCGAGGTGGGAGGATGATCTGCCGCCGGCAGTCACTCTTCGGATGCAGGGGACAGCGGTGAGGGTGCGGTCTGCGGAGCGGAGTTGGCGGGTGGGGGTGTAGAAGCTGAGTTGGCTGTTGAGGTATGCTGGTCCGGTGTTATGGAGTGCCTTGTGTGCGTGGGTGAGGAGCTTGAAAGTTATCCTCTTGTTGACAGGGAGCCAGGGCAGGTCTCTCAGGTCGGGTGTGATGTGGTTGTGGTGAGGGATGTCGAGGATCAAGCGAGCTGAGGCGTTCTGGATGAGTTGGAGTCGCTTCAGGAGTTTGACCGAGGCTCCTGCGTAGAGGGCGTTTCCGTAGTCCAGTCTGCTGCTGACGAGGGCCTGGGTGACCGTCCTTCTTGTTTCGATGGGGATCCTCTTGTAGATCCTGCGGAACATGAGGAGGGTGTTGAAGCAGGAGGAGGAGATGGCGTTGACTTGCTTTGTCATGGAGAGGGTTGAGTCGAGGATGACCCCTAGATTGCGTGCGTGGTCAGTGGGTGTCGGAGCTGTTCCTAGAGCAGTTGGCCACCAGGAGTCATCCCAGGCAGAGGAGGTGGATCCGAGGATGAGGACCTCCGTCTTGTCCAAGTTCAGCTTCAGTCAGCTGTTCTTCATCCAATCGGTGACGGCCTTCATTCCCTCGTGGAGGTTGGTTTTGGCGGTGTGGGGGTCCTTGGTGAGGAAGAGAATTAGCTGGGTGTCATCGGCGTAGGAGATGATGTTGAGGTCGTGCAGTCGGGCGACCTCAGCGGGCTGTGGCATGTAGATGTTGAACAGCATTGGGCTGAGGGATGAGCCCTGGGGTACGCCACAGATTTTCTCGGTAGCTTTGGAGTGGAAGGGGGGAGGCGGACGCTCTGTGTTCTGCTGGGGAGGAAGGAGGTGGTCCAGTCGAGGGCCTTCTCTTGGATTCCGGCATCATGGAGGCGTGTTCGTAGTGAATGGTGGCAGACCGTGTTGAAGGCGGCTGACAGGTCCGGGAGGATGAGGGCCATGGTTTCTCCATTGTCTAGCAGGCCCTCATGTCATCGGTGGCGGCAATGAGGGCAGTTTTGGTGCAGTGGTTGCTGCGGAACCCGTACTGGGATGGGTCTAGGATGCTTTTCTCTTCGAGGAAGCTGGGCAGTTGTTTGTTGACAGTCATCTCGATGACCTTAGCCAGGAATGAGAGCATGGAGATGGGAGATGGGTCAGAAGTTCTTGAGGTTCTTGGGGTCCACCTTGGGTTTCTTGAGTAAGGCGTTGATCTCGGCTTGCTTCCAGCTCTCTGTGAAGGTCGCTGTCTCGAAGGAGATGTTGATGGCTTTCTGGAGATGGGGTGCGATGGTGGTGCTGGCTTTGTTGAAGATGTGGTGCGGGCATGGGTCTGACGGGGATCCGGAGTGGACGGTGTTCATGATTTTGATGGTGTCATCGTCGTTGATGTTGGTCCAGGAGAGCAGGCGATTGGTGTGGATGGTGGTCGTGGGGGCGGAGGTCTCAGTGGTTGCCGGGGCGGTCGCGACATTGAAGCTGTCGTGGATGTCTGCAATCTTGCGGTGGAAGAAGGTGGCTAGCGAGTCGCAAAAGTGATGGTGGGATGTCGTTAGTGTTGGAGCTGGGGTTGGAGAGTTCCTTCACGATGTTGAAGAGCTCTTTGCTGTTGTGTGCTTTGTTGTCTAGGAGGCCCTTTTGGTGGATCTGATGAGGTGGTGGTGTCTGCGGGTGGCTTTCTTGTGGGCTGCGTAGCTTTCAGGTGTTCGTTCGAGGATCCAGTTCTTCTCTAGCTTTCGGCATGTTTGCTTGGAGGCCTGGAGGTCTTCCATGAACCAGCTGGCTTTCTTGCTGTTGTATCTCTTGGAGGGTTTTTTGAGCGGTGCGAGTGTGTTGGTGCAGTCGTTGATCTGCGGGTGGCTACGTTGGGGTCGGTTGGGTCTGGGGGGCGCTTCCGGCGAGCGTGGTGGATAGCTGGTCTTTGGTGACTTTGCTTTAGCAGTGGCGAGGCATCTGTTGAGTGCGGTGGGTTTCTGGAAGGTGAAGTGGATGCACCGGTGGTCAGTCCAGTGGAGTTCGGTGGTGTGGTTGAAGGAGACGTGGGGGCTTGCGGAGAAGACAGGGTCAAGCGTGTGGCCGGCGGCATGGGTGGGTGTTGTGATGAGTTGTCGGAGTCCGAGGTTGGCGAGGTTGGTGATCAAGGTGGAAGAGTTGGCGTTGTTGTTGTTCTCGAGGTGGAAGTTCAGGTCCCCGAGGAGGATGTAGTCTGTGGAGGCGAGGGAGTATGTGCTGACGAAGTCGGCGATGGAGTCGCTGAACTGTGGTCGGGGTCCGGGGTGTCTGTAGATGAGGGTTCCTCTGAGGGTGGTGTTGGGGTCGGTGTGGATCTGGAAGTGCAGGTGTTCGGCAGTGCTGAGGGTGTCGTCGGTGTTTGTTGAGATTTTGAGGGTGTTCCTGTGGACGATGTCGATTCCTCCTCCTACTCCGTTGGTGCGGTCCTTGCGGGTGATCCTATAGCCTTCCACCATGGCTATGATGATGTCGGGTGCCGAGGAGGGGTTCAGCCAGGTATCCGTCAGGAAGACGACATCTGGGGTGTTGGAGTCGAGTAGGTCCCAGAGTTCAACGGTGTGTTTGCAGGCGGAGCGGGTGTTGAGAAGGATGCATCTGAGGTAGGTGGGTTCTTTGGTTGGTGTTTGGCGGGCTGGATCCTGGTGAAGTTGCAGTTCCAGCAGGAGAAGGGTCCTTAGGTGCGCTTCGGGGAGGCCAGGCAGCAGGTGCGTGATCATCCAGCGTTGAGTGCGTGGAGGGTGCTGGAGTTGTAGTGGAGATGGGCGTTGTGGCGTTTGTGGGGGCAAGGGGTTCTGGCGCTTGGCGTGGTCCAGGCGCGGACGGGCACAGACGGGCTTGCCTTAGGCGAGCCTTCGGCGCACCAGTGGCGCGGCCGCCATATATGGGGCGGTGGGAGGGAGGAGCAGCTGGGAGGCAGGAGCGGGGCGGCAAATAGGTGAGCGGGGGGGAGGCGCCGCAGGGAAGCAGCGGCGGGAGATTACGGGGGTGCAGAGGGCAAGAGGGTGAAAAAAGGCAGCAGAATGGGGCAAGAAACAAGTACAGGCCAACAGAGGCAACAAAATTAAACAGAGGAAGCAAGAAAATAAAACAGAGGCAGCAAGTCACAAAACGGGGGCAGGCAGACACAGGCAGCGAGTGAGTCAAAACTCAGGGTGTTCTCAAAAATAATCCCAAGATTTTTGGCAGGCTTCACTGGAATTGGAAGTGTTCTGCAAGCATATGTCCACCAGATGTTGGACCAGATAGAATGCTGGGCACCAAACAATAACACCTCTGTCTTGTCTGCATTACGTTTAACGGATTTGTCTCTCATCCAGCTACTATTGCTGGACATACATAGGTTACACTTCTCCACCACAAATGTCAGGTAATTGGTGATGGACACAATAATTTCTGTGTCATCAGCATACAATAGTACTTGAAGCTCGAACAATCACAATAGTTCAGCAAGACAGGCCACATGCAGATTAACAACCATTGGTAAATGCAACAGGTTTCGCCTATGAGATTAATATTAATGTTTTATGTTGTTATTGTAAGTTTTAGCTTGGTAAGTAGTTTGCAATAAAAGACACTGAAACTCCATAAAAGTGTTATGCCTTGTTTATTGAGAAAGCCAATATATTGTGCAGTAACTGGTGGCAACATAATACATGATGATTAGGTAAAGGGCGCAGGACAAACAAAAAAGCATGCAGCAGCCAAGTATGTTTGAAATTCATGTAGCCACAGGAAGAATAGGTAAAGGGTGGAGGACAAAAAAACAAGCACAGAGTAACTTCCCTCTCTGGTAAGCTGCAGTACAATGCTCTCCTGAAAAGAAACATGAAAACCTGAGAAATATTTTCGGGCTACTCAAGTGGATGGCACAATAAGTGCTAAAGGCCCACTAGAAGCATTTAATTCACTGGCCCTCTGTATATTGTATACCACCTTACTAGGAACATATAAGTGAATTAAATATGCCAGTCAGGCATAAGCAAATTGTATCATGTTTTAAGTGGTGATCACAAGCACTTTAGTAGTGGTTAACTCTGGTGAAGTGCACAGTCTTAGGGCCAACAAAAATGAATTCAGCAACACAGGAAGTGAGAAGGCAGAAAGTTTGGGGGAAGACATCAGTAAGGCTCACATAAAGCCTAACCTCTCATTCCACTACAGGATGAATACCATTTGAGTTTTTCAGGGTCAGGGCCCAGGGGGACCAATGCATTGGTGTCTCTGTCGTGGTTGGTTGAGAAAAGTATTAGGAAGATCTCTGAGGGTGACTAGACAGGTGAAGAATAAGAGAAGATAGTTGCTCTCAAGTGGGGGGCTTGATCTGAAGCCAGGTACTAAAGAAACATGAGTGTGCAGGGGAAACCTTGTCAAGAAAAAGAATCCTTTGATAAAATATAACAAATGTTAGATTACTGAAGCTGTGAAGGTTGGGAATATATTCACCAATGCTATAAAAACAGAATACTTAAGACTTTGGAATTTTAACCCAGATGATCTTGTGAAGAGGTGTGAGAAGGCTGAAGATGTGTTGAAAGGATCACCTGGTGGCGGTGTTCCAAGTGGTCGTATAAAAGACTGAGAAAGTGTGGTGGAAAGGAGAAGTACAAGCAAGGTAAGAACACCTGTGTATCTGAGTGACTGCATACAGTGCTGATGAGTGAGATTGTGTGTAGCTGAGGGCTATATACATTTTAGTAATGTTATTATAACTATTGTATATTTCTTTTTGAAGTTTAAGGGGTGTTCAGTGAGTGTTTGAGGCTTAGGGTCACGTATATTTTAATGATAATCTTTTGTATATTTCTTTCTGCATTTGTACCAGTTTTGATATTGTTCATGTATTTCATCCTGGCTTTTGGCCCATGTAAATGTGCATTGCTCAATCACTTGCTCACCATGTCTTACTTAGGTTGTGTGTGTAGTATTGTGCCAGTGTGCCAACATACTGCAGCATGGAATCTCCTAAAATGAATGGCATCAGGTAATATAACTTTGAGTGGGAATCCTTTTAAAGGGATAGTTACCTCTTGATCATTGATAGAGATCTCAAATGCTGGGGTGCTTAAGAATAAACCTACTTCTACTCTTCACAACCTCATATCCTTTTGCAGATTATTTTCTTTATAACACTAGGCTAAATTAATCAAACCCGAACATCTAATACAACACACATACCAGTGGTGTAACGAACCTTGAGGGGACCCCCCCTGCAAAGAACAAGGATGGAGCCCCCCTGACACTCCAGACTCAGTCAGGAGGTCTCATGCCAGGGGTCTGCTGCCCGTGCACCGGTGGCAGCTGGTGGATCCTAAAAGTTGTGCGGCGAAAAGTTTAGATCTAAGTTGAAGAAGTTAGTGAATACAGAAAGCTCACCAAAATGAAAGAGGAGCGTTCGGGTCTCCCCCAGCAAGAAATAACCCCCAGCAAGAAAAAAAATTCAAATGGTGCATTGTATTTACAACATACATTTCAAGAAATTTCGTTGTACAATTTTGTAAAACAGGAGTTCGAACGGTACATATTACAGCACAGGGTTCAAGAAATTTCATTAGAAACAAGTCAAAAGATACCCATGGTATAATACTGAATAGCCTGGTTTGTAAAATCTTATCCCGTCATGGCTCAGTACAGAGCTCATTAATCACCAGCTGTCCTGCTCAACACTACTGAGCAAACAGAGCCTCTTACCCATAGAACACCCTTCTAAATACAAATCTCCATCCATACTTATTAGAGGACTCCCTTTTGAGTGCAGAGCTCTAGTTAGGCCTAAACCTAACATCCCCAGATCCCCGAATATTCAGTAGAGGTCTACTCTGCTAAGATGAATGAATGTAAGGAATTATAAAGCGCAAAACATGAGCGTCCCGGCATTAAGTATAGTGTTATGTGCATATCTATCTGTTCAGTACATGCTATATGTTAAGTTCAGAGCTCTCAACTCAGCAATTAACAGGGCTCATTGCTCAGCACAGAACCCACTGAACAGTACAGGCCCCTCTCTTCTATAAAGATCCCCCTACCCACTAAAGGGTTCATTGGTGAGTACAATGCACCGCATCAGCTCATAAGGTTCTTCACAGCTGAGCTCCAATCTCCATGCACAATCCTATCTCTACATGTGCTAGTTGTTTCATCTCTTGAATGTTCTACCTATTCATTAGGAAGGCTTCAAATATTGAGGAGAATTAGAGAGAAAATAATTGGACACTTCACACAAGTGACTTCTAACCTGACGAGAGACACACATGCACGATGACATACATACAGACAATAGAATATCTGTCTATGGAGAGAAACAGCTTCCCAAAGGAGGTAGGAGACTACAGAGGCCGCTTTTGGAGGGATTTTAGTTCTGGCTAAAGAAATATCTGTCCAGAATTGAGGGGACATGTTCTTAAACATCCAAAAGTTTTAGGTGACTGAAGTGCAGGGGCACAATGACTCAGGTACAGAAGCATACAGAGAGTACCCGTCAAGATGCATTCTTGAAAAGAGAGGAAGGGAGAGTGTAAGTTCAATGAGAATGATCATGTCAAATCAGAATGAGGGTGGTCTAGTGGAGAAGAGATCCTGTGACATGGGTGAAATATCCAGGAAGGAGCACGTCCACATAAAAAGGCAGGACAGTCAGGCATAGAGAGAATATCCTGTGATAAAAGTTGTATCCATAGAGACCATGCATTCTGGTGCAGAGGGAGAATGTTCTGATGGAGCTCTCAGGGAACATTTCCTTAGGGAGAGCATGGTTACAGGGCAAGTGAGCATATCTCGTGAATCAGAGCTTTCCAATTAGTTCAACATTGGGAAGACACATGGATCAGATACAGTGAGATGCAATTTCAAGTATTACAGAACATATCCAAGGAGAGGGAACGTGGCCAAATACATAAAAAAGCATGTGTCTAGACACCTGTGGCATCTCTGAAGGCAACAGCGATGGGGTTTGTGTTTAAGCGTGGTAGTCATTTGCCTAGAAAATACATGGATTGCAAAAATGGATTGGGAAGGGAGAGGACCAAACTGGATGAGGACACAGAGGGTGGACAAGATTTCAAGCCCCAGGGTCTAGTAATGTAATGTAATGTATGCGTCTTGTAAAGCGCCGAGAATTATCGAGTCCGTTTTGACCCTGGTCCACGACCCTGTCGCGTCAGGAATTGAACCCTGGTCCCTGGCCGATTCTCTGCTTGCGGATCTGCCGCCTCTAACCAGTGAGCCACACCTCTCCACTAGTTTCAACAGATAGCTGTAATCACATACTGCTCTTTAAAAAATGTGCATCACACAATACACAAAGCTCTGCAAATGAACACACTCTATGCTAGTCTGTAAATATACCTCATCTTCACGCATAGCTCTGTAAATGCACTGCTGTCATGCTCTGCATCAGTACCACTGTTGCTCAGGCACTGAAACACTGGCATAGCTCATGTAAAGTACCTCAAAAAGCCCATGTTGCACCACATGGTACTAAGGCCCAGGGAAAGCTGAAGTAATTCATTTAAGGTTTGGCCCGTAGCAACCACTGATTTCAGAAAAAACTCCTCCCCTCACATATAGACCTCACAACATCTGGGAGCTCCCTTGCTATGAAGCACCTATTTTTTTTTATACTTTTGGGAGTGAAGGTCACAGTTGTGCTGTGTGGGCCTTCACAGGAATGTGGGAGTGACTGTAAGTTATACATGTAGTGGAAGTAGAAGGATTGAGAGAAGCCGCTGAGGATGTAAAGGAGTCACTGAAAATGGAAAGAGAAGTCAGGACGGTGAGGTAAAGGAGTTCTTTCTTTTACATATTTAAACAGCTACCCACAGAAAACAGCTACACACGGATGGACATACCTCAGCCGTGACCACCTCATGTGTCACTAATCTTCTATTATTTGGTCACCCCTTATTTACATTGATGTTGGGACTCCTCTACGAATCTCAGTCAGCATAGCAGGTGACATAAAGGAAATCTGTTGAGCCTGCTGTAATCCCAGAGTGGGAAAGGGGTCTAGTTATGTCAGAACTATAATCAGGGACGGGGGCAGTTTTGGTGGGGAGACCTATTATTTAGAAAGCTGCCAACCAGCAGTAAATTGTAAAATAAACTATTAATAATAACTTCTTTATTCTGCACTTCCTTCCATACTTGAAGGATATTCCATTCTGGGACTCTTTGGCTCATGGTTATGAAAAAAATGAAATGCCAGCCCCCGATATACAGAATGCTAACGGCTGAGCAGCCTGATATAGATAAGGTATTGCAGGTGTCATGAGATCAGTTTACATTTCTGTGTTGTAACATCGGATATAGAGATGGGTAGCTGTCTCTTGCAAATCTCATTTCAAACCTTAATACATACCTGTAAAGTAAAAAGTGTGGGCTTTCGGCAACAGCAAGTAACATTAGACCTTCTATTCTGGTTTTAACTGTGGACAATGAGGGTGGCCTCACATAGTGATAAAAGAATTTCTCACCTGACTTCACACAGACATGCACCTGGAGTTCAAGCTGCCGCAGTGCCAGTTATGCACTGCTGGCAAGTTCCTAGTCACTAAGTCACCCAGGCCTGTGGTCATAGGGCAGGCTTCAGCAGCTCCTAAAAGTGAGATAAGGTTCTGATGGCGCTCTTCTACGGCTTGATCATCGGGAGTAAGGGAATGAAGGAGGTGCAACACTGTAAATCTCTGCTGCTGAATAGGGAACTTGGATTAGACCAGCAAAGTCATGCACTTCCTAGGCAATTCGCCCGGGATAAATAAAAGACACCAAAGTGCCGGCAGAACAGGAGAAGAGAGCACACGCAAACGGCTCGCTCTGATCAAGGGGCCCTACTACACGTGCGCATAGAAGTGGCTGCAGGACTCCTCCCTCCTTCAGCCTGCCCTCTCAACAACTAAACCGCAAACCATAAGGTGGGTGGATACTGCACCATCATTGTGTCGTGGTTGCCACACTCTACATTGACCTCCCTTGCCCCGCCTGTCGTTCTGCTGTATTTATCCCGCCCTGAGTCAAATTAGCTAATGCCCCAGTACGAGTCTTAGGGGCATATTATCAAGCCAGGCGATAAAATTATCGCCGCTTTAGCGGCAGAAAACTGCCGCTAAAACGGCGATAATGGACTTGATAATATGCCCTATGGAATTCCAATTGAAGCCCATGTTAAATGTGAAGGGTGTCTAACATGGGCTTCAATTGGAATTCCATAGAGCATATTATCAAGCCCATTATCGCCGTTTTATCGCCTGGCTTGATAATATGCCCCTTAGAACTTAGGGGCTGAAGGTGAGACGCCGCTGCGCATACAGAGTGCTGCAGGCCTCGCTCTTAATGGCTACTCCACTCCAATAAACGCCTTCATAGATGATATCACACATTGGGTAATTTGTGCGTCTGAAATGCCAAACAAAACATAACATTAATATAGCATACATCTGCAATGCAGTGAAGGCACCTTGAATGTGACATTGGAAAACGAGTGAAAGATTCCGGATTTAAAGCGTAACTTCAAAATGGGCCACTTGACTCGAAACGGTAAACTGTTAACCATTTATGGAATGCTTGGGCCAATTACATTGCTAATTTGTGCAAAAACACACACAATACGTGAACCAGTTTCTTAACCTTGCTTTGTGGGGATTTCGACCTTGAAGCAGAGCCTGGTGAGGTATCTCCTTTCTTCTTCATGGAGTAGAATGAGGGCGTTAGAAGCCACGCTTGAAATAGCCACGCCTACCATCGTGAAGTCACTAAGCCGGCCTGTGCCTCGAGGGCGAATCACTGCCTACGCCTGCCCCGCACATGAGATGCCTCATCCCCACAAAAACTCGATAATGCAGCTCTGTGATGAGCATCTCTTCACTGTATTTTATTTTCGCTCCTGCTCACTCTCACATAACTCATAGAGCAACACCCCTTATGACTATTACCAGTCGTCCAGGCTTTGTACAATGCAGGTGGGGGCCACCTGGAGTTTGAGCCCCCCCCCGCACTGCGGGGGCTGCGGGGGCCTGTGTTACGCCCCTGTAGGACCCTTTGTTCACCCACCCATTCATCCACCTTTCCACCCATCATTCACCCTATCGTTCTCTTAGTTTCTTTCAGTCCGTCCATCATTTTCCCTCTCTACCTTATTGATCCATTCATCCATCTGTGCGCCCGTCAGAGGCGCAACTAGAGCCACATTTTGGGGGGGGGCTAAGAAAAAATTTCGGTGGGCTGAATCTTTTAAGCCATAGGCAGAGTGGAGCTGCAGGGGCTCTTAGAAGGGGTGAAACAACAGCGAGGCCTCATTAACATGCAAATGGTCTTTTAAAGACCTGTGAAGTGCTCGGTGCGGCTGTGTGGGTGCCCGGGAAGCTTCTCATCCTGGGCTGCCACACACGACGGGGGGGGGGGGCTGAAGCCCTGTGAGTCCAATGGGTGTTGCGCGCCTGGCGCCCGTCTACTCACTATCCACCCAGCCAATATCCATTTGAGCGTCTGTCCATCTACCATTCAACCATGCATTCATACACCGACCTAGTCAGGTAACAAATCCAACATGCTTATGTCTGTCCATCCATCCATCAAGTCAGTTCTCTCTGCCAGTCGACCACGTTGCTAATCGGTCCATGTTCCTATGGGTCGTCCTGTCTTCTTCCTGCTTGCTCTCTCTCACTCTTTCTTTGGATCACGTCACCCTCTATCTATCCTGTCTATTTACTGTCTACCTGACTGTCTCTCCCTTTGCCTGTCCTTGTATCCTTTCAATCCTTCTCCCTCCAGCTCTCTCTCTGGGCATTGCTTTATATTGATTTATCCCTTCATTTCCACATGAACAAGTTGTTGAAAATGAATCCTGGTGACCAGGGTTCTAATCCCAGCTTCAACACTTCACGAAAAATCTTGTGATTCTAGACAAACTACTTTAGACCCACATGCCTCCAATGATACATTATATTTCCGTGAAAAGCAGAAGAGTTTGTCCGGATTATGTCTGGTTTCAACTAGGCCCACACCCAGCACCGCTCTGTGCGGAGACTAGGCCTGGGCGGTAAATTCCGTTCCGCTAGCGAAATTTGCGGAATTTGGGTAATTTTGCGTTCCGCGGAGTACGCGGAATCTCCCAAAATTCTGCTTTCTGCAGCTTCGCGGAATTTTTTGCTTGTTCGCGATCTCAAAACGCGTGTTCTCGAGATATTTCCCCCGAGCATGCAAACAGCGGTCGCGAAGAGGGAAAAAGCATCGCGAACAAGCAGTTCCACGTGTTCGCGGAATTTCTGCGCGTTCGCGGAGATTTTTAACCATTTCGCAGAGATTTGCGTAACGCAACTACGCAAATTCCGCCCACCCCTAGCGGAGACCCTCATGCTCTCGGTAAAGTGCCCTGATGCCCCTCGAAGCTTGGCTCACACTATATTGAATACCTACAAATATATATGAATACATGCACCATCTGCCTGTCTGCCCATCTGTCTGCATCACCTGCCTGTCCGCACCTCTGTCTGAACATCTCACTCTCTGGGGAATATTATCACGGACTTATCGCCGGGAGGGTAAAAGGGACTTTTCTGCCGCTAATGGCCTTATCGCTAGATTCCGGCCGCTATCGCTGGATTCCCTATCGCCAGCCCCAAGAAGTTAGCGGGAGTTTTCTACGCAGTTCCCTGACACTATCGCCTGTTACCGACGTGTTGATAATATGTCGCTAACAAGGCGATAATTATCAGGGAAAGAAGGCGAAAAAAAACACAGGCTAAATGGCGCTGCCGATAGTTATCGCCAGGACTTGATAATATGCCCCTCCGTTTTTTGCACGTTTATTAATGCAAAATGTGACCTTGCATCAAATATTGATGCACGGACGCATTTGAAGCAAAGATATAGTGCAAAATGAAGAATTTGCATTTCACATAATTACGTGCTAAACATGTGAATAATTATGTGAAAGCAAATTATGTGAATTTCGCACACCCTTCTTTCTTCACCGGTTTCAAGTATACCTGCCTACCAGGAAACACCCTTATTGCTCCATTGAAATTAAAAAGCAGGTTCTTTTTTTTTTTTTTTGTTTTTTTTTTTGTTATTGGAAGCATATGGCTGGCATGTTAAAGCAGCCACAATGATCTCCTTGCTTTTTATTTTTGTGGCACAAACTGGGAATAAAAATGAAAAAAGTATACCCATCGAATCAGCTAACCAAGGCCAGAACTCTAGGCCTTGCCAGTGCTTGTTTGCAATGTTTTTAGCAGGTTGTCAAATATAAATAAAGTAATAAACGTTACAAAAATGGTCCTTTCCGTGGAAGATGAGCTTGAACCACAATCAGACCTAGTGGTAAGCGCTTTACACCCCTGAAATGTTAAAATGGAATATAAATGCGTGCATATGTTGGAGACACTGAGTATGTATGTATGTGTCTTGTAAAGCGCACTGCTGCCCTGAGGCGTCCTGGCGCTGTAGACCGCTGGGGAACCCGTCCTGGCTATCCCTGTGAGATGGTCCCTCCAGGGTATCTCCAAGGTGAAACCAGGCATCCCCAGCGAATGTGGGGGGCCGTTGTGGAGATGAGGCAAGCTAATGCCCAGAGTTGCCGAGTGTGTTCCTGGTTAGAGTAGGTACCGAGGCGAGAATTATCAAGTCCGTTTCGACCCTGCCGCGTCGGGAATTGAACCCTGGTCCCTGGCCGATTCTCTGCTTACGGATCTGCCGCCTCTAACCAGTGAGCTCTAAGTAGGTAAGTGTGCGTGCTGGAGCGGGTTTTATTTTATTTTGTATACCCTCTCCATTTTGCATGTTATATTAACAAGATTAATTAACTAATAGTAATCGTATTAATTGGTTTGCTGTGGAATTTAATCATGGGAAAGAGGTGGAACGGATTTCGTCAGCCAATCACAAATATTCAAAATATTATTTGTAACTTTTTGGAATGTAATTTTACTATAAAAATGCCATAGAATAGAGAGGTAGAAGCTTCATCGCCTGAATTCGATTTCCTGACGTTATGCTGACGAAGAGGACAGTGACACTGCAGGACAGCCGTTTCCTAAAACTCTGACAGTATGAACTGATGACCAAGATTTTGACTTAGAGGACGACTTTTAGCCAGAATAGGTAATTATTATGGTCTACTGCTTGATTTAACAAAGATTCGATTTTGAATTATTTAGATAAAGATTTAAGATTTATTACAAGAACTGTGTTGGGTCGTTATTATGAAAAGTGTATTTATGTAAATGAATTAAGGTTTTTGTTATCACTTTAACCAGCAGCTAAGCTGATCCATGGCCTATCTATGAGAGGAGTACCGAAAAGGTGAAGTTTAGGCCTTAGTGAATAGGGAAGGGTATTTTCTCTCATTACAGCGAATGGAACAATCACCTCTTAGAGAACAGATTAATAGTGAATGAATGTTGGTGTTATGGGCCCCACCAGCGAATGTATTGATTGAGTGTGATCTATGATCTGAGACGAAGAGAGGGATTTTGCATTCCGCGCTGCAGCTGTTTTTTTTGGTAGCAGAGATATGGTTAGCTACTGTTTCGGTTTAGTGATCATTGCTTGTGAATAGCTTATTGATTTTTGATTATTGATTGGTATTGGTTTATGTACTAACACTCTATGTTGAGTTGCGTCGAGTTATATGTTGTTTGCACGGCTTCTGGGATGTAGGAAGTCGGAAGTTTGTAACAGTTCCGTAGTAGAGCAGAGGTAAGCGCTGCTCTCGGGAAAGACGGAATTGTTGTTGACCTGTAGGTACACAGGGAAAACGTGTGACAATTGAAGTTGCACGTCGCATTGTTTGGGTCCGATTCGGTAGCATCATCGTGTGTTGCCACTAGAAATATTTTCTGTGTAAGAGAAGTGTGAATGATAGCGAAGGTTAAATGTGAAATTTTGGTCTTTAAGTACCAGGAAACCAAATGGCATACCGATAACGCTTATCACTGAAAAGGTAGCAGGTATTCTCTGAGCTTGTTAGAAGGACAAAGTAGAGGTAAGCGCTGCTTTGTTAACATATGTCATAATTCTGTAGTAGGACAGACTGTTCGCTGTTCTCGGGAAAGACAGGATTTTGTGCGAATGTACTACATTTTTCCTTGTGTGAAAGTGCATGAATGAAATAGCATTCGGGTTAATTGTGAAACTCTGGATTTATTTGTTAAATACTAGAGAAACGGTTAGCTAATGCTTGTTAGAAGGGTAAGGTAGAGGGATGTGCTACTTTATCAATGGAAGTAACGATTCCGTAGTAGGGCAGAGGTAAGCGCTGCTCTCGGGAAAGACGGAATTCTTGTAAGAAAGGTCTATTGCTATTCTTTGGTTAGCGGAGCGGACAATGGAGATGTTTTAGTGTTGTTAATAATAGAATTGCAAAAAGAGTTCACTGAGCGGACTTGTAAAGGAGGGGTAGACAGGAGCAGAGCTGCCGCAGCGGCTGCTGACGTCAGAATGACGGCGCTGGGATTGGACAGTCGGTCAGAAGTGTAAAAACGCCCGGATTGGTGCGTTGGTGTAAAGCCGCACTAGGATTGGAGAAGTACAGGGTGACGTAAACGCTTCCCAATGGTGCGTTAGTGTGAGTCGCGCTGGGATTAGAGGACAGAAACAGTGACGTAGACGCTTCTGATTGGTGCGTTAGTGTGAGTCGCGCTGTGAGTGGACAGAATAGCCGTACAGTTGTAGAGAGACTAGCGATACACGGAAACCAAGAAAATGTATTACCAGCTGCCAGACAAAGAGAAAAAGTCGTGGTTTGGTAAAATAAAAAAATGGTGTAAGAAAGACAAACAGGTCAAGACTAGGGAAGGACAGTTACTTCCTCCACCGAAAACCCCCGCATCTTTGATGATTGCGAAATATGGGTGCCATACTTGTATTTGTTTAGACAATTGGGTAAAATATACCGAGGACGATGGAGTCTTGGCATTTCCAGAACATGGTTCCTTTAATTTGGCCGTTTTAAGAAACTTACGAGAAAAAATTACATATTTCGAACCAAGACCTAGACCGACACAGTTTGATGCATGAACGAGAAAGACAAAGGAGTGGTAAAGGATATAGACATCTATTTGGTAGCACATATGGACATGAAATGCATGAGGATCGAATGAAAAGATGGCAAAATGCAAGTATGACTGAGGGTGTGTTTCCTGTAAGAGCGGTAGGAGAGAATGAAGGAAGAAAATGTGTGGAAAGAGGAATAATGTGGAATCAAGAGGTTACGGAGCAAAAAATCAGATGATGATGTGCTGCATGATGTGTTTTATAAAAATCCACCACCGTACCGACCAGACCCAGAAATGTTGACACCAAGTGCCCCAATGAGAGAAACATTACGAATTATCAAAACTGAGACTATGTCACCAGATTTAGGGAAGAGAAACTCCATTAGAGAAGTAGAGAAGTCAGAGAATAGAATAAATTGTGAAAATTCAGCAGAATTGGCCAAAACAACTCTAGAATTGACAGAGAAAATAAGAGAATTAACTAAGAATCTAGAAGCTGTAACAGTTCCAGTGACCATAGGTCCAGTAATGCCCATTTTTGAGAAGCAAAAGGATAGTGAACATTGCTTGACAGTACCATACCGGAACCATAATTTGGTTGAGAGTTCAGAACAGAGACAAGTTGAGAATCCATGGGGACAGACAATAAATATGTTCGAACCAAGTGTTTCAAATAATCCATTTATAAATCAGAATTGTGCTGAAAGGAGTAGAACAACAGTAGGAACTTTGTTGGAACCCCAGAGAAATCCAGAACAGAGTAGTGTAGAAAACCCGGTACGACCTTCTGTGGAAGAACTAAGTGAATGGTTAAGAGGGTTACAGAAACAAGATAAAGAATCCCAGTCAATAGATGTGGCTAAGTTACGGATGGTATTGGAAGAATTAAATGTAGGAACTATACCTGTAGAAAAATTGAAAAATTATCAGGATGAGGAATTGTTATTCCTGTGTAAGAGTGTGACATGGAGAGCTAAAAACCTACATGAAAGACTAGGGGAAGTTGCGAATGAAATGGGAATAGATATTGATAAGGTGAAAGCCTTACAGAAACCCTATCGAGTTGATTTTACTGAAAAGGAC
This sequence comes from Triturus cristatus, assembly GCF_964204655.1. Taxonomy (NCBI): domain Eukaryota; kingdom Metazoa; phylum Chordata; class Amphibia; order Caudata; family Salamandridae; genus Triturus; species Triturus cristatus. The sequence continues at coordinate 1,107,553,986 of NC_140582.1, read as the reverse complement.
ATTGCAAATCTGAACATCACAGGACAGATAGGTCAGATTAAGGACATAATCATTTTGTTGAGAAAATGGGGAGATGTGGATAAATGGAGAAGTAAATGGTATAGAAAGCGTAATGAGGCTTCAGAAAAGACAGTTTCGGCGTTTCCTGTTAGAGAGAAAGAAAAGACAGTAACTGAATACCCCATGAGGAAGATTCCAGGAAGAGGATATGTACACATCCCATGGACAAGACAGGATATTGTGTCACTTACGAATGATTTCCCTCGATTACGCGAAAAGCCTGTCGACTGGTACCGGCAGGTAGACTGATTTGTAAAATTGTCGAAAGTACTATGGATAGATTTGAATAGTCTATTTGATATAATAGTACCAGCAGATTTGTGGACAGAGTGCAAGTTGATGACCCTAGGGATCCTAAGACAGGAGCTCCGGACCCTGAGGTAATGAAGAAGTATGAACAGGTGATGGTATTTTTGAAAAACAAAGTGCCCCCTAAAGAGACAGATTGGGTAAAAATTGATCGAAAACATCAGGAAGGAAAATAATCAGTACATGCATACTATGAGAGGCTAATTCAAGCTTTTAAGCAGTTTAGTGGAGATGAGAACCTGAGTGATAAGGATTTGAGTCATTTCGTATACAGATCTGTATATGGTTTACGCCCAGAAATTGGTGAAATTGGTGACATGATAAAACAGCATACGGTTGATTGGCAGAATAAGAAAATAGATGAAGTATTGAGACATGCTAAATATTTCAGTGACGAAATTGAGGCCAAACAGCGAAAATTAAAAGAAAAGGCAATGTGGGCACAAGTAAAGGTAGCTGAAAGGCAGGAAGCTCAGTTGGTCGAACAAGCAAATAACCCAGGAACTAGACCGATATTTGGCCCAGGAATAGGGAAAGGTAATATAGAAGAAGCTAAAAAGAAGTTCCCATGCCATCATTGCGGTAGGGCATTGGAAATCCGAGTGTAAATTTCCTCCAAGTACTAATAATGAAAATCCATCATTGAATCCACAGGTGCGGAATGAGGTGAGTGGTCAACTGCAGCAACAGCAGCAGGTGGTTACCTCACAGAATCAGGTGCCAAAACTACCTTTCCTGCAGAGCAGAAATACACAGAAGTATAGTAATAAATCAGGATTCTACAATGAAGAACAGGTAAAAAAACCGCAACGCGCTCGCGCTGTTTCGCAGTATTGGCTGCAACGCGATGAGAGTGACTCAGAAGGAAGCTATTGACGGTGCCGAAGGGAGGAAGAAGAGTGCGTACTTGGCGCAACTCTAGAAGTAGACCAGACAGGACCATTTGTAGATGGGAGGTTAAATGATGAAGATATTACTTTCCTAGTGGACACTGGTGCTACTCGATCAACTGTTAGATCAGCTGATGTTAAGAATCTTCCTCTTTCGGATGAAACAATCCAAGTAGTTGGTGTGTCCAACAGACAGATAAAGACATTCTTGACAGAACCAGTAAAAGTTAGTATAGGGAAATTTTCAGAAATGCACCGATTTGTGGTGTGTGACACCATTCCAGTAAATTTGTTAGGTAGGGACCTGTTGTGCAAAATTAATTGCACTATTTTCTGTGCTCCAGATGGAATAGCATTTGAAACACCAGATGAGGATGTACTATATAAAATGACCATAGCAAACAGAGGTTACTGAGACTTATGCTGTATTCAACCCTGATGAATTACCAAAATAACTGAAAAACTCTGTAAAGGCAGAAGTTTGGGATTTCACTGGAGAGGATGTAGGACTAATGAGAAATGTAGATCCAGTTGAAATAACTGTAAAAGAAGAGTAATGTATCCAAATGTTCCACAGTACAGATTGACACCTGAAATAATTGAAGGAGTAACCCCAATAATTGAGAAAATGATGAAGCAAGGAATCCTAAGGGAAATAATGAGTAGTCCATGTAATTCACCCATAATGGGATTGAAAAAGCCTAATGGAAAATTCAGGATAGTACAGGATTTGAGAAAGGTAAATAAAATGTTTGTGTCATGCTGTCCCATTGTGTCAAATCCATCAGTGATTTTGTACCAGATTACCCATGATGTAGAATGGTATACAGTAATTGATCTATGCCATGCTTTATTTTCTATCCCATTACATCATGACAGCCAGCAAATGTTAGCATTTCGGTTTGGAGAGAGGATTTTGGCATGGTGCCGAATCCCACAGGGGTATACAGAAAGCCCCTCAATATTTAATCAATTGTTGAAGAAATCAACGGAAAGTCTGCAAATGCCCGAAAGTTCAGTACTAGTTCAGTATATCGACGACCTTTTGGTGGCGTCGAAAACACGTGAAGCTTGTGAGGTAGATACTATAGCACTACTAAATCATCTGGCAGATGGAGGACTGAAAGTGTCACCAGCAAAATTGCAGTATTGTAAGAAGGAAGTACAGTATTTGGGACATAAAACTGAGAAAGGACTGAGAAAAATAACAATAGACAGAATCAGAATTATAAAAGGAATGAGAGCTCTCATGACTCAAAGAGAGGTGAGAATGTTTCTGGGAATGGTAGGGTACTGCCGTCAGTGGATTAGTAATTTTTCCCTGATCGCAAAACCCTTGGTGCGTTTGACCAGGAGTGATGTAGAAGATCCCCTGGAATTGAACAAAGAAGAATTGGCAGCATTCAAACGATTGAAAGAGGGCCTGTGTGAAGCACCAGCACTAGGCATGCCTGATTATGAGAAAGAGTTTGAGTTGTATTGCAGTGAGAGAAATGGATGTGCACTTTCTGTGTTGATCCAGAAACATGGAAGGTTGAGGAGACCAATTGCATATTTTTCATCAATACTTGACCCAGTGGCTGCAGCTTTACCTGGGTGTTTGAAGGCAGTGGCTGCAACATGTCGAAGTTTGGAGCAGAGTGAAGGAATCGTGATGGGATATCCCTTGAGAGTGTTTGTACCTCATGATGTGGCGATTATTTTAACAAGGAGTCGTACTCAGTATATGACACATAGTCGGCTGACTAAGTATGAAAAGGTCATATTAGGTGCAACAAATGTGAGCCTTGCGAGGTGTTTGAATGTGAATCCTGCAACTTTGTTGCCAGATGCTGAGAATGTGGAAGTGAGAGATGAAGCCGATCATGATTGTTTGGACGTGCTTGAGTATTGCACAATACCACAACCAGATATAAAAGATGTACCTTTGTCAGAAAGTGATTTTGTGTTGTTTGTTGATGGGTCATGTTTGAGAACAGATGAAGGAGTATTAAGTGCAGCATATGCAGTATGCACGGTTGCAGCAGTGATGGAAGCATCTTACATGAAAGGAGTGAGATCAGCACAAGTAGCTGAACTTGTTGCTTTAACTAGAGCATGTAAAATTGGGAAGAGTGTGAGAGTGACTGTGATAACTGACAGCCAGTATGGCTTCGGGGTTGTCCATGATTTTGGCCAACTTTGGCTACAAAGAGGTTTCTTGACCTCAAGTGGAACCCCTATTAAGAATGCTGAAGTGGTTGGAAAATTGATTGAGGCAATACAGCTGCCTAAACAATTGGCTGTGGTGAAATGTGCTGCCCATGGTCAGGAGAGTGATTACATCACTACCGGGAATAGGTACGCCAACGATATGGCACAGTATTGTGCACGGAATCAGTATTCAGTCAATCGGGCAAAGGAAAAGGAAATGTTTTCTCGCTCAGTAATGTTTACTAACGTTGTGGGAACTTGGGAAGAAGTGAGGTAATTGCAGGAAGAGTCAGGAGATGAGGAAATGAAACAGTGGATAAAAGCAGGGTGTGCACCAAGAGAAAAGGACCGTGTGTGGGTCTATCGACATGGAAGACCAGTAATGCCTGATACCATGATGTCTACCATGGCACGGATGTATCATGGTCAGGGACACATAGGGAGAGATGCTATGATCAGGTCTTTTAAGCAGACCTGGTACAATCCAAAATTCAGACTTGTAGCAGAAAGTCTATGCCAGAGATGTCTAATATGTCAGCAATACAATCCTGGAAGAAAGACAGTGGTGAGTCTAGGAACCATAGGCCGAGAAGGAGGGCCTTTCACTAGAATGCAGGTGGACTTCATTGAAATGCCTCCATGTAACAGATTGAGGTATGTTCTGGTCATAGTCTGCCTATTCTCCATGTGGGTGGAAGCATTTCCAACTAGAAGAAATGATGGGATGACAGTGGCAAAGCTACTCTTATGAGAAATTATCCCCAGGTTCGGGTTCCCAGTGACCCTTGAATCAGACAGAGGATGACATTTTCATAACGAGATTGTAAAATTGATTAGTGAAGCATTGAATGTACAACAGAAACTGCATTGTGCCTACCGACCAGAGGCTTCTGTGTTTAGCCACAGGTATGAAATGGCCTGATGTCTTGCCTCTAGTACTAATGACAATCAGGGCAATACCAGACAGAACTACAGGGTTAAGTCCACATGAAATAATTATGGGACGAGCAATGAGGCATGTGTACATTCCAGTCAACAAGCTGATGACAATAACTGATGACATGGTGTTGGAATACTGTAAAGGCCTGGCTGACGCAGTTCATTCTGTGTTTTATCAGGTTGGAGCGGATGCCACCACCCTTGAAAGGAAGCCAGCCCATGATCGGAGCCCAGGAGACTGGGTAAGGATAAAAGTCCACAGAAGAAGAAACTGTTTGGTTCCAAGGTGGGGAAAACCAAGACAAGTTATTTTGACCACGACAACAGCTGTGAAGTGTGCTGGATTGAAAAACTGGATCCATGCCAGTCATACTTTGAGGATACCAAATCCAGTGGACAGCAAAGATAAAGAGTACTATGACGACTCAGAGTCAAGTACTGAATCAGAAAACGAAGAGCCAAAAACACAAGAGAACTCTGAAAGGGGGGAAACAGAACTGAATAAAAATTTGGTCCCCTGAAGTATCTCTCTGAGAAGAAGATTGCAGATTTCTGATACCAGTTCAGATTCTGAAAACGAACAAGGGACACAAGGTCCTCAAAAAGAACACAGAAAAGAAAAAGGAAAAGACAACGAAGAAGCAGTAAAAGAAATTCGAGAGGAGGAAGTTTCAGATGAAAGACCAACAGAAGTTCCACTTGGAATAAGAGATCAAAGTGAAAAAGGGACAGGTACAGAGAGAGAGGGACAGATTGCGGAAGACCCCTGAGGAGGTGTAGGGAACTGCAACATCCAGCTAGGTGAAGGGACAAGTAGCCAGGAGGAAGATTGCGTTTCGGAGACCCGAGGAGGGACAGAAGTAGGGAAAACAAAACAAGTTGTGGAAAAAGAGGTTGTTGAAAAGACAAAGCAAGTTGAAAGAGAATCTGAAGAGAGTGAGAACGAAATACATGAAGGTCGAGTTCTAAGGAAAAGGGCTTGGAGAGAAGAAAAGAATAATAAAGAAAGTAAACAGAAAAGAGTTAAAAAGGATGAAGGGTGGCCAAACAAAGTAAAGAGATTGAGATATCGGCTGACACGAGTGAAATCACCGAGAGAAGATCAGGTGAATGAAGTGACAAGCCAAGAAAAATCGAAAGAAGAAACAACTGAGAATAAAGAAAATAAAAGAACAAGGAAACCTAACCAGAAGTATAAGTCACCGGAATGGACGTACGTGGCTCTGCCTGAAAAGGAGCAAGAGGCAGATAGTCAAGGAAATCCAGAGGAGGCTTTACTGAAAGTGGTTGAAGAAGAAGGAGAAGCAGGAATCCTGAGAGTTATCTTATCCGACATCGGAGAAGACGAAACGGAAGATCAGGAAATTCTGTACTTGGATGAACTGAAAGAAGTGGAAAACGATGAAATGCCAAACTGAGAAAATCTAGAAAACTACTGATGAAAAGAATAACAAATTGAGTCAAAAGATAGATATTGGCAGAACCAAGTAGGGGCTTAGAGCCTAAGGTTAGAAAACTAGTTGTGAAAGTAAAAGAGGCTAAGTCAAAAGACACAGTCCAAATTAATAAAGATGGCCAACATAGATAATAGCAAAAGTAGATGTACATTCATGAAGAGATGGTGTAAAATGTGTTGTTGTTGTACAGGATTATTAATGCTTCTATGGAGCATACTTGCTCTTTTGATTTCTTTTAAGGTTACTATAGATACACTAGAAGGACACACTGAAAACATTACTAACATAAAGAAGATTCCAAAGGTAGTTCCGACTAGAATAGATAATAATTATTTGCATAAAGATAGGTCTATTAATGATTTTTCAAATAATGTGTTTTCAAAGCTATTGTATGAATATGTAAAAGCCATGGACGTAAGGGACTGCTACGTATGCATGCAGTTACCTGCATCTGTGTCGGAGGGAGTGACTTATCATCACCTTCCAGCAACGTATGGAATATCATGTAGTGTGATAGCTAGCTTATTTTATGAGACAGGTAAATTAGAATATTATTTTTCAGATGTTGATAACATTTTTGCGCAAGTGCCTGCTAATAACAAACTAAACAAAGTGAGACCTGCTAAAGTATTAGGTGAATTTTTCTTAGAAACTAAGGAGCTAACATTAGAGTATATATTTAAAAATAATTTGACTTGCAGTTTGAAGCAAGAAGAAAATACATTCCTAGACATGGTCGAGGAGAGGAGATTGAAAATGCAAGGAAAGGCAACTGAAGGAAAAGGGGAGAAAACAGTCTGGGATGTAGAAATGGAAAAACATATGAAGGGAGAGTCTAATCTAACTTTGGCTTTAGATTGGCCTCAGAAAGGGAAACTGTGTATAAGAAGGAATCAAACGGCGTATGACAATCATTTTCTAGGGAATAGTGAGTGCCATGATACATGCCGAATCATGGGTGGATGGGGATTTAAAGGTGGAAGAGATCCAGTTTTCCCTGGACTTTATTTTATCTGTGGGAACAGGGCATATTATCGTTTGCCAGATCATTGGTATGGCACATGTTTTGCGTAGGCCTGGTTTTTCCAAAAATCTTTCACATGGACAGAGGTAAAGATGGTGTACATTGTTTAGGTAATCATTTAGTACGTAGTAAAAGAGAATCTTGGGCAGAAATTGTAGGTGACATTTTTGGAGCATTGATACCAGCAGTGGGAATATCTCTGAATGCGAACAATATTAGAAGATTATAAACAGTAGTGGATCGCTTGTCAACAAGCACCGCTGGAGGATTTTTATTGGTTAATACTGAAATGGTTGCCATGCGTGCTATGGTAATGCAAAATCGACTTGCCCTTGATATATTATTGGCAAAAGAGAGTGGAGTCTGTGGAATGCTGAAAGTTCAACATTGTTGCACTTACATTCCAGACGAAAGTAAAGATCTGAAAGTTTACATTAAAAACTATTACTGAATTGCATGACGAAATTGTACCACTGGAGGTTGAAGGTGTTTGGGAAAGGATTGGTAAGAAAAACGCTGCTATTAAGAATTTCTTAGTTAAAATAGGTAGTACATTTATAGGTAAAATATTGTTTCCATTAACATGTGTGATTTTTATATTACTAATACTAAGATTAGGTTGTATGTGTTGTAAAAACAAGAAAACTAAGAATAAAATAAAAAGAGAAAATCTAAAAAGAAAAGCTAAGGATCCAGATAGAGACTTAACAGAGATAACTTTAGAAGAGTGGAAGGAAAGCATGTATAAAAAGGCAAAAAGAGATGAAGAAGAAACTGAATTATGAATAAGAGCAAGAATACATTTTGAATTTCCGTAAAAGGGGTAAATAAATTTAGTGTGGTTGTGGTGATAAAATCACCAAAGGGGGGATTGCTGGAGCGGGTATTATTTTAAAAATGTTGTATACCCTCTCCATTTTGCATGTTATATTAACAAGATTAATTAACTAATAGTACTCGTATTAATTGGTTTGCTGTGGAATTTAATCAACCTTACTAATATAAAGAATACACGTGGGAATTGCATTTGCATAGCCTAACTAATATGTAAACTAAAACGTGTATGCATATTGATTATAGACAAACAGAATATTACATGTTATATGTTGCTTTTGTGATGTATTTGTGATTTGTGCATTATTAATGTGAGTATAACCCGCATTGAGTGTTGCTTCTGCTAGATAAATACACACACATATGGGTATTAGTAAGGGGATAACATTTTATTAGTCATTTTCATGTATTAATTACGTTTTGTGTTTCTTTGCTTAAGTTGACCATTCGGTGGCCACAAAATGGCCGACATCCCTATTTGCCGAACACAACCCTATTATGAAGGTCTCTGGGTGAAGTGCGCATGCGTCACCATCAGCAGCAGTGGCCTCTGGACGACCCTAAACTCGACTGTACGCACCAAGGACACTCTGGGCTACCAGCCAGCTGCTCTGAAAGAACAATTAAAAGATACAAGTGTTCACGAAAATATGAACTACATCTACCATATGGGAAAGAGGTGGAATGGATTTCGTCAGCCAATCACAAATATTCAAAATATTATTTGTAACTTTTTGGAATGTAATTTTACTATAAAAATGCCATAGAATAGAGAGGTAGAAGCTTGATCGCCTGAATTCGATTTCCTGACGTTATGCTGACGAAGAGGACGGTGACACTGCAGGATAGCTGTTTCCTAAGACTCTGACAGTATGAACTTATGACCAAGATTTTGACTTAGAGGACGACTTATAGCCAGAATAGGTAAATATGATGGTCTACTGCTTGATTTAACAAAGATTCGATTTTCAATTATTTAGATAAAGATTTAAGATTTATTACAAGAACTGTGTTGGATCATTATTATGAAAAGTGTATTTATGTGAATGAATTAAGGTTTTTGTTATCACTTTAAACAGCAGCTAAGCTGATCCATGGCCTATCTATGAGAGGAGTACCGAAAAGGTGAAGTTTAGGCCTTAGTGAATAGGGAAGGGTATTTTCTCTCATTACAGCGAATGGAACAATCACCTCTTAGAGAACAGATTAATAGTGAATGAATGTTGGTGTTATGGGCCCCACCAGCGAATGTATTGATTGAGTGTGATCTATGATCTGTGACGAAGAGAGGGATTTTGCATTCCGCGCTACATCATGCGCCTGCCAGCCCAGGAAAGGCTCCAAGCCAGTTTTGTAGCGTTCATCCTGGTTGGGATTTCGAAAATTATCTAGGCGCTGTTATCAATAAAGGTATCTCGCTGCCCAATTAGAGAGTCCCTGGGATGCAGGTGAGTCTGTCTTCTGCTGATATGAGGGAATATGATGGACGTCATGATGAGCGGTTTATCTCCCGCGCCAGCTGCAGGCCCCTGGTCCCTTCATGCCTGCGGGGCTGGTGGGGCGGCAGAACCAGCCAGGCGAGGGTGCACATCAGTGGATGCAGGAATCCTCTGCCGCCCCACCACGCTACCCACTGAGACTCCGACGGTCATCCTGCCACCACCAACAACCCACTCCGGCCTACTAGGCTCGGACACAGAGTAGACTCACCTGACCTGAGGGCTGGGCCTGACCTGGCCTGCAGGCAGCTTGAGAGGTAGGCGCGAGGCGGGCCGGGCAGGCAGCAGAAGGAGCAGAAGCCGGCAGGGGCAGGGGGCAATGCAAGCCAGGCAGGGGCTGAGGGGCTACTAATAAATTAAAAGTAATTCAAATTATGGCTGGTGACGTACTTTGGACAGTCCTGCGTAGGAGCGTGGCTGGGTCCTGGGATGCCACACCTTAGTCTCACGCGCACTTTTAATGCGAATGTCATAAGAAATGTAATCAGGGCGTGTACCCTCCATGACCCACCATTTGATTTAAAAAGCCTCAGAGTCCCTGGCCAGGCCCGCGCACCATTTAATTAAGAGGCTCAGAGGCCCGGCAGAAGTAGTTGCGCACCATTTCATTAATGAAGAGCGGGCGAGCCTCTGAGGCCCGTCCGAGCGTGTGCACGCACCATTTAATGAATGATTGATGAGCCTCTGAGGCTTGGCAGGGGCCCAGGCGTGCAATGCATGCCTTGTGCACCATTTAATTTATTAAGAGGCCAGGGCCGGGCCTGGTGTGTGCACTGCATACCATTCAATTCATGGTGAAGTGAGGGGGCCCATGGTGCGCGGGGCCCCCCGCACATACTCTTTGTTATCAGAAGTTTCAGATTGCTATCAGCCACACCATTAGTTACTAAGATACCACATAAGATCAAAATGTTCACCTTGTTGGAAATGCCTAGGTAGTGGTGTTCACTCTCCTCAGTCACAAAATAGCAAGCAAGAGATCAACCGGCTACAGGGGGTGATCCCTGTCACCCCAAGCTGCTCAGGAACATGGGTATACTTGTAGGTGTGTAACGTGACTCAAGGAGCTATATGCTTGCTGTTTTTTAATCGGTTCGATTTCAATGCCATGTAAAAGTGTATGGGTTAGCCAGTGCTCACTGCTTTTTCGAAATGGTCAGTTGCACTATGACATGATCGCACTCGTGCATTGCGGTCAGTTACTATTCAAAAGTGCATTTAATTTTTCTATGACATACATATTGAACAGTCTCTTAAAGTTGGCTAGCCACCCAAAATTTGGTCTGTGATGTATGTAATTTCAGCAGTTTATTTATTGAGATTGACAGAATCGTGATTCCAATTAGGGGTCATGGTGAAGAACGTAAAGAGTTATTGCTTAAGTGATTTTATGTTTCACACTGGAGGATATCATATTGATACAGTTACTTAGATTGCTAAATGAAAATATTAGAAGGCAACAGAGTGAGACAGCTGGAAACATATGAGAAAGGGGACTAACTTGAGAAAATAGTAGAGGTCCAGGTCATATCTAAACTTCTTGTAACACCACGCAACATTAGACTGACTAGCATTTAGCAGCCACTTACTTTACTTATGTGGTGCTGATAAAAGCAGATACTATTTTGAAAAAGCTGTTGTTTACTTTCTTGTTTTCTCTGTTTGAACCTTCAGACCTGCATAGAACATAGAATGTGGAGATCTGACATTCAAGACATCTGCCGTTTTGAAGGATATGTTGAGCGGCAATTCACATTTATCAAGAAACCATCACTGAAGGATATGCCCATCTCCAGAATGGCAAAACAACCAGTAGTTATTGCGAAGGCAATATTCAGTTGAAAGCCAAGGAACCTGTCAGCTGTCGGTATAGAGTTCACTTCTTAGTTATGGTGGGTTGTTGCGGTTCCATTACTATAAATACAGCAGAAAGTACCTCAAAATCAGGATCCGCTTCATCTGGGGCAAGGTCGCCTTCTGGCATCAGGTTAAACTCAGAATAGATAATGAGGATTTTGTCCTGAAAATATGATACCACTCTATCAAGGAACTCCTAGAGGAAATAAGAGAGTGCTGAGTTAGAGGGTTTGTGTAATGTTATGAAGAACAATATATTGACCATTGACTCCATGTTGTGTGACTGACTCCACTTTCTGTGCTCTCACGCAGTTGCAGGGTATGGAGGGGATGTTTTCGATATTCACTTGTTTTGCTCACCACCGTGCAGAGTGAGCTGGAACATGTTGTGTGGTATGCGTGGTTTGTACCTTTCAGGGCAGAGATTGCTGTTGCCAGAGAAATGTGCGGAATGTACAGTTGTTTCTTGGAATCAAAATACAGAGGATTGGCCGGCTTCTGTCTTGACCTCAACACAGACCTTTGTTTTTCACAAAACAGAAGAAAGGGTGTGAGGTTTCTAGAACCTTCTCCTCAGGTTGAGTAAAAGGTATTAAAGGCGGGAGTTCTTGGCAGGAGCTCGCTGTGGAGCAGACATGTTGCCACATGGAACTTTGAGGATCCCGATTGAGGCTTCTGGCCCTCTAGCCGAGTAGGCAAGAATGCCGAAAGAGCGATCGGTGATGTGTTCTTTTTGCTCACTTTATGTATATAGGTTATACGTTTCTTTGCTGTATGTATATATGCCATATATTATTTTGGTTTTGTGGCTAAGTTACTTGATATTTGGGTATCTGCATTAACCTATATATTTTGCCTTCTTTCTAAAAGCACTGGATTAATCAATATACGTGTTTCATTTTAAATGCACCTGAATCTGTTGTCTTGCCTCACATTAAGAGAGGGCTGAGACACGTTTTATTGCCTCATCTTTAGGAAGTGCGGAGTTACGTGTGTTATTTAAAGGTGCAGCAGTACATTTGCCTCCTCTATGGAGTGCTGCGTTTAGTTGTATGCTATTGTTTCCAATCAGAAGCAATACAGTTGGATAGTTCCTTAACAACTTAGAGCAACTGCTTAGAGAAGTAACTTATTAGCAGACCTGATTTTCTCTGTAAAGAAGAATGTTTTAGCCAACACTATGGCTTATTTATAGCCAAGTCAAAGGGCCTTATGCTTCTCCCTTTCGATGAGGCAAGGATAGGCCTTCCATTTCCGCTCTTGTCTGTGGCATTCTTCCCTTAAGGCCTTGAGTTCATCTGAGAACCAGGACGCTATACAAATAGCTTCTGACATTTCTACTACATTATCAATAACGAGGGGCACTAGGCAAGGATGTCCCTGTTCCCCTCTATTATTTGCGCTTTACATAGAACCATATTTGCAAAAACTTATAAATCAAGAAAGCATTCCCCCAGTTATAATTCATCATATAGAATTTAAAGTCTTTGCTTACGCTGACGATGTCGCGATTGTCACTTCAGATATTAAATTAGCTTATCCTAAGATTATAGAAGCGGCTCGAGATTTCGGAGCATATTCAGGGTACAAATTTAACATAACTAAAACTCAGTTAATTCATTCTGCTACCGGCATCCCAGCCGATTTGACATGTGCTATCACTGCCTCTAATTTAGGTGTACAATTGTCTGCCAAGGTTGAAGATATTGTAAGGCTCAATCTTGATCCATTACTTGACTCTACTAATAGATCTCTTGAGAGATTAAATAATCTCCATCTCTCTCTGTATGGCCGGACTAATGTTATCAAGATGCTTTTTTTTTCCTAAATTTCTTTACTTTTTCTGAACGATACCTTTATTGTTTCCCTCAACTCTATTTGCTAAAATAGAATATTTTCAAGATTTATATGGGGATATAAAAGAGCTAGACAGTCTTTTAAATGGTTTTCACTACCTATATGCAGAGGAGGTTGGGGATTACCGAATTTTCGCCTATATTATCTGGCGATATCATTAAGATACATGAGTGCTTTAATCTTTCATGAAACATTATTGGAGGATTTTATGTATCCATCAATTTATACAATGATTCTTGGTGGTCAGGCACGACAATACCTTGTACGCTTTTCTGAGCCTAGTTATTACAAAAAAACGAGATTTAAAATTATATTGACAGTTTATCAAATAGGGAAGCAATTTAAGAAAAGATTTTATTTTAATAGTAATCTTAGCTACTATACACCACTATCTGACAATCTAATGTTGCCGTCAATATTTTCAGATCCAACAATACAGCGCTGGCAAAGATCTAATATATTCCGGCTAGGTGATCTTTATCAAGATGGACAATTTGTTTCATTCTTGTACTTACAGGAACAGTTTAAATTACCTAAATCAGATTTCTTTAAATATTTACAAATACGCAGTTTTATAATCTCTAAAAATGTATTAAAAACTAATAAGATTAAAAAGATCGATATACTCGATTGCTTCCAGAAACAAAATAGAATTGATGTGATCTATCAGACCATGTTAAACCATATAGAAAACAATCTTGAATCATTTAACACAAAATGGCAATGTGACCTGGGGATAGAGAGTGTTAATGTATCTGATGTTCTAGCTTTGTCTGAATTAGTCTTACTCAATGGATCTCTAAAAAGTCAATTTTTTATGAGTATATTTGATTTATATTATACTCCTGCTAAACTGTTCAAATGGAAGGCTAATAGAGGAGACAAATGCAGCCGATGTAACTTTGTTGGTGCAAATTCTGTTCATATGTTTTATTCCTGTCCTGGCCTAACTCGATTTATCTTTGAAGTTCAGACTTTTTAAAATAATATTATGAGCTCTTCAGTAACAATTTCTGCTGAACTTGTTATTCTTAGTGTTCAATCAAACTCAGATAGGCTTCGGACGACTGCAGAAGATGGTTTTTTATTTATTTCTATGTCTATTTTTAGATATTGTATAACTTCTCATTGGCTTGATGTTGATCCTCCTTCTTTTCTGCAATGGCAAACAAAATTGTTAAACATTTATCAACTAGAAAAATCGGTGTATAGTTTAAAGGGACGGAAAAAGAAAGCTTTTGGTTTTCGTTTATGGACACCCATTTATAATTGGATTTAATCTTAAAAGTTTAATACATGTACTTACTTAAATGTTACTGAAGTATATGACTTGTAATGCTCGATCAGTCAATTTTTTGTTGTTGTTTTTCTGTTTTTTTGTTCATTTGCTGCTGTAAAAATAAAAAAAGAGAACCAGGACGCTAATTGGTTGCATCTGGTAGCAATTTTAACTTTATGGGGAGCTACTGTGTCCAAAGCAGCATTTATCTAGGCTTGAAAGCCTTCCGCCATATAGGCAAAAGAGCTGCCAGGTCTGGTTATAGAGATGTAACCTGTTCCAGACCCTGAGGGGTAATCTTGCTTACATTCCTGCAAGATATATGTTTAGTAGGGACTGTATCAGGTATAGGATTTGAGGGAGTAACTTTGTATAGAATCACCTGATGATCTACCCAACTGAGGGCTCAATAGCCAGATCCCCATATTTGGAAAAAATCCCATTCAGGGCGTGACCCCTTAAAGTGTGAAGGGGATTTTATCAACTGGGAAAAACTAAAATTGGACATGAGCTTGAGTAAGGCTACGGAGTTCTCAAATAAATCTTCAAAATGAAAATTTTGTAAAGAAGATAGTAAACTGCATGTGCATCAGGTAGAGTTCCAGGGCCTGGCACCAGAAAAGTTTGCCAGAGGGCCTGAGGGACAGTACAGCAAGAGACCCTAAAAGATGTTATTCGGCAGACGTTTGAACCTAGAGAGGGCAAACCAAGGAATCTACTAAATTCTTAGACACTGGGTCTAGAGTGCTGTTGAATCTCTCACATGTAATAATAGCGAGCCCACCTCCACTACAGCTCTGCCTATCAAGTCTGGCAATAGCGTAGCCTAAAGGGAGATCGCTTGCACCAAATCAGGACTGGAGTCCTCTCTGGCCCAGGCTTCAATTAAAAACAGGCAGTCGAGAGACAACAAAAGAATCAACTTGTGTATTTCAGCTGCACCTGGAATCTGCCATCTGTGAGACTGCCCTGCTAAGTGGTGCCATGTCAGGGGCTGTCATGTGCCCGAGTTAGGCCTGGTAGGAAATAGTACCAATTTAAATGTACATGGTTCTTTCCTAAAGTTGCCTTCCCTTTGTCACATCGACCGGTGATACACATATGGGTTTCTGACACTTGGGTTAGTTTCTAAGACACAAAAGAACTTTGTGAGAACACTATCACATTATCTTGGCATTTTGGTGTTACGTCCATATGGCGATGTAGCTATCTGTGGAATGCAAACAATAGGCAGTCTGATCACAATCACTACCCCAGGCAAGGATGCCCTTTTCTAAATATATCCTTTTGTTTCCAAATACAATCAGAGGAGATACTTCTGGTGACTTTGAGGGGTCCCTGCATGCTGAAGCTTTCGCCTAACAGCTGACTAACATCTTCGTGAGGAATGTCCAGTTTGTGACCAAGACAGGACCCTACATTCTGAACCACCATGTGGAGGGGTTAGATCATACATTCACACCCTAGACACATAGGTTAGGGTTTGCATCGTACTAGTAAGATAGATTGTTAAAATACTGTAGATGTATGCAGATAAGCTGTCTCAACAAGATGGTGAAACTGTTCGTTTTATTGAATGTTTTGACACTCATTATAACCTTTGTCTACTTCTGTCTTTTAATAATTGCAGCACACATTTTCTATATGACAATCACTATGTTTTAATAAATATTGAAAAACGTCCCTTCTTGTATGCTTTGTATATTTCTCTGAGCAAAAGAGAGCATGAGTGACTAAGCAAAAAGCTGTACCTCTGTCACCACGGTCCCTGAGGGAGCAGAGTTGTCATGCTCAGTAGTTACCAGAACTGTTTGCTCCCTGTCTAGGTTTAGGGGGGCTAATGGTGGCACTGTGAGCTAGCTGGACCAAGGGACAACATATCCTGCGGGGGTGAATGGAATCAGTATTGCACCATCCTACGTTTATGTCGTCCGCAAACGTGCAGTTTCTTCTGATTAGTGGAAGCTACACGACAGAGCAGTTGCCAGATTTTGGAACTGGTGGGGCCAGTCTTACAGAAGTAAATAGCCTTGAAGCCCAAAAGCACTCTCCAGCACCCAACCTTGGGCCTTGCCTATTACCGGGCAAATATATTCACATGGTTTCAAATTGCACGCACACACATACACTTAAACACTCACTCAGGAATACAAGAAAGAATACATACACACACACAGTTGCAGGCATGCATACAAAGGCAGTTACAAAGACATACACATGCACTCCCGAGCACACAGACAAACACACATTCAGGCTTCTAAATACAAAACTTACTTGTTGCAGTTTTCCACATGAGCATACAGGTTCTTTGTCTGCGTAGCAGTCCCAAGATTTCCAACTTTCCCATCTTTCTGCAGCATACCAGAGGCAGGTCCATGAGATTGTATCCAATCAGAAACTGGAAGAGGGTTGGAGATATGAAGGTACACCTTTTTTCTCTATTCCAGCTTCTGATTGAGCAAGAGGGTGCATGATTGACAATCTTGGTAGCTCCATTATCTGACATGCTGCCCTTCTTGCCACTAGTGCATCATATCAAATCTGTATTGTGTTTGTGTGAGGCTAGGCTGTAACACCCCCGTATGAAACATGCATATTGCAGCCAGTAGAGCCCTCTTCTACTGGAATGGTAATAATTTATATCTGTGAGATCACTTGTTTATCATGTAAAAGATATAACATGCTGAGCAATAGTGGTAGTACAAGGAAGGTCAACGCCCCGGTGCCCCCTGTGGGCAGCCACCACTGGTATTTGTTTAATCAAGAATACATGTATTTGTCTTTTAATGGTTTTGCATTTGTATGAGGTTTTCTACAGACCTTAGATTCCAGTGTTCCTGTGCTCATGACGGAACCATTCCGTCATAAGTACACAGGCACTAAATCCCTCTGCTGCAGACAGAGGAGGGATTTCCTGTTTTTTTTGTTGGCCTCGGGAGGTTGGGAAAGAGCTTCCCCAACCTCCCGAGGCCGTTTTGCATTTCCAGTGCAATGACAATCGCGCACATGGCGTGCTGATGTCATTGCATTGAAAATTGTTTGGTGCTTGTGGGGATATCTCAGCCCCCCGGGCACCAAAATACTTGGGAGCGGTATCGTTGGAAAGGGGAGAATATCCCCTTTCTAATGGTACCCTTCACTAGTGGATCCCTGCTTGGGGATCACCCTAGGAGAGTGATCCCCAAGCAGGAATCCACCCACAAGCCACCAGGGAGGGGGCAGCGGCCCCTTGTCAAGGGTCTTTGTTCCCCCTATAAGATTTTGCCACAGACAATCTTTCTTGTGTATACAAAATCAGTAGATGGAGTCGTATGTTACTCAGAGTTTGATTGTACTGGTCAGCAAACTCCCCAAAATGCCAGGTGAGCACATGGATACCTAGAACCTCGGTATGACAGAATCAAGGCGGCATCCAATACCCTACTCTGAGAAGCACGGTCTCAAAGTAGACTGGGGGAGGCAGAAAGCCCACAAGGCACCAGGGATTCTTTTTTCATGTACGTAGGGATGGAGGCTGCCCAGAATAGGCATGCCAAAGCCCCCACCCTCCAAAAAAATGCTGCAGTCTTTTTGCCCCCCAGGGAGTCATATGGTGTGATAGCCCCTTATCTGCCCCCGAGGGGGTACAGAGCCCCCTAGGTGCCAGCGATTATGCTGGCTTTTTTATACCTAAGGGTAAAGGCTTCCCAGAATGGGCATCCCAATGTCCCCCCCAAAAATAGCCACAGTCTTTCTGCCCCCCTTGGGGGCATATTGGGGCTATAGCCCCAGATTCCCCCTCCCCAGGGCGGCAGGAAGCCCACTGACTTTTTTTCGGTATGTGCCTACATGTGGATTTTGGTCCTAGAGCAGCTGGCACTCAAGGAAACCTAGCAAACCTAGCAATTTTTTTAAACTAGACGCCCAGGGAAATCCAGGATGTGGTGACTTGTGTGGTTCTAACTAGGTCCTGTTACCCAGAATCCCTTGCAAACTTCAAACTTTGTAAAAATAAACACATTTTCCTCACATTTCTGTGAAGGAAAGTTCTGGAATCTGCGCAGATCCACAAACTTCCACCCACCCAGCATTCCCCAAAGTCTCCCGCTAAAATGGTAGCTCACTTGTTTTGGGCAGACCTTCTACCCGCATCAGGAAATGGCCCAAAACGCATCATGGACACACCACATTTTTACAGTGAAAATTGACCCTTTTTTTTAGGCCTGGGCTAAAATTTCGTTCCGTTCGCGGAAATTGCGATAATTTGACATTTTCGCGTTCCGCGGAAAGCGCAAAATGTCAAAATTTCCGCATCCCGCAGCTAAGCGATAATTTGTTTTTTGCTCGCGCTGTAAAATAATACATTCTCGCGCACGCGCGATCGCCTTACCTGAATCCCTGCGTTCGCCGACAAGTTTTCTTGATCCGGTCGCGTTATCCATGAGATGTTGTATTGTTTTTAGCCATTTGCGCTGTCTCGCGACAGTTCGCGCCCGCAGTGACGTCATGCGTCACGCGATCACGTCTTTCTTCTCGCGATCATGCACCGCGAGACAACTAAAAACAAGATGGCCGCGCCCGCGAGCAACCACATGGGTAAGTTGGCGAGCCGCAACCATGCAGAAAATCTCGCGAACATGCGGGAAAAAAACTTCCACATCTTCGTGATATTTCCGCGTGTTTGCGATAATTTTTAACATTTTCGCGATAATTTGCGAAAGTGGATTTCGCAAATTCCGCCCACTCCTACTTTTTTTGCAAAGTGCTTAGCTGTACATTTTGAATCCTAGCTCTGCCGGCACCTAGGGAAACCTAGCAAACCTATACATTTTTTAAAACTAGACGCCCAGGGAAATCCAAAATAGGGTGACTTGTGTGGCTCTCACAAGGATGTGTTACCCAGATTCCCTTGCAAACCTCAAACTTTGTAAAGAAAAAAACATTTTCCCCATATTTCTGTGATGGAAAGTTCTGGAATCTGCGTGGGTCAACGAACTTCCACCCACTCCGCATTCCCCAAAGTCTTCCGATAAAAATGATACCTCACTTGTGTGGGTAGGCCTAGTGCCTGCGACAGGAAACAGCCCAAAATGCAACATCGACACACCACATTTTTACAGTGAAAACTGACCCTTTCTTGGCAAAGTGCCTAGCTGTTGATTTTGAACCCTAGCTCTGCCGGCACCTAGGTAAACCCAGCAAGCCTATACATTTATCAAAACCAGATACCCAGGGAAATCTAGGATGGGGTGACTTTTGTGACTCTCACCAGGTTCTGTTACCCAGAATCCCTTGTAAACCTCAAACCTTAATAAAGAAAAACACATTTTCCTCACATTTCTGTAATGGAAAGTTCTGGAATCTGCATGGATCCACAAAATTCCACCCACCCCTCATTCACCAAAGTCTTTTGATAAAGATTATACCTACTGTGGGTAGGCCTAGTGCCCGAGACAGGAAATGGCTCAAAACGCAAAATGGGCACTCCAAATTTGTACAGTGAAAAACCGACCCTTTCTTGGCAAAGTGACTAGCTGTAGATGTTGAACACTACCTTTACCGGCACCTAGGGAAACCTAGTAAACCTATACATTTTTTAAAACTAGACACCCAGGGGAATCCAGGAAGGGGTGACTTGTGTGGCTCTCACCAGAATCCCTTTTAAACCTGAAACTTTGTAAAACAAAACACATTTTCCTTACATTTCTGTTATGGAAAGTTCTGGAATCTTCGTGGATCCACAAAGTCACACCAGTGAGGTATCTGTTTTTATCAAAAGACTTTGGGGAATGGGGGTTGAGCGGAATTTTGTCTACTTTTATGAAATTTATAGCATTCTAGGATCCATTAATGCTTTCGTTACCATTTCTACCATTAACTGGAACGAGGTTGAAAGTACCAAAAAATACAAAAATGGCTATGTCCCAGTAAAATGCCAAAACTGTGTTAAAAATGTTGATTTTCTTGCAAAAGTCTGCCAGTCTGTGAAAGCTGGGAAGATGGAGATTTCAGCACCAGAAACCCATTGTTGATGTCATTTGCAGGGGAAAAACAAGACGGTTTCTTCTGCAGCACTTTTTTCCCATTTTTCAGAGAGAAAAAATATATCGCTGTGTCTTGGCTAATTTCTGGGTCTTCTCCAGGGGACTCAACAAACCCTGGGTACCTTTAAAAATCGTGTATGAAAAACAATGGGAGAGAAAGGGTTTTTTTGGGGGGTACTCCTATTCCCCTTGGACAAATATTTAGCAAACAAAAGAAGGAGTATGCCCTCTGAGGTCAAATGATACCTCCAAGTTTAAGAGAGGTGTACTGAAAGGGACAATCCTTTTGTTGAAGACCCCTCACTCACCAACCTAGTTGGTGACATGCTTCATCATCGGGGTCCCACCCAGAGGCCGAGTGCCATCTGGGTGTGCTGCGACACCTGATTACAGTGGAGCTGGTGTTATTTGTGTGTGCAAGTGATTGTAGTGTTTTAAAAAATGGTCAAGTATTTAACTCAGTAGAAAATATTTAATCATAGAGCACTTGATCAATGTTAAAAGAGTAAATGGGGATACCCTATAGGGTTAAATTGGCCCGTGGTATCTAGTAATAAAGTGTGTAGTGAGTGAGAAAAAATATATATATATGTGTAGTTGGTCATATATATAAAAAGGTCAGGTCTACATGTTTCAACCCTAGTGGAGAAAGTCTCCGGGTTTTCTTCAGGACCGAAGGTGATGGTGCTAACCAGGGTGGTGTACACGCGCTAAGGTGTACCCTGCCCTTGGTTAGGAGTAAAAAAATTCCTACTGAAAATCCAGTGGGAATAAACCTGTGGAGGAAAACAGAAATAAAATATACATTGTATTTATATTCAGTAAAGCATTGTTGATTTCAGGTACCTCTCAATCACTAGAAAGTGATACTATGCCGTGGTTGTGAAGTTTAATCGGCTGATCCAGTCATCCACATTATGGTGAAATAGTGTGTATGTGCTCCATTTGTGGAATATGGCTTGCATCCATCAAAAGTGCGCTTACACCTTGCTCCAATCATACACTGTTGTTTCCAACAGGTGAGAGAGTGCATTCACACGGTAACTTACCGGGGTGCACGTGAATGGCGCTGTGATGATCAGGTGACTAACATCAAACATTCGTGTTGTCACTCCGTGTGTCCACCAATAGTCGTACTGGTGATTGTGTGCACTTACACGATACTATGCGTGGCGCACGTAAATAGCGACGAGTGATCAAGTGAAAATCACAAATGTCATTCGTCACCAGTGAAAAACGCACCGTGCCAGTATTCAATTTATACCGACAACTGGTTTAAAAAAGGTTACAACTAACTCGCATACTCTACACAACAACACTCCCGAAACAACCGTGCAAAGGGCGTAAAACATGAAACGGTAACTCCAAAGTTGGGCTTACTGGTAATGCGGGGAAAAGATGCCTCGAAAATGTCGAGAGCACGGACAGAAAGTTCACCTTCAATCTGCCGGGGAAAAGACGTAGAACATAAGTGGACCGAAAGATCGATCCTAAACGATGCGTGGTGCCCACCCACGAGAAGTACATGTCTACTTACATGGTGAAAAGGAAGATCAGCTATTTCGCCTACAACCGTGTCCCGCCACCGCGTCCCGAGAAATGCCCGGGATGCGGAGAGGAACCGGTGGGGCGTGTCAAATACTTCCTGGTTGCACGCGATTGGCTAGGATTCCGCCAATAGCAACATAGTTAACATGTAAGGCCCAATGGGTGGAGGAGTATGTGACAGCCTAAGATCGGTTGTGAGTGGGAGAGCGTTATAGGCTTAAAACGAGGGGTGTGTGCTGGCGTAATAGACTATGTGAGAACACACGCATAAAGCGGTAGGCTTCAGAAGAGGCAAAGTTCTAACATCAGGTGTTTAATTGACGGAAAGCTTAGCGTCAGTATTAAGCTAAGGAAGGAATTGAAAATAATCCTCTCATAGGGGACATATAGGTTAGTGCACAGTAAGGTAATAGTAGGTGTCAATACCAGGCATACTTATCCTGATTTAACCCACACAAGACAACAGATATATCTATCGTACTTATATCAATCGATCCAGTATTTTTGATCCAGTATTTTGAAGGGGACAGAACTAATTTTCAGATGGAAAAGTATTAATTCCGTGCCAAAGGGAAGGTCATCTACTTAGAAAGAACTGAATTCCATGGGATATTATCGTTCAGCCCTTTCTTATGAGTGGAAAGTCTGTACACCCAGCGTTGCTCTTTTTCAAAAAGTCTTTCCTGTGATTTTTCTCCTGCTGTAATCTGTTCAATGACAGTCCATTTTAGATCGTTAGTTGTATGACCATATACTAGGAAATGTTCTGTTAGTTTGGTCATTGATTTCTTGCATCTGATTGTGCTGCGGTGCTCGCAGATTCTTTGTTTGATTTTTCTGGTTGTCATTCCCACGTATTGTAGTTTACATGGGCACATGATTAGGTATACTACATTTGTACTATTGCAGTTTGTGTGAGCTCTCAAGGTCCATATTTTTCCTGATTCCAGGTTTAGAGTTTTGGTGTTCTCAGTGAGATGACATACACTGCAATTGCCACATTTGTAATGACCGATGATACCAGGTAGACCCCATGCATTCAGAACAGTTGGTTGTTTTTGCAGATCCGTCGTTCTTGGGCGTGTATTCACCAGAGTGTCTTTTAGGCTCCTGGCTTTCTTGTAGGAAAACAAAGGTTTTTCCCAATTGAAGATCCCAGTATTGAGGATTTTCCAATGTTTATTGACCGATTTTGTTACTTGGTTTGAAACACTATTATATGTGGTTACACAAGTTAGAGGTGTGGTACCTTCTTTTGGAGGTCTGTTTTCCAGAAGTGCCGCTCTAGGTTGATTGCGCGCTCTTTTTTCGCATTTATTGAGGATCTTCTCCGGATAGCCTTTTGATTCAAGTTTCTTAGTCAAGTCAAGGGCTTGTTTTTTAAAATCATTGATTTTACTGCAATTACGTCGCAGTCTTAAATACTGGCCATACGGGAGATTCTCTCTCAGAGGCCTAGGATGAAAGCTTTCAAATCTCAATAGATTATTTTTTGCTGTAGGTTTATAGTAGGTTATTGTCTCCAGGCGATCCTTTTCTTTCCTGATCTCAACATCTAGAAAGACCATGGTGTTTCTATCTGTGGTGTGGGTGAATCTCAGGTTCTGGTCACAGGTGTTGATCCACTGACAGAATTCCACTAGGATGTTTTCCGGTCCTTGCCAAATTGCAAGGACATCGTCAATGTACCGTTTCCAAAAAGAGATGTATTTGAGGAAAGGATTCTGCTCAGTGAATATGAATTTCTTCTCGAAATTGAACACATAGAGGCCCGCTACGCTCGGCGCAAATGTACTTCCCATAGAAGTACCCCCTATCTGCAAATAGAGGGTACCCTCAAATTCAAAGAAGTTTTTCTTTAGTGCTAGACTAGCACACTCCAAAATAAAGTTCTTAGGTGTTCGGTATGTCCAATTTGTAGTGTCAAGGGTATTCCTGAGTACTTCAATGGTATCATCCTGAGGAATGCTTGTGTATAAGCTCTCGATGTCAAAGCTTACTAGAATTGTTGTATCGTTGACTCTGATTTCTTCCAGAAGTCGAAGTAGACTCTTAGTGTCTTGAAGATATGTCGATGTGTCTTGTACAATAGGTTTCAGAAAAACATCACAAAACTGGGATAGAGGCTCAAGGAGAGAACCTATACCCGAGACAATTGGTCTGCCTGGGGGTGGCAGCTTATTTTTATGCATTTTAGGCAATGTATAAAAATACGGAATTTTTCCTTCACTGCCAGTAAGGAACATGGCCTCTTGTTTAGAGATGTCGCCTTGAGTTTCTGCTTCTTCAATTAGAATTGCTATTTCTTGTCTTAGAGTCCCGGAAGGGTCATTGGCGATCTTTTTGTAGTTCCTTGCATCCGACAGTAGTCTTAGACATTCTTCGCAATAGGCATCTTTGTCTTGAATCACTATCCCCCCTCCTTTGTCCGCCGGTTTTATGACGATGGTATTACAGTTCTTGAGGCTTTCAAGAGCTAAATGTTCTGCCTTGCTGATGTTTTGAAACGGTTGTTGTGGTTTTATGTTTTCAATGTCGTTAAACACTGCCTGTTCAAAAGTCGAGACTTCAATTGGGACAGTATGGGGGGGAGGAGTAAATGTTGACCTGGGTCGTAGGCCTGTTTCATTAGGATCAGGTTCTTGTGATCTTTCCCCTTGTTTTTCAAAGTAAGCTTTTAGTTTTAACTTGCGGAAGAAACTGGCCAGTTCACAGTGAAGTTGAAACTTATCTAGTCTCGCAGTGGGGACAAAGCCAAGACCTTTGTTCAAAACACTTTCTTCCATAGTAGTGAGTGGTCTACTTGCTAAGTTGGTTACTAGGTTCGGCTGTTGCTTGGTCCTGCTTTCGCTTCCAGAGTTCTGCTCCGTGTGTTGGGGCCTGTTAGGTCCTCGTCTTCCCAATGGACTTGATTCGTCCCTCTTCTTCGGCCTCTTCCCCTCCTGCCCCTGCCTAAAAAAGGAGGTCTGAACGGGTTTGGAGGGAACATGGGCTGTTGGAAGGGTGGTTGCCAACCAAACATGGGATAGTGTTGTTGTGGGTTAAACGGGTTTTGAAAACCAGGCAACATTTGGGTATTGAAGGCAGGCCAGTTGGTTTGAGCTCTGTTCCTTCCTCTTTGTTTTTGGCGATAGCTGCTAGTGCTTGAATTACTACTAGCTGTGGAATCATTGCTGGAAACATCTGAGTCCTTATCTGCTCTGGTAGGGGGAGTATAATCAGGATCAGAGTATGGGTAGGTTTTCACATAAGAAAATCTTTTCAGATCCTTTTGAAATTTCTGTACTTTCTGCTGAGTCAGATTGTCTTTGTACTCATTCATCTCTTTATTAATTTCATCTAATCTTTTTTTGTAACCAGATATAGTAGTTTTTAAGTGACTCTCGGTAAGTTGTATTTCAATCAAGATTGTTTCTGAGAGTCTCAATGCAGTTTTGATGATCAACACGATCCAGTCACGTGTGCAATGCCATGCAATTTGTGCCCAATCTCTTCTAAAGGTAGGGTCATCTAGAAAAATGCGAGGTGCATTAGTGACTAGTAGCCCTTTCGGTGCCATGTTGTTTCTTAGGTATTCCTTAAGGATTGTTCCATGGAGTATAGTTCTTATTTTGTTTCGTTTCATTTCTGTAAGTTTTTCCCAGTCTGTTGTCTGTGATATGGTTTGTGCGATGCTGGCATCGGCAAATAATGAGGGATCTGTCAGAATTGCATCCACTTCTTCGGTGGTGTATGAGAGGCCTTGATTCTCGCCCATGGTTGCAGGAGTTTCACGAGTGTAAAGTATGGAGAGCAATACAAAAAAAGTTGTGTCTCTCACAGCTGTGCGCTGCCTAGACTATGAAAAACAATGGGAGAGAAAGGGTTTTTTTGGGGGGTACTCCTATTCCCCTTGGACAAATATTTAGCAAACAAAAGAAGGAGTATGCCCTCTGAGGTCAAATGATACCTCCAAGTTTAAGAGAGGTGTACTGAAAGGGACAATCCTTTTGTTGAAGACCCCTCACTCACCAACCTAGTTGGTGACATGCTTCATCATCGGGGTCCCACCCAGAGGCCGAGTGCCATCTGGGTGTGCTGCGACACCTGATTACAGTGGAGCTGGTGTTATTTGTGTGTGCAAGTGATTGTAGTGTTTTAAAAAATGGTCAAGTATTTAACTCAGTAGAAAATATTTAATCATAGAGCACTTGATCAATGTTAAAAGAGTAAATGGGGATACCCTATAGGGTTAAATTGGCCCGTGGTATCTAGTAATAAAGTGTGTAGTGAGTGAGAAAAAATATATATATATGTGTAGTTGGTCATATATATAAAAAGGTCAGGTCTACATGTTTCAACCCTAGTGGAGAAAGTCTCCGGGTTTTCTTCAGGACCGAAGGTGATGGTGCTAACCAGGGTGGTGTACACGCGCTAAGGTGTACCCTGCCCTTGGTTAGGAGTAAAAAAATTCCTACTGAAAATCCAGTGGGAATAAACCTGTGGAGGAAAACAGAAATAAAATATACATTGTATTTATATTCAGTAAAGCATTGTTGATTTCAGGTACCTCTCAATCACTAGAAAGTGATACTATGCCGTGGTTGTGAAGTTTAATCGGCTGATCCAGTCATCCACATTATGGTGAAATAGTGTGTATGTGCTCCATTTGTGGAATATGGCTTGCATCCATCAAAAGTGCGCTTACACCTTGCTCCAATCATACACTGTTGTTTCCAACAGGTGAGAGAGTGCATTCACACGGTAACTTACCGGGGTGCACGTGAATGGCGCTGTGATGATCAGGTGACTAACATCAAACATTCGTGTTGTCACTCCGTGTGTCCACCAATAGTCGTACTGGTGATTGTGTGCACTTACACGATACTATGCGTGGCGCACGTAAATAGCGACGAGTGATCAAGTGAAAATCACAAATGTCATTCGTCACCAGTGAAAAACGCACCGTGCCAGTATTCAATTTATACCGACAACTGGTTTAAAAAAGGTTACAACTAACTCGCATACTCTACACAACAACACTCCCGAAACAACCGTGCAAAGGGCGTAAAACATGAAACGGTAACTCCAAAGTTGGGCTTACTGGTAATGCGGGGAAAAGATGCCTCGAAAATGTCGAGAGCACGGACAGAAAGTTCACCTTCAATCTGCCGGGGAAAAGACGTAGAACATAAGTGGACCGAAAGATCGATCCTAAACGATGCGTGGTGCCCACCCACGAGAAGTACATGTCTACTTACATGGTGAAAAGGAAGATCAGCTATTTCGCCTACAACCGTGTCCCGCCACCGCGTCCCGAGAAATGCCTGGGATGCGGAGAGGAACCGGTGGGGCGTGTCAAATACTTCCTGGTTGCACGCGATTGGCTAGGATTCCGCCAATAGCAACATAGTTAACATGTAAGGCCCAATGGGTGGAGGAGTATGTGACAGCCTAAGATCGGTTGTGAGTGGGAGAGCGTTATAGGCTTAAAACGAGGGGTGTGTGCTGGCGTAATAGACTATGTGAGAACACACGCATAAAGCGGTAGGCTTCAGAAGAGGCAAAGTTCTAACATCAGGTGTTTAATTGACGGAAAGCTTAGCGTCAGTATTAAGCTAAGGAAGGAATTGAAAATAATCCTCTCATAGGGGACATATAGGTTAGTGCACAGTAAGGTAATAGTAGGTGTCAATACCAGGCATACTTATCCTGATTTAACCCACACAAGACAACAGATATATCTATCGTACTTATATCAATCGATCCAGTATTTTTGATCCAGTATTTTGAAGGGGACAGAACTAATTTTCAGATGGAAAAGTATTAATTCCGTGCCAAAGGGAAGGTCATCTACTTAGAAAGAACTGAATTCCATGGGATATTATCGTTCAGCCCTTTCTTATGAGTGGAAAGTCTGTACACCCAGCGTTGCTCTTTTTCAAAAAGTCTTTCCTGTGATTTTTCTCCTGCTGTAATCTGTTCAATGACAGTCCATTTTAGATCGTTAGTTGTATGACCATTTACTAGGAAATGTTCTGTTAGTTTGGTCATTGATTTCTTGCATCTGATTGTGCTGCGGTGCTCGCAGATTCTTTGTTTGATTTTTCTGGTTGTCATTCCCACGTATTGTAGTTTACATGGGCACATGATTAGGTATACTACATTTGTACTATTGCAGTTTGTGTGAGCTCTCAAGGTCCATATTTTTCCTGATTCCAGGTTTAGAGTTTTGGTGTTCTCAGTGAGATGACATACACTGCAATTGCCACATTTGTAATGACCGATGATACCAGGTAGACCCCATGCATTCAGAACAGTTGGTTGTTTTTGCAGATCCGTCGTTCTTGGGCGTGTATTCACCAGAGTGTCTTTTAGGCTCCTGGCTTTCTTGTAGGAAAACAAAGGTTTTTCCCAATTGAAGATCCCAGTATTGAGGATTTTCCAATGTTTATTGACCGATTTTGTTACTTGGTTTGAAACACTATTATATGTGGTTACACAAGTTAGAGGTGTGGTACCTTCTTTTGGAGGTCTGTTTTCCAGAAGTGCCGCTCTAGGTTGATTGCGCGCTCTTTTTTCGCATTTATTGAGGATCTTCTCCGGATAGCCTTTTGATTCAAGTTTCTTAGTCAAGTCAAGGGCTTGTTTTTTAAAATCATTGATTTTACTGCAATTACGTCGCAGTCTTAAATACTGGCCATACGGGAGATTCTCTCTCAGAGGCCTAGGATGAAAGCTTTCAAATCTCAATAGATTATTTTTTGCTGTAGGTTTATAGTAGGTTATTGTCTCCAGGCGATCCTTTTCTTTCCTGATCTCAACATCTAGAAAGACCATGGTGTTTCTATCTGTGGTGTGGGTGAATCTCAGGTTCTGGTCACAGGTGTTGATCCACTGACAGAATTCCACTAGGATGTTTTCCGGTCCTTGCCAAATTGCAAGGACATCGTCAATGTACCGTTTCCAAAAAGAGATGTATTTGAGGAAAGGATTCTGCTCAGTGAATATGAATTTCTTCTCGAAATTGAACACATAGAGGCCCGCTACGCTCGGCGCAAATGTACTTCCCATAGAAGTACCCCCTATCTGCAAATAGAGGGTACCCTCAAATTCAAAGAAGTTTTTCTTTAGTGCTAGACTAGCACACTCCAAAATAAAGTTCTTAGGTGTTCGGTATGTCCAATTTGTAGTGTCAAGGGTATTCCTGAGTACTTCAATGGTATCATCCTGAGGAATGCTTGTGTATAAGCTCTCGATGTCAAAGCTTACTAGAATTGTTGTATCGTTGACTCTGATTTCTTCCAGAAGTCGAAGTAGACTCTTAGTGTCTTGAAGATATGTCGATGTGTCTTGTACAATAGGTTTCAGAAAAACATCACAAAACTGGGATAGAGGCTCAAGGAGAGAACCTATACCCGAGACAATTGGTCTGCCTGGGGGTGGCAGCTTATTTTTATGCATTTTAGGCAATGTATAAAAATACGGAATTTTTCCTTCACTGCCAGTAAGGAACATGGCCTCTTGTTTAGAGATGTCGCCTTGAGTTTCTGCTTCTTCAATTAGAATTGCTATTTCTTGTCTTAGAGTCCCGGAAGGGTCATTGGCGATCTTTTTGTAGTTCCTTGCATCCGACAGTAGTCTTAGACATTCTTCGCAATAGGCATCTTTGTCTTGAATCACTATCCCCCCTCCTTTGTCCGCCGGTTTTATGACGATGGTATTACAGTTCTTGAGGCTTTCAAGAGCTAAATGTTCTGCCTTGCTGATGTTTTGAAACGGTTGTTGTGGTTTTATGTTTTCAATGTCGTTAAACACTGCCTGTTCAAAAGTCGAGACTTCAATTGGGACAGTATTTAGGCAGGGGCAGGAGGGGAAGAGGCCGAAGAAGAGGGACGAATCAAGTCCATTGGGAAGACGAGGACCTAACAGGCCCCAACACACGGAGCAGAACTCTGGAAGCGAAAGCAGGACCAAGCAACAGCCGAACCTAGTAACCAACTTAGCAAGTAGACCACTCACTACTATGGAAGAAAGTGTTTTGAACAAAGGTCTTGGCTTTGTCCCCACTGCGAGACTAGATAAGTTTCAACTTCACTGTGAACTGGCCAGTTTCTTCCGCAAGTTAAAACTAAAAGCTTACTTTGAAAAACAAGGGGAAAGATCACAAGAACCTGATCCTAATGAAACAGGCCTACGACCCAGGTCAACATTTACTCCTCCCCCCCATACTGTCCCAATTGAAGTCTCGACTTTTGAACAGGCAGTGTTTAACGACATTGAAAACATAAAACCACAACAACCGTTTCAAAACATCAGCAAGGCAGAACATTTAGCTCTTGAAAGCCTCAAGAACTGTAATACCATCGTCATAAAACCGGCGGACAAAGGAGGGGGGATAGTGATTCAAGACAAAGATGCCTATTGCGAAGAATGTCTAAGACTACTGTCGGATGCAAGGAACTACAAAAAGATCGCCAATGACCCTTCCGGGACTCTAAGACAAGAAATAGCAATTCTAATTGAAGAAGCAGAAACTCAAGGCGACATCTCTAAACAAGAGGCCATGTTCCTTACTGGCAGTGAAGGAAAAATTCCGTATTTTTATACATTGCCTAAAATGCATAAAAATAAGCTGCCACCCCCAGGCAGACCAATTGTCTCGGGTATAGGTTCTCTCCTTGAGCCTCTATCCCAGTTTTGTGATGTTTTTCTGAAACCTATTGTACAAGACACATCGACATATCTTCAAGACACTAAGAGTCTACTTCGACTTCTGGAAGAAATCAGAGTCAACGATACAACAATTCTAGTAAGCTTTGACATCGAGAGCTTATACACAAGCATTCCTCAGGATGATACCATTGAAGTACTCAGGAATACCCTTGACACTACAAATTGGACATACCGAACACCTAAGAACTTTATTTTGGAGTGTGCTAGTCTAGCACTAAAGAAAAACTTCTTTGAATTTGAGGGTACCCTCTATTTGCAGATAGGGGGTACTTCTATGGGAAGTACATTTGCGCCGAGCGTAGCGGGCCTCTATGTGTTCAATTTCGAGAAGAAATTCATATTCACTGAGCAGAATCCTTTCCTCAAATACATCTCTTTTTGGAAACGGTACATTGACGATGTCCTTGCAATTTGGCAAGGACCGGAAAACATCCTAGTGGAATTCTGTCAGTGGATCAACACCTGTGACCAGAACCTGAGATTCACCCACACCACAGATAGAAACACCATGGTCTTTCTAGATGTTGAGATCAGGAAAGAAAAGGATCGCCTGGAGACAATAACCTACTATAAACCTACAGCAAAAAATAATCTATTGAGATTTGAAAGCTTTCATCCTAGGCCTCTGAGAGAGAATCTCCCGTATGGCCAGTATTTAAGACTGCGACGTAATTGCAGTAAAATCAATGATTTTAAAAAACAAGCCCTTGACTTGACTAAGAAACTTGAATCAAAAGGCTATCCGGAGAAGATCCTCAATAAATGCGAAAAAAGAGCGCGCAATCAACCTAGAGCGGCACTTCTGGAAAACAGACCTCCAAAAGAAGGTACCACACCTCTAACTTGTGTAACCACATATAATAGTGTTTCAAACCAAGTAACAAAATCGGTCAATAAACATTGGAAAATCCTCAATACTGGGATCTTCAATTGGGAAAAACCTTTGTTTTCCTACAAGAAAGCCAGGAGCCTAAAAGACACTCTGGTGAATACACGCCCAAGAACGACGGATCTGCAAAAACAACCAACTGTTCTGAATGCATGGGGTCTACCTGGTATCATCGGTCATTACAAATGTGGCAATTGCAGTGTATGTCATCTCACTGAGAACACCAAAACTCTAAACCTGGAATCAGGAAAAATATGGACCTTGAGAGCTCACACAAACTGCAATAGTACAAATGTAGTATACCTAATCATGTGCCCATGTAAACTACAATACGTGGGAATGACAACCAGAAAAATCAAACAAAGAATCTGCGAGCACCGCAGCACAATCAGATGCAAGAAATCAATGACCAAACTAACAGAACATTTCCTAGTAAATGGTCATACAACTAACGATCTAAAATGGACTGTCATTGAACAGATTACAGCAGGAGAAAAATCACAGGAAAGACTTTTTGAAAAAGAGCAACGCTGGGTGTACAGACTTTCCACTCATAAGAAAGGGCTGAACGATAATATCCCATGGAATTCAGTTCTTTCTAAGTAGATGACCTTCCCTTTGGCACGGAATTAATACTTTTCCATCTGAAAATTAGTTCTGTCCCCTTCAAAATACTGGATCAAAAATACTGGATCGATTGATATAAGTACGATAGATATATCTGTTGTCTTGTGTGGGTTAAATCAGGATAAGTATGCCTGGTATTGACACCTACTATTAC
This sequence comes from Triturus cristatus, assembly GCF_964204655.1. NCBI lineage: Eukaryota > Metazoa > Chordata > Amphibia > Caudata > Salamandridae > Triturus > Triturus cristatus. Next base: position 1,107,521,832 of record NC_140582.1, on the reverse strand, counting down.
CTTACTGTGCACTAACCTATATGTCCCCTATGAGAGGATTATTTTCAATTCCTTCCTTAGCTTAATACTGACGCTAAGCTTTCCGTCAATTAAACACCTGATGTTAGAACTTTGCCTCTTCTGAAGCCTACCGCTTTATGCGTGTGTTCTCACATAGTCTATTACGCCAGCACACACCCCTCGTTTTAAGCCTATAACGCTCTCCCACTCACAACCGATCTTAGGCTGTCACATACTCCTCCACCCATTGGGCCTTACATGTTAACTATGTTGCTATTGGCGGAATCCTAGCCAATCGCGTGCAACCAGGAAGTATTTGACACGCCCCACCGGTTCCTCTCCGCATCCCGGGCATTTCTCGGGACGCGGTGGCGGGACACGGTTGTAGGCGAAATAGCTGATCTTCCTTTTCACCATGTAAGTAGACATGTACTTCTCGTGGGTGGGCACCACGCATCGTTTAGGATCGATCTTTCGGTCCACTTATGTTCTACGTCTTTTCCCCGGCAGATTGAAGGTGAACTTTCTGTCCGTGCTCTCGACATTTTCGAGGCATCTTTTCCCCGCATTACCAGTAAGCCCAACTTTGGAGTTACCGTTTCATGTTTTACGCCCTTTGCACGGTTGTTTCGGGAGTGTTGTTGTGTAGAGTATGCGAGTTAGTTGTAACCTTTTTTAAACCAGTTGTCGGTATAAATTGAATACTGGCACGGTGCGTTTTTCACTGGTGACGAATGACATTTGTGATTTTCACTTGATCACTCGTCGCTATTTACGTGCGCCACGCATAGTATCGTGTAAGTGCACACAATCACCAGTACGACTATTGGTGGACACACGGAGTGACAACACGAATGTTTGATGTTAGTCACCTGATCATCACAGCGCCATTCACGTGCACCCCGGTAAGTTACCGTGTGAATGCACTCTCTCACCTGTTGGAAACAACAGTGTATGATTGGAGCAAGGTGTAAGCGCACTTTTGATGGATGCAAGCCATATTCCACAAATGGAGCACATACACACTATTTCACCATAATGTGGATGACTGGATCAGCCGATTAAACTTCACAACCACGGCATAGTATCACTTTCTAGTGATTGAGAGGTACCTGAAATCAACAATGCTTTACTGAATATAAATACAATGTATATTTTATTTCTGTTTTCCTCCACAGGTTTATTCCCACTGGATTTTCAGTAGGAATTTTTTTACTCCTAACCAAGGGCAGGGTACACCTTAGCGCGTGTACACCACCCTGGTTAGCACCATCACCTTCGGTCCTGAAGAAAACCCGGAGACTTTCTCCACTAGGGTTGAAACATGTAGACCTGACCTTTTTATATATATGACCAACTACACATATATATATATTTTTTCTCACTCACTACACACTTTATTACTAGATACCACGGGCCAATTTAACCCTATAGGGTATCCCCATTTACTCTTTTAACATTGATCAAGTGCTCTATGATTAAATATTTTCTACTGAGTTAAATACTTGACCATTTTTTAAAACACTACAATCACTTGCACACACAAATAACACCAGCTCCACTGTAATCAGGTGTCGCAGCACACCCAGATGGCACTCGGCCTCTGGGTGGGACCCCGATGATGAAGCATGTCACCAACTAGGTTGGTGAGTGAGGGGTCTTCAACAAAAGGATTGTCCCTTTCAGTACACCTCTCTTAAACTTGGAGGTATCATTTGACCTCAGAGGGCATACTCCTTCTTTTGTTTGCTAAATATTTGTCCAAGGGGAATAGGAGTACCCCCCAAAAAAACCCTTTCTCTCCCATTGTTTTTCATAGTCTAGGCAGCGCACAGCTGTGAGAGACACAACTTTTTTTGTATTGCTCTCCATACTTTACACTCGTGAAACTCCTGCAACCATGGGCGAGAATCAAGGCCTCTCATACACCACCGAAGAAGTGGATGCAATTCTGACAGATCCCTCATTATTTGCCGATGCCAGCATCGCACAAACCATATCACAGACAACAGACTGGGAAAAACTTACAGAAATGAAACGAAACAAAATAAGAACTATACTCCATGGAACAATCCTTAAGGAATACCTAAGAAACAACATGGCACCGAAAGGGCTACTAGTCACTAATGCACCTCGCATTTTTCTAGATGACCCTACCTTTAGAAGAGATTGGGCACAAATTGCATGGCATTGCACACGTGACTGGATCGTGTTGATCATCAAAACTGCATTGAGACTCTCAGAAACAATCTTGATTGAAATACAACTTACCGAGAGTCACTTAAAAACTACTATATCTGGTTACAAAAAAAGATTAGATGAAATTAATAAAGAGATGAATGAGTACAAAGACAATCTGACTCAGCAGAAAGTACAGAAATTTCAAAAGGATCTGAAAAGATTTTCTTATGTGAAAACCTACCCATACTCTGATCCTGATTATACTCCCCCTACCAGAGCAGATAAGGACTCAGATGTTTCCAGCAATGATTCCACAGCTAGTAGTAATTCAAGCACTAGCAGCTATCGCCAAAAACAAAGAGGAAGGAACAGAGCTCAAACCAACTGGCCTGCCTTCAATACCCAAATGTTGCCTGGTTTTCAAAACTCGTTTAACCCACAACAACACTATCCCATGTTTGGTTGGCAACCACCCTTCCAACAGCCCATGTTCCCTCCAAACCCGTTCAGACCTCCTTTTTTAGGCAGGGGCAGGAGGGGAAGAGGCCGAAGAAGAGGGACGAATCAAGTCCATTGGGAAGACGAGGACCTAACAGGCCCCAACACACGGAGCAGAACTCTGGAAGCGAAAGCAGGACCAAGCAACAGCCGAACCTAGTAACCAACTTAGCAAGTAGACCACTCACTACTATGGAAGAAAGTGTTTTGAACAAAGGTCTTGGCTTTGTCCCCACTGCGAGACTAGATAAGTTTCAACTTCACTGTGAACTGGCCAGTTTCTTCCGCAAGTTAAAACTAAAAGCTTACTTTGAAAAACAAGGGGAAAGATCACAAGAACCTGATCCTAATGAAACAGGCCTACGACCCAGGTCAACATTTACTCCTCCCCCCCATACTGTCCCAATTGAAGTCTCGACTTTTGAACAGGCAGTGTTTAACGACATTGAAAACATAAAACCACAACAACCGTTTCAAAACATCAGCAAGGCAGAACATTTAGCTCTTGAAAGCCTCAAGAACTGTAATACCATCGTCATAAAACCGGCGGACAAAGGAGGGGGGATAGTGATTCAAGACAAAGATGCCTATTGCGAAGAATGTCTAAGACTACTGTCGGATGCAAGGAACTACAAAAAGATCGCCAATGACCCTTCCGGGACTCTAAGACAAGAAATAGCAATTCTAATTGAAGAAGCAGAAACTCAAGGCGACATCTCTAAACAAGAGGCCATGTTCCTTACTGGCAGTGAAGGAAAAATTCCGTATTTTTATACATTGCCTAAAATGCATAAAAATAAGCTGCCACCCCCAGGCAGACCAATTGTCTCGGGTATAGGTTCTCTCCTTGAGCCTCTATCCCAGTTTTGTGATGTTTTTCTGAAACCTATTGTACAAGACACATCGACATATCTTCAAGACACTAAGAGTCTACTTCGACTTCTGGAAGAAATCAGAGTCAACGATACAACAATTCTAGTAAGCTTTGACATCGAGAGCTTATACACAAGCATTCCTCAGGATGATACCATTGAAGTACTCAGGAATACCCTTGACACTACAAATTGGACATACCGAACACCTAAGAACTTTATTTTGGAGTGTGCTAGTCTAGCACTAAAGAAAAACTTCTTTGAATTTGAGGGTACCCTCTATTTGCAGATAGGGGGTACTTCTATGGGAAGTACATTTGCGCCGAGCGTAGCGGGCCTCTATGTGTTCAATTTCGAGAAGAAATTCATATTCACTGAGCAGAATCCTTTCCTCAAATACATCTCTTTTTGGAAACGGTACATTGACGATGTCCTTGCAATTTGGCAAGGACCGGAAAACATCCTAGTGGAATTCTGTCAGTGGATCAACACCTGTGACCAGAACCTGAGATTCACCCACACCACAGATAGAAACACCATGGTCTTTCTAGATGTTGAGATCAGGAAAGAAAAGGATCGCCTGGAGACAATAACCTACTATAAACCTACAGCAAAAAATAATCCATTGAGATTTGAAAGCTTTCATCCTAGGCCTCTGAGAGAGAATCTCCCGTATGGCCAGTATTTAAGACTGCGACGTAATTGCAGTAAAATCAATGATTTTAAAAAACAAGCCCTTGACTTGACTAAGAAACTTGAATCAAAAGGCTATCCGGAGAAGATCCTCAATAAATGCGAAAAAAGAGCGCGCAATCAACCTAGAGCGGCACTTCTGGAAAACAGACCTCCAAAAGAAGGTACCACACCTCTAACTTGTGTAACCACATATAATAGTGTTTCAAACCAAGTAACAAAATCGGTCAATAAACATTGGAAAATCCTCAATACTGGGATCTTCAATTGGGAAAAACCTTTGTTTTCCTACAAGAAAGCCAGGAGCCTAAAAGACACTCTGGTGAATACACGCCCAAGAACGACGGATCTGCAAAAACAACCAACTGTTCTGAATGCATGGGGTCTACCTGGTATCATCGGTCATTACAAATGTGGCAATTGCAGTGTATGTCATCTCACTGAGAACACCAAAACTCTAAACCTGGAATCAGGAAAAATATGGACCTTGAGAGCTCACACAAACTGCAATAGTACAAATGTAGTATACCTAATCATGTGCCCATGTAAACTACAATACGTGGGAATGACAACCAGAAAAATCAAACAAAGAATCTGCGAGCACCGCAGCACAATCAGATGCAAGAAATCAATGACCAAACTAACAGAACATTTCCTAGTAAATGGTCATACAACTAACGATCTAAAATGGACTGTCATTGAACAGATTACAGCAGGAGAAAAATCACAGGAAAGACTTTTTGAAAAAGAGCAACGCTGGGTGTACAGACTTTCCACTCATAAGAAAGGGCTGAACGATAATATCCCATGGAATTCAGTTCTTTCTAAGTAGATGACCTTCCCTTTGGCACGGAATTAATACTTTTCCATCTGAAAATTAGTTCTGTCCCCTTCAAAATACTGGATCAAAAATACTGGATCGATTGATATAAGTACGATAGATATATCTGTTGTCTTGTGTGGGTTAAATCAGGATAAGTATGCCTGGTATTGACACCTACTATTACCTTACTGTGCACTAACCTATATGTCCCCTATGAGAGGATTATTTTCAATTCCTTCCTTAGCTTAATACTGACGCTAAGCTTTCCGTCAATTAAACACCTGATGTTAGAACTTTGCCTCTTCTGAAGCCTACCGCTTTATGCGTGTGTTCTCACATAGTCTATTACGCCAGCACACACCCCTCGTTTTAAGCCTATAACGCTCTCCCACTCACAACCGATCTTAGGCTGTCACATACTCCTCCACCCATTGGGCCTTACATGTTAACTATGTTGCTATTGGCGGAATCCTAGCCAATCGCGTGCAACCAGGAAGTATTTGACACGCCCCACCGGTTCCTCTCCGCATCCCGGGCATTTCTCGGGACGCGGTGGCGGGACACGGTTGTAGGCGAAATAGCTGATCTTCCTTTTCACCATGTAAGTAGACATGTACTTCTCGTGGGTGGGCACCACGCATCGTTTAGGATCGATCTTTCGGTCCACTTATGTTCTACGTCTTTTCCCCGGCAGATTGAAGGTGAACTTTCTGTCCGTGCTCTCGACATTTTCGAGGCATCTTTTCCCCGCATTACCAGTAAGCCCAACTTTGGAGTTACCGTTTCATGTTTTACGCCCTTTGCACGGTTGTTTCGGGAGTGTTGTTGTGTAGAGTATGCGAGTTAGTTGTAACCTTTTTTAAACCAGTTGTCGGTATAAATTGAATACTGGCACGGTGCGTTTTTCACTGGTGACGAATGACATTTGTGATTTTCACTTGATCACTCGTCGCTATTTACGTGCGCCACGCATAGTATCGTGTAAGTGCACACAATCACCAGTACGACTATTGGTGGACACACGGAGTGACAACACGAATGTTTGATGTTAGTCACCTGATCATCACAGCGCCATTCACGTGCACCCCGGTAAGTTACCGTGTGAATGCACTCTCTCACCTGTTGGAAACAACAGTGTATGATTGGAGCAAGGTGTAAGCGCACTTTTGATGGATGCAAGCCATATTCCACAAATGGAGCACATACACACTATTTCACCATAATGTGGATGACTGGATCAGCCGATTAAACTTCACAACCACGGCATAGTATCACTTTCTAGTGATTGAGAGGTACCTGAAATCAACAATGCTTTACTGAATATAAATACAATGTATATTTTATTTCTGTTTTCCTCCACAGGTTTATTCCCACTGGATTTTCAGTAGGAATTTTTTTACTCCTAACCAAGGGCAGGGTACACCTTAGCGCGTGTACACCACCCTGGTTAGCACCATCACCTTCGGTCCTGAAGAAAACCCGGAGACTTTCTCCACTAGGGTTGAAACATGTAGACCTGACCTTTTTATATATATGACCAACTACACACATATATATATTTTTTCTCACTCACTACACACTTTATTACTAGATACCACGGGCCAATTTAACCCTATAGGGTATCCCCATTTACTCTTTTAACATTGATCAAGTGCTCTATGATTAAATATTTTCTACTGAGTTAAATACTTGACCATTTTTTAAAACACTACAATCACTTGCACACACAAATAACACCAGCTCCACTGTAATCAGGTGTCGCAGCACACCCAGATGGCACTCGGCCTCTGGGTGGGACCCCGATGATGAAGCATGTCACCAACTAGGTTGGTGAGTGAGGGGTCTTCAACAAAAGGATTGTCCCTTTCAGTACACCTCTCTTAAACTTGGAGGTATCATTTGACCTCAGAGGGCATACTCCTTCTTTTGTTTGCTAAATACCTTTAAAAATCCCCATGATGTTGGAAGAAAAGGACGCAAATTTGGCATTGATACCATATGTGGTCAGAAAGTTACATGGGCCTAAGTGCAAACGACCCCAAATTGCCAGGGGGGGGTAAAAGGCCTAGCAGCGCAGGGGTTATAAGCATAAAGTAAATAAATACTATGTTTGTGTTGCATTGCCCAACATGAGCACCCATGTACAACTTTAGTAAGTTATTGTAAGTTATTGAAAAGGCTTGCTCTCAAAATCTGGATCTTCAACATTTCCTGCCTAATCATGTAAGCACCTCTATGGTGTTATCTCCAGATTACTTAATTAGTAATCAGTCCTTAAACCCTGTCTCGATTCCATCGAAGTTCGGATACCAGTTACATATGTAGTCATAAGTTAAAACCCACAATCTCCTATTATTTGGCTAAGCCTTCTTGATATACAGATCTATACGATTCTTTCCACAATCAAACACCAGTCGAACACTGTAGGAAAGTAGGATCTGCTTTCGTGGTCACCGCCCCTTTTTGCAGGTGTCATGTTTTACTGACTAGTCTGACTGGTAATCAGGACCCCAATCTCTGTGCTTCTTCCCTAAATTGGACATGGTGAGTACTTAGGTACCCCCCCAGTTTGGCTACTGATGTACCCATATAAGTCCCTAGTATATGTTACTAAAGTACCCAGGGCATAGGTACACCAGGGGTCCCCCATGGGCTGAAGCATGTATTATGCCACCCATGGGGTCCGGACCACTCCAATTGTGACTACCGGCCTGCCATTGCAGCCTGTGTAAGCTGGTGCTAGCGCCACTTATGACAGATATAAGTTGCCTTATATCTGAGGTCACTGCACTTAAATGCTACAACTCGCCCCTAAAGCAGGCCTTAAATCCTGAAGGCAGGGTGCTAGGTTATAAGCGTGAGGATGCCCCGGCATGAGCATGGCACCCCATACAACCCACAGAGTCCATTCTCCCAGGTTGTAAGTGCATCAGCCATTATGATACAGAGAGTGGCCATTCGTCATTATGCAAAGGCTGTGTCTAAACTGGCTGTAATGAATCCTTTTGTGTTTGGTATCAAACATGTTGGAATGACACCCCAACACACTGAACGGTGTTGGAGGTATGATTCCATGCACTGTAAAGCTCCTTCGGGAGGCCCTCAGTGCTCCCAGTACCAGTCTTCTAGTCCCGTACAGCAAACTATGGCTACTGCCGACCAGAGATACGAATCTCCCCTCCTGATGCTGAGCCAAGCTCGAGCAGAGGAAGGCAGGACAATAAGTTTTCAGTCACAGGGAGGTGTGACCACCACCCAGACCGGACTTAGTGTATTGGGACAGTGTGGGGGCGCTTGCCAGCACCACTAGATTGCTTTGAAGGGCACATTTGGTGCCCTCCTTGCATACTCCAGTTGAAACCAGTTCAGGGAGCCATTGGCTCCCGCTCTGGCGCAAAACTGGACAAAGTACATTGGAGTATCCTCCCCACTGTCCAACCCCACCTCTGGGAGGGACCCCTGAATTGTCTCAACCCTTTCCTTAAGGTACTTAAGGGCTAACCTGTGGGTGAGTCCCTAGAATCATCATGGGACAAGATGCAGATCTGAAACCACTTCATCTTCAGTTGTCTGGGCACTTTGGACTTCGCTGAACTTTGGGAATCGAGACTGCAACTGGGAAGACTCCTGCTACTCTTGGTCTTGTCATCCTGCCAGTCTTCTGCATCATCTGTGCCTCTGCTCCATACAGATTCAGATATAGGCCTGCGGTCATCCAAGACACCAAAAGGAATCTCCTTTGAAGTGAAGGAGTCACTTGCCTGCATCTGCAGGCACCAAAACTAAGCTTACCCATCTGCTGTCCCTGAGCTCCTACGGACACTGAAAAGTTCAGCAACACAGGTGGTGGTTCTGCAACTCTATCGAAGCCTACACTGTCTTCATAGCAAGTTTGGAGCCAATATCCCTCGTCAGAACCGCTGGAGCAGTACGCCTGTGCATCACGTCAACTTGATGTTGCCAAGGCTTGTTGACTCTCTTCACCAGAGATCTTCACGCTCCACGAAGCTCCAGCTTCAAGCATCTCCTGCAGCCAAGATCTTTTTCTGCACGACATCCGTTGCACCGTGGGCCCTCATCCTTTGGTGAACTGCTCGAGGTCCTCTTGCGAAACCTGGGTCGTCGGCCCATGGGTTCTTTTGGGAGTCTTCCTTGGCTCCAGTGGGTATCTGCATCTTTTTTTACTACTGCACTGGTTGCCATTGCCAAAGCTTGTTGGTGCCCCTGCTGGACACTGACCCCCTGACTCTTGACATCTGGTGTGGGACAGCTCGTGAATGGCTCCTGGTCTTCCACAGCAAGACCTGGTCCGCACAGTAGTAACCTCAAGGGCACAGTCAACTCTCCTGCATCGTGACATCAGTGGGCATTCATCTTATATGCCTCCTGGTCAATCCTGAGTGGCATAGGCTCTGTCCCTTTTGCTTGCAAGTAACTCTTATCTTGAATCTACCTTTGGGTTCCACCAGACTCTTTTGCCTTCGTCGCCAGAGACGTCTTCACTGAATTTTGGTCTACGGTGGTTTCTGACGTCAATTCGCACCTATGCACTCGGCTTCCCTGATGGGGGTATCCTCGTTTCTGGGGTATCCACGAGTGGTGTCCCTCTCCGAGCTTCCATCTTCCACGAGGTTTCTTCAGGATCCACTGGGATGGGTCCTTCTTCTTGCGGTCATGTTCCCACTCTGCACACGGCCTCCGTGGGGTTCCTGCTTACTTACCTCGGGTTGTTCCTTGGGTCCTCAGCTCTTCTACATCTTCTGGGTCCATTCACTCCAATTGTGACTACAGGCCTGCCATTGCAGCCTGTGTAAGCTAGTGCTAGCACCACTTATGACAGATATAAGTTGCCTTATATATGAGGTCACTGCACTTAAATGCTACAACTTGCCCCTAAAGCAGGCCTTAAATCCTGAAGGCAGGGTGCTTGGTTATAAGCATGAGGATGCCCCGGCATGAGCATGGCACCCCATACACCCCACAGAGTCCATTCTCCCAGGTTGTAAGTGCATCAGCCATTATGATACAGAGAGTGGCCATTCGCCATTATGCAAAGGCTGTGTCTAAACTGGCTGTAATGAACCCTGTTGTGTTTGGTATCAAACATGTTGGATTCACACCCCAACACCCTGAACGGTGTTGGAGGTATGATTCCATGCACTGTAATGCTCCTCCGGGAGGCCCTCAGTGCTCCCAGTACCAGTCTTCTACACCCGGACAGCAAACTATGGCTACTGCTGACCAGAGATACAAATCTCCCCTTCTGATGCTGAGCCAAGCTCGAGCAGAGGAAGGCAGGACAATACGTTTTCAGTCACAGGGAGGTGTGACCACCTCTCAGACCGGGCTTAGTGTATTGGGACAGGGTGGGGGTGCTTGCCAGCACCACTAGATTGCTTTGAAGGGCACATTTGGTGCCCTCCTTGCATACTCCAGTTGAAACCAGTTTAGGGAGCCATTGGCTCCCGCTCTGGCGCAAAACTGGACAAAGTACATTGGAGTATCCTCCCCACTGTCCAGCCCCTGAATTTTGCCAACCCTTTCCTTAAGGTACTTAAGGGCTTACCTGTGGGTGAGTCCCTAGAATCATCATGGGACAATATGCAGATCTGAAACCACTTCATCTTCAGCTGTCTGGGCACTTTGGACTTCGCTGAACTTTGGGAAGCGAGACTGCAACTGGGAAGACTCCTGCTACTCTTGGTCTTGTCATCCTGCCAGTCTTCTGCATCATCTGTGCCTGTGCTCCATACAGATTCAGATATAGGCCTGTGGTCATCCAAGACACCAAAAGGAATCTCCTTTGAAGTGAAGGAGTTACTTCCCTGCATCTGCAGGCATCAAAACTAAGCTTACCCAACTGCTGTCCCTGAGCTCCTACGGACACTGAAAAGTTCAGCAACACAGGTGGTGGTTCTGCAACTCTATCGAAGCCTACACTGTCTTCATAGCAAGTTTGGAGCCAATATCCCTCGTCAGAACCGCTGGAGCAGTACGCCTGTGCATCACGTCAACTTGATGTTGCCAAGGCTTGTTGACTCTCTTCACCAGAGATCTTCACGCTCCACGAAGCTCCAGCTTCAACATCTCCTGCAGCCAAGATCTTTTTCTGCACGACATCCGTTGCACCGTGGGCCCTCATCCTTTGGTGAACTGCTCGAGGTCCTCTTGCGAAACCTGTGTCGTCGGCCCATGGGTTCTTTTGGGAGTCTTCCTTGGCTCCAGTGGGTATCTGCATCTTTTTTTACTACTGCACTGGTTGCCATTGCCAAAGCTTGTTGGTGCCCCTGCTGGACACTGACCCCCTGACTCTTGACATCTGGTGTGGGACAGCTCGTGAATGGCTCCTGGTCTTCCACAGCAAGACCTGGTCCGCACAGTAGTAACCTCAAGGGCACAGTCAACTCTCATGCATCGTGACATCAGTGGGCATTCATCTTATATGCCTCCTGGTCAATCCTGAGTGGCATAGGCTCTGTCCCTTTTGCTTGCAAGTAACTCTTATCTTGAATCTACCTTTGGGTTCCACCAGACTCTTTTGCCTTCGTCGCCAGAGACGTCTTCACTGAATTTTGGTCTACGGTGGTTTCTGACGTCAATTCGCACCTATGCACTCGGCTTCCCTGATGGGGGTATCCTCGTTTCTGGGGTATCCACGAGTGGTGTCCCTCTCTGAGCTTCCATCTTCCACGAGGTTTCTTCAGGATCCACTGGGATGGGTCCTTCTTCATGCGGTCATGTTCCCACTCTGCACACGGCCTCCGTGGGGTTCCTGCTTACTTACCTCGGGTTGTTCCTTGGGTCCTCAGCTCTTCTACATCTTCTGGGTCCATTCACTCCAATTGTGACTACAGGCCTGCCATTGCAGCCTGTGTAAGCTGGTGCTAGCACCACTTATGACAGATATAAGTTGCCTTATATCTGAGGTCACTGCACTTAAATGCTACAACTTGCCCCTAAAGCAGGCCTTAAATCCTGAAGGCAGGGTGCTTGGTTATAAGCGTGAGGATGCCCCGGCATGAGCATGGCACCCCATACACCCCACAGAGTCCATTCTCCCAGGTTGTAAGTGCATCAGCCATTATGATACAGAGAGTGGCCATTCGCCATTATGCAAAGGCTGTGTCTAAACTGGCTGTAATGATCCCTGTTGTGTTTGGTATCAAACATGTTGGAATCACACCCCAACACCCTGAACGGTGTTGGAGGTATGATTCCATGCACTGTAAAGCTCCTCCGGGAGGCCCTCAGTGCTCCCAGTACCAGTCTTCTACACCCGGACAGCAAACTATGGCTACTGCTGACCAGAGATACGAATCTCCCCTCCTTATGCTGAGCCAAGCTCGATCTGAGGAAGCGAGGACAATAAGTTTTCAGTCACAGGGAGGTGTGACCACCTCTCAGACCGAGCTTAGTGTATTGGGACAGGGTGGGGGCGCTTGCCAGCACCACTAGATTGCTTTGAAGGGCACATTTGGTGCCCTCCTTGCATTCTCCAGTTGAAACCAGTTTAGGGAACCATTGGCTCCCGCTCTGGCGCAAAACTGGACAAAGTACATTGGAGTATCCTCCCCACTGTCCAGCCCCTGAATTGTCCCAACCCTTTCCTTAAGGTACTTAAGGGCTTACCTGTGGGTGAGTCCCTAGAATCATCATGGGACAAGATTCAGATCTGAAACCACTTCATCTTCAGCTGTCTGGGCACTTTGGACTTCGCTGAAGTTTGGGAAGCGAGACTGTAACTGGGAAGTCTCCTGCTACTCCTGGTCTTGTCTTCCTGCCAGTCTTCTGCATCATCTGTGCCTGTGCTCCATACAGATTCATCTATAGGCCTGCGGTCATCCAAGACACCAAAAGGAATCTCCTTTGAAGTGAAGGAGTCACTTCCCTGCATCTGCAGGCACCAAAACTAAGCTTACCCATCTGCTGTCCCTGAGCTCGTACGGACACTGAAAAGTTCAGCAACACAGGTGGTGGTTCTGCAACTCTATTAAGGCCTACACTGTCTTCATAGCAAGTTTGGAGCCAATATCCCTCTTCAGAACCGCTGGAGCAGTACGCCTGTGCATCACGTCAACTTGATGTTGCCAAGGCTTTTTGACTCTCTTCACCAGAGATCTTCGCGCTCCACGAAGCTCCAGCCTCAAGCATCTCCTGCAGCCAAGATCGTTGTCTGCACCGCATCTGTTGCACCGTGGGCCCTCATCCTTTGGTGAACTGCTCGAGGTCCTCTTGCGAAACCTGTGCCTACGGCCCATGGATTCTTTTGGGAGTCTTCCTTGGCTCCAGTGGGCATCTGCATCTTTTTTTACTACTGCACTGGTTGCCATTGCCAAGGCTTGTTGGTGCCCCTGCCGGACAATAACCCCCTGACTCTTGACATCTGATGTGGGACAGCTCGTGAATGGCTCCTGGTCTTCCACAGCAAGACCTGGTCCGCACAGTGGCAACTTCAAGGGCACAGTCAACTCTCCTACATCGTGACATCAGTGGACATTCATCTTATATGCCTCCTGGTCACTCCTGAGTGGCATAGGCTCTGTCCCTTCTGCTTGCAAGTAACTCTTATCTTGAATCTACCTTTGGGTTCCACAGGACTCTTTTGGCTTCTTCGCCAGAGTCTTCACTGAATTTTGGTCTACAGTGGTTTCTGACGTCAATTCGCACCTATGCACCCGGCTTCCCTGATGTAGGTATCCTCGTTTCTAGGGTATCCACGAGTGGTGTCCCTATCCAACCTTCCATCTTCCACGAGGTTTCTTCAGGATCCACTGGAAGGGTCCTTCTTCATGCGGTCATGTTCCCACTCTGCACACGGCCTCCGTGGGGTTCCTGCTTACTTACCTCGGGTTGTTCCTTGGGTCCTCAGCTCTTCTACATCTTCTGGGTCCATTCCCGAATTAATTTGTGGTTTGCATTCCACTATTTTAGTATATGGGATGGCCTCTCCCTGGAGACCTCTGTGCATTTGTGTTACTTATATGTTCTATTATCAAAGTATTGTGGTATTGTGGTTATATCTCTGGGTAGGAGATATTGCAATGTGTTAATGAGTGTTTATAATAAATGCCCATTTTTATAACTACACTGTGTGGTTCTTTTTCTCTTAACCCACACCATAAGATTAAGTGCTGGTAAAACAAGCTGCTTTACACTCCTTCAGGGCGAAGCCTGAAGGCTGATCTCCACAGCTACCACTTACAGAGTTTTCTAAGGTTGTCTAAGAACACTAAAATCACCATGAGGGTTGTCTGGATTATGTATCAGTGCACTACATATATGCCCTTGATCAGTCAGACAGTAAGGGTAGGCAGTGTGTAGTGGGCTGGGCCCACATGTTCAGGTGATGAAGTAGACTTAGCCAAGATGATTTTGATGTAGTTTATTATGTCCATAGGTAGAGGTTACAGCAAGATAGAACAAGCCCAAAACAGGCACCAGAATAGACCCCAGAATAGGCCCCACCAGGAGCAGCCTCCTAGCTGCTCAGCCCATCTTCCCAACTGTCTCACACACCCAGGCACCCAAGCATTCCACTCACACTAACATTCTACGCGGAACACTCACACTGGCTGAGCAGCTAGGTACAGAATGAAAGGGAACATATATTAACATGACCTGAGGATACTACACATCCTCTCCCTTTACACTGAACATTAATAAGACCTAAACTAAACCCAAACTAAAATGAAAACAAATAAATACAGAAATGTACAAAAGATGTAAAGAGTCCATAAACCCAGGGATGCATGAAGAAATACATCACGAGAGGGAAAACAGGCACACTAAGGAGGAAGGAAAGATGAAAGCATAGATCAACAGACAAACACCATCCTCCTTCTTTAATTCCGAACAAAGAAAATTTAAGAAGTGAAATAAGAGCTCACATAAAACAAATGACTATGATACCCAGACTAGAATCCTATGGGTAGAACAACAGCCAAGGAAGTACTTCTCACATGAGAAGACTGTGGCGAAAACCCAATACGCCACCCCTCATGTGAGGGACACTATGGGACTTAAACCCAAGTGAAATAAACATTGTTTGGGACTGACACCCAAATGTACAGAATACGTCACATGGGACTAAAACCCACGGACTTGTGCAGCATGCAAAACAGAAATGTAGCACAGTGTGGCATCAAAAGATGACCACCCACACACACGACAGCGAATATTAAATGAAGGGACTAATACCCAACACAAACGTAACAAAGGTGGGACTCACACCCCCTTTAAACAAAAAAAATTACTGTGAACGTGGGGTGATGGGACTAAAAACCCACTCCCATCCCTAAGCAGGGATAAAAATACCATTAAAGGAAATGGTACTAAAACCCACTCCTATCCCTTAGGCAGGGATAACATATGTGAAATAGGGGTCATGGGACTAAAAACCCACTCCCATCCCTAAGCAGGGATAAAAATACCATTAAAGGAAATGGGACTAAAACCCACTCCTATCCCTTAGGCAGGGATAACATATGTGAAATAGGGGTCATGGGACTAAAAACCCACTCCCATCCCTAAGCAGGGATAAAAATACCATTAAAGGAAATGGGACTAAAACCCACTCCTATCCCTTAGGCAGGGATAACATATGTGAAATAGGGGTCATGGGACTAAAAACCCACTCCCATCCCTTAGGCAGGGATACAAAATTTTAAACATGGAGACATGGGACTAAAAACCCACTCCCATCCCTAGGAAGGGATAATATAGCTTAAACAAGGGGACATGGGACTGAGAACCCACTCCCATCCCAAGACAGGGATACAATATCTGAAACAAGAAAATGCGTAAATAAGAGACATGAGACTAGTACCCACTCCCATGCCAACAAAACATATACGTGTGGAAAGCAAATCAACAACATTGGCATACAGCAATTACAAGACACTGTAGAAATAAAACTCATTTTCCTTTGAAAGAAAACATTTTTGCGTTAAATCTTTAAAACATACACCACAAACTCATATTTCAAAAATGTCAATGGTGTGCCTGTCACTGCGATAATCAGGAACAGGCATTCAACAATTCGAAGAGACTTGCCACCAGAAAGTACCTCGAAGACTTGTCACCAGGCAATGCTGCAGACTTCATGGCAGAACATTTGCATATCTTCACGTGACCCTGAAGGGAAAGTAAGAGTACATGCGCTGCAGCTCACGGACTGTTCAAAAGAACCAGCACTCACAAGACATGTTCCCCAACACAGCGCCATACCAAACTGAGCCAAAAGTTGCTGTCGTTTAACTCCTCCACCTATGACGGATTGTGTCATCCACCAAATCAGAGGCTACACATTAGGTACAGAAGCAGTATTTCAAAGTACTCACAGACAACGGTCGGAACACCCAGCAGTCCCTCGCATCCCAAATAAATGTATTGGCTCATGCAGCTTGGTTGTATACATCTTGGCAGCTTCTCCAATGTTGCAGTTGCGGCCGGGCATCAAGTGCAAGTAATACTGGAGGGCACTTTCAACCCCCAATACACGGAATGCAGGAAGCCTGGATCCGCCAACTCCAAGATGGCGGGACGCGCAGGAGACGCATGCCGAGACGCTCACGGCGCGCTCCTGCTTCAAAATATCCTTGGGCAGCCTCGACGACCGTGAAGTTAGGAGACATCATGGAAGGTTGATGAAAAGCTCCGCGCGGCATGGTGGTGAAGGTGAGTTGCGCGAGCCAACACTCAATTTGAAAATGAAGCACAACAGTCATTTTTACTTGCCACGTAGTAGAAACCAACACCAATAAAACAAATTTGAATATACACTTTCCTCACCGTGTAGTTCCCAGACACACACTCCGGTGCAGCGCTGGCAGTATAAGCGTTATAAATCTGACAAATCCAATCCCTCAGCAAGGCAAAATATAACCCCGTAACGAATGAGCCTTACTGTCACTAGAAACACTGCACTTCGCACTGGAGACAAAAACTGAAGGCAGCAACAGGTTAACTTTCTCCCTGAAGCACTGTAGATATTTCACGTAGCATAAGATGTCTATTAAAAATGTAAACAGCCTTAGCAACACATATCCAGGAGATGAAAAACACAGCATCAGTTTACCTTGCTTCTCAGGCACTGTATCTATTTCCTGTGGCACATTCGACATTAGTTGTCACTGTAGACTTTTGTTGTGGCACAGTTTCTTCTCCAAGGTGTTAGCAAGGTTGAAACCGTATTTACTGGTGTTGTAGACACATAGATGAAAACATAGCACGCCTGGGCTGGGCTGTCCGGTGTGATGGACACTGGTGGGGCAGTCAGGCATGCTTGACAGGTTTCTTATACTTCAGTCGCGTCGCTTGACAGGTTTCTTTTCTTTTCTTAGAATTTCTTGATGCTTGTTTCTTTTTTTACTTGAAGTAGGTTCTTTCCTACACGGAGTCATGCTGCACTCCACATCCTTAGTTGACATCAGACTACCTTTAGCGTGAGATGAGCTCCAAATCGTCACCAAAAATGTAGTGGGCTGGCCCCACGTGTTCAGGTGGTGAAGTAGACGTAGCCGAGATGATTTTGATGTAGTTTATTAAGTCCATAGGTAGAGGTTACAGCAAGATAGAACAAGTCCAAAACAGGCCCCAGAATAGACCCCAGAATAGGCCCCACCAGCCTCCTAGCTGCTCAGCCCATCTTCCCAACTGTCTCACACACCCAGGCACCCAAGCATTCCACTCACACTAACATTCTACGCGGAACACTCACACTGGCTGAGCAGCTAGGTACAGAATGAAAGGGAACATATTAACATGACCTGAGGATACTACACAGTGCTTAATTTGTAAAAGAATAAGTGTCAGGGCTCTTGTGAGGAGTCTATGGTAGTTCACACCAAACATTACCCTGCCACGCTGCCAATAATAGTAACAACACAATCACTAACCATCAAACTCCGATAAGTGTGACGATACAGATTAGTCCAGGCCCCCAAAGATATAAGGTTGGCTTGTGCGGCAGGTAATAATAAATGTTAATGTATATTTAATGAATAATTTACTGTTGTTGTAGTCACCTCTAAATTATCCAGACAGTGCCCCCTTGTGGCATACTGTCACAAGCGCCGGTGTTGACAATTAAGTTCTGGTGCTGAGCACCAGAAACCACCAGCTCCAGCTAAGCACTGAGGGTAGGTGCTCTGTCCTGCATGATCCAGAAACAGGGAAGTACTCTTTTCTAGACTAACATCAGTTAAGTTGTTTTTTAAGAGGAGAAATGCTGCCAATTGCATATCACAGCTGAATTGTCTGCCTTTATGGAGCCCTATAGTGAAAAGTCCCCCAGTGGGGCAACTGACATGAGATTATATGAGTTGCCCAGAATTACACAATGTTGAGCCAAGGGCTGAGGCCAGCATTCAGCACCTGGGCTTTCAGGTTTCAAAATTTGGAACTCTTGTTACTAAGCTACTTCCCCTCTGAATGAGGCCAGAAATCTGAGTTATTTTATAAAGCTATGGAATTCTGAGGTGACTTGCAATAAGCTTTTTAATGTACAGTAGAGAGTATTTTATTCTTGATAACACGTGGTTGCGCCATAAACCATCCCACAAACCACATAACTGCATCACTGCTTGGTGTCCTAATCCTACATATGAAAGCGATAATATGGTTCCATACAAAAACAATACAAGCAAAAAATGTTGTGCAAAATTAAACACACAAAAAAGCATTCAGGTCAGTTTAAAATTAGATTTAAGAAAAGACTACTTCAGAATGAGTCGTAACATGCAGAGAGAATCTTCCTTTCCTGAGTTATATCTAGGCCTGGGCAAAAATTTCGTTCCGTTCGCGGAAATTGCGATATTTTGACATTTTTGCGTTCCGCGGAGAGCGCGAAAATGTCAAAAATTCCGGTTTCCGCAGCTTGGCGATAATTTGTTTCTTGCTCGCGCTGTAAAATGATACATTCTCGCGCGCGCGCGATCGCCTTACCTGAATCCCTGCGTTCGCCGACAAGTTTTCTTGATCCGGTCGCGTTCTCCATGAGATGTTGTATTGTTTTTAGCCATTTGCGCTGTCTCGCGACAGTTCGCGCCCGCAGTGACGTCATGCGTCGCGCGATCACGTCTTTCTTCTCGCGATCATGCACCGCGAGAACAACTCAAAACAAGATGGCCGCGCCCGCAAGCAGCCACATGGGTAAGTTGGCGACCCGCAACCATGCAGAAAATCGCGCGAACATGCCGGAAAAAAACTTCCGCATCTTCGCGATATTTCTGCTTGTTTGCGATAATTTTAAACATTCTCGCGATAATTTGCGAAGGTTAATTCCGCAAATTCCGCCCACCCCTAGTTATATCATGCAAAACATTTTTTTTTTGCCAGAAATCTCTTTTGCTGATCACTGTTCTTTTTAGAAAAAAACAGACCAAAAGATCAAAAGGTGTTTGAATGCAGTTCTATTAATTCTCTGCGACCTTACTTGACTCTGGTAGCAGGCACTGTGACTTCAAAATTCAGCTGTAATAAGTTATTACAATTAAGAGCAGCGTTATTTTTATTAGTACGGGTGTCCAGAGATGTCAAGCTCTACTGAATTGAGAAATTAGACACAGGTTTCAAACAGAAAAAGCATGCTTCCATGTATTAAACATATAAATTATGTGAAACGCGTATACTTTGAAGACAAAGTATGCTTATCGCGCACTACAATCAAGGAATATGTTTTGTCTTTACTTCCCCTAATATCTGGATGCATGCTCGAAATGTTAAGATTATTGGCTAAAACACGAATTGTGTTTTAAACACAACGTACTAACGACGGTAACAATATCTCAGATACTATTTTAAATTGTGGCGCACCCTCCTTGCGGTGTGATATTTTTATTTTAAATTTATTTTCATTCTGAAGTTTGTGATACCGATTTCAAGACGGCTTCAGAAATAGGATGGGAAACAACTGCCATCTTGTGGGTGTTTGATTAAAGAAGGTAAAACATCTGCCAGCTTGCTTGCAGCTGAAAATATTCACGGAAAGATCAAACACACTGAAATCAACAGTCCTGTCAAGGTGCAAAACAAAGGCTATCATGCGAAAGAATATTTTGCTTAGTTAAAAATACAGTAATAAGGTTGGAAAACAGGAAAGAATATTGGACTTTCACTACAGAGTTTAGTGTGTTTTCTCTTCTCTTTTCATTTAAGCAGTCTACATGATGAAACATGCCAGTTTGCAAGAGAAACTCAGGGCCATGTTTATGAGGCCAGTTGCGTTGCACATGCACCGTGCAGTATGGTGCATGCGCTACACAACTCAAAAATGAAATTTATGAAGACGCACAAGGCCACTTTGCTTGGCTCTGAGTGACCTCATAAATCTGGAGTAATGCAACTCAGTGCAAATCACTGCGTTGTGTTACTCTGCCCTAGGAAGGAGTTCCTTAGGTGTGTTGCATGGATGTTTCAACGCAACTTCCATGGATTTTGATTCATTCCCAGATTTAAGGGAATGCACCAAAATGCTACGCCTTCCCAGGGAAGGCGTAACAAGGAGAAATATCTTTATTTCTCCACATTACTTACTCTTTCTATGGGTGCTGCATTCTGCAGAGGAAAAGGAATATGCCTCCCAGGATTGTTTTGTGCAGGAAGGTGCCCGACTCTGTCATAAGCTCCAGCAGCGATAAAGGTAGAAAAGTGGCAATATACCCAATCTGCTGTTTTGTCATGTATGTCATATCAATAAAGTTCATTTTATTTGAATAGGATTGGCTCTTTGAAACCTTTTTAAAAACTCCTTCCTTCTTGTGCTACTCTCCTAGGTCCGATGGAGGCACGAATGATTTTGTCAGCAGCAAATTTCGAGCTTCCTCATGTGCATATTACGTGGCATTAACAGTGGGTTACATAGCAGCTGGGGCTTGTCTTTCAATAGTGCAATAGGTGCACTGGTAACGGGACCTTTTACATCCACATTATAAGTGCATTTTGCTACAGAGTCACGGTAGTATGCCTATAATTTGGGCAGACAGGGTCCCGTTACAACTGCACCTACTGCACTATTGATAGATAAGCCACTAGTGCTCTGTACCTCACTCTCTATGCCACGTTAAGTGCATGTGAGGAAGCTCTAAATTAGCTCCTGCCAGAGTCATTCATGCCTCCTTTGGATTCAGGAGAGAAGCACAAGGAATGAGTTTTTTTAAAAATGATTGTAAATTAAATAAACAAAAATTGTGGAATGTTTGACAAAAAACGTTATTTAAACTTGTGGAATGAACCATATTAGAAATGGAGTCATACTCTCAATAGGTATATTCAACTTGTGAAAAAGATCACATTTGAGATCAATTTGTGTTTATTTAGATGTACTATAAGTCTTTGAGTCCTGTAATCCTAGGTATCTGCTGATATCTTCCAAACTTTTGAAATTTAGTTGACTTAAATGAACTTCAAAATCATGCACAATTTGGTTCAGTGCTTGAAATGCAAATTTTGAATATAGCCACTATCCCAGTGAACTTATTTGATAATGAGAAGTGCCCGCACTCTCCCATTAAACCTTGCAATCTTTCTGAATATTTCACTATATATCTGTGTCTATATATATATATATATATATATATTATCTACTGGCGGTCGCCAGTAGATAGTTATAGTTACAACCTAGTTTCCATGGGAAATCTCAAAATTCTATTTTGAATAACTTTGGTGCCGGTTGACGAATCCTCGCGAACTTTTCAAAACAAATGGGGCGCTCCGTTCAGCTCCTACCCTGAAAGTCTCGGGGTGATTCGTCAGGCGGGGGCCGAGAAAAAGGGGGGGTCCCAAAACGCGTTTTCCCCATGCATTTTTCCATAGGACCTTTAGTCCAAGGTACAGCCCGAACGGCTGAACAGAATTACGTGAAATTTGGCAAAGAGGTAGTCCTCAGGCCAGGCATGTGCCTTTTGCATATATGGTGTAAATCCGTTCAGTAGTTCCTGTGAAAATCAAAAGTAAAATCATATACATATCTGGACGGAGCCTAACCACACATCTCATTGTGAGATCTGATTGGCTGTCAGCACTTCATCCAAGAAGTGTTGGCAGCCATCTTGGGACCAATACACATGATAACACCTCATTAAAAAGCATTGCAGTTAATAGAAGGTTTTAAGACTTTAGTTACATTATAAATCATTTGTTGATGGTACCATACTCATTTTAGGAATTGTGGTATGTTCTAAGGTGATTTTATCATGTGAAAAAGCCTTCTGCTGGGATATCATGAATCATGTTTGAGAGAAAACTATTTTCACATGCTTTTCCCACAGAGGTTTGGAAGGTGATCTTTAAGCTAAACTGAGAGCATATTTTCTGTAAATTCACATTATCTTTCTCAGTCATGTGAGAATGTAGTCTGACATTCTCAGTAAAACATGTACATCCAACAAGGGCAGAGACTGTCAGTTGATTCCTTTGTGTTCTACTGCAGCTTCCCAGAGTGTTCCAAAGAACAACTAGAGTGCTAACAGTCTTACTTATGACAAAGGTATGGCACACCTGAAGCCATCTTGATTGGAATAAAGTGGTAACATTTAAAACATTTAATTTAAAAAGGAACAAAATGAGAAGGTTAATTTTGCCATAGAATGTATGATTAGTGCTGCAGAAAGAAAAATTAGGGCACATTTTGAGTGACTTCTCAAATCCTCTTCTATTTCATTAAAGAATTCTGACATGCAGACTGAAACATGCACTTTCAATACCAGTAGCAGACTTCCCTGGTGAGCAGTAGCTTTACTACAGTGATCTAATGGGCGACTAGAGTGCTAACATTCTGAATTTATGGCAAATGTGTGACACATCTGAATGCCTTCTTCATTGAATCAAAGTAAAAAACTGACAGTATGCCTACTGAGGAGACTGCAGTAAATGAGGAAATTAGGAATCTTCATAACAAGGTTCCCAAGATGGCCACCAGAGACAAAAGAGCCCAAATGTAGCACAAATATCACCGAGATGTAGCCCAAGTATAGCCCAATGACAGAAATCCCAGAGTGTTTTAAAGAACAACTAGAGCGCTAACAGTCTTACTTATGACAAAGGTATGGCACACCTGAAGCCATCTTGATTGGAATAAAGTGGTAACATTTAAAACATTTAATTTGCAAAGGAACAAAATCAGGGGGTTCATTTTGCCATAGAAATTATGATTAGTGCTGCAGAAAGAAAACTTAGGGCACATTTTGACTTCTCAAATCCTCTTCTATTTCATTAAAAAGTTCTGACATGCAGACTGAAACATGCACTTTGAATACCAGCAGCAGACTTCCATGGTGAGCAGTAGCTTTGCTACAGTGATCTAATGAGGAACTAGAGTGCTACCATTCAGAATTTATGGCAAATGTGTCACATCTGAATGTCTTCTTGATGGAACCAAAGTAAACAAGCATTGAAAATGCAATAGGTCTCGCCCTTGTTTAAGTTAAAGCAATTCTGTTTATAATTAGGTGGGTTTTTAGCTTTGCTTTTATTAGTGTTTTTCAAAATTTCATATACATACCATGCATATGTATGCATATATGTATATGTATATGTATATGTTTGCATGAATTTATATTTATATAGATATGCAGATTATATGTTTATATATGTAAATATATATATATATATATATATATATATATACACATACATATATAAATGCATATGCATATATATGCATATATATATGTGCATATGTGTGCATGTACAGAGAGGTAGAGAGGTAGAGGTGTATAGGTAGAGGTTTAGAGGTAGAGAGGTAGAGGTAGAGAGGTAGAGAGTAGTAGAGAGAGAGGTAGAGAGGTAGAGAGTAGAGAGCGAGTAATAGAGAGTAGAGAGTGAGTAGTAGAGAGTAGTAGAGAGTAGCAGAGAAAGTATCAGAGAGTGAGTAGTAGAGAGTAGTAGAGTGAGTAGTAGAGAGTGAGTAGTAGAGAGTGAGTATTAGAGAGTGAGTAGTAGAGAGTAGTAGAGAGTGAGTAGTAGAGAGTAGTAGAGAGTGAGTAGTAGAGAGTGAGTAGTAGAGAGTAGTAGAGAGTGAGTAGTAGAGAGTAGTAGAGAGTGAGTAGCAGAGTGAGTAGTAGAGAGTAGTAGAGAGAGAGTAGTAGAGAGTGAGTAGTAGAGAGTAGTAGAGAGTGAGTAGTAGAGAGTGGTAGAGAGAGTAGTAGAGAGTGAGTAGTAGAGAGTAGTAGAGAGTGAGTATTAGAGAGTAGTAGAGAGTGAGTAGTAGAGAGTAGTAGAGAGTGAGTAGTAGAGAGTGAGTAGTAGAGAGAGAGTAGTAGAGAGTAGTAGAGTAGTAGAGCGTGAGAGGTAGCGAGTGAGTAGTAGAGAGTAGTGGAGTAGTAGAGAGTGAGTAGTAGAGAGTAGTAGAGAGTGAGTATTAGAGTGAGTACTAGAGAGTAGTAGAGAGCGAGTAGCAGAGAGCAAGTAGTAGAGTGTGTAGTAGAGAGTGAGTAGTAGAGAGTGAGTAGTAGAGAGAGTAGTAGAGAGTGAGAAGTAGAGAGAGTAGTAGAGTAGTAGAGAGTGAGTAGTAGAGTGGGTAGTAGAGGGTAGTTGAGAGTGAGTAGTAGAGAATCAGTAGTGGAGAGTGAGCAGTAGAGAGTAGTAGAGAGTGAGTAGTAGAGAGTGAGTAGTACAGAGTGAGTAGTAGAGAGTAGTACAGAGTGAGTAGTATATAGTAGTAGAGAGTGAGTAGTAGAGAGTGAGTAGCAGAGAGAGAGTAGTAGAGAGTGAGTAGTAGAGTAGTAGAGAGTGAGTGGTAGAGAGTAGGAGAGAGTAGTAGAGTGAGTAGTAGAGAATAGTAGAGAGTGAGTAGTAGAGCGAGTAGTAGAGAGTAGTAGAGAGTAGTAGAGAGTGAGTAGTAGAGAGTAGTAGAGAGTGAGTAGTATAGAGTAGTAGAGAGTGAGTAGTAGGGAGTGAGTAGCAGAGAGAGAGTAGTAGAGAGTGAGTAGTAGAGTAGTAGAGAGTGAGTGGTAGAGAGTAGGAGAGAGTAGTAGAGTGAGTAGTAGAGAATAGTAGAGAGTGAGTAGTAGAGTGAGTAGAAGAAAGTAGTAGAGAGTAGTAGAGAGTGAGTAGTAGAGAGTAGTAGAGAGTGAGTAGTAGAGAGTGAGTAGTAGAGAGTAGTAGAGAGTGAGTACCAGAGTGAGTAGTAGAGAGTATTAGAGAGAGAGTAGTAGAGAGTGAGTAGTAGAGAGTAGTAGAGAGTGAGTAGTAGAGAGTGGTAGAGAGAGTAGTAGAGAGTGAGTAGTAGAGAGTAGTAGAGAGTGAGTATTAGAGAGTAGTAGAGAGTGAGTAGTAGAGAGTAGTAGAGAGTGAGTAGTAGAGAGTGAGTAGTAGAGAGAGAGTAGTAGAGAGTAGTGGAGTAGTAGAGAGTGAGTAGTAGAGAGTAGTAGAGAGTGAGTATTAGAGTGAGTACTAGAGAGTAGTAGAGAGCGAGTAGCAGAGAGCAAGTAGTAGAGAGTGTGTAGTAGAGAGTGAGTAGTAGAGAGTGAGTAGTAGAGAGAGTAGTAGAGAGTGAGAAGTAGAGAGAGTAGTAGAGTAGTAGAGAGTGAGTCGTAGAGTGAGTAGTAGAGGGTAGTTGAGAGTGAGTAGTAGAGAATCAGTAGTGGAGAGTGAGCAGTAGAGAGTAGTAGAGAGTGAGTAGTAGAGAGTGAGTAGTAGAGAGTGAGTAGTAGAGAGTAGTACAGAGTGAGTAGTATAGAGTAGTAGAGAGTGAGTAGTAGAGAGTGAGTAGCAAAGAGAGAGTAGTAGAGAGTGAGTAGTAGAGTAGTAGAGAGTGAGTGGTAGAGAGTAGGAGAGAGTAGTAGAGTGAGTAGTAGAGAATAGTAGAGAGTGAGTAGTAGAGCGAGTAGTAGAGAGTAGTAGAGTAGTAGAGAGTGAGTAGTAGAGAGTGAGTAGCAGAGAGAGTAGTAGAGAGTAGTAGAGAGTGAGTAGTAGAGAGTGAGTAGAAGAGAGTAGTAGAGAGTAGTAGAGAGCGAGTAGTAGAGAGTGAGTAGTAGAGAGTGAGTAGTAGAGAGTAGTAGAGAGTGAGTAGTATAGAGTAGTAGAGAGTGAGTAGTAGAGAGTGAGTAGCAGAGAGAGAGTAGTAGAGAGTGAGTAGTAGAGTAGTAGAGAGTGAGTGGTAGAGAGTAGGAGAGAGTAGTAGAGTGAGTAGTAGAGAATAGTAGAGAGTGAGTAGTAGAGTGAGTAGAAGAAAGTAGTAGAGAGTAGTAGAGAGTGAGTAGTAGAGAGTAGTAGAGAGTGAGTAGTAGAGAGTGAGTAGTAGAGAGTAGTAGAGAGTGAGTAGCAGAGTGAGTAGTAGAGAGTATTAGAGAGAGAGTAGTAGAGAGTGAGCAGTAGAGAGTAGTAGAGAGTGAGTAGTAGAGAGTGGTAGAGAGAGTAGTAGAGAGTGAGTAGTAGAGAGTAGTAGAGAGTGAGTATTAGAGAGTAGTAGAGAGTGAGTAGTAGAGAGTAGTAGAGAGTGAGTAGTAGAGAGTGAGTAGTAGAGAGAGAGTAGTAGAGAGTAGTGGAGTAGTAGAGAGTGAGTAGTAGAGAGTAGTAGAGAGTGAGTATTAGAGTGAGTACTAGAGAGTAGTAGAGAGCGAGTAGCAGAGAGCAAGTAGTAGAGAGTGTGTAGTAGAGAGTGAGTAGTAGAGAGTGAGTAGTAGAGAGAGTAGTAGAGAGTGAGAAGTAGAGAGAGTAGTAGAGTAGTAGAGAGTGAGTCGTAGAGTGAGTAGTAGAGGGTAGTTGAGAGTGAGTAGTAGAGAATCAGTAGTGGAGAGTGAGCAGTAGAGAGTAGTAGAGAGTGAGTAGTAGAGAGTGAGTAGTAGAGAGTGAGTAGTAGAGAGTAGTACAGAGTGAGTAGTATAGAGTAGTAGAGAGTGAGTAGCAAAGAGAGAGTAGTAGAGAGTGAGTAGTAGAGTAGTAGAGAGTGAGTGGTAGAGAGTAGGAGAGAGTAGTAGAGTGAGTAGTAGAGAATAGTAGAGAGTGAGTAGTAGAGCGAGTAGTAGAGAGTAGTAGAGTAGTAGAGAGTGAGTAGTAGAGAGTGAGTAGCAGAGAGAGTAGTAGAGAGTAGTAGAGAGTGAGTAGTAGAGAGTGAGTAGAAGAGAGTAGTAGAGAGTAGTAGAGAGTGAGTAGTAGAGAGTGAGTAGTAGAGAGTGAGTAGTAGAGAGCGAGTAGTAGAGAGTGAGTAGTAGAGAGTGAATAGTAGAGAGTGAGTAGTAGAGAGAGAGTAGTAGAGAGTGAGTAGTAGAGAGTAGTAGAGTGAGTAGTAGAGAGTGAGTAGTAGAGAGTAGTAGAGAGAGAGTAGTAGAGAGTGAGTAGTAGAGAGAGAGTAGTAGAGAGTAGTAGTAGAGAGTAGTAGAGAGAGAGAGTAGTAGAGAGTGTAGTAGAGAGTGAGTAGTAGAGAGTAGTAGCGAGTGAGTAGTAGAGAGTGGTAGAGAGTGAGTAGTAGAGTAGTAGAGAGTGAGTGGTAGAGAGTTGTAGAAAGTAGTAGAGTGAGTAGTAGAGAGTGAGTAGTAGAGAGTGAATAGTAGAGAGTAGTAGAGAGTATGTAGTAGAGAGTAGTAGAGTGTGAGTAGTAGAAAGTGAGTAGTAGAGAGTGAGTAGTAGAGAGTAGTAGCGAGTGAGTAGTAGAGAGTGAGTAGTAGAGTAGTAGAGAGTGAGTAGTTGAGAGTGAGTAGTAGAGAGTGAGTAGTAGAGAGTAGTAGAGTAGTAGAGAGTGAGTAGTAGAGAGTAGTAGAGAGTGAGTAGTAGAGAGTGAGTAGTAGAGAGAGAGTAGTAGTGAGTAGTAGAGAGTCAGTAGTAGAGTAGTAGAGAGTAGTCAGTCAGTGTCAGTCAATGTCAGTCAATGTCAGTCAGTCAGTGTCAGTCAGTCTGTCAGTGTCAGTCAATCAGTGTCAGTCAGTGTCAGTCAATCAGTGTCAGTCAGCCAGTGTCAGTCAATCAGTGTCAGTCAGTCAGTCTCAGTCAATCAGTGTCAGTCAGTGTCATTCAGTGTCAGTCAGTGTCAGTCAGTCAGTGTCAGTCAGTCAGTGTCAGTCAGTCAGTGTCAGCTAGAGCAGCTCTGCTGACCTGGTTCTCTGGCTCTAAAGCAGCTCTGCTGACCTGGTTCTCTCTCTCTAAAGCAGCTCTGCTGACCTGGTTTCTCTGGCTCTACAGCAGGTCTGCTGACCTGGTTCTCGGGCTCTAGAGCAGCTCTGCTGACCTAGTTCTTATGCTACAGAGCAGCTCTGCTGATCTAGTTCTCTGGCTCTACAACAGCTCTGCAGACCTGGTTCTCTGGCTCTAAAGAAGCTCCGTTGACCCAGTTCTATGGCTCTGAAGCAGTTCTGCTGACATGGTTCTCTGGCTCTATAGAAGCTCTGCTGACCTGGTTCTCTCCCTCTAAAGCAGCTCTACTGACCTTGTTTCTCTGGCTCTGCAGCAGCTCTGCTGACCTGGTTCTCTGGCTCTAGAGCAGCTCTGTTGACCTGGTTCTTAGGCTCTAGAGCAGCTCTACTGACCTGGTTCTCTGGCTCTAAAGCAGCTCTGCTGACCTGGTTCTATGGCTCTAAAGCAGCTCTGCTGATTTGGTTCTCTGGCTCTAGAGTAGCTCTGCTGACCTGGTTCTCTGGCTCCAAAGCAGCTCTGCTAACCTGGTTCTCTGGCTCTAAAGCAGCTCTGCTGGCCTGGTTCTCTCCCTCTAAAGCAGCTCTGCTGACCTGGTTTCTCTGGCTCTACAGCAGCACTGCTGACCTGGTTCTCTGACTCTAGAGCAGCTCTGCTGACCTAGTTCTTAGGCTCTAGAGCAGCTCTGCTGACCTGGTCCTCTGGCTCTACAGCAGCTCTGCTGACCTGGTTTTCTGCACTTCACGACGCACGCACCCGACTTCGTGAAAATATATTTAAAAATAATGTAAGTTTCTTATAAGTACAAATATATTATTTTGATGAACATCTTACATAATCTCTTGCCTTAATATGTATATTAAAGACACATACATATCATTTTGGAACATACATTTTTTTTGCGGGAGTCGCGCACCCAGCGCGTCCCAGAACGTATATGATGTCACGCGGGACCTGCAAGCGCGCAAACATCTTGTACCGTCATGCGCATGTGTCGCGAATGCGCGGGAGCAGGAGTCGCAGACTGGTCGCATACCAATCGCTCATATCACGTGATATTAAATGTATATGATGTAACTGAAAAACACGCAGCCGTCGCACAACATACGCGGATCCTTCATGACTTTTCTAAAATGGCGGCTAGAATGCGCGCACCCACCGTGATGTGTACACTTTGAGTGCGCGACTGCGAAAAAAAAATGCATTTTTTTTTAAGAAAATGATATATATATATTAAAATAAAAAATGAAAACAAGAAAATGAATCAATATTTCAGTTTTAATTAAAAAATGTTTTTTTGCAATTTTCAGAAAAATATATGTTATTTAATGGATAAAATATTTATAAATAAACAGTTAAAAAACTGTAGAAAATCAGTACAGAAAAATAGATATAACTACTATCTCACTAAAAAGTTAGCATTTAAAAAACCTTTGAAATTCACTGAAAAAAAACATAGGTTTCAGAGACGTTATAGTTAGAAATTAGCATTTAAAAAACCTTAGAAGTTCACAGAAAAAACTATAGGTTTCAGAGGTGTTATAGTTAGCTGCCCATTTCACTCGTACAAAACCATAGAAATTCCTCCGTTATAGTTAGTTCTGCTAACTATAACTCACGCGCCCGCAATGCACTGCTGATGATGTCACATATTGCATCATTCATGACATGGTCAGTGACATCACTGATGACATCACTGATGACATCTCAAATGACATCACTGATGACATCATCCACTTGACAATCTGATACAACACATCATACACTATTATAACCTTTCATCACTCACTGTAAAATACAGAGTACCATATTTGAAACCATTGACACACCAATACCAGTTACTACATACCCACTCACTGATTCCTAAGTCTACACACACAACTACCCATTCAACAACAGAATCATCTATACATGCAGTCATTAATTAATAGAACACTATCAAATGCACTTATACACATATATAGACATTGACACATCAGCAGTCATCTTAGTCGGTTATGCAGTCATCCTACTCACTCATGAAAAAAATGTATCGCACTTAAATTTACTCACTTACACAATTATCCAACGACACCTCATTTATTCAAACACATAGTAACTCATCGTTAATATGTTAAAAAAGCACCATTACAATTATACACTCATTCATATATTTACTCTCACAATCACTGACTCTTACACAAACTTATTTACATACACCAACTCTCACATACAATGCCTTTTATTATTTTACTTTGTTGAAGATGTACAACTAAACATATATTCGCTCACCAACACACAAATAAATACACTCAGTCACCCAAACAACTGTTTCCACATGCACTCTTAAACCCATACACCTAGTCAATCAACCATTCACACATCTATGCATAGAGTTACACACACCCCATCCAACCACACACAAACTCAGTGTCCCATACAAATACTCACACAACTAATAAATAACTAATATACACACTCATGTAGTTAGTGACCAACTGAGGCAGCATGTTATACAACAACAGAGACAGTGCTGCACACATTCACATAGTTTTGTTACTAATCCATGTATTAAGTGAAACACTTTTAATTACTCACTTAAAAAAACAGTCAGACAGCTACTAAATCCTCCATCCAGACAGTTATATATCCACTCAATCTTCAATACAGATTGGTATATATATAATACATAATTAAATTTCAAACTAAACCACATTCAGTGGATGATGTCATCAGTGATGTCATCAGTGATGTCATTTGAGATGTCATCAGTGATGTCATCAGTGATGTCACTGACCATGTCATGAATGATGCAATATGTGACATCATCAGCAGTGCATTGCGGGCGCGTGAGTTATAGTTAGCAGAACTAACTATAACGGAGGAATTTCTATGGTTTTGTACAAGTGAAATGGGCAGCTAACTATAACACCCCTGAAACCTATGGTTTTTTCTGTGAATATATATATATATGTCTGTATATATACGTTGTGAAATAATTCATTCAAATATTGAAATTACATTATATAACATGTGCCAATAATATTTTAAAATATTACTTAGCCTATATTTATTTAAAGAACAGTATTCTCATCTTGTTTATACAATATTCCCTTCACAATATGTTTGACACAATGTTTTTGTCATTCCTATCATAAGAATAGGAAGACGATGTTATGTAAACCGCATTTTTACCTCAAAATATATGTGCCTCAATATCTTTGTGCACAATATTTATTCATACAACTTTTAAGCATCTCCACTTCTTAGATCATCTGAGGGACTTCGGTATTGAAGCCAAAGCATTGGAATAGTTTTGGAGCTTATTGTTGGAAAGACATTTTCAAGTTCCAATGGGAACACATTCCTCCTGAGCCTACACCCTGCACTGTGGGGTTCCTCAGGGTCCTATATTGCCCCACTGTTATTCAATATTTATCCGTCTCCATAGGCTAATGTGATCCAATCTAATGAGTTTGATCTTTATATGCTTGCCAATACCACACAGATCACATGAAAGATCTTTAATAATCTATGTGACACAAGTACTAAACTTTGTACCTGTTGTCGTGGGTCAAATTCTGAAAGGTCAATCATTATAAAACTGAATGGGAGCAAGGCGGAGATTCTCTGCCCTATGAGGCCTGCTCCTTTTTAGAGTCTTCCAGCCTGGCCTGCGTCTTTGGTCCAGAATCCAAGACATGTTCCATGTTTGACAAATCATTGAGTCATGCCAGATTCAACATTAACCTTGCATGATCAGGTTACATCTTTAAACAAGTCTGGCCTCTTTCAGCTGTACATCAGGAAGAGAATTATGTGCCTAGTGTCTTTCTCAGATAAAGTGATGATTTTAAGCACATTTATATCAGCTAGGCTGGATTGTTGTAAAAATGAAAAATATATATGTAACAACAATGAAAGAGTAAGAAAAACCGAGAAAAAAGCAAGATACAGTTCATTCTACAAAATCTCTAAGGTATGTTGGTCTTTTAATGACTCTATTACTCTTCCTTTGCACCACTTGACCTCCCTGATGATTATTGAGAGCAGATCAGTTGTCAAATCTTTGGACATTAATTCACCATAGTGTTTAATAACAAGAACTTCTTTGGAAGCAGGAACAACTACCACTCTGCTTTTGTTCAAGATGCACCCATAATGTGTTTTTACACCATTTAAAAAACATTTTACTACTTCACACCTCCTGGTGAACTTAGACCAATCTGCACACCCTTTTGGCGCTTTCACCTTTACAAAATCACCCACTTTAACTGACACACTTTTCACTTTTTTTGACAAATCAAATGTCTCTTTGAGCTTCTTCTGTGCAGCTATCTCTTTGTTTCTCCACTCATCCACTGTGTTGTCCACACACCCTTTTGACCAATGCATCGAACCAGGATTTGCCCTGGTGCAAGGTGCCCTATTTTGAACAATTCAAATGGGGATTCCCCTGGTTGTGTGTGGTGACATGGGATACCCAGATAACCTCTTGGAAAATTCATTCTTCCATTCTAAATTGTTGACCCTTGCCAATTGAATGACTTCCTTAAGTGTTTTGATAACCCTCTCGATAGCTCCATTGGTCTCAAGATGATACAAGGAAGAATTTTTGTGAACAATACCACAACCTGTCAAAACAATTCCCATTTCTCGTGAACGAAACTGTACCCTATTGTCCTTTGAAATGTAACGTGGAAATCTTTCCTGTCTAAAAATGTTTTCCAAAAATTTTATCACAGTAGAGGAAGAAATGTCATGGACACACGACACTTCCACCCATCTGGAGTACAGATCCATAAGAACTAGAACATAGGGTGTGGCATGCTCTCCTCTCACTGGTCCCATAATATCCATCATTATCTACTCCCATTGATATTTTGGAAGTGTTACTACAGACCATGGGCATCTGACTGGTTTTCAACCCTTTATCACAACAAATGCAATCCGTGCAATCCCTGACCATGTGTTCCACATCATGATCAAAGCAAAGGGCACCAAAAATCTCTGCGGTCTCCCTTTTGTTTGTTGTGGCCTTCATGATCTAGTTGTAAAAACCTTGCTCTCAACTTCTCAGGTGGACTTAATCCTGTACCTCTCAATAAAAATCCTTTATTCACCGCAAGTTCATCCACAATTTTCTCCCATCCTCCCTCACAATCTTTGAGCTCCGTTCTACTCCTTCTTCCCAAACTGACTATATTGCTAACCTTACACAAGATTTCATTTTTCTGCAGCTCAGTTAATCACTCTTCTTCACCAATGGTATCTTCTGTCACTTCACACACACTCACTCCCTCTTCCTCATCCAGCTCATCACCACAGTCAATTTGTGAGTCAGACATATCCACAAGTCTAGAGAAACAATCAGCTGAATAGTTGCTTGGTCCTGGAACGTACTAAACAGTAAAAGAAGAATCTTGCAAACCCACACCCCATCTCCGTATGCCAGACAAAATTGAATCAAGACCTTTCTTGGTCAAAACCTAAACTAAAGGTCGATGTTCTGTCTGTACACCAAATTTAATACCCCAAAGAAATTGTTTAAATCCCATAACAGACCAAAACACAGCTAAAGATTCTCGCTCAATGACAGAATAGTTATGTTCTGCACCTCTGAGAGTTCTTGAAATGCATGCAATTAAATTATCCTTGCCATCTTTCATTTACATAAGTAGTGCTCCCAACCCTTTTCCACTGGCATCATAAACAATCTTGGTGTCACACGCAGCTTCTAAAGACTGAAGAGATGGAGCATTGCTCAACTCATGTTTAACTTGCAAATGCTTAAGAGCATTCAATTCCCCACACAAAATCAGATTTTTTTAACAGTTTCTTGATAATAAATGTCTTACTTGGAAAGACTTTGATGAAACGACTATAATATTCAATCACTCCCAGAAAAGAAGAAAGCTCCTCCTTGGATTTGGGTTCCTGCAGAGCTTTAATTGTGTCCACGAGTTCATTTTTTGGTCTAAAGAATTGCCTTCGTATCCTAAGTAACTGACTTCACTAACCCCAAACTTGCACTTGTCAGCTTTCAGTGTCAGACCTGCCACTTGAGGTTTGTGTAACACTTCACAAACTCGCTTATCATGCTCTTCATTGTTAGATCCAAAAATAATGATGTCATCCTGATAGCATTTCACGCCAATTTGATCTTTCATGATGCCCGACATAATCCTTTGAAAAAGTGCTGCGGCAGAAATTAAACCAAACAGCATGCTCTTGAAATGTAAGATGACAAAACGAGTTGTAAAAGCAGTGAGATCTTGCGAGCACTCATGTAATTCAATCTGGTGATGTTAGATTTGGGGGTCTCCAGTTGGCATAGGTAGGTACCTGTGACAAATAGGGACCCTTGCGTCTATTCAGGGTAAGGGGGTACACTCTTAAAATAACCCCTGCTCACCCCCTTGGTAGCTTGGCACGAGCAGACAGGCTTATCTCAGAGGCAGTGTGTAAAGCATTTGTGAACACATACAGTAATCAAGTGACAACACTACAGATGGACACCACACAAGTTTTATATCAAAAATAAGTATTCTTTATATAGACTTATCACAAGACCACAAACTGCAAAAATCCACAATACTGTTACTTTAAAATGGTAGAATTTAGCTTAGTTCTCTTAAGATGGTAAATGCGACACTCAGAGTTCAATGTACCTTAGATGCGACACGCAGGGCAACGAAAGTGTTGCAAAGACGGTGATGCGTTGAAGATCGGGTGCAAATAAACAAAGATGACGCTTTCTCCTTGAAGCGACACGCTTCCCGGTGATCCCCTTCTCCGGTGATGCGAGATATTTCCTCACGATGCGAGCCGCGACAGGCCCTGCGACACGCTTCCCAGTGATGCGGCGGCATCTGTGGCGATGTCGATCCTCTCCCTGGCGATGTGAGTTGCTTCCACAACGATGCAAGCCGCGACAGGCCCTGCGACACTCTTCCCGGTGATGTGGCGGCGTCTGCTGTGACGTCGATCCTCTTCCCCTGAGATGAGCCCCGACAGGCCCTGCGACACGCTTCCCAGTGATGCGGCAGCGTCTGCTGCGACATCGATCCTCTTCTCCTGGCAATGCAAGGCACTTCGGTGAACCTGCGTTGACTCAATGATTCTTCTACGACACGCTTCCAAGTGGTGCGGCGGTGTCAGCTGCAACGTCGATCCTCTTCTCCGGCGATGCAAGGCGCTTCGTGTTGTGTAGCAGTAGCGGCAGTTCGGCGACACGCTTCTTGTTCTCGAGTCACGCTTCCAGCTCCTTGCGACACGCAAGTCCTCAAAATGTCCAGCACAACTGCAGGCACTTCAAAAGAACTCTTGGGGAGCTGGTGGGTGAAGTCTGTTGTCCCTGAGACTGCAGCAGGAGGCAAGCTCTTTTCCAAGCCCTTGGAGATCCTTCACAAGTTGAATGAAAATGCACACAAAGTCCTTTCTCCTTTCTTTGGCAGTCAGGCAACCACTGCAGGCCAATCCCCCAAGCAGCACTTCAGCTTAGGGATAGTCTCTCCTAGGTTTCTTATGGTTCCACTCCTCAGCAAAGGTTTCTTCTTGTTTCCCAAAGTGATCTAAAGTTCTTGGGTTTGGGTCCCAATATTTATACCAAGTTTTTCTTTGTTCTCGGCCTTTGCCTAGTCCAAACCAGTTCTGGTCAGTCCTGGAGCACTTTGTTTACATGACTCCTTCTTTTCTTTCAGAGTGCAGGGCAGAGACATCAGACACACCACAGGAGGTGGAGCCAGCATTGTGGAGGGAAGGCCCTATTCAGGTTCCAGGTGCAACTCCTCCCACCCATCTAGATGCAGATCTCTCTATTCAGCCCTGTGCTGACTCACCCTGTCTCCTGGAATCCCCCAGCCCCTGTCACTCAAACTCCAGACAAGGAATACACAGCCTAGCAGAGGCAAGTTTGGATGGTTAGACAAGAAAATACCTACTTTCTAAAAGTGGTATTTTCAAACACAGAATATTAAAACCAACATCACTAAAATATGGATTTTATCATTCTGAGTTCAGGCATACTAAATTCGAATTTCTACCATGTTTCCTGAGTCAGGTAGGATTATAAAATGTAATAATTAAACTGCCTACTCTGGCCTATGGAGAACACGTAGCCTTGCAATAGTGAAAAATGAAAATGGCTGTAATTTACTATTCTATTAGAACATGACACACACACCAGGGCATTTCCTACCTTACACTTACAATGCACCCTGCCCTTGGGCCTACCATAGGGGTGTCTGATATGAAGAAAAGGGAAGGTTTAGGGACTGGCAAGTGGGTGCACTTGCCCAGTCAGCATGACAGTACCAGAATGCATGAAGGTTCTGTAATGACAGGCCTCAGACACAATTTTACAGGCTCCTTCTGTTGGTGGCACAACCAGTGCTGCAAGCCCAAAGCATCTAACACCAGCAAAAACACACGAGGCAACAGCAAAAATGGAAGGGAGACCCACGCCAAGGTGCCAGGTCTAACAGGTGGTAAGAAGACATTAGAGCTAGCGTGCTAAATAATTTTGCACCAGTTAAAGTCGTGATCATATCCTTGATGTTAGGCAAAGGAAATCTGTCAACAACAACATCCCTGTTTAGTACCCTCAAATCCATACAAAGGCGAATGTCACTATTCCCTTTGCGAGCAACAACAATGGGAGACAACCATTCCATTGCTTCAACTACATCAATGACCCCACACTCTACCAATCTCTTGAGTTCATTAGCTGCTGCCGTTTGTAAATGTATGGGAATCCTTCTTACTTTAGCCACCGCTGGAGTTGCATATTGTCTTAGTTTGATTCTGTGTTTATAGACAACTAGCTTACCAAGTTTGTTTTGAAACAACTCATTGAATTCCTTCATAAATTTGTGCTGACCACATTCAATCTTATCAATTTGCACTTGTGGAATTTTATTTGGATACAAACCAACTCCCAACTCCTTCTGATGGCCCCAACCCAAGAAAACATCACCATGACAAGAAACATATATCTTCCCAAATGTATATTTCCCACACACACCAATGAAATACCCTACCATATCTATCTTGCATCCACCATAACCTCCAGGTTGTATGTCAATTTTAGTTAGTGTCTTTTTGTTGGAAAACATCCATAAGAACATTTGCTCAGATATAATAGTGATACATGAACACAAGTCAAATGTCATCAAAATCTCCTTACCATCAATGTTTACAACTTCAGAAGGAGACAATTTGCCAGACACCTCACCTAGAGTTGTGAACAACGAAACATTGGAATGTTGGAGCTCCGGGCTCATACCAGCCATTATAAGCCTGAGCACTCCATTGTTTTCAATGGAGCTTCCAACATTCCAATGTTCTAATATACCATATATTATGCAATTTTTTTTTATATTATGATTTTATTTTATTTTGTTTTGATATTAGGTATTTACAAGTTTTGTATAAAATATTTAGGAGGTGGAATGCTATTTGTAGTCCCTGCAAAGTCCAACACTTTCCCTACTATTGCATAAACTGGAGTGGAAATAGTAGGTCTAACCCCTCCGGACTTCAACACTTTCTTTAGTTTTGCTTAGACTGATGTGGCAATAGTAACTCTAAACCCATCCGGCATCCAACACTTTCCCCACTTATAGTGAGTGGAGTTAGAATATTTAATATAACCCCTGTGGGTTCTAACAATTTTTCCACTTGTTGCTTCGACTAGAGTGGGAATAGTAAATATAACTTCTCCGGAGTGCAAAACGTTTGCTACTGTGGCTTAGACTGGAGTGGGAATAGTAAATTGAACTCTTTCAGAGTGCAACACTTTCCCTGCTCTATTTTTTGTATGTTTAATGTTTGTTGTAGGCAGGAAAATAAATGCAATTTAAATTCTTTTTAGGTTTTATTTTAAGTTTATTATATATTTTTATACTATAGCCTTATAGCCCGCCGTAGCGGGCTATACCGGCTATTAAAGGCCCGCTGCAGCGTTAAAGGCCCGAGCCGAAGGCGAGGGAGTTTAACAAGGCAGCGGGACTTTAATAGCGGTTTAGCCCTGCTCCAAAGGGCTATAAGGCTATTAGAACATTCTGCCACTAGAGGGCAGAATGTTCTACCAAATTAAACAAAGGCTTCTCGGAGCTTGAGGGGATTTAAATCCCCTCGAGCTTCGAGAGGCTTTTGTAAATCATTGGAATGTTGCTCTGCGGGCCTTTACCGGCCGTAGAAGCAGGGAGCACTCCATTGTCTACAATGGAGCTCTCGACATTCCAATGTTCTAATATATATTATGTAATTTTTGTTTATGATATGATTTTATTTTTCTGCAATGAGGTATTTACATGATGTCTACAAAATGATTAAGAGGTAGAATGCTAATTTTAGTCTCTCCAAAGTCCAACATTTTACCCCACTGTTAGTTGGTCTGGAGTGGGAATAAAAGCAATCTAACCCTTCTGGAGTACAACACTATCTTTAGTGTTGGTTAGACTGTAGTGGGAATAGTACATGGAACCCTTCCAGGGTCCAAACACTTTCCCAGGTGTTACTTAGGGCCTTAATATGAGTATGGCAGTCCACGGACCACCAGACTCACGGTGGCGGTCTCCCGACTGCCCTATTACGACAGGGGGGCGATAGGGCCACACTGGGATCACCGCAACCACCAGGGAACCGCTATTCCCTGGAAATTGCACAGCAGTCCTGAAGCCGAAATATGCTTGGTGAAGCAATTATAAGTTTCCTCACCACTACACTATTCATTGCGATGCGACCGCCATTAAAAGTGTGGTGTTGAGGAAACAAAGGGGGCCTCACTTAATGAGATGCGCACAGGAGGACATAACATATGCCCCTCTGTGTGCATGCACACCAGTACCTGCATGGCATGGGCTTGAGCAGTCCATGCTGTGCAGGTACTGCCTTTGACATTATAATTGCAGGGCCTATTTCATCAGCACCGCTGTGGGAACGCCAAAGAACCACCCGCCAGACAGGAGAAAACTCCACAACTGTCGGGCGGTTTCTACACAGTTTTGGCGGTGTGGGGGCTAGGTGGTCCTGCTCCCACACTGCTAATTTCATAATAACAATAGGTAATTGGCCAGCAAGGAATTTTCTTTAGATGAACTTAGTCATACATTTCATGTACAATCTATTCATTGCTAGCTCCTCTCAGTAGCTTGCACTAATTGTTTAAGACTTTACTTATTTAAGTTAGAATGAATCTCTTATGGATGCTTTTCAAATGGGTGTACATTTTTCAAAAGTCAAATTTTATAACAAAAAAATATTTATTGAAGGGTACCAAAGACTAAAACACCACAAAATGACTGAGGTTTACAAATGAATCGTTTTTTCTAACACCTCATAGTCACTGATCTGAACATCTATTCCAGACAAAACATATAGAAGGAAAATTAAACCGATTGACACAAAGAGCAATTCCTTCTGGGAGGGGAAACACAGAGGAAATAGATGGGGTTGCTGACGTTTTGGTCTATTTGGTGCAGTCATCCGTTAGACCATCTTCAGGACGATGAGTTTAAGTGTTGAATGTCCCTTTAGAAAATTCCATTGATAATTACTAGAGGTGAACTGGATCCATATTAGATTCCAGCTATTTCGCTCTCCGACATCAGAAGAGAGGCTATTGAAAAGCCGTCTTGATTTATGGACCAGTGCAATTTTAGTGATCCAAAAGAAGTAATCCAGGCAGATATACTTCCTTCCGTGCCTGCAACGGTCTATTAATTGAAGGGGTGTTGATCCTCTAACGCGCCGCTGTCCCTGCAGTCCCCGTCTGCATCCATAAAACAAGACAGCTTTTTCCTTCTGTATGTATTATTTGGAATAGATGTTCAGATCAGTGACTATGAGGTATTAGAAACAATTATTCATTTGTAAACATCTGTCATTGTGTGGTGTTTTAGTCTTTTGTACCCTTCAAGTCCTTTATCTCCGCTTTACTCAACGCACTTGGTTTGTCAAACAATTTGAGGCAGCTAAGTGACTCCAAATTGAATTTAATGTATCGAAACCATGGGATAGACATGGCTTTGTCAAGAGACAAACAGTCTTGAATAATAAGTTGAATTAAATTCGGAGGTTGCTGTGCCCAAATTCTCAACCAACCTAATAATGGAGCCACAGAAATTTGATCAATAAGATAGCCTGCCCCCAGGTCTTCGTGTATATTAAAAATAGGAGCAGATGGGGGGAGTGACAACATTTTCCGAAAAAAAAGCATTTTCTACTGTTTGGATTTCAGTCGTAGCCTTGTAACCCTATACCTCGCTACCATATAGGGCCATAGGAACACACTTAGCTCTATATATCTTCATAAGAGCGGGTAGGGGTTTACACCCCAAACGTTTTGCAAAGCCCAACAGCGCTCCTGTCGCCCTAGCAAGAATTTTCTTTTTCTGGGCGCGTTGCATGACCCAAGATCTCCGGTCATCAAAGACAATCCCCAAATATGGGAAGGTCTGCACTTTTGTGAGCTCCTGCCCATTACAGTAGAATTTAGCCTTTTTCGCCCTCCCACAACCAATTGACATAGATTCATTCTGACTTAAATAAGTAACTTTAGTTCTTAAACAATTAGTGCAAGCTACTGAGAGGAGCTAGCAATGAATACATTGTACATGAAATGTCTGACTAAGTGCATCTAAAGAAAATCCCTTGCAGGCACAATTCCCTATGGCTATATACACTACCCAAGACTCCAAGGGTCGATTGGGTTCCTTACTTTTCTTTAATCTCATAATAAGGCACTTAAAATGGAGTGGGAAGAGTAAATCAAACCCCTCCGGCGTCCAACACTTTCCGTGCAGTTACTTTGACTGGAGTGGAAATAGCAACTCTAATCCCGCTGAAGTCCAACACTTACTCTACTGTTTATTAGGATGGAGTGGAATTTGTAAATTAAGCTCTTGCAGAGGTACATACTTCATGTGATGTTTGTTAAACAGTATTTATAGTAATTATTTTTTTGTATTGAGTTTTAAAATTGTATGATTATATTTTTGTAATAATTTGTATTTTATTACTTCTGGAAAAAATGTGTTGTTTTTTTAAATATAATTTTCTATATTCATTATATTATCAAATTATTTCATATATTTCGTTATATTTTTTTTTGTAATTGTTCTTACTGCTAAAATTATTAATTGCATATTTGCAATTTAAATATGTTGATAACAGTTTTAATGTATATAAATATATATAAAACTCAATATACTTACCTTGTTCTGGATGATATTCTATCTTATGATATTCTTGACCCAATATTTTTATCATTCTAATAAGTATAGATCAACAATATTAAGGTAAACTATATTTCAACACGATATTTATCTGCCTCAATATTTTTGTGCACAAATTTTGTCATACAACCATGGCTTGTGTTCAAGCAGAAAAAAAAGTAGTCTAAGAAAGCACATGGTACCAGAAGATGATCCAAAATCCATCTTAATGCTCAATGGAGATCTTTGAGAACTCTCATCAGCTGAAGAAGACACAGACATTGCGCAATCTTAGATCAGAATTCTCCATTTTGGGATCCTCCTTTGACTTTCCGTTTGACTTTCTCCAGTTCTGCAATTTTAAACCCATTCTCTTGCACACGCGTCACAATGTTAGACTTCCTGAAAGACATTACAACCATGGACTGAAATTTATGAGTTGCTGTTTAAGCAATTGAGTGATGTAGATATGTAGAGAATGTCACCTGTGTCCAGGAAAAACACTAATCAGAGGTTGGGGTGGGCCCAACAGCCACGGCCAGGAAATAGGAGATTGAAGGCCAGCGAGTCATGCTCGGGCACGGTGGATCACCTCTTACCTAACCTGACATGCTTCTGTTCTTTACTTGTACATAGTTGGCAATAAGGAAGGCTACCTGCAGTTTACTACATGCTACTTAAGTTTCTGAGACCACATTCTGTTGCAGTATAAAATTATAATTTTTGCAGGATCGCAAGTTATTCATTCAGAGTTTTTTTCATGTTTGTTTTATTAAAAGAAATAATAAATGTAACATTTTGTCTCATCCAGCTTCAAGCACACACAGCATAAAATTCTAGAGTACACAAACATATATTCAAAATCACCACAATCTGTATTCCAATAATCTTTTTAATTATTCTGCCTACTGGCCTCTTCTTTCTTTTCAACCTTAAAGCCAGCACGTGTTCCGCTGCTCGATTCCCAGTGTTGTGCAGAATGCCTTGGTTTTGAGTGTACTCGCTCATACTGTGGAGAGTAACAGATGGCTTTTGACTGGTAACAAAGAGGCTATCTCTGTAAGAGGAGACACCACTTGGCATTTATTTCTGGATGAATCTACAACATAGGGATAAGAACTCATGGTTGTATATATTGGTAACGGCTTGGAGGATTTTACCATTTATTTTATCCAGGACGGAAGTACAACTGGCAGGAAGGCGCAATCATAGAACTTACACTGCTTTGATCTTACAGCCCTGAGGAAGTCATGGGGTACACCCCATAAACGCCGAAACACGTGTTGGATTAAAGGCTAAAAAGAAAGAAGAGGCCGGCAGGCTGAATAGTTAAAATGATCATTGGTTTACAGATTGGGATATATGTGTGTGTACTCTAGAATGTAATGCAGCGAGTGCTTGAAGCTGGAATGTGATATATACAGTGGTCTTTCTTCACTCAAATTGGGGAGTTGGGTGAATCTTCCTACCTCTTGGAGCAGCCTAACAGAACTCAGCTAGATATTGTTTGGGATCCTGGAGTGAGCGCCAGATCCCTATTTCATCACCCTTCACGAGGCTAATGGACATATGTACAAGCCCCTATCGTCACCACAACGTTACTTTTATGGACGTTGTGGTGGCGATAGGGGCTGCGCCTTATGTACAAGGAAGCGCTAAGCCACTTTAAGTGGATTAACGCTCCTTGTACATAAGACACCCTTTCACGCTAAGGTTAGCATGAAACGGGCGTGCAATGGGTGTTGTGGTGGGCGTTCCACCGCAACACCCATTGTATTTGACGCTGCCCCCTATGTACAAGGGTGGCATACATAGGAAGCAGCGCCAAAATTAAGACCAGTAAAATCCTGGTCTTAAGTTGGCGGAACGAGGAGAAATGCATTTTTTATCCTCGTTTTTGCTCTTCCATGTGTGCTTCCTTGTGCAGCACACATGGAAAAAGCAAAATGCCATGGTTTGTTCATGTACAGTAGGGTGTCCTTCCTGTACATGAACAACCCTTTTAAAGAAATGCCATTTTGTAACTTTCATGTGTGCTGCATGAAGCAGCACACATGAAAGTTACAAAATGGCATTTTAGGATAGTTTATGTGCAGGAAGGGACACCTTCCTACACATAACCAATCCTCCACTGCACGCAGACATCCTTTCACTCTGGTGCAAGGGTACCTGCGTTGGCGCTAAGATGTTAAACTTAGTGCCATCGCAGGGGGAAACGCAACGCTGCACCACATTCTTGTAAATATGGTGCAGCCTTGAATTTCCGAAGTGGTGGAGTGTGTTGTTAAGTCAAGGAGGCTAACGACACAGGGGCGGCTCCTCCATTAGGGTGGAGGAGTGACGCCTCACTGCTTTCTCACAGTGCGTGAAGCAGAAACATAAAATTGTATTTTTAATACCATTTTATGTTTCTGCTTCTCGTGCTGCGAGAAAGCAGAAGACAGGGTTATGCCTGGTGGGGGCGGGCGGGAGGGTATGCCTGGTTGAGGGCGGGCGGGTGGAAGGGTCGGGGACAGCGCCGCACGGGTGGGGGCCGGTTTTGGGCCCCTGGCGGCCGGTTTTGTTACAGGGCCGTTTTTGCAGATGTTTTTGCAGCATAGCTGCAAAATCGGCCCTGTAACAAAAACGGCCAAAAACCGGCCCTGGAAAAGAGCTCGGTGGCACGCCCAACCCCCCCGGGGGGCTGGCCGAGCACTTTGCCAGGGCCGGTTCTGGTTCCCAGTCCGACCCTGGTCGGGGAAGAGAGGCTTGCACCACTCTGA
This sequence comes from Triturus cristatus, assembly GCF_964204655.1. Taxonomy (NCBI): domain Eukaryota; kingdom Metazoa; phylum Chordata; class Amphibia; order Caudata; family Salamandridae; genus Triturus; species Triturus cristatus. Next base: position 1,107,477,740 of record NC_140582.1, on the reverse strand, counting down.
GTATCCTGACTGTTTGCTCGGCCCTGGAGCCAACCAAAGCAATCATGCGCATTCTACATTTTCTCTATGTAGGCTGCATTCAGCCTACATAGAGAAAATGGCTTCTCTATAGGTGCCCGGCTGGGCGCTGTTCGCGACTCTCCACCAATCACAACGCTGCCATTTCAGCGTTGTGATTGGCTTACAGGAGGGGAGGGAGTATGCCTGTTCCTGTACAGGTGAACGCAGAACCCGGCCCAGGACCAGAGGTGGCACAGGACCCGGTCAGGTAGGTTAACTTCTTTTTCTTTTTATTTTACCGCCCCCCTGCCCGCGGTAACCCCTGCGCAACCCCTCCCACCTGCGAGTATTGCGAGCCGCGACTGTCATGACACGCTCCGCCACTTCATTGTACATATCCGTGTATTCGTGGATCCTCGCAGAGAATTATAAATGTCAATGCATGGTCATTCTTGTAACGAAAAAGATAGGCATTCTCTCGCGCTCCGGCTGCCTTCTGTTGACATACCTCAAAATATTGTGCAAATCAAATCGCTCTTCGACTTATCCCCCACCTGCAGAGAGACCAACTGGCTCGTCTCTTATGCAGTGAGTCGGCAGCTTATCCGTGACCCTGCCTGAATAAATGTGTTCACGGCTGCCGTTTATCACGTCGGTGACGCGAGCAAACCCATTCTGCACGGCGGGGCTCCACACACGAGCGCCGGTGTTGCAAGAAGTTTTCAAAGTAGATTTAAAAAAACAAAATACTGAAATGTAGTTAGATTCTGCTTGGAATATAGTTGAACGTCTTGAAAGTGCTCTGTGACGGGCAAGCACAAAGTGTGCCACCCAGGCACATATGTCATGATGAAAAATCTATCATCAGCAGATTTTGTCACGATGATGAAAGGCGCGAGGAAGAAATATTTCAAGAACAAATACCTCTGAGAAAGAACAGCCAAAAGCAAAACACTGCACCAGTCAATTCCAGAGATATAAAGAGCACCGAGAACACGCTGCCCGGGATATGTTCCTGACTCATTTGAAGGCATAAATAAATAGGTCCCCAGGCAGCGGCTGAGAAAGAAGAGACAGAAATATTGCACTTCAGAATAATTTGTAGTGTGCGCTGCCAAATGGCTTATTCCGAAGCACGCTGAACACCTATTACCTGCTTTACCAAAGAGCGATACTGCAAAATGGCCACTTAATGCGCTGCAAAATGGAGCTCTCGGTGCCAAACAGCCACAGAACGTTTTCAGTACCAAAGGAAACTCAAGCGGATTTATGGCGGCTCGCCAACAGGTGTTCCGTCTCATTCCTAATTGGAGATTTCCTGCTATTGGAATTAAAATATAGACAAGGCTTGCAGTACTGGCTTTCCTAAAGTGAAATGTAGTTTGTCATATACAAGCGGTGGGTGACGTGCTTTGTGTCTGCACACACTTCACCTGTAACAAAAATAATGGTCCTAGTCAAATATATACTGTAAGAATGCATTTGTCTCACTCCCTCAACAAGAGGGGCCCGGTTTTAAAACATTTTCCATGCCTAAGCTTCCCTATTTCCAGCAACAACGTCATTTGTCACGGCACATTCAATTCATGCGTCAGAAGTGACTGGGTCATTTTTTTCTTCTCTGACTAATGGGTCTTAATCACACTTAGTATCATCGAATAGGGTGGAGTTTCCATGTCAGCAAAGAAACAAATGGCTTCTGGTTTGTGTGTGGCTCTCAAGGAGCACACCAGCAAAAACTATGAGCGCCCGCCCCCCCCCCCCCCCCCCTGCCTGGAGTACACCTGTACATGCATGGGCGTCAAAGGAAGGAGCAGAATTGCTTTGTGCATGGGAATTTAGAGACACATCAATTTTAGCGGGGTCAAGAGGAAGGAGTTTTCCGGGATGGTGAGAATATTCCGCAAATGAAAAAGTGTGTTCTTAAATTCAAATAATCTTTAGCAGTACACGTCAACATCGGAAATGTACATTTTATGCATTTTCATTTAGAAGTAGTAGCAACATTATATGACTTACCCTGGAATTCTTTATACATTTCGTCAAATTCAGTAATGCCCTCCCCATATATGCATATGCCTTTGGGTTGCTATACAAAGTAAGAACTACGACTGACTACTAGTTTAGCACTTATAATCCCAAAGTCTCATAGTTAGTATTCGGATCCTGTGCACAATGCTTCCGGAGTGCGTCGTAGAGCAACCCCACTGAAGGTCAGATACAGATGAAAAAAACAAAAGTGGAAGGTGCACCAGTCAGGAGCAGTCCAAAACAAATCGGTATCTTTAGTTATATCCTTTATTTTCTTACAGATACTCAGCAAACGCGTTTCGTTCCACACTGGAACTTCTTCAAGGCTGCAAATAATTGACATGACAACATAGAAAAACATTTATAATATATGGACAACAAACATATATGACTTAAGACAAAACTGTCGTATGATACAAACAATTTTACGAATATTTAAAAATCTCACAACCACAGAAATCAGAAAAGACATAAAAACCAATCATAAAGAATAATAAACATGTATATATACAATCTCAGACAATGAGCAAATGAAACATGAATGACAGAACATGGGTATTGGATAACATATCCGATCAAATTTATAAAAAACAGTGTAGCAGTATAGCTATAAGCAAAAAGTGTGTATGGGTTTCAATAAGTGTTTAGTCCTAAATAATCCGATTAGCAAGAGCATATAAGAGATACAGACCTGAGGCAAGATAGGTCCATAGTGTCTTGTGGTGTTAACACAAGATACAAATTAATGGAAACAACAAGGGAAATAGGGTAAGAGTACCGAAAGAGACAAGATAAGAAAAGGGGAATCCAAAACTCACCAAATGCAAGTCTCAGTGCCCAGCGGATAAGGCAATGCAATGTGTCTTAATCCCACATTCATCAATAGAGTTCAAAGTAAGTAATCTGATAAAAAGATGAATATAAATATATAAATATATTTAAAAGCAACCATAAGTATTGCTATATGTCAATCTCGAAAGAAAAAGAGGCACGAACGGTTGTCTAATCAATATTCAAAAGATTATTAAAGTCCTATATTGAATCCTGTATCTGTAAACACACACAATAAATATAAAAGTGTGCAAAGTCATAAACCTTTTGATAAAATGGATGGTAATTAATGAGAACAAGGACTTACCCTCCAAAGTAGATGACATATGACTTGTAATGAGGTGATCTTGGGTTGCCAGCGCTGTACGTATAAATTTAACTTGCGCTCCACACAAAGAACCAGAATTAAAAGGGTTCCAATAATCTAAGAAATATTAAATGAAAATATAACCCACTAGGTATTAATGCAACCTCAAGTAGTACATAGCATATCGCATGAATAAAGTGCAAACTGGGCAATTAGGTGACAACTACGACCCCAATCGTATGGGATACACATAATTTATTCGCAAATCAAGCTTGTCGTGACCATAAAGGAACGGCTTAATCTCTAGTTTTCCTGGAAGGGTATCTAAGGGGAACCAAGGCGGTGTTAATATGAAAAATCGCCATGCAGGAATGCACGGCTGCATGTATAGCAGTGCAACAACGGATGGAAGCTCGTCGTACCATGACGGCAGCGTGTTAGAGAAAAGACCACACTTTGAGAAGTAAATCACTACTCCCATTGCTAGTCAATGACAAGGTAGTCCAATGAGCAGGGGCGAACAAACATCTAAGCTGGAGCCACTCTAGGTGGCGCCGTAATCTAGTATGTAGTCCGAATAATAACAAAAGCAAATATAACGCTAATCGAGACACTGATTACCACTTAGTAATCAGTCTTGTCCACAGTATTTCACTTATTAATGTAGTTGACGACAAGCATGTAGCATACAAATACCAGCACATGATCAGAAAAAGAGCACGAAAATAGCGATCCGTAAGTAAGGAATCACTGTAAATAATATAATATAGGGTACTTATATATAAAGTAGATCGCCACCAAGCATGCAGGAGGGTAACAGACGCACGCGAAGTACATACCTAGGAAGTCCCATGATACGAAAGGCAGAAGTGTGCCACCAATCAGTCCTAGACGTAACCCAAACATGTTTTGAAGACTTAAGGAAAAAACGCGCGAATCGAAATCTGAGGTCACGTGATGCACAACGCCTAAGGCAAAGAAAGCGAAAGAGGACAATAAATATAGTCGCCATGGTGGAAAGGTATGAACCACCAACATGATCTGTCCACATACAGTACAAAGGGGCGGAGAAGTATACCAACGTCACCTTCTATGCAACGTCATGGTAGAAAGGTACAAATCACCAACATAGTCATACACGTTAAGAAAAGGGGAAATACCGACGTTACCTGTAATACAGCGTGATCCTCGCATTACATAGCGTACGAGTAACACAAAAATCCATGTGAACCAAACAATATAACTAGAAAGCCCCACAGCACGTCATCAAACGTTGAAAGAAACGTGCAATGTGGGAACAACCACCTCACCACCATAAAAAATAACGGGGAGTCTAATATAAAACCATCACAATGATGGAAAGATGTGAAACCCCATCATTGATCAATTTAAACTTGGTGGCGCGGGTAGAAGAGGCTAAGGGCAAGGCATAAGATATAAGAAGGCCCTACTTAACCATTTTATGTAAATAAAGGAGACATGTACCGATAAGCCGTTAAAATTGATGACACTAGAACTAATACCATAAGAGTGACCTAGTAGGTGAAACATACATCCACCGCATGGCATGCACAAAAGGTGTAACCGAAACGCAGACCATAAACGTAGAGAATATATATTACTACGATGTGGAATTGACGGATGTACTGACTATGTTATATATGCACAATATGTAAACATGGCACAGAAAGAGCAATCTGTATTAGTTGATGGTACACATTACAACAGAGTAAGGTAGGCAAATGGGCAAAATGTATACTACAGGAAATAATGCATCTCGGAGTCAGAATTGTGGCCTAGTGTGGTAGCCCGAAGGCGACATATGTTATTTATTCTTTTGTATGGCTCTTCTATGTTCCTGTATGCGTATTTTTAAGCATCTTGTAGTGCTTCCTACATAGATGATGTTACATTCACATCCAAGGATGTATACCGCATAGGTGGTATTGCAATTCATGAAGTAGTTCAAATGATAGGTACGAGGACTGTTATAGGAAAAAGACTTGGTTTTGTTTTTTCCATTATTGCAAATATTGCACGAGCCGCACGTAAAGAAACCCTTGGGTTTTTTGGGGAGCCAATTAGCAGAACTTTGGGGAGTCACGATATAGCTGGGACAAAGTTGTTTTCTTAGGGGTGTGCCTCTCCTATATGTGATAGCTGGCTTGTTGGTAATACAGTCCTTAAGTCCTGGGATAGAAGAGAGGAGGTGCCAGTTTTTGCGTAGAGCATTGAAAATGCTATTGCTATGAGTTGTGTATTGTGTGATAAACCTCAGTTTCTTTTCATTTTGGTGATTGCCTCGTTCAGTTGTTTTGTCAGCTAATGTAGAGATCCTATTTGTACATGTGATTCTCTCCTCTGCCTTATCTAGTATTAGATCATTGTAGCCTCTGTTTTCGAATCTTTTCCTAGTTGTCTTAATATTAGTACGGAAAATCTCCTCTGTACTACAATTCCTTCTAATGCGAATCATTTCGCCAAAAGGGATATTGTTGATGACTGACCTGGCATGGGCACTGGAGGCATGCAAGACAGCATTGCATGCTGTCTCCTTTCTGTACAATTGGCTCTGTATTTCCCCATCCTCAATGAAAAAATTGATATCTAGGAAATTGATATTGTCCTTATGAAAGGACATTGTCAGTCTGACATTGAAAACGTTATCATTGAGGTACTCAAAATATTGCTGTAACATCTCCACAGACCCTGACCAAAGGCAGATGATGTTGTCGATGTACCTCCCCCAGAAAACAATAAATTCAGTCCAGGGGGAGGCACCTCGGGCCCAGGCATGCTCCTTCTCGTACCACCCCATAAGGAGGCAGGCATACGAGGGAGCAAACCCGGAACCCATCGCTACGCCCTTGATCTGTTGGTACCAATTGTCATCATGTAAAAAAAGTTGTTCATAAGGATTATTTCCACCATTTCCACAATCATTTCATTGTATTCATAATGCTCTGCACCATCTCTATCTAAGAAAGAGCGCATGGCCATCATGCCGAAGTATTTATCAATACACGTGTACAGGCTGACGACGTCAAAGGTCACAAACAGAAGTTCATCCGACCACTGAAAGTTTCTAAACTTAACCAGAATGTCCTTACTGTCCTTAATGTATGAAGGAAGGTCGAGGACGAATTTCTTTAATTTAGCGTCTACGAATTTGGAAAGGTTCTCCGTGGATGATCCCACCCCCGAGATGATAGGTCTGCCTGGTGGAAAGGCCCCCCCTTTATGTATTTTTGGTAAAACATAGATGCAGGGTTAGGATGGACAATTGACTTTAAGATATCTATACTCCTCTTCCGAAATGAGGCATATATCTCTCCATTCATTGAGTCTGCCATTGATCATTATAATCAGGGCAGGGATGGGATTGTGTGCGATAGGTCTGTAACACAAAGTGTCGCCCAGCTGACGATTAATTTCGTTCAGATAGTCCAAACGGTTCATGACGACTACGTTCCCACCCTTATCGGCCTCCCGTATCACAATGTTAGTATCGTCTCTAAGGCGTTGTAAGGCCAGTCTTTCAGATTGGGAGATGTTCTGGATTGGTTTAGGTTTGTATTTGTTGATATTTTCCAAAGCGTATAATTCCTCCGACATTTTCTTATGGAAAACATCAATATTAAGATTGTAACCAAAGGTAGGCATAAATTTGGACTTAGGGCGGAGGCCGCTTTCCACATGGCCATCTTGTCTAATGTCAAAATCATTGAGTAGGGTGGGCATGTCATAAGCATCATCATCACAGATTGAGAGGAGGCATTGAATATTTCGAACCTCAGCGATTGTATGAGTACTCGGTTCACTAACGGGGATACCCTTGGGTTCTTCAGGTGGTCTATTGGCAAAAAAATCATGCAGTTTTAACATCCTAATAAACTTAAATAAGTCCACATGAGCATTAACCAGATCACCACTTTGAGTCGGGCAGAAATTTAAACCTTTACTAAGTACAGTCATCTCTTCTTCATCAAGTACTTTATTTGAGAGATTGACAATTTTCAAGTGACAACCATCATCAACATTGGCAACAGGCATATCATCATTCAGCATTACTTGGTGTTTGTCTTTTTGGTTCTGCCTACTGGTTCCGGTTTTCCGGTTGTAGTTTTGGAACTTGCCTTTTTTCCTCCTCCCTCCCCGTCTGGTTTTTGCTCTTCCCTCTTTTGTTGCAATCTGTTGGAAATGCGTAATTTCGCCAGTTCTTTCTGAAAAGAAGTGGCACCTTCCCCTAAAGGGACATCATTAGTCAAGGATGATGATGCCGTACTTCCCTGTGATGACACTGATAGGTTACTCACGGAACTGATATCATCGCTTTCACCCTTATCCTCTCTATTTCTCTTCTTATCCTCCAACCCTTGTACGTTGTCAAATTTCGTATGGAAAGTGTAAATTCTTCCATCGCGATAATCTCTATCGTCTCTCTTAATTTTTCTCAGCTTTTTATCTTTCAGATAGATCTGATGATTATCTATAATCTGTTTAAGAATAGCATAATTTTTCTCTATTAAGTCCTTCTCTTCCATCTCACTGATCAATTTTTCGATTACACTTATCTCTTCCTGAAGTTTCTCCCCTTTTTCCATTGCATGTTTAACCAAGATTCTCATCATGGTTTGTGATGCTCCCTCCAAATTGCACTCCCATTCTTTAAGGAGAGCATCACTTAGGTCTTCAAAGGTGGGGAAGATTAAAATACGTAAACCCCTTGGAACCTTGCCATTTTCCATATACTGATTTAGGGTAACCCCGTCCCACCACCGGCTTAATTCTTGTTTTTTCAAACGTTCCAATCTTATGAATAGTGTTTTTAGGCTGTTTTTTTTGTGTAGATTCTGGACTGGTTTTATCTTTAGAGGTCCCTGTACCAAAGAGGTTGTGAGCCATTTCTTCCCGGCCGTCATCAAATTTTGACATGTTGAACAAATTGATATTATACAATTCGCGGGATAAGTGCACAAACAGTCAACAAAGAATTGCTATACAAAGTAAGAACTACGACTGACTACTAGTTTAGCACTTATAATCCCAAAGTCTCATAGTTAGTATTCGGATCCTGTGCACAATGCTTCCGGAGTGCGTCGTAGAGCAACCCCACTGAAGGTCAGATACAGATGAAACAAACAAAAGTGGAAGGTGCACCAGTCAGGAGAAGTCCAAAACAAATCGGTATCTTTAGTTATATCCTTTATTTTCTTACAGATACTCAGCCAACGCGTTTCGTTCCACACTGGAACTTCTTCAAGGCTGCAAATAATTGACATGACAACATAGAAAAACATTTATAATATATGGACAACAAACATATACGACTTCAGCCAAAACTGTCGTATGATACAAACAATTTTACGAATATTTAAAAATCTCACAACCACAGAAATCAGAAAAGACATAAAAACCAATCATAAAGAATAATAAACATGTATATATACAATCTCAGACAATGAGCAAATGAAACATGAATGACAGAACATGGGTATTGGATAACATATCCGATCAAATTTATAAAAAACAGTGTAGCAGTATAGCTATAAGCAAAAAGTGTGTATGGGTTTCAATAAATGTTTAGTCCTAAATAATCCGATTAGCAAGAGCATATAAGAGATACGGACCTGAGGCAAGATAGGTCCATTGTGTCTTGTGGTGTTAACACAAGATACAAATTAATGGAAACAACAAGGGAAATAGGGTAAGAGTACCGAAAGAGACAAGATAAGAAAAGGGGAATCCAAAACTCACCAAATGCAAGTCTTAGTGCCCAGCGGATAAGGCAATGCAATGTGTCTTAATCCCACATTCATCAATAGAGTTCAAAGTAAGTAATCTGATAAAAAGATGAATATAAATATATAAATATATTTAAAAGCAACCATAAGTATTGCTATATGTCAATCTCGAAAGAAAAAGAGACACGAACGGTTGTCTAATCAATATTCAAAAGATTATTAAAGTCCTATATTGAATCCTGTATCTGTAAACACACACAATAAATATAAAAGTGTGCAAAGTCATAAACCTTTTGATAAAATGGATGGTAATTAATGAGAACAAGGACTTACCCTCCAAAGTAGATGACATATGACTTGTAATGAGGTGATCTTGGGTTGCCAGCGCTGTACGTATAAATTTAACTTGCGCTCCACACAAAGAACCAGAATTAAAAGGGTTCCAATAATCTAAGAAATATTAAATGAAAATATAACCCACTAGGTATTAATGCAACCTCAAGTAGTACATAGCATATCGCATGAATAAAGTGCAAACTGGGCAATTAGGTGACAACTACGACCCCAATCATATGGGATACACATAATTTATTTGCAAATCAAGCTTGTTGTGACCATAAAGGAACAGCTTAATCTCTAGTTTTCCTGGAAGGGTATCTAAGGGGAACCAAGGCGGTGTTAATATGAAAAATCGCCATGCAGGAATGCACGGCTGCATGTATAGCAGTGCAACAACGGATGGAAGCTCGTCGTACCATGACGGCAGCGTGTTAGAGAAAAGACCACACTTTGAGAAGTAAATCACTACTCCCATTGCTAGTCAATGACAAGGTAGTCCAATGAGCAGGGGCGAACCAACATCTAAGCTGGAGCCACTCTAGGTGGTGCCGTAATCTAGTATGTAGTCCGAATAATAACAAAAGCAAATATAACGCTAATCGAGACACTGATTACCACTTAGTAATCAGTCTTGTCCACAGTATCTCACTTATTAATGTAGTTGACGACAAGCATGTAGCGTACAAATACCAGCACATGATCAGAAAAAGAGCACGAAAATAGCGATCCGTAAGTAAGGAATCACTGTAAATAATATAACATAGGGTACTTATATATAAAGTAGATCGCCACCAAGCATGCGGGAGGGTAACAGACGCACGCGAAGTACATACCTAGGAAGTCCCATGATACGAAAGGCAGAAGTGTGCCACCAATCAGTCCTAGACGTAACCCAAACATGTTTTGAAGACTTAAGGAAAAAACGCGCGAATCGAAATCTGAGGTCACGTGATGCACAACGCCTAAGGCAAAGAAAGCGAAAGAGGGACCACATTTCTGATTTTGGTCTGGGGTTCCATAGCCAGAATAGAAAAGTGGGTAATGTGTTGAAATGAAAATGCGGTTACATTAAAATGGACATGAAATGAAGGCCACTTAAATTTATGAAGAAAATATGTGCACCATTTGCACAGGCACAAGAGCTAGAATTGTGCATTATTGTAGCAGGGTCTGTAATATCCACTTACCTGATCTCAAACCCTGATGGGCTTGGCAGGCGTGTGCAGTCTGACAAGAGATGAAGAAAGGCAAAGGAACATGAGAAGCACAGAAGAAAGATTTAAGAAAGATAGGGAAAATGATGGAAAAAAGAAGAAACTTGAAGAATGTAAAATAGAAGACTATAGGAATGAGAAATGGAAGATTAGGTGAAAGTATAATTATAAAATAAGCAAGTTGGAAGAAAAGATTGAAAGAGAAAAGGATGTTCGAAATGGGGAAGGGTGAAGAGAAAGAGATAATAGTGGTCTGTATAGAGAGAAAAATGAGGGCCTGACTGCTGCTTGAACGTCAGAACACGTGTGCTTGCACACGTGGATCAGGCTGGTTGCGGAACATTGCAGGGACTGGCGTGGATCAATAGCGCCCTCTCGAACCACAAGACGCTTGATTGAAGTAACAAGAAGGAGAAGGAGTCTTCTTCAAGTCTTTTGTAGCCGCTGGCCTGTTGAAGTAAGCAGGAGCACAAGCAGTTATGTCTGCTGGTCTACACTGCTATTTAAATTGTTGTCTCTACTCTCTGGATGACTCCCATGGATTATGGAAGTTGCTGGGTGCGCTCCTGCCCTGCAGGACTGAAGAGGCTTTTTCTAGGCCCTGTGGTCTGCTGTCTCACCAGCGCTCTAGGTTTTGAGCCACAGCCCCTAAAGACGGGGAGTAGCCGGAGGTAGCGTGGCTGGGAAGCCACTGAGTGAGGTGAGGTTGAAGGGACTGTGACCTGTGAGAAGATGGTGCCTGTGCGGCTAGTTAACTGTGCAGTTGTGAGAAGTTGACCTGGTATATGCTGTTCACTAGTTAAAGTGGGCACCTTGCACCAGTCCAAACAACCCTTATGGTGAATTAAGAGGTCAAAGATAACCTTAGAAAGCTATCCAAATGGTAGCTGTGGAGAGCAACCTTCAGGCTTAGACTTGAAGGGATGTTAAGCAGCTTGTTATACCACAGTGCAACCTTATAGTATTGGTTAAATGAAAGGAGAACCACACAGTAGTTATACAAATATGTATTTATTAATATAGCAGTCTCTAGTACGACACAGTATCTTCTACACAAAGATACTCACAAAGGACACAATACTGTAGCACAGAAACAATAGTTAACAGCACTAATAAGCAGTGGGCTCCAGGGGGAGGACCAAACCATATCCTAGGGACACTTTCCTAAATTGTTTGCACACCAAACGGAGGAACATAGCACTGCCAGCGTGATACAGCGGCTCACCCTTCTACAACTCGGCGCACTTCCACCTCTTGGCGCACCCACTTCGCGGGTGCCCCTTCGCCTGTGCTGAGGAGGGGAACATACCTGACGTTTGTGAGGAGCACTGAGGCGGTAAGGAGGAAAAGCGGCATCAGGCGTGTGGCTGCAGCGGGGCTGCGAGCGTGCGGGGACTTCAATTTCCAGAAGTCCCTGCTAGACCGACGGAGAGCTTCCGGTCCGCTCTCTCTGCTGGCCCGCCCCCCGCCCTCCTGAGGCTTCATAACATCAGTTTGCTGCCAAACGAGTGGGACACTTTCCTAAATTGTTTGCACACCATCGGCGGAACATAGCACTGCCAGCGTGATACAGCGGCTCACCCTTCTACAACTCGGCGCACTTCCACCTCTTGGCGCACCCGCTTCGCGGGTGCCCCTTCGCCTGTGCTGAGGAGGGGAACATACCTGACGTTTGTGAGGAGCACTGAGGCGGTAAGGAGGAAAAGCGGCATCAGGCGTGTGGCTGCAGCGGGGCTGCGAGCGTGCGGGGACTTCAATTTCCAGAAGTCCCTGCTAGACCGACGGAGAGCTTCCGGTCCGCTCTCCCTGCTGGCCCGCCCCCCGCCCTCCTGAGGCTTCATAACATCAGTTTGCTGCCAAACGAGTGGGACACTTTCCTAAATTGTTTGCACACCAAACGGAGGAACATAGCACTGCCAGCGTGATACAGCGGCTCACCCTTCTACAACTCGGCGCACTTCCACCTCTTGGCGCACCCGCTTCGCGGGTGCCCCTTCGCCTGTGCTGAGGAGGGGAACATACCTGACGTTTGTGAGGAGCACTGAGGCGGTAAGGAGGAAAAGCGGCATCAGGCGTGTGGCTGCAGCGGGGCTGCGAGCGTGCGGGGACTTCAATTTCCAGAAGTCCCTGCTAGACCGACGGAGAGCTTCCGGTCCGCTCTCCCTGCTGGCCCGCCCCCCGCCCTCCTGAGGCTTCATAACAACATCCTACTCCCGCAGCGCGGGACGCAGCCCGGGCGAAGATGGGGCAAAGACAGGGCCGTTTTAGGCCGTTAGAGACCGTTTAAGACCGGACCGGGCCATTCCTCTTGGCTTTTAATTTCTGTGTTACATTAGCTGGCCTTCCTGCACTATTCATATATAATTGTAATATCCCTTCCACACAATGTCCTCGCGCGAAACTAGGAGTAAGGCTACTAAGACCTCCAAAAAGGCTACAGGCACCTTAGATGATTTTATCACCAGGACCAGCCTCTCTATTGATAATGAAATAACTAAACTTCAGCACAAAGTCTCAATAGAACTTGAGTGTGCTAGGAGGCTCTCAACTGAATTTGCACTCAGAAAAAAATCTTCTCTAGGCAGCATTGCAACCTCCAAAACGCCTGAACGCATTACTGGCACAAAACCAATTATAACCTCGGCCGAGGTTTACTCAACAGTAGAAGAAACAACCCCTCCTATTAATCAAGAACCTCCTGGGCTTTCCGTTAGAGTCGAATCTGAAAGCCTATCACCGCTGAATCTTCCAAAGGAGAGTGCTGAGGATATCGCAAATGAGGTGCCCTGTCAGCTACCAGCTGAGACAGAGTCTAATAAAAGCAAGTCACCCGCCAAGGCACCATCAAAGCATAAAAGAAAGCGCAAACACCTAACCGCTTTCGCTAGGAAAAAAGCAAAAGTAGCCCTTAGCCATAATATCACGGGGGGAACACCAAGTATGCCTACTGTAACAACTGATAACATTGTACACGATGTAGCCCCAGCAACTGTAGAAAATACTAATGCTAACATAGATGAACAAATCTCTATCGTCATGTCTGATCACTCAGCCAGTGAGGGGCAAAGAGTTTCGTCTGATATGGCAGAACAAGATGGTGGAAGGGAAGAATTCTTAAAAATAGTGTGGGAGACGCTAAAGAGACTACTTAAACCACTAGAAATCAGGCTAACTGGCATTGAGAACCAGCTACTTGAAGTTGAGAAAAGTGTCATCACTTTGTCAAGTTTAAGCCTTAACTGTACTGAAGTGCCTAGAGCCACCCAGCAAGCTCCAGTCCCCGCCCCGGTCTTAACAATAAACACAAATTCATGGAATGTGCAGCAAAAAAAGGAGGGGATAGTAAGAAATACTAATGTTAAACAACCAATTAGCACTAAAGAAAAACCCAATCCAACTCCCTCAACTTCTACAGCTGTAAATATTACTAGTAAACCTTCACAGAAAAATCAGGTACATAGTAATACTTCTCAATTGCCAATTCTTCCCTCTACCCACTCTTCCAACCAGAGCGTATTAGTCCCAAATAAACCCCGATCCAATCCGCCTGCATATCCTCACATTACTTCTGCAAGCAATCAATCCTTGCCTGATAAATCTTTTATAAATACCACTCATAAGTCAAATCATCAGTCTAGCCACATGTACAGTAATTTTAGAGGAGGGTATATAGATCTGCCACCAGACGCTAGTCCATTTGTAGCTGTCCTCACAGGGGTGCCAGAATTGGATAGCCAATATGAAGAAAACTTCCAATCTTTAAAAAACAAAGTGATTTTTTGGCTAGACAAATATAAACCCATTCCTAACCAGATGAAAAGTAAGATCCTTATGGTTAGGAGGGTACCATGGGTAGGGCCAACGGCCAAATCAACCACGGGTGACTGTATTGTCATATCCTTTGAAGAACCCCAAAGTGCTGAACTAATATGCAATTGGAAATCGTACGGTGCGAATCCTCCCATTGAAGCTAGACCCCTATCATTCTTTTACCCTTCACCTAGACCCATTCATCATGTCCCCAAGTGGAACCCTGTCAACCATTATTATGGCAGTGCTCCCAATTCGGCTAGACATGGTGATTATAATATGTGGTCTGGCATCCCCACCTTCAATAGATTCAGTTGCCTTGACGCTGTCGATTGACTTGCCACTATGCCTGACTGTATCTCTAATTTATATGACACCTTCTGTAGTATGGACAAAGGTAATCCCAAACTAAAAAATGTCCTACAATTGCATGATGATGATCAGATCATTAAGGTTAGGATGCATAGGACCATTTCAAATCCCCAGAAAGTGGAATTATCTTATAAAGCCGGAAATGTATGCTATAGTAAAGCTAAGGGTGGTCCGGATGGGGGATCTAATACTGTAGTGAAAAAAAGAGCCAGGGATGCAGAGAAAGACATGCTAAACCCACAGCTAGGCAGTTTATCTAAACAGTGTGTAGTCAATCCCTCCCCTGACACTCAGAGCCTATCACCTCGCTTACTTATTCTATCGTGGAACATCGCAGGTGTTTGCAAGAACTTAAAAGACCCTGACTGGGCAGACTACATTGACATCTGTGACATTTGTCTGCTACAAGAAACTTGGGCTACAGAAGTTCCACATCGGGTAGGATATAAAACATATGGTATTGAGGCAGTCCAGTCCGACCGAGGAAGACCATCGGGGGGCCTAATAATTTGGCTAAAAATCACCTTGGTCATGCAGGTTGATCTTGTTGATACAGGCTCTCCTGATATCTTGGCCCTAAGGGTTACTCCACCCTGTGGAAACGAATGTTACATCGTTAATGTTTATAACAGACCGATCGGCCACTCCAAGGTTTCACCAACACTTGAAGCCCTGGATCTCCTCTTGAAAAACGTAGTTGGAGACACCCCGGTTATCTTGGGAGGAGACCTAAATTGTAATTACGAACCTGTTCCGGGCATCTCTGATGTGTTCGAAGATGAGGACCAAGCGTATAATATCCCCCAGCTTGATACCACAAAATCTGTTAAATACTCCACATTGGCCAGCCAATTATTAAGACTCACCGCAGATCACGGCCTTAGAGCAGGCAATGGTCGTCTCCCATCGGACTTGCAAAAACAACCAACCTTCTCTAAAGCTAAAAGCAATCTAGATTTTGTACTTGTTTCTCTTAGCATCTGGCATTTTTTGATTGATCTGAAAGTAATAAGTAGGGGGGAAAGCGATCACTATCCTTTGGAACTTTACATCAACATGAATATGGTTAGTGACACCATCACAACATCAACTGAGAATATCCATGTAAGCATGTGTGAGGACGTCCACACAAACAACAACAGACGTGCAGTAAGATGGCCACGTGTTCTGGCGGATGGTATGGCCTTAGCGTTGGTGTACTCTCTTTTTGAGCAAATGTTTGCACATATAGTTGACCATGCCTTCTTACCTGAACATTTTGATCATTTCGTTGATCTTCACAAAGTCTTCTTTTCAGAACTAAAAACGTATCTATCAAAAATGCCGAGAAAAAAGCAACAAAACATAAGAATGGCCAATCACGGAAAGTTATGGTATGACCACTCGTGCAGGATTGCTAAAAGAAACTTATTGCTTGCCATTAAAAACAAGGCAAAAGAAGAAGTTAAACTTGCAAGGGTGGAATACAAACGTATACTAAAAACATCCAAAAAACTATGGGAGGAATCAATTTGGGCTGAAATGTTAGCTGCTGCAAAAGTTAATGATAATGTTGGCTTCTGGAGGCTGGTGGCTAATGGGGGGCACGCTGGGAGAGCTGTGAAAGATGTATTCCTGGATGAGATGACCTGGGTAACTCACTTTACAAATCTTTATAAACAATACGATGGCGACAGTAAAGGGAGCTTATGGTGCCCCCCCCTTATTGAATCCCCCATTATTGAACCCCTCAACTTTACACTGGATGAGACAGTAAGGGCGATCAACGAACTTAAAAACACCAAAGCCCCTGGCCCGGATAAAATACCGGGGGATCTTTACAAACACGAAGTTGACGTCTGGGCCCCATATGTGAACCGCCTGTTTAATGCTTTATCATCAAACTGCAACTTTCCTGATAGTTGGCGTGCAGCGGAGGTTGTGTTAATATTTAAAAAGGGGGATAGACTGATACCCTCTAACTACAGACCCATTAGTCTGATGGACACGCTCCAAAAATTATATGCTAAACACTTGCTATTCAGGATTAATGACTGGCTGGAAGATTCGAACATAATTTCCAAATTTCAAGCTGGTTTTAGGAGTAGGACCAGCACTATTGACCAAATTTTTCGATTTTGTTGTTTGATTTGGAAGTATGTGCACACTAAAAAAGGTCACCTGTATGTTGCCTTCGTTGACCTGAGGGCTGCATTCGATCTTGTCCCACGCAGTCTACTTTGGAGAACTTTAAGAGAAATAGGTCTACCGGGATGCCTCCTAGCCCAAATAGTTGAGCTGCATGCTGACAACTTTGCAAACATCAGGTGGGGCCCTAATGGCGAGTTGACACGCAATATTCCTATTGAACGCGGGGTTCGCCAGGGGTGTGTCCTGGCCCCTACCTTGTTTTCTCTGTTTATTAATGATGTCCCCGAATATTTGAATGTTTGTGTTAATGATTCGCCGCAGCTCAATGGTGAAAGGGTGCCTGCGTTGCTCTTCGCAGATGACACAATACTTATATCTCAAACAAAAAAGGGCCTCCAGGCACTCCTTAATTCCTTCAGTTGCTATTGCCAGACAAAGGGCTTGGAAATTAATGCTGACAAAACAAAATGCATGTCATTAAATCCCAGTATGCCAGATAGAGGGTTCTTGACCCTGAATAGCCAAAAATTAGCTATTGTGGAAAACTTCTCCTATTTGGGTGTTGTGCTCGATTCCAAACTAAGTTGGAAAGCCCAAATCGAGAAAAGCAAGATAACATATGCCCAAAATGTCAAGCCAATTTTATGTAAAATGAATACTAGCACGAGCAAAAGTGTAACCCCGGTTTTAGAACTTTTTAAATTTAAAATACAATCTGCTGTGCTATATGGAGCAGAGATATGGGGCACATGGGCCAAGAATAGTTTTCAAAATCTGGACAACAAATTCATGCGTGCTTCTGTAAGGGTCCCTAATAGTACACCTCTTTTACCTCTCCAACTTGACCTGAACTTTAGGAGAACAGACCACCTAGCTATCTTAAGACCATTAATATTCTGGGTTAGGCTCTGGTCCACCCCGGAACTGATAGAATATAGAAATGGTCTACATGAATTGATGACTCTTGATTCTTTTAATTCCATCCAATGGCTAGTGCATATTAAAAAATGGTTTACACTCCTGGGCTTATATTCAATGTGGGAGACTCCCGACAAAATGTCCACCTCTTCCAAACTAATAGTTAAGCGAGCTTTTTGGATCCACATGAGCGGAAATTTAGTGGATGGAAGTAGTGTTGGCTCCGCAGTCCAGGTCTTTCTGTCATTTAAGGATGAGTTCCGTTTTGAACCATTCCTGGACGAGATAGAGCCACCCATTGCAAAAACCCTTTACTTAATGTTCAGATACGGGATACTTATGCTTAATTACAACACCGAAAGATGGGCACAAAAAAGACTGGGAGAATTGAATGTTAAAACGGGGTGTTGCCCTATGTGTTCCAACGTCTGTTCTGAGAATGAGGTTCACATGTTTTTTGTTTGTAGCGCCTACATGAATGCTAGAAAGAAATGGCTAAAACCAATGTGCAACCTCTTGGGAACTAGGTCCTGCGCAATAGCTTTTAGGATCATGAAAAGTAACTCAACCCAGTACATTGTATTTAGCATAAGTAAATTCCTATACTCTGCCTACATAACCCGTAAGAAACAAGGACAGGTACTCTGAGTTGGAAAGGTGTATATGTTTACATAACTCTTACATTTTTAATATTTTTATATATTTTTAAAATTGAAATGAAATGAATTGTAAAAGCTATTCTTTCTCCATGTACCATTTTCTTAAATTGCTGCCATGTTTACAGCTTGATTTTCTATGTATGTATGTGACTTTTATGGCCAAATTGGCCGAAATAAAGTAATAATAATAATAATATCCTAAAATTGTGGTATAAGATCCACGACTCGTGTCAAGACAGTGTCTAGAGGATGTAGAATCACTGGCACCTAAAGGAACCACCCAAGGTGAGTAAGTAGGGACCCCACGGAGGACGGGTACAGTGTGGGAACACAACCGCGTGCACCTTACAATTCTATGGGGAAGTCGCAGTTGAAGTTTTAAAGTTTAAGGACCCTTCACAGTGGACTTCGAAGAAACCATGTGGAAGTTAGGAGGTTGGAGAGCCACCCCACCCGTGGATAGCATAGTACCAGAGTTACGTTTCCCGGGGGAGCCGGGTGCATAGGTGTGAAGTGGCGTCGGAAACCGCCTTCGATCTCAATAGAGTACTTTGAA
Organism: Triturus cristatus; assembly: GCF_964204655.1. Lineage (NCBI taxonomy): Eukaryota > Metazoa > Chordata > Amphibia > Caudata > Salamandridae > Triturus > Triturus cristatus. The sequence continues at coordinate 1,107,458,829 of NC_140582.1, read as the reverse complement.
GACAAGCCACTGCTGGAGGGAAGAAAAGTGTCAGTTGGAATCCAAAGGTGGATTCTGGTCAAAGAGCACCTGAAAGCAGAGGGGACAGAGTTTGGTTTACTCAGGAGTGACCAGGGGCTCGGTAGACAAATGCCCTCCAATGTCGGGTGCTTCTGGTGCATTGAGAGGGTTCTTGACTCTGCAGCCGCACATACCAGGAGATGTCGAGGACAACCAGGAGCTGGATACAAGTTGTCCCACAAAGGATGTCGAGTGCTGAGGGGTCGGTGTCCGGCAGGAGCACTAGCAAGCCGTGGCAGTTGAGGTTCTGTAGCGATCCGAACCCGTGAATTCGGTATCGTAGTACTGACACGATTTCGGTACCAATGAACCGCAAATGATCCATCACATGCATGACAGTGTTTTCTCTACGCAACTATCATGAATTCACTGAGAAATAGGGCATTCTGTTGTAAAGTCATGGCATCCATTTTAGTTACGGCATCCATTTTGTTTCTTGCCCTCACATAGTCAATGAACGGGCGATGACCCCGGCAGAGTCACCTTGTTAAGGACACGTAAGCCCGAGCCCCGAGAAAGGCTGACGCTACATGACTAGGCAGAATCAAGCTGCCTCCCCTGCCTGAGGCCAGTCCTGCTATACTGGTTCTCGTGTCCGTTGTCCTGACTGAAAGGCCAAAGACGGTAGCCATGCCCGTTTATGATCCATAAACACCTCTTATCCTACTTTTCAATCCTTTGCACCTGGCTCTGCTCCTCTCCTTCTGGGCTTTTACAATGGGGAGGTTACGATTTTTATGATGGGGAGGATCGGACAAAGAATGGAAAACTGTCAAGGGAATCTGATCGAATACCGAAATCCTACGACTAATTATTGTTTGATGTCTATTTACTGTTTGTTTGGGATACCGGGTTGGGCATGAGAAATATTCGTGTAATGTTGCCTAAAGACATTTTGCGTGTATTTAAAGAACAACCCACTTAATGCAATTTGAACAGTCTCGTAGATTCTTTCTCTGTGCGGTTCCTATGACTTCTGTGTCCCTGCAGTAAATAAACCTTGGTCTTTGACGCCACCATCGAGAAGCCCGTGTCTCTGTTTATTTGTGCACCGAGACAGGAGGAACTCAGGGGTCTTTAGGTGTTGTTTCCCTGACACCTCTGGACTCTTAAAAGTCCAGAACCTCAAATTGGCACCCAACGTGGGGCGACGTCATCCGGTACCGGTCCAAAGCCTGAAAAGTTCGAGAAGTTTCGTGTGAAGATTCCGGAGGGAGGTACCCCGCTTCATCGATCCCTGCATGTCGTAAAAGTGGCCTGACGATCTCTTCCACGAGGGTTCCCGTTCCCAGACGGCTACAGAGGACCGCTGCCCTGACTGTCGCCCTGTCTTGGACCCGAGGTGCAGACCTTAGTACGGCGAGACGTAGACAGGTTCTCCTTGGTGACGTCTTCCACATTTCAGTTAAGTATTAAGTGGGTTACGCTCAGTTTGGTTGTTCCTTGTTGCTCTGGTTTATTCGTAGATTATCATTGGTTGCTCTTGTTTAGATAATCTTTGTTTTGGTATTAGTTCATTTTGGTAGGCCTAAGTTCTTTGCGCATTTTTGGTTGGAATTTGTCTTTGTTTGTCATGACTACCAGTAGTAATTGTTTCTTGTCCTGGTTACGTTGCAACGGGGATTCCCGGTTGGAGGATTCGTGTTCGGTTCCTCCGATTGGAACTCCTACATATGAGCTCTATTGTAAACATGGTGTTGGTCCTATTACGTATAATGAAGTATGGGTCCGTTATACCAGAAAAGATGGTGTCCTTAGTTGGCCACCGCATGGTAGCTTCGAAACCGAAATTCTAGACAATCTAGAAAAGAAGTTGTTTAAGAGAAAAGCCCGGCCAGCAATGTTTGATTCTTTTCGCGTATGGCGTAAAGAAGCCAAACAGAGAGAAATTAGGAAGACGAAGAAAGAACAGAAAGAGAAAGGGTTGACTTTAATGGAGTCTGCTAGGCAGCTGCATGTCAACGAGACCGAGAAAGCAATGGAGATGGCGAATAGAAAATATAATTTGGCAATTGATAAACGTTACCCTGTATTGCCATCTTGTCCTACTAAGCCGATGGAGGATCATGAGAAGGATCCTCTGTTGTCTTACCTGTTGAATTCACCTCCACCGTATGCACAGGGTATTACAGTACCACAGTTACTACCTGTTGTACAGCCAGCTGCTGGTCAGCCTGGAATAGTTGCTCCATTTCCTTTGATTCCAGCTCCTGTCTTTCCCGTGGTTAATGTTCCTTCGGCACCCCCTCTTCCTGGGTCGCCTGTTCCGCCTTTGCCTGTCGTTACGCAAACTGCTTTACCTACTACTCCTACCCTTACTATTTCATCTGCTCCAGCTGCCCTATCCCCGAACCCTGTGAACATTCTGACTCCGCTTTCCGTTCGTCGGAAAATAACCGACTCTGTAACTAATATCTTAACTCCTCTCTACAGGTCTTTAATTGGGACCCCCGTTTCTGACTCTATACAGAGACGTAGCCAGCTTCCTGGTCCCCAGGAACGAGACATGTTAGATTCGACAGCTCTTAGGTGGATGTCGAAAGCTATGAAGTATGATGCACAAAGAGTGTTAGATACTTTTATGCAATGGAATGAACCTACTCAACGTTATGTTTTTGACGTGATGTGTTCTCTTGTGCGTGAAGAATGGGAAGATGATGACTTAGATTCCGTCCCCTCTGATCTGATAAATATTCAACAGAAGTTCGCCGCAGGAATTGTGATAGGTTCAGAAGTAAGGGGAGCGATAGAACTGATTTTAGCTCATAGGGATGATTCCCCTCTTTGAGCGACAAGAGACCCTGACGGTTCACCGATTACTACTAGGAAAAAACGAGGTCAATATCCGATGAGGGAAGTTCCGCCGATATGGCGTGATGCAGTTCAAGCTGATGGGGCTAATAATATTGTAGCTGCCCCGGCACATTTCCAGAGAGTGTGGATACACATCCCTTGGAAACGGGCCGAAGTATTAGCAGTAAAACAAGCGTTACCAGACCCACGTAAAAATCCTGCTGGTTATTACAAAGAGTTAACGCAGACAGTTCAAGCGTGCATCATGAATTTGGCAGACATTGAAATGTTATTTGGTAATGTAGTGCCACAGCCTATATGGGCCAAGATTCGGCAAGAGAACCACCCAGTCGCCTTAGGAGGTGATTGGCCAGCTATTGTAGCAGCAGATGCGCAACAAGTTGGCGGTGCTAAACCTGAACCTCTGATTGCTGCCCTACCTGGCAGAATAATTAATCTGATGAAAACGCTGATGCCAGCGTTACGAGTCAATTGGGATAAACTATCGGCATGCAAACAAAAGAAGGACGAAAGCGTCTCTGACTTTTTCACTAGATTTGAAGAGACCTTCGTAGACCACAGTGGGCAAGATATGAGTACTGAAGGAGGCCAGAGATTGTTTGTCGACAAGTTCGTGTTTAATTTACTACCTGAACTTAGTAACAAGTTAAAGGATTCTGAAAGTGCATGGGCGGTGTCGACGACAGCACAGATACTTGCAACTGCTCAGTATTACGAGAATAGAGAGAAAGAAGAGAAGGAAAAGTCAGAAAAGAAAACAAAAGATTTAAAGACTAAAGTTCTTTTGCAACAGGCGTATCCGCCTCATTCGAATCAGTCAGATTCACAGCAGCGACCCCAGTTTCAGCAACAGCCACAATTCCAGCAAGGGACGTCCCAAAGATTTAATTATGGTTTTTCCCGACAACAGTTAGCATGGAATCAGTGTGCCTATTGTAAAAAGGAGGGCCATTATAAGAATGAGTGTCCGGTACTGCACGCACAGACTAGTGGTGTCCCAGCTCAGAGAGGTACTGTTGGATCTATGCAAACTCCTAGAGGTAGAGGACGTGGTACTATGACACCACAGGCCGATCGCCAATCGAATTATTTCGATCAGCGAAATGTACAACCTGCGCAACTAGGTAGATCTCCACAGTATCATGTTGAAGATTATTATGATCATAATGAGGAGATTCAGAGAAGCGAGTACTAGGACAGCCACAGGCAAAGAGAGGGAGTAGTATCAGTTCCAGTTGATCAGAGTGGACCTTATGTCGCAGTAGTTACATCAGGCGTGGTCGAACCGTTTCTGTTGGATACTGGTGCGGCAAAAAGTTCAATTATGCATGCGAAACTCCCTGGCGCACCTTTGTCTGGCTTAACAAATACTTCAGTAGGTTTCTCAGGCGCCCCTGTTCACAATCCTGTTTCTAGTCCTTTGCCAATATCTGTTGGGCCATGCGAACTAGAAGCACCCCTTATTCTAACAACCGGTTGTAATGAGAATCTGCTTGGTTTAGATCTATTGAAACGCCTACATGCGACACTGTACTGTTCTCCTTCGGGAGTGCAGCTCACATTAGGCAAAAGAGTCATCTCTCCAATGTATATGTCGATGGATAAGCTCCCACCGGAGCTGCGTTCTCTCCCTGACACTCTTTGGGCGACTGGTCCTAACGATGTAGGCCTCTTGGAAATTCCCCCTTATGTGGTAAGTCTGAAAGCAAATGTTAAATTCCCACGAATCCCACAGTATCGGATTTCGAATGAAGGGGAACGAACACTCTTACTGATTGTGAAAGACTTAATACAGAAAGATGTGATTGAGGAAACTAGAGGAAATGTCTGCAATAGTCCTGTTCTGCCGATTTTGAAACGTACTGACCCTTCCAAGCCTCCAATCTACAGATTTGTGATTGACCTCAGAGAGGTTAACAAAATAGTGATTCCACAGTTTCCTGTGGTCCCAGATATTACTGCATTATTGACGTTGATTCCTGCCTCAGCCTCATGGTTTACAGTTATCGACTTGAAAAATGCCTTTTTCAGCATTCCCATAGCCGAGGAAAGTAGAGACATTTTTGGTTTCTCCTTAGGAGGTCGCAGTTTCAGATTCAAGCGCGCTCCACAAGGTTATTGTGAGAGCCCTTCAATTTACAGTCAAGCATTGAAGAGTCAATTAGATGCTCTTGTACTTCCTCCTGGTGTTGCTCTGATCCAATACGTAGACGATCTTTTACTGGCTGCTGATGACAAGGAAACTTGCAAAGCAGCTACAATTTCTCTATTACGTCATTTGTCAGACTTACATCACAAGGTGTCACCTTCTAAACTGCAATATTGTTGCCAAGAAGTGACCTACTTAGGTCATCTTTTGTCAAAGGAGGGAAGAAGGTTGACCCCAGAGAGAATCAAAGCAATCTCGCAGATGACTGTACCAAGCACACAGAGAGAAGTGCGTGCGTTTTTGGGTATTACGTCATACTGCAGGCAATGGATCCCAAATTTTTCTCTCATGGCAAAACCATTGGTAGCCCTGACTGGAAAAGGTGTTTCGAGCCCTTTGCCATGGTCTGATGAATGTCAACAAAGTTTCTCCGACTTACGTGATGCGCTGTGTTCAGCTCCTGTGTTGGGTACTCCTGACTACAGTAAGCCGTTTACTCTATATGTCCATGAAAGAGAAGGTTGTGCGTTGAGTGTATTAACGCAGCAATTTGGTGACAAACAGCGGCCTTGTGCATATTTCTCATCCACATTAGATCCGGTAGCCAGAGCATTGCCAAGTTGTTTGAGAGCTACAGCAGCAGCTGCAGTGTCTATTCGACAGTCTGCTGGACTTGTCATGAACAACATGTTAGTAGTCATGGTTCCACATGCTGTGGATACACTCATGAATCGAACAAAAACTCAGCACCTCACCAGTGCTAGACTATCAGGCTATGAGCTGACGCTTTTGGCAAGTCACATTCAGATCAAGCGATGCAACATATTGAATCCAGCAACGCTGTTGCCGACTACTCAGGAGTCGAGTGATTCAGAGCCTCATGACTGTTGTTTTAGAACTGAGGAAGAGACAAAAGGTAGGATTGATTTGAAAGATACTCCGTTACTAGATCCAGACGGCACCTTATATGTCGATGGGTCGTGCTTTAAGTTACAGAATGGTGATGTGACGGCCGCGTATGCAGTTACGACTTTGAGTACGATTGTTGAGACCGCAAGAGTAAGTCAGAATTCTGCCCAAGCTGCAGAATTAATTGCACTAACAAGAGCGTGTGTTTTAGCTGAGGGAAAGAGAGTGAATGTGTTTACTGACAGCCAATACGCCTTCGGCGTATCACATAGCTTTGGACGTCTCTGGAGAGAAAGAGGTTTTCTCACGTCCCATGGGACTAAGATCCAACATGGACAGTTAGTCAGTGATCTATTGGAATCTCTGACCCTACCGAATGAAGTTGCGATTGTGAAGTGCAGTGCACATCGGAAGATTACGGATGATGTTGGCCGTGGGAATGCGTTTGCTGATGAGGTCGCCAAAGAGACGGCCATGAACATGACGAGCCGAATGTATGTTGCAACGTCTGCAAGATGGACTGCTGAATCAGGGATGTGTGAGAATACGATTGAAAGTGTGAAGGCAATCCAGAATGAAGCAACTGAAAATGAGAAGAATGAATGGAAGGAGAAAAGGGGTAAAATGGATTCAAGTGGATGTTGGGTTGATTTGTCTGAACAGCAACGTTGGATGTTACCTGATGCGTATGTACTTGCGGTAGTCACGATGGCGCATGGAGCGGCGCACATCAGTTCGAAAGGGATCTGTAAAATGTTAGCTCCAGTATGGAAGAACGATGGAATTACTAAGTGTGCGGAAAGAGTGGTGAAAAATTGCATGATATGCCTGATGCATAATCCTGGCAAGGGAACCCCAACCCCAACTGGTCATTTTGCTCCCCCTTCTTGTCCCTTTGAAGTGATTCAGTTGGATTATATCCACATGGATAGGTGTAACAATCTTAAATACGTCCTAGTGGTAGTCTGTGCCTTTTCAAGATGGATTGAGGCATATCCGTTGAAGGATAACACTGCTATGTCCACTGCCAAAATCCTCCTCAAAGAATACTTCCCCAGGTATGGTATGCCACGGATTGTTTGGTCGGACAATGGAAGTGAGTTTGTAGGGAAAGTTATGAAGAGTGTGTGTGCGGGTCTGGGTATTACCCAGAAATTCCACAGTGCGAATCACCCACAGTCAGCGGGTTTGGTTGAAGGGTACAATGGCACCCTAAAGCTGAAACTTGCTAAAATTCAAGCTTCCACTGGTCTCTCTTGGCCAGACGCACTGCCTTTAGCTCTACTGTCCACCAGAGCGACTGTACACTCTCGAGTAGGGCTTAGCCCATATGAGATTGTGTTCGGTCGTCCTGCTAATGTTTGGGGAGTCCCTAGGCCAAAGGAATTCAAACAGATTGAATACCCAATGTTGATTGATTATCTTTATGCTCTGACTGCTAAATTAAGCCTTATTCATCAACAGGTATTCGAATCCTTGCCTAAACTGCCGGAGAGTCCAGGCCACACGTTGAAACCAGGCGACCAAGTTGTAGTTCGGAATTTCGAACGAACTCGGAACCTCCAGCCAAGATTCGTGGGTCCGTTCCAGGTACTCCTCACAACAAGAACTGCTGTACGCCTAGCTGGAAGGAAAAATTGGGTGCACGCTAGCCATACGAAGCGTGTCCCTCTCCCACTCCCCTATGACAATTGGGTTAGACAGGGATTTGGTGTATCCGAGACAGAACCTGTTCCTAGGCACATCCCTTTCAGTGATGCAGAGTACATAACGGACCACCCACGAACTGAAACACAGAACTTTGACACCTCAGCAGGAACCGCTCCTTTGAATCCTGGACCGAGTATTGTACAAAGTGAACATTTGCCACCTGTGGAGTTGAACATTTCCGCACCTGTAGACCAGCTATTTCAAGATCAGACAAGACCCGGAAAGTACAGATATAATCTACGTTCTCATGTTATGAACTAATAACATTGCATATTTACCTTTTCTGTTTTATAACTGTTTTTTATCTTATTGCATTTCATTCAGTCAGGAAGTTTTGCTCAAATTTTTATCTTTTTGTTTTTATTGTTTCTCTCACCTTACCATCTGGGTTACCGTAGGGTCGTAACGTGTGCCTTGTTTTAATTTGCAGGGAATCAGACATAAGGTCGGTTTCTTCTGTCTATCTTGGGAACTCCCAGGGTAAACAGAGGCAAGTTTTTAACAGGTACAAACCATCCGTTGCGAACGGTTGTAGAAGATGGAGCTTGCTGAACTGCGACGGGTTAATGTCATAAATGTGCACAAGACAAAGCTATATGACATATTATATAGCAAATGTTTTCTAATGCAATGTACTCTGACACTTCTAATTGTTTTGATAACTTTGGTAGGCGGAATTATTTTTGGTATTCAGTTGATCTTTACACCTGTTACATCTACAGTATCTCCCCATGTTCCTGTTTCTCCGACTGTTGTTTCTCTTCATTCTTTCCATCCTTTTCCTGCCCACGAGCAAGCTCGACGCTCTGAGTTTATAAATAACACTTTCATTCAGCTCTTGCACCAACATCAACTAGTGGTTAACACAACAAACTGCTGGGTGTGTGGCTTGATACCACATACCATGGACAAGGGCATCCCTTATCTGGTTCTGCCCTTTAGTTATAATGGATCATTCTGGGCATTTCAGACCATGTTCGCTTATGCCCTAGAGACCTATCCTCCACGACCTCCGCGTTCCACTCGGTATAACTCTGCTAATAGAGCCTTGGTAAAAGGAATCACTGACATGGTTAGAGATGTCAATAATACTCCGTTCATTCCCAAGGATGAATTGCGAGTTTACATGGGTTGGAATGTTACGGAATATGGCATTACTCTGGGTGAGAATAAACGTAAAAGCTCGACTGCGATCTGGGTCGTACCCCACCAAGGTCAGGTCTGTTTGCAAGGAAATGGGAGGAATCCGAAAGCTCGACTAGGGAAGAGTGACTGTATCGAAACATATGTTTTCCCGTCACAGTCTTCCCCTGCATTCTTAGCTGCTAAGGGTACCTATTTTGTTTGCCAAGACAAAGCATACACATGGCTGCCTGCTGACTTCTCAGGCTCATGTTATATCGCTCAACTGTTACCACCGACATACACTGCTGCACCGGACTATCACAAAACTAGAGTTGTGAGAGGTGTTTTCAGTAAGGAAGATACTGCTGGCCAAGAAGCAGGAGACTTCTTCAAAGATTTCATTCCGTTCTGGGGGCCTATGGCCAACAGTAGAAACTTACGTCAACTAACACGGGTAGTTGAATCCACCATCACCGAAACTGCGGGTGCCCTTAGTAACCTGACAGCTGAGCTTCAAGCGGATTGCCTCATGACGTTACAGAACCGTATGGTTCTTGATGTGTTACTTGCAGATCGAGGTGGAGTGTGTAAGATGATCCAATCGAGTTGCTGTGTTTTTATCCCAGATAATGCGCCAACGGTGTACAAGGCCATCTCTAAGTTACATAAGATCTCTGACTCTATTCATGTAGAGGAAGGTGACTGGTCATTAATGGGATGGTTCTGGAGCCTGTTGTCTGCGTGGGGATGGAAGGTTCTGATAGTCACTGGTGTTGCGTTAGTATTTTTATTTTCGTGCTGTCTCATTGTTCAGTGGGGTCCTGCCTTATGTAACCTCTGCATTTCAACATGCGTAAGAAGACCACCTGTTTTTAGAGATACGCCACGGGATAGAGTAATGCTTCAACAACATATCAGTGACCTGATGAACATAGAAATGGATTCTGACATAGAGTGAGTTATTGCCTATGTAAGGGCAAAAGGACGGTCTGAGGTTCTGTAGCGATCCGAACCCGTGAATTCGGTATCGTAGTACTGACACGATTTCGGTACCGATGAACCGCAAATGATCCATCACATGCATGACAGTGTTTTCGCTACGCAGCTATCATGAATTCACTGAGAAAAAGGGCATTCTGTTGTAAAGTCATGGCATCCATTTTAGTTACGGCATCCATTTTGTTTCTTGCCCTCACATAGTCAATGAACGGGCGATGACCCCGGCAGAGTCACCTTGTTAAGGACACGTAAGCCCGAGCCCCGAGAAAGGCTGACGCTACATGACTAGGCAGAATCAAGCTGCCTCCCCTGCCTGAGGCCAGTCCTGCTATACTGGTTCTCGTGTCCGTTTGTCGCGATCACGCGAACACCACAAACAGCGACAGTGAACTACACAACCCAGAAAACCCTGGGACAGGCCGGAAGGACTCGCGTCATCCAAGTACGCGTGCACCGTTCCATAAAGGACCTCCTCCACTAGGAGGAGGTGCTTGACAATCTTGCCCCAGTTTCCTGTTTGGAGCTCGCACGAAGCGAAGACCCAGAGTGCCGTGTGAGGTACTCCTCTTCCCCGTCGTACCCGGACCACGGACCACGGACAACGGAATCGTTCCTAACGACTCCCCTGAGAACAGACGCTACGCGGGACGACAGAGTCAAAGCAGCAGACGCCGCGACGGACATCGGCAGATCCCCGAGCACAACGGACATCAGGTAAAACCGCACTGGAGGGCATAAGCTCCTCCTTGATCTTGAGTCATTCCCGCTGTGAAGGAACAGCGAGGAGACATCAGCTTCCACGCTAATCAAACTTTCCACGCTCGCGCTGTGCAGGAACAGCGAGGAGACATCAGCTTACACGCTAATCAGACTTTCCACGCTCGCGCTGTGCAGGAACAGCGGTTGGGCGCTCGGTGGGGAGGAACTTAACTCCTTGCATTATTGTTTGCTCCACGGTGAAGGAACCGGGGAACAGTGCATTATGGTTGTGGACACTCGCTGGTCTACAGGGTGTTAGGAGGAGGACAAGACGCCGGATTGTAGGGGGCTGAAAAGTCCTCCCTTGTCCTCTGTTCCTGAGTCCATACCAGCGCTCCTTGCAGCCTCCGGACATTCTTTTGGGGGCATTGGCATCCTTGTTGGGGAGACGGTTGAGGCGAGACACCTGCGAAGGAGTGGGGTTCTACACACCAGGCGAATCCCTTTCCGTAAAGACTGGAAGACATCCGTCATAGTGAGTTAACGAGAGTGGGGGTAAGGGTGTGGGAGACTCCTTCAATAGTGTTTCCTGACTCATTGTTTGCTTTCTCATCCATAGTACCCATGCCAGACACCGCCTAGAATTCGTCCCTGCATTCCCTGCCTCAGACCCGAAGACCTGTCTTGGACCCAGGCCATTGTCCCTTCTCCTCCCTTTTCTCCCCGCTGCTTTCCGCACCACTCGGGTTTTATCCCTTGGTGGGTGTCAGTGGAGGGGAGAAGAAGGGGGATATACATCTCTTACATCGTTCCTGCTGGCTGGCTCAGGTTAGTGGGTTATGTAATACTGCTGACACGCTGACGCTCTCGCGACAGATTGTCAAGCCCAAGATTGCATCCCAGCCCGAACGATGGATACCAACGTAGTTCTGGCGTCTCTTCTAGACAGCCTCACGGCGATACAGGCAGAGGTCCATGCATCCCGCGTGGAAAACCGAGACCTGAAACTCGAAGTAGGTACACTACGGAGGGAAGTAGCGGGTATATCCCGCCAAGGCAAAACCGATAGTAGAGGAGCGGGTGGTTACATCAAGGATTGGACCCTCCCTCCTCCTGGGATAGGGCCCAAAACAGACCCAACCAAAGGGGTTGGTTCTTTTTCCTCTCAGGGTCCTACTTCCACTACAGAGAATGTTCCTACCGTTCATGTGTTACAAAACACCGGCATACCGCTAGCACCTCCTGAAAGATTCTATGGAGATCCAAAAAAGTTTGAGACATTCCTAAATCAATGTCGGCTGCATTTCCTTTGTAAACCCGCGGTGTTCCAGGATGATGCCGCAAAAACGGCGTTTACAATGTCCTACATGGGAGGCAACGCAGCCAGTTGGACCATCCCATTGATGGAAAGAAACGACCCCGTGTTACATCACTTCTCCGACTTCTGCATCGAAATGCGGAAGCTGTTTGATCGAAAATCCCATATGCTTACATTGGACCGGGAGTTGATGACCCTGAAACAAGGATCTCAAGATCTACTTACGTATATCACCACCTTCAATCGTTTGGTGGTGGAGACAGATTGGCCTCAGGACAAGCGCACCTCCCTGTTTTACCAAGGGTTGAGAGGAGAGTTGAAAGACGTTCTCTCCCAGGTAGTACAACTCCCTCCCACCTGTGAGGAATTCATCACGCTCACGGTTCAATTGGAACATCGTCTCCAAGAACGCAAGGGAGACAAAAGCAGGAGCGAAAACAGAGGTCCGTATGTACGACCAAGGATGGCCCCAGACGACTCCCAAAAACCCGCAGATACTTCGGAACCCATGCAGATAGGAGGGATCAAGGGACCACTAACGAACGAAGAACGGGAAAGAAGACGGAAGATGAGACTGTGCCTCTATTGCGGGAAGAGTGGGCACTTTATTCGAGAATGCCGAACAAGAACGAGACTCCCTGAAAGAAACAGTAGCCCCAGAATGCAAGTCTCTTCGGTGCACCAGGAAGAGACATCGGAAAACTAGCACACCCGAGTCAGGAGGAGATCCCTGGACCGGGTGGAAAACAAGCAGCGATCTCCCCCGCCGTTGCGAACACCATCCAACCAGCGGTGGCACATCTCAACGTAGGAATTACCCTTTGGATATACCCCGATACCCCTTTGGACATCTCTGCAATGTTGGATTCGGGGGCAACGGGAAATTACATGGATCTAAAATACGCGCACAGTATTGGGGTCCCCCAAGAAACGAAGAAACATCCCGAAGAAGTCAAAGCAGTGGACGGCACTGCTCTGTCGTCGGGCCCGGTCTTATATCAGACGACCCTTCTCCTCATGAAATTTGGGAAAGACCACTACGAATATATTTGTTTCGATCTCATCGACGCACCACACTTCCGTCTCATATTGGGTATGCCCTGGTTAACCTTGCACGATCCTGTTATTCATTGGGCCGCACGTACCGTCTCCTTGACGTCCGCCTACTGTCTTGAACATTGTACTCACCAAGTCATGTGCCAAATGGGGGAAGAGAAGACACAAGCATGCCTCCTGGCTTCCGAGTGCGTGGAGACCGGATTTTGCTGCACCATCACATTACCCGACGTTTATCAGGACTATCGTCCGGTGTTTGACAAACAGAGAGCTACGCGCCTTCCGCCGCATCGCTCTTACGACTGTAGGATTGACCTGGTTCCCGGTGCGGCAATCCCCTGCAGCAGAGTATACGCTCTCACGGAACCAGAAACAAAATACTTACAACAATACCTTACGGATAACCTGGCCTCTGGATTTATAAGGCACTCCTCTTCACCTGCGTCATCCCCGCTTTTTTTCATTCCTAAAAAGGATTGCGATGAGCTACGTCCGTGCATCGACTTCAGAGCCATCAACCGTGTCACCATCAAAAATCGATATCCCCTGCCCTTAATACCAGTGCTACTAGACAAACTTAAGGGAGCAAGATGGTTCACTAAACTCGATTTACGAGGGGCTTATCACCTGATCCGCGTCAAACAGGGAGATGAATGGAAGACCGCTTTTAGAACCAAGTTCGGGTTATATGAGTACATGGTCATGCCTTTTGGGCTATGCAATGCCCCGGCGGCCTTTCAATATTTTATGGACGAGGTGCTTCGAGGATTCCTGGACACTTTTTGTGTGGTGTATCTAGACGATATTTTGATATATTCCACCTCTCTAAAAGATCATGTGCAACATGTAACAGCAGTACTGGCCAGGTTACAACAACATTCCTTATTCGCAAAATTGGAGAAATGCTTGTTTCATGCGGAGGAGGTAGCCTTTCTAGGTTATATCATCAACTCCCGGGGGTTTCAGATGGACCATGGCAAGGTACAGGCGATCACAGACTGGACTACCCCACACAACGTCAAGGCCGTGCAGAGATTCTTAGGTTTCGCTAATTTTTATCGGCGATTCATTAAAGACTTCTCAAGAATCCTCACACCAATCACGAAGTTACTAAGAAAAGATACTCCGTTCCAATGGGGAACAGAAGCGGAACAGGCCTTCCAAGCCCTGAAGGACAGGTTCACGCAAGCTCCCATCTTAAGGCACCCTGATACACAACTCCCGTTTATTCTAGAGACAGACGCCTCACAGTATGCCATTGGAGGAGTCCTCTCCCAGCGACATCCGGAAACGGGACAACTCCATCCCGTTGCCTATTATTCAAAAAAGCTGTCCCCTTGTGAGATTAATTATTCAGTCACTGACAAGGAGTTGTTAGCGATAAAGCGAGCTTGTGAGGAATGGAGACATTACCTTTTGGGAGCCCGACACACAGTCGAAATCTTCACAGACCATCGTAATCTTCTATTTCTTAAAACAGCTAAGGCTTTGACCCCCAGACAACTGCGATGGACTCTGTTTTTTGCGGACTTTGATTTTGTTATCAAATATCGCCCGGGACCGCAACATGGGAAGGCAGATGCACTGTCCCGGATTGAAGAACCTGAAGGACCTATGGAAACGGAGGGAAAGGAACCACCATGTATCCTCCCGGAGAAGACCGTTCTTGACAAGACTATCGCACAGGTCTCTTCCCATGAGTTCTTGGACAACTTGAGAGCAGCTGTGGCAGGAGTGGACGCACACAAATGGATATCTGAAGACCCTGACAGACGACAGGAAAGGGATAGTCTTCTGTATCACTCTCACGCTTTGTTTATTCCGGACCCAGTGTTGCAAACAAGGGTGCTGAAGTGGACGCATGATACACCTTTAGGAGGCCATTTGGGTAGTCAGAAAACCACCTCCTGCATCGAGAGATCATACTGGTGGCCCACCTTGAGAAAGGACACTCAAGAGTACGTAAAAACGTGTTCCGTGTGCGCTCAAAGCAAGGCAATACATACAAAACCTACAGGGTTTCTACGGCCCATTCCTATTCCACCGCGGCCATGGCACACCATCTCGATGGATTTCATCGTGGAAATGCCCCCCTGCGAGGGATATACAGTCATACTAGTGCTTGTAGATCATCTGACGAAAATGGGACATTTCGTCCCCTTGAAGAAACTCCCTTCTTCGGCAGAGTTAGCGCTTGTCTTTCTACAACACGTTGTCAGGGCACATGGGATACCCAGTGTTATAATCACGGACAGGGGATCCCAGTTCACATCCCGTTTCTGGAAAGCGCTCTGTGAATCACTCACTATTGATGCACGAACATCAACGAGCTTCCATCCACAAACCGATGGAAAGACTGAACGATTGAATCAGACACTTGAGCAATACTTACGGTGTTTCACATTACAGAATCCCATACAGTGGTTCCCATTACTCTGGCTGGCAGAATTTGCGTACAATAACGCTGAGCATTCCACGTTGGGATGTTCCCCGTTCTTTTGCCTTTATGGACATCATCCCAACATGCTCCCTTTTGAATGGCCAGTGCAAACCAAACTTCCCAGCATCCAAGAACATCATGCTCACCTCCGAGCTGTCTTGATAGAGGTGAAAAACAACTTAGCCTCAGCCCAGGCAGCACACAAAAAATGGGCCGACCAAAGGAGGATTGTGGAACCTCAGTATAAGGTGGGAGATAAGGTATGGTTATCTACCCGCAATCTCCAGCTGAAAGGGGTGAATAAGTTGAAGCCCCGCTACATAGGACCCTATAGCATAGAAAGGGTCGTGAATCCTGTGGCCATGAGATTGTCCTTACCCCTCACTTGGCACATACATCCTGTATTCCACGTGTCGTTGTTACAACCATGCCATGTCCACATGAGACTCCCAGACAGACCGCGGCCCATAGACATAGAAGGTCAGGAGGAGTATGAAGTGCACGAACTGCTGGACTCCAGGTTAGTGAGAGGGCGGGTCCAGTATTTGGTGGATTGGAAAGGTTATGGGGTGGAGGACAGAACCTGGGAACCGGCACACAATCTCCATTGCCCCGACTTGGTGGAAGCCTTCCACAGAGCGCACCCTGGTAAGCCGGGCCGACCCCCGGGACGGCGGTCCTTGAGAGGGGGTTCTGTCGCGATCACGCGAACACCACAAACAGCGACAG
The DNA here is from genome assembly GCF_964204655.1 of Triturus cristatus. Classification (NCBI taxonomy): domain Eukaryota; kingdom Metazoa; phylum Chordata; class Amphibia; order Caudata; family Salamandridae; genus Triturus; species Triturus cristatus. The sequence continues at coordinate 1,107,442,821 of NC_140582.1, read as the reverse complement.
TGAACTACACAACCCAGAAAACCCTGGGACAGGCCGGAAGGACTCGCGTCATCCAAGTACGCGTGCACCGTTCCATAAAGGACCTCCTCCACTAGGAGGAGGTGCTTGACAATCTTGCCCCAGTTTCCTGTTTGGAGCTCGCACGAAGCGAAGACCCAGAGTGCCGTGTGAGGTACTCCTCTTCCCCGTCGTACCCGGACCACGGACCACGGACAACGGAATCGTTCCTAACGACTCCCCTGAGAACAGACGCTACGCGGGACGACAGAGTCAAAGCAGCAGACGCCGCGACGGACATCGGCAGATCCCCGAGCACAACGGACATCAGGTAAAACCGCACTGGAGGGCATAAGCTCCTCCTTGATCTTGAGTCATTCCCGCTGTGAAGGAACAGCGAGGAGACATCAGCTTCCACGCTAATCAAACTTTCCACGCTCGCGCTGTGCAGGAACAGCGAGGAGACATCAGCTTACACGCTAATCAGACTTTCCACGCTCGCGCTGTGCAGGAACAGCGGTTGGGCGCTCGGTGGGGAGGAACTTAACTCCTTGCATTATTGTTTGCTCCACGGTGAAGGAACCGGGGAACAGTGCATTATGGTTGTGGACACTCGCTGGTCTACAGGGTGTTAGGAGGAGGACAAGACGCCGGATTGTAGGGGGCTGAAAAGTCCTCCCTTGTCCTCTGTTCCTGAGTCCATACCAGCGCTCCTTGCAGCCTCCGGACATTCTTTTGGGGGCATTGGCATCCTTGTTGGGGAGACGGTTGAGGCGAGACACCTGCGAAGGAGTGGGGTTCTACACACCAGGCGAATCCCTTTCCGTAAAGACTGGAAGACATCCGTCATAGTGAGTTAACGAGAGTGGGGGTAAGGGTGTGGGAGACTCCTTCAATAGTGTTTCCTGACTCATTGTTTGCTTTCTCATCCATAGTACCCATGCCAGACACCGCCTAGAATTCGTCCCTGCATTCCCTGCCTCAGACCCGAAGACCTGTCTTGGACCCAGGCCATTGTCCCTTCTCCTACCTTTTCTCCCCGCTGCTTTCCGCACCACTCGGGTTTTATCCCTTGGTGGGTGTCAGTGGAGGGGAGAAGAAGGGGGATATACATCTCTTACATCGTTCCTGCTGGCTGGCTCAGGTTAGTGGGTTATGTAATACTGCTGACACGCTGACGCTCTCGCGACACCGTTGTCGTGACTGAAAGGCCAAAGACGGTAGCCATGCCCGTTTATGATCCATAAACACCTCTTATCCTACTTTTCAATCCTTTGCACCTGGCTCTGCTCCTCTCCTTCTGGGCTTTTACAATGGGGAGGTTACGATTTTTATGATGGGGAGGATCGGACAAAGAATGGAAAACTGTCAAGGGAATCTGATCGAATACCGAAATCCTACGACTAATTATTGTTTGATGTCTATTTACTGTTTGTTTGGGATACCGGGTTGGGCATGAGAAATATTCGTGTAATGTTGCCTAAAGACATTTTGCGTGTATTTAAAGAACAACCCACTTAATGCAATTTGAACAGTCTCGTAGATTCTGCCTCTGTGTGGTTCCTATGACTTCTGTGTCCCTGCAGTAAATAAACCTTGGTCTTTGACGCCACCATCGAGAAGCCCGTGTCTCTGTTTATTTGTGCACCGAGACAGGAGGAACTCAGGGGTCTTTGGGTGTTGTTTCCCTGACACCTCTGGACTCTTAAAAGTCCAGAACCTCACAGTGACATCCCATGCAGAAGGACAAAGAAAGTTACGGTTCGGACCAGCAAAGTCCAGGAGACTCACCAAAGCAAGGGGAGTCAGGGCAGGCATGGAACAACCAGGGGAACCCAAGAAAAACAAAGTTTACCTTCAAGGGGACTCACAGGCCGGAGGCACAGGAGTCGCGAGAAGACCTTGAGCAATTTCACAAAACAGCAGCCCACAGAGCACTTGGTGCAAGAAGGCTGGAGTTCTTGGTAGGAAATAGTGCTAGAGGTTGGGGCTACTCGGAGCCCAATGCACTTGCTCGGGAAACGCCAACAAGCATATGCACTTTCAAATGAACACGGTGCACAGGGGTACGGTTATTGCAGCCCCCACGAGGGATTCTGGCCTCAAACTTGGTAAGAGGACAGCTCGGACCTTGAGAAACGTAGGAACCTACCTCCTGTGTTTCTGGAGCCTTGGGGATCTGTATAAGCTCAAGAGCAGCAGACTGGTTAGTCATGATGTGGTGCCTGCAAATACAGGGGAGTGACTCCTTCACTCCTAGGGAGATATCTTTGGTTGTCCTCAATGCTCCACAGGTCCTGCACAGAGCCAGTATGGTGCACGGGCACAGACGATGCTTAAGACTGAGAGGGAGATGAAGTCGGGCCCAAACGAAGTCCAGCGAAGTCCAGGGTGACCAGACAGTCAAAGGTCAGTGGTTTCTTGGTTAGAATCTTGTCCACGTCAAATCTAGGGTCCTACAGCCAGGTAAGCCCTTTTGTACCCACAGAAGAGGGTTGGACAGATTGAGGGGAGGAGGGTCTGGACAGGGGAAGTTGACTCCCATGTCCATTGTCCATATTGCGCCAGAGCAGGAGCCAACGGCTCCCAGGACTGGTTTGAACTGGACTATGCATAGGGATACCAAATGTGCCCCTCATGCAGACTTAAGGCAGGCGCACCCACCCAGCCGTAATACAATAAATCCTGTCTGGGAGGTGGTCACACCTCCCTATGACAGGATGCCTATTGTTCCACCTTCCGATGCTTAAGCTTGGCTCAGTAGCAGGAGGGCAGAAATGTGTCTCAGGTTGGCAACCATTTTGTGCTTCCTGGGACTAGAATGCTGGTACCGGGAACACCAGGGACCCAACGAAGCTCGCTTCTGAGGGGTGGAATCATATCTCCCACACCGGTTACCTGAAGTTTGATTTACCTATGTTTGCACTATTTTCGCTTTGAGGCAGGAATTTCAACAGACTTAATTGTCTAAATAAACGATTAAATATTTATATATGTAATGATGCAATCAGCAGTGTAGGCAAATATCGGCTGCACCAGTATAGTAGTTCCCAATCTTTCAAGTTACTAGGTGATGTTCAACTTCAAAGGACCTCACTGCTTAGAAGTCACATGTGAGAGAAAATATGTATTTCTCTTCCAAACAAACAGCAATCTAAAGGAGCATACAAATCAATATAATTTGCCTGTAAGGTATAAGCAATATTATAGAGTCCACACAATTCAGAGAGCATAGAGCAAGGAGTCTTGAAACTTCTTGTTTTCAATTTTTATTTATTCGAAGCCAAATGACAAATAGACGGATGGTTCGGGAACTTGACCACTGCATTTGGCAGCTTGGACTATAAGGCAATCATCCTTGGAAACTTTGTGGACACCATGGGAATTCCCAGCGTGCGTTATAATCATAATAAGAAAGAAGATTGTTTCTTTACTTTATGAAAGCCCCGATGAAGTCCAAGTTTGACGAAACGCGTTGGGTGGCTGGTGTATGCGTTTGCGCATTTGACTTCGAATAAAGGAAAATTGAAAACAAGAAGTTTCAAGACTCCTTGCTCCATGCTCTCTAAATTGTGTGGACTCTATAATATTGTTTATACCTTACAGTCAAATTATATCGATTTGTATGGTCCTTTACATTGCTGTATATTAAATACTTACGTATATCTGGCAATACCTCACTTACTTCTATTTCTGTTGCATTTGGAGGGTGGTTGTGCTCGCTCATATTAATTTCAACATCATCTTTTGTAGTGGCCCTCCCTTAGAAGGCATTAGAGTAATATTTAGTACATTTCAATTCACAGTTTCCAGCAATGTACTTTCTTGGTTGTTGGTATAGGCCTTGTGACATAATAATAGTTTTCCTTTCTGTGATGTTATGTATCTTTCTCTTTTTGTCATTATGTCTGAAAATAATGTAATTGTATGAAGAATTACTAATTTAACCTCTTCAATGCCCGTGACGAGCTGGTCTCGTCATGGGCCGCGGTTGCGCTGTGCCCATGACGAGACCAGCTCGTCATAAACCCCGCCCGCTAATACAACGGCCGGCACAGGGCGGGGAAAGGGGCGGGCACTGAAGGGGTTAAAATGTGTATACATTTGTTATTTACATATATATTATGCAAATACGTTTCTTATTTATACTTACATGTATGTTCTTCTTAGATGTTTCACACTTTGTTGCAGCTTTGAAGTTGAGGGTGTTGTAATATTAAGCAGGTGCTTTATTTTTCTGTTTGTCTTAGTATCAGTTTCATTTTAAATGTTAATGATAGTTTGTAGTTTGTTGGTATTTTGTAGAGGTTAGGTTCTTTTTTTGTCTTGAGGGTGAGTTTCAATTTTATAATAGTTCACATATACTTACTTTTTATGTCTTTTTTCTGGTTTGTGATCTGTGTTGTTGGTAGTATGTGTGTCCGTAACCCAGGTGGTACCATTTCTTTCTTCATATTGTTCTGCAATGAGGCCCCTTCACACAACTGTGCTATTTAATTTTTGATAAATTTTTCCAAATCTTTAGCATATCATTGAAATTATATTTAGGGCCGGATTAAGACTAGATTGAAATGTCACCTTTCCTTTCATAACATTGAAGGCAAACCCAACAATACATATTAGGAAAGGGCATTCACTAGGAGACCATTTGGTCCACAATGTTGTAACCACCAAATGAGATATGCTAAACTAAGAATAAAAGGTTTCTTCCCTTACAGCAAGTACAAAGCTTGTAGCTATGGTAAAAGTGTAGCAGAGTTTGAAGTACCCTATGGGAATGGCACAAAAAGTATTCTACAATTGTTAACCTGTAGTACTCAGTTTGTCATTTAAATTTTAGTATGTTCCTGCAACAAAAAATATGTGGGCAGTAGTATACATGCTTTTAAGTGGGGATGCTTCAACACATGCACACATGTGGGTTATCGATAACAAGGAGACATTTCAAAGAATCAAATTATTGTGGTAGATCCAAACTTGCATTCTATGCCATAGAACATGTACCTTGTAACACTAGAGGAATTGAGAGAACCACAATTCTGAGTAGAAAAGAATCTAAATATATCATGGATGTAGAGACATAGGGGCTGATTACGATGGCGTAATGATCACCACCGCCGTGCCGGCGGTAGCGACCGTCACGCCATTTTAAAGTGAATTACCACCGCCATATTAGGATGGCGGAGGGTATCGCAGCAGACGGAAAGTCCTTCCCCCGCTTTTCCGCCATTCGGCAATCGTTATGATTGCTGGCCGGCTGGAGCTGGGGCTCCAATATGGTGGCGGTGCCTAGCAGGCACCGCCATCCATATTAGGAAGTAGAGAATTTAAGGCCTTTCCATGGCAGCAATGCCCTCAGGGAGTGCGGGGGGTGTGGGGGGGTGCACTTGGCCCCTACATGCCCATCCACAAGGTGGCAGGCACAGCGCCGTGCCTGCCACGTTGTGCATATAAATGCACAACATGGCATTTCACCATTGCGGCGGGTGCTGCAGCCAGCAGCACCCACACAATGTTAAAATGCCAGAAGCAACCGTCGCGGTGGAGGTCGCATCATGATCAGGGGTGCTGGACCGCCGCTTATCAGTCGGGCAGTCCCGTTCGTCGCTAGGATGGCAGGCAGACTCAGGTCTGCCCACCATCCTAATAGGCCCCTTAGGGGCTGATTACGATGGCAGAAGGACCGTCAGGCCAGCCCTGCGGTGACGGTCCTTCCCACATCGGACCGCGATTTTACGACCACCAGATTACGATGTCAGTGGGATCCAGACTGCGACCGTGGCGGACACAAAGACCGTCCACCACGGAACCGCCACAGGCAATTGAAACGTTTGCCTGGCGGAGTAGTCTGCATCCACAAAAAGGTGGCGGTGCCTAGCAGGCACCGTCATTCAAATTACGATGCGGTCTTCCGCAAGCCTTTCCATGGTGGGTAAACTGCCATTGAAAGGCTGGTGGAGATTGGTTTTGGGGGCCTGTTGTGGGCCCCCAATGTGTTAGGGGGGGTGTGCACTGTGCCCCTACATTTCACTGAACCAAGAGGCAGGCAGCATGTCATTTCTTCTAACACACCAAAATGTAAATGTAAATAACCTATAAATGAACTCTACAAATAGTTCAAAATAAATAAACAGATGGAAAGCACAAATTAACTTCATGTAGTGCCTGCCACGTAGTGCAGTAAAATGCACAACATGTATTTTTAACATCTCGGCGGTGCTACAGTCAGCAGCACCTGCCGCAATGTTGAAAGTGCAAGGTGCGACCGCCATGGTGGCGGTCACATCCTAATGGTGTGCAGAACCACCGCATGTATTGCGGACGGTCTCAGTCGCCACCACCATGGCGGATGGACTCCAGTCCGTCCACCATTGTAATTGGCCCCTAAGAGTTTTGGCAGGTGGAACACAGAAGGGGAACTCAAAGTACCTCTTGAAGACAAATAATATTTTCTTTGTAATCTGTGATAGATCTTCCAGCTGATATTTCACTATTTTATATTTCTTTAAAAGTATGCTAAACTCCATATTATGAGCGAAGATGATCAGCAATGAATAACACAACATAACACATACCAGGCCAGATATACAAGCCACCAATGTGTGACTCGCAAATTGCGTCCCATTTGCGACTCGCAAATCGGGATGTAAACAATGTCTCAGACACTGTTACTGATTCATAATGCGGTCGCAAATTGCATGCTTTATGAATATTAATGAGGCTGTCACACTTTGTGACCTCTTTAGGAATGGCTAGCACTCCCAGGGATGGTGTCCTGCTGGGGTCAGCAGACCACCATGTCTGGGACTGCTTTTAAATAAAGCAGTCTTTTTTTTTTTAAATGCAGCCTGTTTTCCTTAAAGGAAAACAGGATGCATGAAAAAAAAGAAAAATGAAACTTTTCAGTTTCATTTTTATAACGGCAGACAGTGGTCCCTGGGACCAAATCCTGCTCTTAAACATAGTTTCTCACATACTCACAAAGGCGAACCCCCCTTCCCATTTATGAGTGGTTTACCACCTACTTGAAGTGGGTGGTAAACTGCGAGTGTTTTGCGGCCGCAAATGCAGTCGTAAAGCAATTGTACATAGCATGGTGATTCGCTATTAGGAAGGGATGCCCCTTCCGACTAGCGGGAGTAGCAAATGCTATTTTGCCAGTCAGCTACTAGCAAAATAGCATTTGTACATGCCATCACCCTTTTTTGCCATTGCAAACCAGAGGATCTCCCTTTTGGGGCCACAAGAAAGGGTCGTACATCTGGCCCAACATGTGTATTTGTAAAGTGCACATTCACGCAAGGGTATCTTGGAGCTGAATAACAGATGTTTATTTTTGCCCAACTCAGTGGTACTCATTTTATCAAACTCAGGAGGATGAGAGGCTGAGTGGACCCATCGGCAATTGGACCTGTGACCATGAGGTTGAACACAGGTCCCTGCAGTGGATGCATTCATCCACTAAGCAACTAGACCCGGCTTCAATAATAAATGAATCTTTATCTACACTTCAACTTTGAAACAGAAATTTTGCCTATGACAGTTTTTATTCTGTGTTTTCTGATAATTTAAAAATGTTCAACTCTATTTTATTGTTTTCTCACACAGGGAGAGGCGGAGGGAACTCTCAAGTGAGATGTGGCAATGGTTCAAAGGCTAGTTTCCCCTACCTTTTCTTCAGTTCTGGATAGCTTTTGGTGGACACTATCTCAGCTAAGAAGTCTTTTTGCATTTTGGGTTACATTTTAATTAAGTTAGCTAAAACATGGGTATTTTGACAGGTTACAATAGAGTTTAAAACTGTCCAAAAATAGCCCACTTGGGCAACATTCACAATACAGTGTAAGGACAGTCATTGATGGAAATCAAATACATTCAGGGGATCATTACGATGTCGGGCAGAAAGCCTCCTCCCGACAGTCGCAATGTCCTCGACCACGTCGGAGCCTGTCCAACCGACTCAGTCAGTTTACATTCCGAGCACCCGATTACAATGTTTGCGGTCAGAATAAAAACCATGTGGTCATTCCAAATCGGTTCCGAGAGACTCGCAGAGTATTTGTGTCAGTCGGAACCACATCGTACACCCCTATGGACAGAGTTTCTGCCCACAGGATTACAATGTCATTTTCCAGCAGCCTTTCTGCGTTGGGCTGTGTGACATGGAAAGGCCGTCGGAAAGTGACTTTGGTGGCTCCTGGCATGGCCCCCGAGGCCCCGCGGCCTATGGTTGATGGCAGAGGGGCTACCTGAGGGACCCCCCTGTAACACCCTGCACTGTGTGGCAGGCACCCTGGGGTGCCTGCAGCAGGGTGCACGGTTTTCCGCACACACCCCATCTCCCCATAGGAACCTGTGTGATGGCCGGTTGTTTGGTGGAACACGAGCTCCCATAGAGAACAGAGGGACTTCGACTGAACAGTGTTCGGTAGCATTACAATCTGGCGGTCGTAACTGCCGACTGCAAGTCGGTCGGTCCTGATTGCGAGTCGGTGTCGGGCGGAGGCTTTCCACCAAACATCGTAATGAGCCCCTTAATGTTGCTATATTGAGTAATTGCCAATTACAAGTTTTCTTTAAAAAGCTGTTGAAATCTGTATAAAAAACATGCTACAGGGTACAATTCAACTTTAGCTCGCATATAACAAGCTTTGGTACACATAGCATATTTGAGAACATGTTTGCCTACAATACGTGCAGAATAGTGTAGCTCTATATGACTTATTTCAGTTTAGGTGATTAGCTCGACTATAACACTATGTTAAGTGACAACAGAAAAATATCACTTTGTTAATTGAATGAATGATAATATTCCACTATGGATTTATTGGTGTGTAACCTATTATTGTAATATAGATCTATATGCCTTATTCCACTACAGGTGATTATCTCAAATACAATACTGTGTGAATTTATAATATTTTCACAAATAGAACACTTTGGGGCATATTCTCAAGGACTCATCGCCGATTTATCGGCACTTTTCTGCCACAAAAGTTGCGATAGATTTATCGCCCTATTCACACGCCTGCACTAACAGCCAACATCGTCAGTTTACCTGGGATAGGTGCCGCTAAAAACATCGCCAAGGCTGACAGCGACAACTAACGCTAATAAAATGCAGACTAGGCGTTCCCGTTCAAAAACTCATGATAACACACTTTGCAGTATTCTCAACAAACAGCCAGATCGGTGATGCAGGCCAAAAACAAGCAATAAGGCACGTTAGCAGCAGGGACTTAAGACCTGCTTTTTTCTGGTCTTAAGTAGGACGAAAACCTGCAGTAGAAAGGGAGCCCAGCCAACAGATGCCATGAGGCTACTAATTATGCAGCTTGGAGACCCAAAAAGGGCCACAACACCCACCGCTACCACCCCCAGGACCATCCCTACCCCCAGGACCACCCCCCTGGACGACCACCGAGGCAGCGCAGAACAAGACAGCGGACCTTCTGAAAATGCACCAGCCTCAGAGACATAACACCAGAGGATGTCATTGCCCACTACAGGCTCAAAAGGACAATCATCCTCCACATCCTGACCCACATTGCCCACAGGCTGTCAGTACCAACACAGTAGACAACCAACATCCCTCCCCTGACAAATCTGCTGGCTGTGCTGCACTTGTTGGCCGCTGGTACCTTCCAACCAACAATTGCCAGAGTCAGAGGAGTCTCACAGCCAGCCCTATCAAAGTTCCTCACACATTTCTTGGATGCCATCATCAGCTTGATACCCCAGCACCTCCACTTCCCCCACACTGTGCAGGAACAGCTGGAGACCAAGCAAGGCTTCTATGCCATAGCTGGCTTCCCACACGTGTTGGGGGCAATTGACTGCACACATTTCCTACTTGTGCCCCCTGACGATACTGCACACAATTACCGCAACAGAAAGCACACGCATTCCATCAATGTGCAGGCAATAGTGGACCACCGGGAATTGTTCACCAATGTCGTCACCAACTTCCCAATCAGTGTGCATGATTTCTACATCTCCCAACAGTCCATCATCAACCAGCGCTTCCAGGATGGCACCTGTGGAAATGGACTGTTCATTGGTAGTTACCAACGGAACACACCACACTCCTCAACTCCACAATCATACAACTCACAACTGTGGGAATGCACATGTAACAAAATCACATACAACATGCCAAACAACATGCCCACCTACCATACATGACAACACAAGTAACTGTGGTGAAGGGGCCAGACATGTAGACAAACCATTCACAAAGGCATAGTCCCTCTGCCACACAATTGCAGAATGTGGGGAGAGGTGGGAACCAAGAATGTGCGAAGGAGGCAAGTGACCCATGATTAAGAATGTACACAATGCCAAGTGTGGCAGTGATGTGCTGGACAGTCTTGAGTATACAGAGCATAGACATGTCCATGTGTACATATACTGCTGGTGCTTGTAGTGTTGTGGACAGTGGACGCAACCATGTTACCTCAGGCAGTGGGGAAGACCTTGGACATGTAGCTATGTCGCCCCCCCTGTAAGTGTAAGCGTAGTGGGCTGGGCTGGGCCGGCGTACACCAGTCTAGCGTAGGAGTGTGAATAAATAGCCTGGAGCTCTGGGTGTGGTTCACTTCCGGGATGGCCACCAAAGTAACTACTGCGTGTGTCTCTGTGTCCACCATATCCTGACCATAGGCCTACACACATGTGGCCGACCACCTTCAACGGACAAATCTACACTGGCCACGAGGTGGCTACGTCACAAGCCACCTGGCACACATCTCGTCTTCGCCTGCAAGGGCGTGTGTGCCAGGGCGGCATCCCTCACCCTGCCACGATGCTGCAGCCATGAACGGTGGTGCCTGCGCGATCCTGTGTGCCTGCTTCACTCCAGCCAACTGGTCCCCAGACCCGTCCGGCGCCCAGCATTGATTGCTCACCCCTGTGCACCCCGGCCTCATTGCTCACCTGGCGCCACCGGCATGTCTCCAAGAGGGCCCACCACGTGCAGGTGTAATCTTCTTGCCTGAGGCCCGCGAGCTTGGCAGCCTCCGCAGCCGTTCACTGGCTTCTGTGCAACAGGCCCCCAGCGCACCAAGCGGCACCGCACGGGAGAGATCTGTGTATGCTGACTGCTCCCTTTGGTCAACACTTCGGTCCAGCAGGTCTCAGACAAATCCATTGCAGTCCAGCCCAACAGGCCTACTGCATCATCGCAGGCTGCACACCCGCTCAGCTCTTCCGGTAGGCCTACCTCCGTGCACCGCAAGTCATCATCCAGCCTCCAGGCCACTGCATCATCACAGGCTGCACACCCGCTCAGCTCTTCTGGTGGGCCTACCTCAGTGCACCGCAAGTCATCGTCCTGTGGAGCTACCCCGCGAGTGCGCCTCAAGCAGCCAACAGCATGTCCTCGGTAACGCCACCCCCGTCACAGGCAGGCCGTGGGAAAGCTTGGATGGAACGTCTAGAGACGTACTCCGAAGCGCACGACATCCCGGCGCCGTGGTGGCGGCCCACGCATAGGCGTGTGAGGAGTGTGAAGAAATGGCCTGGGGCTCTAGGTGTGGTTCAGTTCCGAGCTGGCCACAAATGTAACTATGGCGTGTGTCTCTTTTGTAGTGTCGGCGCCACCCGGCCCTTAATCGACAATGTTGCAATGTAGCATGCATCCGGAGGACGGGCTCGCCCGAATGGATAAATAAAAGAGCGCAAAAATGCTCGGGGTCTTGGCTCATACATGCCAACTGTTGTGTGTGTACCTTCATTGCCGCAGCATAAGCAAAAGGCCTATCCTCAATCGAAGCGCAAGTTCAGCCAGGCCTGAACTCTACATCTTTGTCCACCCTATCCTTAACATAGGCCTACACACACGTGGCCACCCACCTTCAACGTCCCACATTACAATGTTGATGTCAGGAATATAGACATGCGCAGACAGGCATGACAATGGTGTGCCATAGGAGTGCAAGTGATGCAACCGCGCAGCGCACACAAGTAAATAGGCTCGGGGAGGGAGGAGCAGCTGTGAGGCTATGTAATACACATCGATCATGCACATTTTCCAGAAGCAATACATGGCAAACATGAATCCCGAAGACACACAAATCCCACACCACAAAACCTGTAAGTCTGCCAACACAGCATACAGAACAACCAGTTTACAGTAATCTCACTTACCTCTCACAGGTGATCAAGGATATGCACTCTGCCCGTGGATGATGACACCTCCCTGAGCCCCGAACACCTCGGCCCAGAGGCAGTACAATGTGGTCCACAAACGCACCAGGGGCATTGTTGAGCGCACATTTGGCGTGTTAAAGTCACGTTTCAGGTGCCTGGACATCACATGTGGAAGACTCCTGTACAGTTTAGAAATAGTGTGCAAGATGATCATTGCATGTTGTGTATTGCACAACATATGTGTACACACCAATGCTCCATGTATCCAGGTGCCAGATGCACCGGACGATGATGAGGAAGATGAGGCAGGTGGAGCACACCCCACTGCAACTTCAGCAGGAATGGCCCGAAGGAACACAATCATTAAAAATTTCTTCGCATGAGCACGCCACATTGTGACTGTCCTTAGCAATCATGGAACAGTACAAAATGACCAAATGAACAGCATGTGCAAATTCATTAATTGCAACACACATTCCCTGTGTGCATGTCAGTCCTCTCACTCTGACAAGTGTAAGTGCAACATTAAGTGCTAACAGTCTCACGAATAGCAAAAAGATGGTGGGTATGTCACCTCTGTACAGAGAGGCTGTTTAGGGTGTCACATATTCGAAATGCCATTTCAGAGTGTCAAATTTAGTACGTAATCCCACTCATCAGCGTATCACATGTGTACAAAAACATGACATGAAGGGTGTCATTGGTGTCCAAAAAAAGACAACAGGGTGTCATTTGGGGTCAAATATGACATTTTGGGTGTCATTTGGGGTCAAATATGAACCGCCCTGATGGAGTGATGCACCCTGTGACTCAAGTCCCACAACATGAGCAACATGAACATAAGGGGATTGACGTCAGGGGTTGTTTGTGCACATGGATGTGTCAGAGTGTGACCTGCTCCTTTACAGATGTGGTCCACACTCAGCACCTCAGTGTCGTGGCGTGCACCATCTCATGATAATTGGACTGCAGCCATGCTAATCATCATGCAGTTGCACTTTCATTGTCACTGTGGCTCATGGACCTGCAGTGTTGCTGGGTTCAGCACATGTGCCTGGGTTTGTTGTGAGATTAGTGGTGTGTGGGGAAGGCCCCCTCTGGGTACATTGTCGAAGGGGGCCTACTTGCTGTTTCTATGTGTGCTGCAGTGTCCCAAGGAGATCAGGGACATGATCCTGAGTCATTGTGGGTGTGCACTGTGCTATACTTAATTGTGCATGTGTGCCATTGTGTCCCTGGTCGTAACTTACCCTGTTGCTGTTGGGTCATGTCATGTTGAGCAGTATCCGTCCCCCAACTCCTGCCATTGTCTCCCCACTGATGACTGTGGACACCATTTCCTCCATCTCATCCAGCTCCTGCTGTGGCGCTGGACTCCCACCTCCAGTCTGCATTGCTGCTTTCCAGTTGTTAGCGAGTTTCAGCTTAGTTTTGCGCTTCACATCATTCCAGCGCTTCGTGGCACTTCACTCCGTCTGCATTCACCTTGGGCAAGATGGACTGCCATATTGCATTTTTAATTGCCAATGACACAGTGGAGGTGATGAACAGTTGTTGGTGGAGTTCTATCACCTCCGTAATCAGGATCTTCTCTTCCTGCGGACTAAATCGTGGGTTCCTCTTCTCCTTCCCTGAGGTCCCTGGCTGGTCCTCCGGGGGGTTTGTGGGATTCTGGTTGGCCTCTGTAGTTGCTCTAGCTTCCTCCATGGTGCTTCTCAGTTGTGTTTGTTTTTTTTTTTTTTTTTTTTTGCAGCTTGTATTGTGATTTTTCCTGCCTGACGTGGGAATAGCAAGCCTGGAGCTGCTTATCGCTGATGTTTTTATCACTGCTGGGCCCATCGCCACTTTTTTCACGTTCGGGTTTCCTATTTTTTATCGGCGTCCCGCTAAGTTTAACGCAGACATTTGATGCGTTATTGAGAAACTATCGCCTGTTGCCGGCATGTTGAGAATACGCTGTTAACACAGTTTTAGTGTCCCACGATAGAGGGCGTTATGTATAATTGCGTTAACCTAGGTTGGTGATGATTATCGCCCGTTCTTGAGACTATCCTCCCTTGTCTATTGGCTGAATCATAATATTCCACTAAGGATTTATTGTTGTGCAATGTATTGAAGCACTTCTAAAACCTGGCAATGCTTTCCCCTATAATGTACAGTACCATGTATACTACATATACTGCTTTACCTTAATCATAATTATATGTTTTTTAACTACAAAATAGTGCCCGTTTTACAGTTTGTTTTGCACCTTTTTTCAGTCCTTTTTCGCTGTTATAACTTTTTACACAGTTTGAATCCACAGGGGTGATCATGTGATCAAGGCTCTTGGAGGCCGAAACTTGTTCTATGTTTATGCTGAAATAAACTACGTGGTGACCCTACATAAACTGAGTGAGCCACATTAGACCGTGACAAAGACCTGTTTAGGTTGAAACCGTTGCCTGAAATAAATCAATATAAAAGAAGTACAACTTTGTGCCTCTGTCAACCGCGAGCCGCCGCTTTCTAATATATGTATTTATATATACATATAGAGAGAGAGATACAAATATATATATATATATATATATATATATATATATATATATATATATATATATATATATATATATATATATATATATATATATATTACCTACTGGCGGTCGCCAGTAGGTAGTTATAGTTAGGACCACGTTTCCATAGGAAATCCGCAACATTCTATTTTGAATAACTTTGGCGCCGGTCGACGAATCCTCGCGAATTTTTCAAAATAGGTGGGGCGCTACGCTCCGCTCCTACCCTGAAAGTCTCGGGGGGATTCGTCAAGCGGGGGCTGAGATAAAAGGGGGGTCCCAAAACGCGTTTTTCCCATGCATTTTTCCATAGGACCTTTAGACAGGGCTACAGCCCGAACGGCTGAACAGAATTACTAGAAATTTGGCAGAGGGGTAGTCCTCAGGTCAAGGAAGTGCCTTTTGTAGGTTTGGTGTAAATCTGTTCAGTAGATTCTGAGAAAATAGCCTTTAAATCAATATATATATCTGAGCCAGCTTACGGTGCGCTTACGGTACGCTTACCGTACGCGTACGGTGGCGTGCGCGAGCGCGATTCTGATTGGCTCTTAGATCTTAGTAAACATTCGAATCGGCCGAAACCAGGAAGCGGCGGCCGCCATTTTCTCTCTCGCACTGAGAGTGATTTTTAAAATTTAAAGCCCAAAAACATGTAAAGGGGCTGTTTAGACAGCTCCCACACACATAGGCATGTTGAGGGAGTCCCCAAAGATCCCCCAAGGCCAAAAACGGAATTTTTATTTTTTCAGTAATTTCGCCGATTATGCTTACCGTACGCGTACGGTAAAAAATTATTAAAAAAAAAAAATCATCCACACTCTCTCCACCCCGTGTGCAATTGGTGGCCGAAATTAAATATTACCTTTCAAAACGAAGTGCATCATATGTCCTCCATGTGCGCACGGTGCGCGAAGCGCATCGTGCGTACATGGCCCATCTAGCGTAACGTGGGCACGCGGTGCGCGTAGCGCACCGCGTGCCCACCGTGCGTGCATGGCACTAACTGCGTAAAGTGGGCGCGCGGTGCGCGAAGCGCACCGTGCGCGCACAGAAAGAACTGCGTTAAGTGGGCGCGCACGCCACGAATGGCGTAAAGTAACTTAGCATTTAAAAAACCGTACAAATTCACTGAAAAAACCATAGGTTTCACACACGTTATAGTTAGGAATTAGCATTTAAAAAACCTTGAAAATTCACTGAAAAAACCATAGGTTTCACACATGTTATAGTTAGCGGAAATTTTACTGATAAAAAACCAATGAAATTCCCCCGTTATAGTAACTGCAGGCAACTATAACTCACGCGACCGCAATCTTCTGCTGATGACATATGTGTCTTTATGAAAAAAAAATATTTGTAATATATGTATAGCTAAAAATGTATGGAAGAAGACATGGGCAAATAAGTGTCTAAATACAGTATTAGCATCAGCAGAGGATTGCGGTCGCGTGAGTTATAGTTGCCTGCAGTAACTATAACGGGGGAATTTCATTGGTTTTTTATCAGTAAAATTTCCGCTAACTATAACATGTGTGAAACCTATGGTTTTTTCAGTGAATATATATATGTATATATATGTAGCTCCCAAGTGCCCTGCAAAGGAAAGCACTCTGCAACTGTTAATGGGTATCAAATCCCTTTTATTGGTATTGGAGGAGCAAAGATGTCGAACGCTATAGGCAGTACAAAAAGGAGAGAGTTTCCCAGGTATACCAAAAGGGACCGGGTATGTACAGTATACAGAAAAAGGAGCTTCCCTTTTGTATTTATTTAATATATCCAATTATGGACTCATGTATTCTGTATTGTGAACCCGAGATAGAAAATCTACAGACTATCGCACCACAGGGATAGGATATGATATTTTTTATTAAAATACTTATTTCACAAATTTATTTTACAATATTACATCCAGGACTGCTTGGAGTTTTGCAGTCTCCATCAATTAATGAAATTCATATAATCCTAAACCATATAAACACACATATTTAACATTTCTAATCAGTGATTGCACATAATTGAATTTAACATACAATAAATCATTTGAATAAAATAAAATATAAAAACAACAAATACAAATTTTTGTCCTCTTGTCGACGCGTTTCGGTGTAATATCTAGTATGTGACACCTTCTTCAGGACCAACACATTAAAACAGCTCTCAATATCGATTAAAAACAATACTAAACTGGGGCTTCAACTTCAATTTCTTAGATAGCCGTAGGGGAGTGTCTCAATTCACTGCATCCCAGATTGTTGCGCTAATGTCTTATAATGATGAATCCTCAATTTTAAGTTCGTATTTGTACTGGTACTTTGATTATTGATTCAAAAGGCATTTAGACATTAGTAAAGGTTTACTTAATTCTTTGCTCTTTAATCATGTTCCATATGATGCGTTGATTTCAGATTACTTCTCGCAGTCACTATGGTTCTCTTGCTTTCTATTAAATTCAAGCAGAATTTGCAACAAACATCTGAGAACCCCGTGAGACGTGAAGCTACGCGGTACAACAAGGTACTGGCTTCTGCTTGAATTTAATAGAAAGCAAGAGAACCATAGTGACTGCGAGAAGTAATCTGAAATCAACACATCATATGGAACATGATTAAAGAGCAAAGAATTAAGTAAAGCTTTACTAATGTCTAAATGCCTTTTGAATCAATAATCAAAGTACCAGTACAAATACGAACTTAAAATTGAGGATTCATCATTATAAGACATTAGCGCAACAATCTGGGATGCAGTGAATTGAGACACTCCCCTACGGCTATCTAAGATATTGAAGTTGAAGCCCCAGTTTAGTATTGTTTTTAATCGATATTGAGAGCTGTTTTAATGTGTTGGTCCTGAAGAAGGTGTCACATACTAGATATTACACCGAAACGCGTCGACAAGAGGACAAAAATTTGTATTTGTTGTTTTTATATTTTATTTTATTCAAATGATTTATTGTATGTTAAATTCAATTATGTGCAATCACTGATTAGAAATGTTAAATATGTGTGTTTATATGGTTTAGGATTATATGAATTTCATTAATTGATGGAGACTGCAAAACTCCAAGCAGTCCTGGATGTAATATTGTAAAATAAATTTGTGAAATAAGTATTTTAATAAAAAATATCATATCCTATCCCTGTGGTGCGATAGTCTGTAGATTTTCTATCTCGGGTTCACAATACAGAATACATGAGTCCATAATTGGATATATTAAATAAATACAAAAGGGAAGCTCCTTTTTCTGTATACTGAACGCTATAGGCAGTACAGTCACGTTCAAAAGCCTGACGCGTTTCGAAGCATTTCAGTCTTCTTTTTCAAAGGTGCGAAAGTGCTGAAAATGTGTGCGTTCTGTGGACCGGTTTTTAATTGCTGATTGACTCGCCCTGGATGGGCCCCTCCTCTCGCCTCAAACAAGGGATTCTGGGTCGTAGATGTGCCCAAAATCCCGGTCCTAATGGGCCGAATGAAGCATAGGGAGAGAGGTATGCTGGGTCCTGAAGTCCACACTGACATCAGTCAGTCCCGCAGTAATGAACTGCCGCCCATTTTAGACCCACAGATAGGCCTGGATGTCAATGTGCCTTCATTATCCATAACAGTTGCTCCTTGAAGGTCCGATAATTATCAGGCCTCCTGGCCCCCGCTTAAGGAATGGTGCTCTCGGACAGCTGGACCTGCCGTCTATAAATGTAGCTCCCAAGTGCCCTGCAATGGAAAGCACTCTGCAACTGTTAATGGGTATCAAATCCCTTTTATAGGTATTGGAGGAGCAAAGATGTCGAACGTTATAGGCAGTACAGTCACGTCCAAAAGCCTGACGCGTTTTGAAGCATTTCAGTCTTCTTTTTCAAAAGCGCGGACGCACTGAAAATGTGTGCGTTCTGTGGACCGGCTTTTAATTGCTGATATATATATATAATGTTTACATTGTTGTATAAAAATTAGTAGTTTAGGTATTTGTTTTAGCTCCTATCGATATGTATTTATTTACCTGTTTTGGGGTGGAAAATCATAATTATTTTGGTGATGTAATATATCTGTACTGTTGAATCATGTATAAATTGTTCAATGTTTATTTTAAGGTTTGTTTGACATAAAAAGTTGTTATTTTTATGTTTATTAATGATAATGATATTGTGTGAGGCGATATTTTTGACTAATCGTGTTTATTTAAAGGAAACAATATTTTCCTTCCAGATATTTTTGTTTTTGATATAAGGAAAAATCTACATTTTGACTAACGATATTTGTATTCTTGGTATTTGTGGTTTTATTATAGTATAATATAGGAAGGCAATATGTTTGTTAACAATATTTACTTTCCAATATTTTTGTAAATTGATATTGTGTGCATCAATATTGTGACAGTGATCCAAGTGGTGAAGGAGTGTGAGCCTGAAGAAAAAAGTTAGTGGTGGATTACTCCTCCATGAAGACTGCTCCCTGTACAGCTGGTTCAATGCCTAAGCTTACAGGTGCTATTCTGAAATGGGGGCCTTGCACAACATACAAATAATGATGGGTAGCTATCAATAATATGAATGTTTCATCCCATAGGTCCTTGTTTATCTTGTTTTTCTAACTGATATCACTGGGAACCCACGGCGGAAATCAACCTCTTGATTGATAGATACCCATGTAGAATTCAAAATATTTAGCAAGAAAAAAAAAAATGCAGTGTGTCAGAACTGTATCATAGGATACCCTTGATTTTGAATACAAATGTATATGTTTCTGACTGAATCATACTTAGTTTGAATTCATTTTCAAAAATATATTTCATGTTAAAATATTTTAATTAAAAAAATTACTTGAGCAGCAGTGCCTGGTGAATGAGGTCGCCCTCACTCTACATCAAAATCTGAGATTTTCGGTGTTATATATATTTCTACTGAGAGCTACAAGTCTTTAAAGCATTTGGTTAATATTATTTTTATTGAACGCATTTATTCTATTTTAAACAGAAAACTCTTCACTCACCCCCAACCAACAAATGACAGATCATGTTCAATGTAGTAGAAAATAGGGAGGTTATTGTTGCTCCTATTGAATAGGTTTCTGTCCATTACCACTCTTCTGATTCATTCTCTGTATTTATGTTTACAATTTGTATTCTCCTCTGCAGAAAAATGCATGTGAACTGCTATTGTTGCATCTGTGCTTCCTGTTATCACGTGTTACTGTATCTGACGTTCTTTTCACTCTCAGTCTTTTGTTGTGTATATAACCTTGATTTAGCCTTTCAGTAAAATTGTATAGGTTAAATAATACTTGAACGATGCGTGTAGTTGCATTGACTTCAACAAAAGCTGCTTCCATCATTGTCTATAAAGTGCAGTGAAATGAGGCGATACTCATTATGAAATATTTTTTTCACATAAAAATGAACCTAAAATACAACATGCAATTTCAGCATATTTGAGCACTCTAGTATTCGGTACAGCTTATTATGGCCAGTCTTGGGCAGTCATGCATAGGCATGCTCTTGTCATGGACCCCAAACCTCTAATATTTCAGGAAAACAAAAAGTGGGTTTATGCATCTTCTGTCCCCCTAAGACATTACAGGTATATCCGTGGACACACTCTGAACCACGCTTCAAGCTGCCAAATGCTGCAGGGCAATAACAGGGGCAAGTGGTGCAAAATGCAGACAGTAAAGAGAGCCATGTTTACTTTTTGCGCCTGCTAATTCCTAGACCAGTGATCGCATGGCAGTGTGAGGGACACCATTGGGTAAGCTAGCGGCAACAAATGCAACCACCCTTATTGACATCCATGGTCTTCTTAACTGCTGTAACATCACATAAGAAGAAAAGTCATTCTTCATCTCACAATGACTTCGGAGTAGTAAAGGTTTTTTATGGCATTAAGAAGCCATCAATGTTAAAATATATCCCCAATCATTGTTGATTTAACTTTACAACAGTAGAAACATGTTGGAAAGTGGATTATTAGTAGGGGAAAATACTTATCTGCCACTGCCAATAAGGCCACAAACACAATATAGGGCTCAGAATAGGTCTTAGAAAATTATTCCCATGCTCAACCCTTTGTAGCTTGGCTGTGAGCAAGTAGGCTTAACTTCAAAGACAGGTATGTAAAGCATTTAAAAACACCAATTCAGTAAATAATTAAGACACAATGCACAGTAAAAATCCAACACCAATTTGCACAAATAGGAAATATTTGTATCTCTAACATGACACCAAAACGACAAAAATACAATGTAGGGAGCCAGAGAGATGAGTGTTTAAAGATCTGGCATTAACTAGCACATAGAAACCTATAGTGTCTTATTGGGACATCTGGTCATGATAGACTGGTTCGAAGTCAAAGTTTCAGGCTGACCACAATGGAGCCCTGGGCGGCTACCCCTCGTGGTAGGTCTCGATCAAAGTTTTTACCTTCTGACTTCGAAACTTTTCTGGAGTTTCTCCTTCTGGGGTCTCTCGAACCTCTCAGCCAGTCCAGATTCAGTGAGGGTTCGATGGATTGCCTTGCGACGAGATGACGGTCAAACTTATGGAAGTCCGACCTCTGGAGCGTTCCAGCGGGACAAACCAAATATCCAGGATGATACGCGGTTGAAGGCATGCAGCTTGGCTTTCGTGGTTGCTCCCAGTCACCTTTCCTTTATTCAGACTTAAAAACTTTTCAAGAGCTTTTTTTCACGGGTTCCCTCAATGTTCTTCACCATGCCCAAATCGGTGAGTGTTCACCGGCCTCGGATTTCGACTACTCCCGGTCAACCTCTGGAAGTAGGACTACGGAGCTTTTCAGTGCGACAAATCTGGACGGCAGGCTGATGCGCAGTTGAAGGCAGGGGGCTTGGCTGGCCAGGCTGAGTCAGTCCCCTTATGGAGCTTTTTTCCAAAGTTGATATAAAATTCTCCAAACTCACCCCAAGGGTCTGGAAGCTCCAAGATGGTCCTTGAAAGTTTAGGATTTCAGTTCCCACAATCCACTTGGACAAAACCCTTACAAATCCACTGGTAGTTCTCAGGCTGAGGATTGTTGGTGGTGATGTTCCAGGTGAGCTCTGTTAACCTGTAGCTTGCAGGGAGTCCACTCTTAAGTCCTTTTACAGCAAGGTAGTCCACAGGGCTGTAGTTCTAGAGATGGTGCAGAAGGCTCAATCTCCAGAGTGCAAGCCTTAGGAAATGCACATCAAATTTCTCAGCTTGGCCCGTCTTGCTTTCTTAAGTTTCAAGCAGCAGATCTGAGAGGCTCTGCCCTTCTCAGATACTTATTCCAATTTCTCTAAGTCAGGCAAGAGGTCACTCCTGTCCAATTAGCTGCAGGTTACCACCCAAAGGTATGACCACATCCTGCAAAATGTGGCACTATTTTGTCCCAGAGTGCACCCAAGTCTTCCAAATTCATAATGGTTTATTTTCCAGCAGGGAGAGAAGAGCTGGCTAAACACACACCTAGGATGGCTAATCTCCATACTCTCTCCCCCTTGCATCTTCTCATTCCTTCCTTAAGCCTAGCATCTGGCTGGGTTCAAAAGAGTAGAGTTGTAAATCACACTGACGTCTTCCCCTGAAGTCCATTGTTTGCGACTCTTCCTCTTCTCTCTTGGGAAGTCTTAGCCTTCTCCTATCAAGAGTTAGTAGTTAATAACCTCTTGCCATGTTAATCTGTGTGGCAAGGGATTTGCAATAGTAAAAATAACTTGGACCACTTTCCCAACACCAGGGCTTATAAAAACATATTTTATAAGTACGCTGCCTATATCTGCAGGCCCCCCCTACCCCTGGATATTGTGCAGCACTTTATCACAATGTGGGGAGCGAAATGTGCAATTTCACTTAACCCAGGGCATGTAAAACTTATTTTATAAGCGTCTTCCTTATAAATACTTGACCCCCCACCCCTGGGACACCTAGGGTAGAACCCGGGGGTACCTAATATGCCCAAACATTGTATTTTATCCAAAGTCGAGTTTGGGCACAATGTACTTTTTAAAAGCAGTCCTGCAACACAGAGCCCCTTTTAATCTGACCTCAGGCTTCAGCAGTGCACACATTCAAGTGCAGAAACAGCTGCTGGACTCTAAACTGCCATGCTCTAATGTATACCAGGGACAGAGAGGTAGTTTAAAACCCCTGCCCTATTATGTACTAGGGCATTATAGGGTATGTCATGCCAGTCACTGGGGTACCCCAACCCATAGTGTACCCTAGTGTATTAAGGTGTTTTCACTGTATTCTGAATGTGTCTCTTTCAGCATTCCACTGGACCTGGTTTGACAGAGCCCAGGGTCAGTCAGAGACAGTTACCACCAGTACCAGTCAGCAAAAAGTTGGGGGGTGCCCAGGGCACAGGATGACTTTCTACCAAAACAATTCTAGGTTTACACGGCTGTGGTATAACAGAAATCAGAAGAAATGAATTAATGGTCTCAATAGTCTTCCCAAACCACCACGTCATCATCAGCAATCTGAGTTAATGGTGGTGGGTGCTATGATATCACTCGCTACCATCTCTGTTACCTACTATGAATCTACCCAGGTGCTTTGGGCAAAAGATATCAGCCATGCTTGGCAGAAGATATGCCTTACAGAATCGATGATGGCTAAGGCATCTCCAAGCCAGTTTCTCTCTAAAAGAAAAAACATGTGAAGCAAATTTCCCTGAAAGGGCAGGATAGTTAAGGCCATATTTGTGAGGATGATATGACACCATATTGTTTACTTTTATGATAAAAAGTGGAATGGAAGGAGTGAGTATAAGCAAGCTGGGGGTGATTAGCTGAACACTAGGAGCCAGATTAAAAAAAAATACTTGATGGGACTAACATTTTAAGTACACCTGGCTTACTTCTGAAATATAGAAGACAGGAGTACTTCAAGAGTAAGGTACATCTAAACATGCCAAAATCTTAGCAAATTAGGCCAAATGCATTTTTATTTTAAATATATTTAAAGTGAAATGTAGCGGGAAAACCTGAGGGATGTGTGAAGCATGTCATGGGCTTAGTTTTTTTTATTATGCTGTATTAGGGGATATTAAAGAGTTCATTTCTCCTTCTTGCTCACTGTGCATTTCACACAATTGCTCACACACACTCTTCTTTAAAATCTCTGGGATCACCAAATGTTACCTCCTATTTCACACCTTACCATTCTCCAACCGCATTGATTTATTCTTCTTTCACTACATATTTTGATTTAGAAATCGGGCTTCCTCTTTGTGAGCCATGCTACCTCACCCCTTCACAATCTCGTGCATCAATTTTCATCACCTATATTGCATTTGTCTTGAACCTCAAATTGATTACACAGCGTATTTTTCCTTCCTGAAGCTGTTCTTCATTTATCCAAAAGAAATCACAGATCATATCATCTCTGACTCTATTGTTCCTCAAAGACCTTAATGTCTCTGGTGAGCACTTAGGAAAATAAAAAGCACTTCTCCATACTCCTCAATGTTCTACAGCACTACACCAAATCAACACACAGCAAAGGTAACACAATGATCTTCATACCACCTTACCAAGTGATCATTATTGGCTGACACATGTCAACCTTAGATTTTGGAGTACATTGTATACTTAGGGGGTGATTACGATGCGGCCGGTAAAAGGCTCTGACCGACGGTTGAAGCCTTCTGAGCTGCATTGTATTCGGCCGCTAAGTTTACATTCCAACCGCATATTACAATGCTGATGGTTGGAAAGTAAACCAACCAATTATTCCAGCTGGCTTCTGACAGGCTCAAGGAGCCCGTCGGCCTGTCGGAGCCGGCTCGTAATCCCAAAGGGGGGGCCTTTCTGTCCTTGGGATTACAATGCACGGTTTTGGACATGGTTTCCATGCTGGCCTGTCTGGCATGAAAACGATGTTGGATAGCGTGTTTGGGGGCCCCCAGCAGGGTCCTCTTGTCTGTGCCGCCCCCGGTTGGAGGCCCCTGTTGATCCCTGCACCTTGTGGCAGGTACCTTGAGGTTCACGGCTGTAACACGAGCTCCCATTGAGAAATGGGAGTATGTGACCGAACAGTGTTCAGTCACATTGTAATTAGCCGGTCGGGACCGCTGACTGGAGGTCGTCGGTCCCAGGACTGGCACAGTGTCAGGTGGACTCGTAGTCAGGCCCTTAATATTGGAAGGGGGTTTATTGGTTGTGGTAAGTATGCACCTACCACCAGTAACAAGGCCACAGACACTGTACTGGGTCTCTTTAAATGTGTCCCTTGCTCGACCCTTGATAGCCGACACCAAACAATAAGGCTTAACTTAGGAGACAGGCATGTAAAGCATTCAAAAACACCAATACAGTAAATAATTAAGATACAAGACACAATAAAAATCACACACCAATTTATAGAAATAGGAAATATTTTTATCTTTACAATGATACCAAAATGACCAGAATACAATATAGGGAACTGAAGGGATGGATTTTTAAAGAATAAACCCTTTCTAGTTCTTAGAAACCAGTAGCGCCACTCTGGTGTAGCAGGTCGTACTTGATCGGAACAATGTTTCATTCATTACTCCTTCTTGAAGTAAGGCAAAGGTCTCAGAGCTGTGGTACCTGATAGTGCAGCAGGTGCAGTCTGTACCAGTCTTTACCCAGAGTTCAGTTCAGAATTCCAGCAGGACAGTCCTACTTCTTCTTGGAGTTTCAGGCAGCATAAATGAGTGGCTTTGCACCTCTCACATATTTATTCTCAGCTTCTGGGCATCAAGAGGGGGGACACCCCTGACCAATAAGATTCAGGGTGCCATCCATGCACATCACCACTTCCTCCAAATTGTGGCATCTTCTTGTCCAAGAGAGCACTAGTCTTCCAAAATGCATTAAACCAACTCTCAGTGTGGTTTATTTCCATAACTCTCTTCCCCCTAACATCTGCAAATTTCTTCCTTTAGCCTGTTCTCTGTCTGCGGCACAGAGGACTGGAGATAGGTAGGCCTGACATTCCCTGCCTGCCCTGTCATCATTTGAAGTCTCATGCTTGATGACTCCTACCCCTTGAGCTAGCATTTCTGTGTAGCTGCAGAGCTCTCCCCAGCAGATAGCCTCTCCCCTGAATAGAAACATATCACCTAATCAAGGCACCCTTGCTAATCCTGTTTGTACTGACCAATCAGGGAAAACTGCAGGAAGGCTGGATTGTGGCTTACAGAAAAGAATGTATTCCAACTTCTTTTCTGTACAAGTTATGATAAAATCAATTAAAGCAATCTGTTGGATTTATCAATGCCATTCTGTTAAGTCTTTGAATTATATTTTCCATAGTTTCTTAGCAACAGTTATGTGTCCATAACATTTTTCCATGTTTTCTATGAGGTCAAGTATCTGCAATAGTGAAAACGAAATGTGCAATGCCTCCCTCACCAGGGTTTATACAGGACCCACCTACCCCTGGGACACCTTGGGGGTTACCTGGGGGCCCCTAATACTTTGACACTGCCCACAGCACCAATGTCAACTACACAGGGAATTTCTTACACTGGTGAAAAATAAAATGGGCAGTTTTCCCTCACCAGGGTTTATAAAACATCTTTTATAGAGTCCCTGCTTAAAGTTACCCCCCTACCCATGGAACACCTAGGGAGATCTTGGGGTTACCTAATATGTATCAATAATGTAGATTATCCCTTTTATAGTACCCCTGCCACCAGAGTCGAGTTTTCAATTAATTCACTTTTTAAAAGCAAATGTAAACACAGCTAATTATGGCAAGGTTTTGTGCGCAATCATAATCACAATACTTCCTACAGTCCAATATATCAATTATCACGTTGTGTGCTCCAAGGTATGGGGCAGCCACCAATACCCCCAAAAGTTAGGACCAGAAACCAGTCCACAATGTATACACAGTTTATCCTGAGCACCACTCCATATATGTATAAATCACAGTCCAATCCGTCCTTGTTCCAACTGCGTTGTTTTTATTCCATCAATGTTTTTAAACGTCTTCTCCAGATGCACTTCTATCCACACCTTCTCCAAATGCACATATAGCCAACACGTGTTTATTCAGGTAGGATGCGTTTGCATCTCTGACTTCATCAGGGCTATAAATAAACCAATAACAATTGTCTTGGTTATATAGAACTTACTTACTGTATGTATCCTGCACCATAACACCCATGTGCTCATTGTACATCTGTTCTTGCATAGATAGAGACAATTCCACCACAGGTGGACACAATAGTTATTTATATGATGTGCTAAATTTTATCACAAATGAATACATTATAATATTAAACTTTCCTTATTTCTTACTTCTATATAAAAGTGATCAAACTATACTCTATGATCACACCCATTATAAGATCCACCAACTAACCCGTGCTCAGCAACGTTTAGAATAAAACAACTATTTGTTTTTGATTGTTCTGGAAGAGAGCTCACCTTAACCACGTTTTTCCGTTATAAAAGCACAACACTTGTCGGAAAGTAGGCTGCAATCTACCATCTCCCAACTACTTATCGGCGAATATATAGATCAAAAAGTCATTTCTCAGACCTGAAAGTAAAATAAATAAATAGAGAATCTCTCTGACCATTACATATCCTTATAAGCTATAACTATATCGGAGAGAATTCCACCCATATTAAACTACATATGAAAGCCCAAGGGGTACATTGTTAATCTATTATTTGCCCAAAAACAACATCCTTACTAACTGTTCTTAAATATAAGCAATCATATACCTAGACCTGTACTATGAATCTCTCACGTTACTTTCCAAATTCACACAATACTATTGTGATAGGCAATATATCCAGAGCAAATAATGTCCCAAGCGCTCCCATTACACGTGATTTACACGTTTTTACATAGGGCATTAAACCTTGTCCAGATCTAAATTACGCGCACACGAGTTATCTTGATCACGCTTCCACAACAATTTTGTCTCATATCTTCATCTCCTATTCCAACTTCGACACTATCTAATCTCATCTCTCTGCCAATATGTACATCAGATATTGTTTACACGCCAAATGCAGGAATCCATGTACTTACTATGAAGAGCAGAGAGTACTCCAAACTCGTCAACCGGCGTTTCGCACAGGCGCCATCTTAGGTCTCTCATATTTATACCCGTCCCAATTACCGGGATAATGCCAAAGTATTCGTCCTGCTACATCCAAACTCCTATATTTACAACATGAATCGTGTTAGCTTTCCATATATTTATTATTTAGTTTACATACTCCTATTGTCATTTAGTTCACTTTATTGAATTTCACCAAACTTCACTGACTTACATAAGATGGCCGCCACTGACTTCACTATCAAAGCTGAGTTCTATTTGCGGCGTTCCAAAAGGGTCATCGCTCAGCCCCACCCTCTTCAACGTCTACATGAGCCCCCTCGCAACCATCGCACGTCAACACAACCTCAAGATCATCACCTACGCCGACGACACCCAGCTGATCCTCTCCCTCACCAGCGACCCGGACGCCGCCAGAGACAGCCTACACGAAGGGATGAAAGACGTCGCCGAATGGATGAAGAACAGCCGCCTGAAACTGAACTCAGACAATGCGGAGGTCCTCATCCTGGGATCATCACCCTCCGCCTGGGACGACTCCTGGTGGCCCCCTGCCCTGGGAGCCACCCCCAAGCCAACGGACCACGCACGCAACCTAGGCTTCATCCTGGACTCCTCCCTCTCGATGACCAGACAAGTCAACGCCGTCTCGTCTTCATGCTTCAACACCCTGCGCATGCTTCGAAAGATCTTCCGGTGGATCCCCACCGAGACCAGGAAGACGGTCACCCAGGCCCTCGTCACCAATCGGCTGGACTACGGGAACGCCCTCTACGCCGGCACCGCCGCCAAACTCCAGAAGAAACTCCAACGGATCCAGAACGCCTCAGCACGACTCATCCTGGACATCCCCCGACACAGCCATATCTCCGGACACCTGAGAGACCTGCACTGGCTCCCCGTCAACAAAAGAATCACGTTCCGACTCCTCACCCACGCACACAAGGCCCTCAATGACCTGGGCCCCAAGTTCCTCAACAGCCGCCTGACCTTCCACACGCCCACCCGCCAGCTCCGCTCCGCCAGCCTCACTCTCGCCACCGTCCCCCGCATCCGCAGAGCCACCGCCGGAGGAAGATCCTTCTCCTACCTGGCAGCCAAGACATGGAACTCCCTCCCCATCCACCTCCGGACAACGCAAGACCATCTCGCCTTCAGGAAGCAACTCAAGACCTGGCTGTTCGAGCAGTAGCTTTCCCCCCCCCCCCCCCAGCGCCTTGAGACCCTCCGGGTGAGCAGTGCGCTATACAAATGCCTATGATTGATTGATTGATATTTCACTGTCGTAAATTGGAAAAACTTTATCCCTATCACGGACCTGCACAAATTGCAAATATTCCAAGCTTATCTCCCCTCTCTTAAATCCAGAGCCAATTTGTAGATATCGCTAATATAAGTGTCTTATTTCGGAAAATAGCGATATTCTTAAGTCGTATGTAATTACGACAAAAATAGAAGAAAGTTTTGGACAAATTGTAATACATCAATCTCGTACTCGTCACTTCTGACTCGAACCGAAAGTTATTTTATAACACAACCCGTAACGCGCTATATTGCAATATATATATAGAGGTGAACCCATTCTCACTGAACAAACAAAAAGGACCACAATAAAAATCACTACGTTTGTTGTATAAACGTCCTTAAGGTAAGTCAATATTACATCATATTGTAAAGTCAGAGCTTATCGTTATCACAATATGAATTCAATACTCATCTTTGTCAATAAGATGGTTATAAGTGTAAATAGTATCACATAATCATGTAACTTCATTTCATATATTTCTCAAGGGTACTGGCTACATCATCAGTCATTTATCATCCATGTATTAGCATCACTTAGATAAGGAATTCTGACATTGATGATACATAAGTCGTCTCATATCAAGCAGTTTAATATGTAATGGTCCGAGAGATTCTCTATTTATTTATTTTACTTTCAGGTCTGAGAAATGACTTTTTGATCTATATATTCGCCGATTAGTAGTTGGGAGATGGTAGATTGCAGCCTACTTTCCGACAAGTGTTGTGCTTTTATAACGGAAAAACGTGGTTAAGGTGAGCTCTCTTCCTGAACAATCAAAAACGAATGTATGTTTTATTCTAAACGTTGCTGAGCACGGGTTAGTTGGTGGGTCTTATAATGGGTGTGATCATAGAGTATAGTTTGATCACTTTTATATAGAAGTAAGAAATAAGGAGAGTAAAATTTTACGATGTATTCATTTGTGATAAAATTTAGCACATCATATAAATAACTATTGTGTTCACCTGTGGTGGAATTGTCTCTATCTATGCAATAACAGATGTACAATGAGCACATGGGTGTTATGGTGCAGGATACATACAGTAAGTAAGTTCTATATAACCAAGACAATTGTTATTGGTTTATTTATAGTCCTGATGAAGTCAGAGATGCAAACGCATCCTACCTGACGAAACACGTGTTGGCTATATGTGCATTTGGAGAAGGTGTGGATAGAAGTGCATCTGGAGAAGACGTTTAAAAACATTGATGGATTAAAAAACGCAGTTGGAACAAGGACGGATTGGACTGTGATTTATATATATGGAGTGGTGCTCAGGATAAACTGTGTATTCACTTTTTAAAAGCAGTGCTGCAACTCAGGGCTGATTTTAGAATGACCTCAGGCTCTCAGCAGTGCATGCATGCAAGTGCAAAAAAGACCACTGGCCTCTGAACAGCCAGACCCTATTATATACCAGGAATTTATAGGTAGTTGTCTTCCCTGTGGCATATTATCTACTAGGGACTTATAGGTTAGGTCATGCCAATTATAAGTGAACTTCAATTTATGTGTGTGTGTTTAACATAGCACTGGACCTGGGTCTGACTAGCAGGGCTCAGGGCACAGTCAGGGTCAGCTACTATTAGTACCAGTCAGCACACAAAAACTGGGGGTGAACAGGACAAAGGGGTGACTTTCTAATGCTTGAGGGCATCTTTCTATGCTTTTAACCTTGCCAAATGTACCCTAAATAAAGCAAATCACTAAGTAAATAGGGAGACCTATAGGCAATTTAACTATGGATCTCATTGTATCCTTAAAAAGAGCTTGGATTATCAACAGCATTGAGCTCACCCTTACACACAAGGGGTATTGGGTGAGGACCCGATGATGAAGCATGCCAACAGTGGTACTGGTGGGTGAGGGTCCTATTATAAAACCAATTAGGTCCCCCCCTTTCATTTTTTGGAAGAGGCACTAGAGAGGTTCAGTTAAAAGAGTTCTCTCTACTATGATATAGGTTGCGAAAACATTGGAAGCTGAAGGGACTCATCTTTGTTGCTTCGGACTCCCCTTTGCATTTGTTTTGAGATTATTTACTTGTGATTGTATTTCAGAACTTTAGCACTCCCAGTTTTCCTTTCAATACATGACATAATATATAAAGGCAATTGTAGCACCTGTCGGTGTGAGGATGTACTAGTATAGCTGAATAGTTAAGTATAATATTTTGTTAATTGTATTTCAGTCCTATCTTCAATAGATCACATTTAGCCTTGCTTATATTACATTAATGGCACAATCAGATACCTGTAAATCACTAGTACCATACACTGTGCTTAGGTGTCCATCAAGCAGCATAAGAAGTGTGCCTATCTGTCCCAATACCCTTATCCTCCTTCACGTGTGGGACTCACATTGTGATACTGCATGATAATAGTGACACATGGGTATAGGAATGTTTTATCCATGCCACCCCTGCAAGATTAAGTAGGGCACAATAGAGGTTAGTGCAAGTTGTATGCTGACACCTCGACTACAGCTCCTATTCATTTCTCTACTGCTCCCAATTTAGGTTCCTGTGATAGATTTGCCTCAACATACCTTCCTACATACATACATTCATCGATTACTTATTCAGAGAACAACATATTTTTGAAGGTTTTCAGTTACTCTATTAAAACACTCTTCTAATCCATTGAGGATGGTATTGAAAAGTCCCTATATGTGCCATTGAAACTAAAATCAAGAAGTCTTCTAGTTCTATGAATTATGAAAGAACTCACTGAAATTCAATCTCTACCTCGGATGTTGTCCAGAAAATACATTAAAGAAATCTTGGATTGATAATCATTCATGACTATAATGAGATGTTCCACATAAAACACCAAGAGGACCCGCAATAAAGCACCTTACAGAACAGACATATATATGTTTGGACAATGAATAGCTATTTGCAGTTTTTTGCACATGACATGGGAAACAAATTCCATCAGAAATGCACTACTGACCTGTCTAGGAAGAGACACCAAAAATCCTCTCTGATAGTCCCTGCTGCGAGGACCTCATGCCGAATGACACTCATGGGCTATTTGCAATTTCTGATATTTGATCCTAAATCCTTCTGGAACCACACACAAACCAAAATGCCTCACCACCCTGCTATCTACAATGAAATCTTCAACAAACTGAACTTTTTTTACTCTTCATCCTCAACACTTCTCCCCTTTCTCTATCACCAGCAGGCAAATGGGATGAGAAAATCATTATCACATTCTGAACACCTTCTAAATACCTCATTTTGTCACAGTGTTCCTTTAATACTTCACACTTTAAGATTTTTGTTGTAGCTCATTTTGTTCTCTTAGTGGTAAACAGGTGAATTAGGGAATTGTGATGGGTGTGCAGAGTGAATTATGTTTCACATATGTATGGCGTGGAATGCCCCTTTAACACTGTAGAGTTTCATATTCGATCACAAACAACTACCCTCAGCTTCTCTTAAGGCTTAAAGTCAATTCTATTGTATTCTATTCTTTAGGAGCTTATATTGTGCGTAGCTACCCAGAGGCATCCCAGCACTGTTAGAATGATGAAAGGGGTAAAGCATTTTGAAAAAGCCATGTCTTCAGTGCTTTTCAAAAAGGAAGTTCCTTTCCGAGAGATCAGAGACAGGAGGAGGTTATTCCAATGTTTGACTACACTCTATGAGAATGAACGCCCACCATATTTCACCCTCTTAATAACAGGCGTCTTCACAAAAAAGGCATTAGAAGAGTGCACTGCTCTCCCCAGAGTGTAATAGGATAGCAGGGGATACGCGATGATAGGCCATTTGTCACGCAGCACCCTATGAGCAATACACAGTGATTTAAATTTGATCCTTTCTGCTATACGGAGATAGTGGAGGAGATGTAAGACTTGCCTAGCAGATTGGTGTCTCGGTATATTGAACAATACACGGGCTGCAGAGTTCTGGACTACCTGTAGTTTATTTAGAGTGCCTTTAGGCGCTCTCAAATACAATGCATTGCCATATTTTAGACATGAAAGAATGAACACCTGGACAACCAGCCTCTTAGAGATGGGAGGAAGAACAGGGGAGGTTTTGCATAACACCCTCATCATGCAATAACAGGTAGCAGCTAATTTACAGCCTTGGGATAAAAAGAAAGAGATGTGTCTAGCCATATTCCCAGACTTTATTTTGGCTGGTTTATAAACTGGGGAGAGCCCAAACAGCCTGGTCAGCCCAAGGGATGGACTCAAGGTATTTCCAAAGATCATCAGCTCTGTTTTGTCTGTTTTGTCTGCATTCAGTTCAAGAAAAGAGCTTTCTATCCACTTGGCAACTGATTCAAGGCAGGGGTCTAAAGTGGGGGATACAGAACAATTGTGTATCATCTTCATATGAAATTATTGAGATCACAAAGGGAAGGATGATATCAGCCAATGGTTACATATATAAGTTAAAAAGAGTAGGACTCAACGAAGAGCCCCGGGGTACTCCACAGTTAAGAGGGAAAATGTTTAATGTGCAATCACCCTCCTAAATCTGAAAAGTCCTGTCATCCAGAATTTTTTTTAACCAAGCTAGGGCAGTACTGGAGATTCCAACGCTCTGTATTCTGTCCATAGGTGAAAACTTTCTTGAGGGAAAGATCGGGAAGATGGTGCTAGCGTGAACCCACGCCACTCAGCCGCCTCACGCCAGTTACATCGACCATCAGCTATGCGCCCTGCGATGTGATGTTGGCTTCGACACAGATCCAGAAAGTGAGATGATCGGATTGCACCTTCGGCCAGCCGCAAGTGAATCCCGCACGGAAATTGCCTTCAGTGACGTGCGGGCGGACTCGGCAGTTGTAGGAGTACTTTGGGAACTCTGGGCGCTGTTTCTCTCCTGGCTTGTATGGAGCGCCACGCCGGTGACGCTCATCACAGCTCCCTTCAACATGCAGACTTGCCCGTGTTCGTGCAGAAGACCGCAGTGACACCAGCGCCGGACCTGGGCCATGACTTCACGGGGTGCAAAGGCAAATAAACCCAGCAGGACGAAAGTCACTTTAGTTAGCGCGGACCCTGGAGAAGTTGGACCAGCGGAAAACCTTCCTAAAGGCAAGCGGGAGGTTAGTGCTAAATTAAAGCATATAGGGAGGCACGGGGAGGCGGTGCACAAAAGGAAGTAGCAGGACTGCAGCCATCTATAGCCAAGCTGTTCTCTGGTGCCAAGGGGACAATTTCTGTTTCAAATCTCACGCCTAATCCTGTACTCCTTGCGCTTCCCCTTGAAGGTGATCCGCCAGCTGAACTAATTAACCCGGCCTCCCTGCAAGGAACAATTTCTCCACAGGGAAATTCTGCAGGAATGCAAATAGCAGAGCTGGGGGCCTCAAGTGAATCTAACAAAGCTATTGACAACATGGCAGTGCTCCTCTGCCCACATGTAGAGGGAGACGCTGGAGGGCTTACTGCACAGGGAAATTTAGCAACTCTAACTCCCATAAACCAGTCACCCGAATGTAAATCCGACCTCACATATGATCTACTGGAAGGCTCCTCTGAACTGCTGCTGCTGGTATTGATAACTACATCCGGAGCCTGGAAGCCGCCTCTGGCCTTCAGGTCCCATGGACTCCAGAGACAGGTACTGAAAACTTTTGCTCAGTATCAGACGGCTCTGGGACCTCTGCAGATGAAGGTGGACTAAATACAAGCAATGACAACAGATAGGAATCGCCTGCAGAAATAGGAACAATACAACGCCCTAGGGAAGCAAGAAGCAAGGCTAAGAGATGCAGTCAGCTTAAATGGGACTACTCAGTTTCGCAGATGTCCTACTCTTGACGAGGATGACTCTCATCCACCACTCTGGGAGAGTGCAAAGAACGCACCAGAAGATACTGTAGCACTCTCCTTGACGTCCATCCTAGCAACTATAAAAGAATTCCAAGAGGAAGTTCGGGCGGACAACCGGGCAGCTAAAGGGGCAGCTAAAAAACTACAAGGGGGCATGAGAAAACTGAGTAAAATGTGTACAGACATAAGCGACCTTGTCACCATGGTGGAAGGCCGTACCGAGAGCTTGGAGACAGAAGTCGCTTCCGTAAAAGACCAAGGAACCTCTAATGCTGCCTGTCTGCTTGACCTGATGACTAAAATGGAGGAACAAGAAAACCAGCAGCGCAGAAATAATCTTCGCTTACTGGGAATTCCAGAAGGAAGAGAAGGAGAAGATCCAAGATGCTATACTGTGAAGCTTCTACAAGAATCCTTCCCTAATCACACAAGCTGGAACTGGGACCACGAGGTGCAAGGGGCCCATCACTTGCCTTTCAATCTGAGGCAATGCACGATGGCAGCAGCTTTGCTGGAGAAAAACCAAGAGCATTCCTGATGTACTTTGGAAATGTTCTTCTCAGGCAGCCGGTATATGATCAAGCCCGCCCTAATTCCCAAAAGGGGTAGTAATGGGGTCACTTTTTTTGCTAAACCTGACTTTTGTCATCAGACAGAAGAGCGAAGATGGCGCTTGCATCAGCTAATTTCTCCTTTCCAACAGGTCGAAGCCCAAGTATACTTAATGAATCCTGCCAGACTAAAAGTCATCTTTAACGGGGCCTCTAAAATCTTTTTGTCTGAGATAAAGGCTGGTGAATACTTGGGAGAAATCAAGTTCAAAAAGGGCTTGGGTTAAATTAAAGGAAACTATTTCCCTGATGCTTGGGAGGGGGTGGGCTGAAAGGAGGAGTGAAGGGTAGGAAGGGAGGAAAGATGGGAAAAGAAAGGGGGGGATGTTTAAAAACTCTTTGCACATTCATCTTGCTCAACTTGGGTTTTTCTCTTTTTTTGTATTTTTGGTTCCTTCAAGCTTTTTTTGTTTTAGTATATTTACCAAATGTCTCTCTTCTCGCAAGGTATGGACAGCCATAGCTGAAACTCTTCACACTATTTTTAGGCGTGGCCAGGTGGCGGAGATTCACTCTTGATTACCATCACTCAGGTTAATCCTGATTGCTCTAAGAGGGGAGGGGAGGGGGGAATTGCTTTGCGATGGATGAACCGAGGACACTTTTTTTTGTACACAATGTTTTGGTGAGATACTTGCTAAAAGGATAGAATGCATAAAGTGGAGTAGCTTGAAAGGCATTAAAAATGTTTAAAAAAAGGGGGAGAAAGGGGAAAAAAGGGAAAAAATGTATTCTGTCCATAAGAATGTTGTGACTTACCTTATCAAACACTGAGCTGAGATCAAGGAGGATGATTGCTGCTGTGCCTCCTTGATCACATTTTTTTTTAGCTTCTTCTACCACAGCTAGGAGAGCTATCTCTGTGCCATACAAGGGGTGGAATCCAGTCTACAATCACCTCTTTTACTTTGATCAAAATAGAATGGGAACTGGGTCCTTTGGGGACCCTGATTTTATTTTACTTGAAAGTTAGGAGAAGCAGTCCAAAGTCAAGTAGGAAAATGCAGTCAACTTGACCATGTTGGTTTCAGTGTTACTTTCCTTGAGGTTATCAGAGTCAGAATATTTGTGGATTGGAAAGTATTATAGATGATCTGGATTTTAGTCTGAAAAAAGATTGCCAGTTCATTACATTGTGCAATCGAGACTTCCAGCACAGGCTCCAGAAGGGTTTCCCCCACGCAAAACATTTCACAAGGGAATTAGAAGCACAGTTGCTTTTCTCCTCAAAATATACGGCCTTGGCTTTCCTAATTTCAGTCATATTAGCTCCCATAGAGTCTCAATATTTCTGCTTGGATAGCTCCCCGAAATCTTGTCTCCAGATCCTTACAGCTCTTTTACATTTTTGCTTAAGTATCCGAAGGTGGGGGGTGTACAAAGGAGCTTCCTTTGGAATTACTAGTGTTGGCTTTGTTTGGGAGCACTAAGTCAAGCGTGGACTCCAGCCAATCAGTAATTCTAACATTTGCTAGAGTTGGATCAGATCCCAGCAAAGACCTTGAAGACTGAAGGATATGTTTCCAATCATCCGTAGGAAATTTTGTCCAGACTCAGTTTTTACTATGAACTAATATGGTTTTAGCAGATGGCTGTCCAACAGTAAATGGGATCAAAAATTGATACGACCAAATTATAGGGAGGGGTTCAGAGGCCTGTTGCCTACTGTCTGAGGGGAAACAATG
The DNA here is from genome assembly GCF_964204655.1 of Triturus cristatus. Lineage (NCBI taxonomy): Eukaryota > Metazoa > Chordata > Amphibia > Caudata > Salamandridae > Triturus > Triturus cristatus. The sequence continues at coordinate 1,107,405,683 of NC_140582.1, read as the reverse complement.
GATCAAGTAGATGACCTCATGAGTGGGTCCTGATACCCTTTATAGTAGCTGAATAGTTATAAGATCTTGCAACAGGCCAATGGCCTGAGTATTATCTTGGTATTCTCTGGGTCCATCAGGTAGGGTTTCAAATCTCCTAAAATGGAGAAGTTTGATCTAATACTAGCCATATGCCCCGCTACTTCCGGAAGGGAATGCAGGAATTTACACTTGGACCAGGGAGATCAGTATAACAATATCTCGGAAAATGTTGCTGTGGGAGAGAAGTTTATAGCAAAGGACATAGGGGCATATTATCAAGCCAGGCGATAAAATTATCGCCCCTTTAGCGGCAGAAAACTGCCGCTAAAACGGCGATAATGGACTTGATAATATGCTCTACGGAATTCCAATTGAAGCCCATGTTAAATGTGCAGGACATCTAACATGGGCTTCAATTGGAATTCCATAGAGCATATTACGAAGCCCATTATCGCCGTTTTAGCAGCAGTTTTCTGCCGCTAAAGCAGCGATAATTTTATCTCTGTGCTTGATAATATGCCCCCATAGTTATTGGGTTCAGTGATGCAGCTGAACTTATCCTTAAGAATGATTGATAGCCCTCCTCCCTTTTGTTCTTGATATCTTTGTGTGATATATAGTATCCTGGGGGCAAACCTTGGACAAGATCCAGCCCAGAATCGCCATGGAGCCAAGTTTCCATACGGAAAAGTGCATCAGGCCTTTGTTGTCAGTGAAGGCGAAAGATCTTGCAACGTTTGGGCCAAGAGTGATCTACAGACAATTAAGAACATACTCTGAACACCTTTATCAGTGTTCTTTAGCTACTAGGCCCCCCAGCAAGGAAAAGAGACAATTTTCTACATCATCAACATTGATATGGTGGAGAGCTTTCTCTAGGGTTGCCACATAATGCCAAAACTGGCGTAAAGGAGTAAACTTGCTCACTTGTTGAGGGAAGGCCAGAGCTCCTGTCCCCTGGTCCTGTTCGGGCATGGATGGCGTGGCGTTCCTTCGGCGCGCCACAGGTGCAACCATGCACCAACCATAACCTTTTTAGAAGAAGACTAAGCTGGAGCGCTAACAGAAAAGGCAACTCACAGCAGGCCAGAAGTGCAAGTGCAATCAGGTAAGTTAGAATGGTTATAAAAACAAAGTGCAACAAAGTTTTAGTAGTATTCCTCCCCGCAGTTCTAACAAGCAAACACTTCCCCCTCAATCAGCAGTAAAACAGATGATTTCACACTGTGTGCAACGCTAGCAGCCTGACTGCGCACCGCCCATCATTTTATAGGAAGATGCCAAAGTTGGCACGCTAACAGAAAAGGTGACTCACAGCGGGCCAAAAGTGCAAGTAAGTTAAAAAGGTATTCCTCCCAGCAGTTCTAACAATCACTCACTTCCCTCTCAATTAGCAGCAAAATAGATGATTTTTTTTTCCCACCGGGTGTCTATCCTGTTTTCACTGACATCTGTCACCTCATGCCATATCCCTCAAAGATGTGACCTTCACACTTTCTGTCTTAATTGTGTAATGCTTAGGTATGCACTTCATCCCAGTCAATCTAATAATATGAAGAGTGCTTAATGCATTTACCCGTCGTTACTGTCATCTATCACTATATATTCAGTCTAGCAACTGGGACTCAGTCTTCATATTCTAACCCCGTAGATCTAATAATGCCCTCAGTCATCTGCTGAGAAACGTCCCCGTCCTGCTTTGGTTCCTATAGTAACCCCGTAGATCTAATGACGCCCACAGTCATCTGCTGATACATTTCCCCATCCTGCGTTGGTTCCTATGTCAACCCCGTTAATCTAATGATGCCCACAGTTATCTGCTGATACACTTACACATCTTGCTTTGGTTCCTATAGTGACCCCCAGCCACGGCTGCTGCAGGTATGAGTGGTGGTGCGGTCGGGCCAGGTGAGGGGGACTTTTGAGAGACGACCACGAAGAAAATTGAAATAAATATTTAATTTTCCCTTGTGATCGGCTCTCGAAATCCCCCCTCACCTGGCCCCATCACCCCACCTCTCTTACCTGCAGCAGCCGTGGCTGGTAACCCCATAGATCTAATGACGCCCACAGTCATCTGCTGATACAATTCCACATCCTGTTTTGGTTCCTATAGTATCCCTGTTGAACTAATGATGCCCACAATCATCTGCTGATTCAGTTCCCCATCCTGCTTTGGTTCCTATAGTACTTCCAAATCCTGCTTTGGCTCCTGTAGTAACCCAGTCGATCTAATGAGGCCCACAGTCATCTGCTGATAGAATCCCATATCCTGCTTTGGTTCCTATAGTTACCCCGTAAATCTAATGATGTTCACAGTCCTCTACTGTTGCAGGGATTCTGCTTATGCACAGAACTATGCACAGGAAACCAGGACCTCAGTGAATTGTGGTGTACCAAAAACTCACCTCAGGACCCAGAACCCCTTATCCGACCAGCATCAGTGTCCATTCGTTATCCGAGTTTTATCTCGGCGGTCCCAATGTATAGACAACCCAGAACAAGCGACTTAGGGTATTCTCAGGAATGGTGGGAATCAGAAATACCTGTTCGTAATTATTCTCATATCAGTCCACAACAGAATAAACAGAGACCCAGTAAAGTTTAAAGAGTTTCTTTTATAAACCTCGTGTCCTAAGATGCAGTACGTTGGCTAACATAAGCAGACAAATGATTAAGATCAAAACCATCAGCATAATTACAATACCATAGAAAATGAAAGGAGTAATCATAATAAAATGACAGTGGATGACAACCACCTTCCTTTCGCTAGTAAACTAATATTATTATTATTAGACTAATAAAAGGTCTCTAGGCTTGAATGGGGAACCCCATACCAGCTCAGTGAGATCACATCACAGGATCAGCGAGACTCTGCTCCTGGGAAAGCTCTTCCTTCGAATGTAATGAAAAACATGCAACACTGCAATATTAAAAGCACCAGACTTTCAGGTATTTGCAGCTGCGTGCGTTTTATGGCTAAATAGTGGGCCGATCAACGTGAACCCAACAACATGCACCGTCTAGCGACCCAGACTGTTTCTTTACACAATGTGCAGACCAAGGTCGCTGCTCACTGTTCGGGATGTGAACAACAGACAGTTCTCATGTGAAGCAAAGTCGAGCAAGCATTTCTCAATTAATAACATGTAACTACAGTGTCGTGTGCAAAAGCAGCAAAAGCGGCAAGATGGCTTTCTAACATCTAACGCGTTTGTGCTAACTTAGCATTGTACGTATATAGATAGCAATCTTCACTACACCCCCCTTGATCGGACCACTAACCAGTAGGGGCGCACTTGCAAGAACGCAGAGTTCAAGTTCAATAGAACGGAACCAAGGGCATAAATTGTAAGTCCATATTAGGTAAGTGAAAAAGTTTGAAGAAAAAAAAACAAAGAAAAAATAAAAAGGATTGAAAAAAAAAACATTTAAAGGATAAAAATACATCACTGAAGGACGTATGACGAAAGAAAGGTGCAAAAAGTCAATCTATCAATGTATAAGCAGTGAGCACAAGAGGTTGCAACAGCTTCCAAGAGGAAATCATTGGAACCTTCTGCAAAATTAACTGCCATCCAGTTTAGCAAGGGGAAGGAACACACATGTTCCTCGACAACCGGAGCCTCTAGCACCATTCGAGGACAACTGGCGTGTTCTACAAGATAACTTCTCGCTAAGAATTCAGCTGCAGCCGTTCCGATGTCCCAATTCCCAAGGACTCCATGTGCTGCTCCACAGGCCATAATCCTGACGCCAGAACAGTCCAACTCATGAGCCACTAAGGGGCTCATTAGCCGATCATAATCCGGGGCAGGAAACACCGAGTTCGACAGGCACAAATCCAGAGCCCATTGGAATGGACAATCTAGGCAATGAAAGACAGGCTGCACACAAGTAAAGTAGGGAAACCGGAAGGACAATCCATAGGCTATGCTTAAGGTTGCCAGTGGAAAAGTGCCATAGTATTCAAGCATCCGGTTACGAAGGTGGAGCAGCCGGGACCTGCTGTTGTGTGCAAGTTGTGCATCCATAGCATAGTATGCAGATCAACAAAAGCACCCCAGCTTTTGAATTAGGAATGATGCTTGTCGGAGTGTTCGATGTGGTGGCTTCCATGGTAATGGGCAACCTCAAAGGCGATGCCATGCAGTTTCAAGTAGCTAATAAGCTGGACCGCGTGGATGAACTCGACAGGCCCAAAGAGTTCGCTAAAATAATTGCGCAAGCCTATAGGACCGTGGGCCGTAGTGCGTTGGGTGTTAAACCAGCCGTGGTAATTCCTGATATAGTACAGCAAACTAAGGTGAGCTCGTCTACTAAAGACGAACGCCCAAATTTTCCTAAACAAAGTTGGCGAACAAAGAAACAGCAGCCTCCACACCGTGATTCTCTTGAACACGTTTGATGACGGAGGGTAGTACAGACATAGACGGAGTGCCGAAGCATTTCGAGTAGGTCGCGGCAAAGACCTTGCCCCAGTTTGTGCAATCAGCCATATCTGGGACTAAGTCTTTCGGCAAACTAATGGTGAGAAACCTGTGTTTCTCCACAGGAGTGGTATGCGGAAAAACCGCCTCCAGTTGGTCAAATTTCTCAGCAAGCCAATAAGGAAAATCATCCTTACTTAGGGGGTGCTTGCCCATTACCGAATTAACCATAACAGGACTAATAAGCACCGCGTGGTGGTCCGTTGGTTGTCCCGTACCATCAGCATAGTTACAATACCATAGAAAATGAAAGGAGTAATCATAATAAAATGACAGTGGATGACAACCACCTTCCTTTCGCTAGTAAACTAATATTATTATTATTAGACTAATAAAAGGTCTCTAGGCTTGAATGGGGAACCCCATACCGTAAAGATCAGCTCAGTGAGATCACATCACAGGATCAGCGAGACTCTGCTCCTGGGAAAGCTCTTCCTTCGAATGTAATGAAAAACATGCAACACTGCAATATTAAAAGCACCCGACTTTCAGGTATTTGCAGCTGCGTGCGTGTTATGGCTAAATAGTGGGCCGATCAACCTGAACCCAACAACATGCACCGTCTAGCGACCCAGACTGTTTCTTTACACAATGTGCAGACCAAGGTCGCTGCTCACTGTTCGGGATGTGAACAACAGACAGTTCTCATGTGAAGCAAAGTCGAGCAAGCATTTCTCAATAAATAACATGTAACTACAGTGTTGTGTGCAAAAGCAGCAAAAGCGGCAAGATGGCTTTCTAACATCTAACGCGGTTGTGCTAACTTAGCATTGTACGTATATAGATAGCAATCTTCACTACACTACAAGCCTTGTGTTTAGATTTACAAGTTCATGATCGCGTATGGCAATGCTGATGATTTTAGAGTATCCTTTGGTGTCAGATCATGATGCTGAAGCCCTAGTTGTGTTGTTATTACATTCCTATTGTCTGCCCAGTGTATATGACTGTTACCAAAATGACAATTTGGAGTTTTGTACTGTTAGAACATGTAAAAACGCATAACCTACCTTGCCTTATGGCTCAATAGGCCTAATTTAGGTCTGACATATATTTTAAAAATGGAAGGTCTGTTCTTTCACATTATTTTAAATGGCGAAATCGAGATAAAAGTTCGAAAACTGCCATGCCAGCCTGCAATGGCAGGCTGGGACTCTTGCTTTGTCAGACTCGTGGTGGCATATTAGATGCTGCAGTCCATAATGGACACTTTAACTTACATAACTAGGTAACTTACTTTAACTTAAAATAATATAGTAGGGAAATACAAGTAACTTACACCAATGATGGGACAACCAATCAAAGGGTCAAAGCACTGACACTGTGGACTGGTTAATAGGCCTCAATGCACCTTCAGAGTAAAATAAATTGGCAGTATCATTCCAAATCTTTGGGAGTGATCATGCAAACAGAGGCATTTCATTACAGCAATTCTATATTCTTTTTTTGTCCTTACTCTTTTTATGATCACCAGGAAAGAGACTAACCTTTTGCTCCTTTGTTTTCACTAGGGTCAAAGATTACCAAATGCCAGGTATGATTGGTTTCAGATTAGTGGAATTAGGTAAATCAGGATCCCTGGCACAAGAGATCCTCTTGGTCAAGAGCTGAAAAGTATAGCACCTGCATGGGTGCATGGTGTGGGTTATATAGACTAGTCCCAGATCCAAAACGGCTGCTGAGTTAAATGACTCCAGGAAATCCCAATCTAAATCTTACAGGAGCTCCTCAAGCCATGTGCATAAGACTGTCAAATAAAAGATGGTGAGAGGCCAAGAGCCAGAGGTCTCTCCAGTTAACCGCTGAGGTGTTCCAGGGATTTTAACAAACAGCTAGATCCCCAGAAGTAATCCTAAACTTGAGGCAAAACTGGTTTGCTGCGCTGGCCCCTGGGAGTCAATCTTGGGAAGGGCTTACATATATTAAACTCCTCTAAATTAGTAAAAAAGAGTCACTCTTTATGGCCAAAAGGTACGGGGTAAGTAAAACCAATCTAAAACAATTTCCCTTTTGTGCTCCCTCTTAACATCCAAAATATCTCAAATCAATTAGAGTGCACTGAATAAAATACTCAATATATGCTCTTGATCTCCATCATGAATGATAACTGTCTCCTTATATTAAGAAAATGTATATTGTATTAAAATTGTTCACATGCAATATGTCCACAATGTGTAAACCAAAGTTAAAAATGTAAAACCATTAGCATGTGGGTAGACATTAAACATAATCTATACATAATCACAGGAAAACATTAAAATATTTCTAAAGCAGATCATCCGTATCTAGTGGGCACCTATTAAAATCCACATATTCACAAACATATAAAAATTACTCTGTGCCCAAATGTTATCTCTTAACAAGTCCTTTATAAAAATACTGTCAAATATGCATATACTAAATGCACTGAGTCCCTGAAAGCATTACTTTGACTAGGATTGGAACGGCTAAAATCCCGGGGAGAGAGGCAATCAAGGGTGGAGGTACAGATGTTGCAATGCACCCGGAGACAGACAAAAGCGGTCACAATACAATGTAATAGTCATGTTTTAGGGGTCATAATACAATCATACGGCCTGGTATGCAGTGTCCCAGTGCACAGAGTAAAATAACCAGCACATCAGTCCAACAACAATGGGGGGGACCCCACAAAAAGAGGTACTCCTTCTCAAATACTATATAAAAAAAGGGGGACCCCTGTTCACTATAGTATTTTATATTAGTATTTTACATTAGTTGGAGGAACTACCACAATTGTAATAGAGTAATTTTGCAATACTAACTCACCTGAAACTTTCAGCAAATATTTCAATAATTCACCTACCTGTCATAAAGGCACCAGCCATGCGTAGATTTTTAAACAAACCTAGACTTTGTGAGGCTTATTAACCAGTAACCCATTTATAAAGTTCATTAAGATCACACACTTTGTTCAGCACCTTATTATGACAGGTACTGTCATTCTTCTTCACTTTTTTCAGCAGTAAAAGTGAAAGACCAGAATCATTTCCTACAAAGAAAGACACAAAAATACGCCCATATACAAATTAAGAGTATGGGAACCAAAATATTTCAGTGTAATTTTTAATACTAATTCCGATCTAACATGTATGTCTATCATCACTTATGTAAAATTCAACATACATACAAAGTAACATTATCCTGTATTTTATAAAACAAGATTCATTCTAAACATATTTTAAATTATATTCAGTTTCATTTAAGAAGTATTTCTTTAATTACGTGCTGGACTGAAGCAAGTGTGAGCCAATTCCCCGAAACAAAGATGAGGACTTTTGACCTCTCCATTCATAATCACTATGTATTTTCATAATTCTCAGAATATATAAATTATTTAATATTGCTCGTTATTCGAAAGTGCAGTGTAAGAGAAATAATGATGGCTAGGGGACTGTGGATTTTAATTTATGCATTAAGGAGAAATTAAAATGTGCATAATCGCCAAGAGAGTGAAACCCAAAGCCACGTGCTCTGGTGGTTGTTTAATGCGTACAGGGTCAGTGTTCAGGTCATATCAAAGAGACACTGTGGAAAGGACCTGAGGATGCTGTAAAAAAAAGTTTTAAGGCAATGTCAGGGTTTGTAGGTATCGCAGCAGCAGACATGTTCGAGGATTTTGGGAAGAATTCCTATTATTTATAGCATTTTATTCTGAAAGAAATATCTTCGGCGTTAATGCGCTCTGGAAATACAGAACTTTTCTTCACTTGATACTAAAAGTTATAATACTAAATAGATTCCTCAGCAAAATATATGACACGCATAAATATGACTTCTGTCCCCTGAGCGAGGAATTGGGACCTATAAATTTGCATTATGTCTTGGCTTCAAGCAAGTCACAGACTATATTGCCGTAAACACATTCTAGAAAGAAGAACTTAAAATTGAGATAGCACAAAAAAGAAAGAATATTTGAAGAGGGATTTTTAAAAATTCGGTGTCCAATTACTGTTACCATGTAGGTATTTGCTTAAATAAGGTTTTTAGGTGAATATCGAGTGGCCAGGCCTGAAAACGGGTAAGTGTAGTTCATTACCAAAGCGCGTTTAATCATATGATTATAATATTGGTTTGTGACCTGTGAAGTCTTCTCTATAAACAGCCATTCTTTTTTTGTTCTAGTGTTCTATATTACAAATATCTCTCTAATGTTTACCTATTACATTTGTGTTGCTTACTCTACAAACTCAACTGCCTGAGGGCACTCGTGTAGACGTAAATGTGGAGACAGTAGGTTACTGGTCGCAAACGTTGTCCGCAAGATGGTGGGTGGCTTTTTAAGGCGGAGTCATGGTAAGAATGAACCAGTCTTTACTGCTCTCAATGGAGAGGTGCAAAGAGCTAAGGATCCCAGGTGGGCGAGTAGTCCACAGCATCGTGGTCTGTCATCTCAATGGTATATCTGGAGCACTGCATTCCAAGGAGGTGGCAGGTCACTGATGTGAGGAGTGCCCACCTACCTCTCAAACAGCTCTTGGGGTGGTAGGTAGAACAGGTTTGGAAAGGAAATGTAGGGCTGAATGGTGATTTTGAGTTGACTGATGTGTGGTAGAAGAGTCAGAAGAGCTTAGCCAGCGTATGGGATTTTTTTGACAATGTGTTCAGTTTATCTCCTGCAATCTGGACCTTTAGGAATCAGTTCAGTTGTTGTTTTCAGGCAAGAAAAGATGCTTACATATTCTAGTATAGGTTTGAAAACATTGCAGATTAGGACTTCACTGACTGAGTCATTGGAATTGAGAGGGTTCTTTTGCGGAGTCTTTAATGAAAGAGGAAGTTTTTGGTCAATGCCATTTTGTAGGTGGGTATAGTAAAGTTATTTTATATGTAAACACATACATTCCTGTATAAGTTCCTTATGGTCCCAAGCAATGGCGGCTCCTCGTGGGAGTGCTTTGGGGCGGTGAGGCGAGGCAGGGGAGTGGCAGGGTGGGGGGTAGTAAACTCCGGAATAAGGCCGAACGGAGTTCAGTTAATAAATAAATAAATAAGACTAATTTCATTGAGAGCGCTGCATGGCATCGATGAGCAGGGGCACCTGTCTTCTGCATACCTGTAAAGAATAGTGGACCAAGTGAGGAGGAGGAGGAGAGCTCCTGGAGGTATTGGAGATTCTGTTGCTGGGATCCCACTGAGTGAAGTATGAGACCTGCGGACCTGTCTATTCTTTTGCAAGAGAATGGGCTGTCCAACTTTCTGATGGAAAGTCTGCGACCCCCATCTGCCAGGTGTGGGCCACTGTGATGTTTAAGGCCTTCACCCTTACTGTTGAAAGTCAGCGATCCCCCTATGCCCTTGCTGGAGTAAATTGGCAACCCCTGTATTCCAAGTTGGGGCCACCATGAATGTTACGGCCGTCGCTATTGCTGGTGTAAGTCAGCTACCTCTGTATGCCAGTAGTGGTCACAATGAAGTTTTGGGCTGTCATCGTAGCTGGAGTAAAACAGCTACTTCTGTTTGCCAGGTGGGGACCAAAGTGAAGATTAGGGCTGCTCAAATTGTATTTTAAAGCAAGAGTATGTCGTGTGGGGACTATCATGGGGTACATATGAAAGTAGTATCCATGATTGAATGGGAAATAACCAGCCTGTTTAGAAAGGAAGAAGTGCTCAGGGGCAGGGGGCGCTAGAGGGCGCACAAGCAGTATGGCCGCACTCATGTGAGGCTCCTGCAGCCTGGACGCATAATCCGTCATTTATCCTCCGTAACTGACCGCCTTCCTGACAAAAACCGGGTGCGGATGTTGCTGTTCCCCTCCTGCGGCTCCGCTCGAAGTTTGGGAGCCGTACGATCAGCGGGGACGGAGCTAGCAGCGTCGCGAGGTTGACCGCACCCTGGGCTGCTGACTGGTGGAGTGGGCGGCCGGGCCTCTGATCTACGCTGTGCCGGGGCGTGCCACGAGGCAAGTGGGCCCCGGAGAGAGCATCGCTGCAGCGGAGCCCACTAGAGCGCGACCTGTGGAGGCTGATTTCAGGCGGAAAGCGGAAGGTACCGCACGGACGAGGGACACGGCCTGAGCCGGGTGGGGGCCCTCGGTGTGCATACGATTTTGATGTCGCGGAGACCCGGAGCCTGGGGAAGGTGCCACCACCTTGCCGGGTTGTTTTCATGGCCGGAGGGGCTTAGCGGTGCTGTACGTGAGGTGGGTTATCCGGCCCCCCCCCTTTGGACAGATCATACAGGGCGGGAGCTGGTGGATGGCCAGTGCCCCCCCCACCCCCTGCGGTGGAGCTGGACGACGACGCGGATACCTGCTGGGCCGCTGGTGGATGGCATGAAGTAGCCGGATTGACCCTACAGCTTCTCATGATTACGGGCTCCAAGCGCGAGGGGCCTACGTGCTGGGATCGTTGGTGTAGAGCGCGGAGGGCGCCCGGAGAGACATTGCTCCGTCATTGCTTCAGGGCTGTTGGCTTATGTGCATCTGGGGCCGCGGGGGCACGGTTCTGTCTGAGCGTGCCTTCAAGACAACTGCAGAGGATAACCCGGGTGCCACCTAGATGCGACTTACCGCTCTGAGGCTGCTGCTGAGGCTCCCGGTGATTGCTTTCTGGGCCCATTCCCTCCAATCTTGCCGGGCGATTGGGGTTACTGCCCCGTGGGCCTCTGACGGGACAGGCTACTGCCGATCCTTCCGTGGGGTGGACTTGCCTCGGGGCCCTACCTTCCCACTGGAGGCGTTGCGTGTGTTCGTTAGGTTGTGCTGGTTGGCGCGGCCCCGGTGACGGCGGAGGTCGCTGTCACCCTCACTGCAGATTTTTGCAGCAGGGTGCTGGCCCAGGCCCTCGTTCCTGCGGATGCCGGCTGCGCCTATGCCGGGCCTGGGATTCCGTCACCTAAGTCCATCCTGTTGAGAGGGTGGTCTTCGCTCTATCGCAGCTGACGGTGGCTCCCCGCAACAGGCCCATAATGGGTAAACAGGACAATAAGCAGCCGAAGCTTACATTTGCTGCCCCAGCGGCTAAGACGGGGCTGCAGAATGCGCAAGACTTGGGGAGCTCGCATGGCCCTACGGCGGCTGACGCGGGCACGGCCTCTCCACCGTCGGACTTACAACAGATGATGCGGGAAATGAGGCAAGGCTTTGCTACCATAGTCGACAAGGTGGACCGCCTTTCATCGCAAATGGATGCGTTTGCACAGAAAATAGATGCCCACGAGGAACGTCTAACTGAAGCCGAGAGGCGGATCTCTGATTACGATGACACCACGGCTTCACATACCACGCAGCTTTCAAGAATGGACAATGTCCTGAGAGTTATAGCTGCCAAGAATGAGGAGTTGGAGGCCCGCAGCCGGCGTAATAACATCCGCGTGGTGGGTGTGCCAGAGTCCACCAACACTGGACGCATGGAAGAATATGTGGAGAAGATACTCCTGGCCTCCATTGGCTCGGAGACGTTCTCAAAACAGTTCATTGTTGAGAGGGCCGAGACCTAAACCTGGTGCCCCGCCTAGGCCCATTATCGCCCGGCTCCTGAACTACCGAGATCGGGATGCTGCACTGCGAGCCGCACGTATGAATCAAAATCTCTCATGCGATGGTGTCAACTTCACCGTCTACCCAGATTTCACGCCTGTCGTCCAGGAGCAATGGCGTAAATTCGTTGATGTCAAGAAAAAACTCTGTGCCCTCCAAATTGACTACGCGTTGCTATATCCGGCAAAGCTGAGAATCACCCATCAAGCAAAGCAACACTTTTTTACGAACCCGCAACAAGTGGACGACTTCTTGAAGACTCTTCGGAGGGTGAGGGCGGCGCAGCCAGACGTGGAGGACGCTGATCAGGGGGATGAACAATAACTGCTAGCGTGCTGATCTTGGGGGCCTGTCCCTTGAACTCGTGGGCAGCGCTGCTGTCCTTTTTTCTGGAGATCCGCAATATGAGCCCCTTTGAGAGACAGCGTCGAGGCTGATCTAGACTGCCCTGGTCGATTGCTGGTCGGCGGTTGGTAATGTATTCCAGGCAACACCCTCTCCCCTTCCCGTGACTGTGATAGGGAGTGGGACGCAGAGGGTGGATATGTGTGCCCCCTGGAGGACCCCTGGATGGTGTACCCCTATGAACAAACTGACTATGTTGCTCCTGTTGAGCTATGTGGGGGCAGTTAAGGGAGGGGGGTGGGAATTATTTTCTGGCAAGTTGGGGCTGCTTCAGTGGGTGGGGGGTGGGGTAGGTGGCTTCGTGTCCTTTCTGGGCTCTTCCATTGCCCATCCAGGTGCTGATGTTTTATTGTTCACAGTGAACACTGCGCTCTCCTGGGGGTCACCGATGTGGACACTAGTGGCTGGAATATGTCGTGGGTGGGGGAAGCTCACTTGGCTTACTGCTAGGCCCCGGGGCGCTAATTCTTGGGTGATGGAGCGAGTTCCTGTTTTCGTATGCTGTGGTACGGGTTGTTTTAGGTCTTCAGATAGAGTTGCAATTCCCAATGGTACGAGTTACATGTTGGGGGAATCTGTGGGGAGGGGCGGGGGGACGGTGATGTATGACAATGTTGTTACAAGGATGGGCGCAGCTAACATTACAGAGTTGCTATTCACAGAGTTGATATGGGTTTTTGCTGTGGGATTGCGTAGCGGCCCCCTAGCGCGCAATGTAGTGCACACACTTACTGGAGGTGGATGCTGCTTTACCCAGAGCTTTGGTGTTGTTCACAGAATGCGTTACCCCCGCGCGGGAGGAGCAGGGCAGATGACATACGAGACCGTAGGGGGGAGTGCGTTTGTGGGCCCTGTACCAGTGCACGATATTTCTTCTTCGTATCAGCCCGCCTATGGGAGACACTGACTTGAATATACTTACATGGAACGTCAGAGGCCTGGGGGACCCTCGGAAGCGGAGACAAATTCTTTCTTATCTAGATCGCCATGCAGTACACATAGTGTTTCTCCAGGAGACCCACTTCAAGGCGCAGGCCGCTCCAACCTTTGCCGGTAGATGGGCGAAATACACTGCCTTTTCTTCCTATTCTTCATACTCTCGCGGTGTTGCAATATTTGTTAAAAAGGGGACCCCCTTTATTCTGTCAGGCACTAAAGGCGATAACCATGGCAGGTACTGCCTGATGTGGGGTAGATTGGGGCATAGGGCGGTCACCCTGGCCTGCTGTTATGGCCCCAATGTAGACGACCCACACTTCTTCGCAGACCTCGGCACACAACACCTCATATGGGGAGGGGATTTCAACACCACACTCCATCCGCCAATGGACAGGTCCCACCCGGTCCCGCATCACTCTACCCAATCCCGGAAGACGCTTATAGAGATATTAGAGGAGCATAGACTGATTGACACATGGAGACACTTCACGCTGTGGAGCGTGAAGGCACACACTTCACGGCACAAGCCAAATCATGGGCAAGACTTGACTACGTCTTCCTGGCCCCACACTTTTATGCGGCGCTGACTCGCGCACACCACCTCCCGATAACCTTTTCAGACCATGCGCCGGTACGCGTTACCTTGAGGGCTGCTGACCTTGGCCCCCCGCGGACGGCCTGGCGTTTTCAGCCCATGATGCTGCTAGATGCTTCTTTTCAGGAGGAACTGCGGGAAGACTGCTTAGATTTCTTTCAGCGTAACAAGGATTCTGTGAAGAATGTGGAAACTATTTGGGATGCGTTCAAGGTGACCTTGCGGGGCGTGTGCATCGCCAAGGGGTCGGGTGTACTGAAGAGTATACTGCCGCGACTACGCACCCTGGAAACTGACTTGAGGACGCTGGAGGCATCATTGGCTGACACTCCTGATGATGCCACACTAGCATGTATTCGTGACAAAATCACAGAATATACTGACGAAGCCGCTAGGGAGACGAAATTTAGAGGCAAACATTGGATCGCCCGTCGGTACGGCGAGGGCGAGAGGCCGGGGAAAGCCCTGGCAGCGACGGTGAGGCTGATGCGGCCGACTAACACTATCATGGAGATTGTGGGTGCTGGCGGTACATTATACAGAGACACTGCGCAAATACTCAACGCGTTCGTTGCACACTATCGCGAATTGTACACTTCAGCTAGGGCTGGTGAGCTGCAATTGCACGAATATCTAGAGGACGTGTCCCTGGGGTGGCTTAGCGATGCGCAAAGAGAGTTTCTGAGCTCCCCCGTCGAATTGGACAAGGTGCGGGAAGCTATTATTCACATGCGGTCGGGCAAGGCCGCTGGGTTGGATGGGATACCGATCGAATTCTATAAAACCTACATTGAATTTATGGCGCCGGTCTTGAGAGAGGTGTATGAAGATGCATTGGAGGTGGGCCACCTGCCCCCTTCGATGCGCATGGCCCTCATCACGTCACTCCTTAAACCAGGGAAAGCGGCGAATGAATGCGACTTCTACCGCCCCCTCTCATTGCTGAATTGCGATGTGAAAATCCTAGCTAAGCTCATAGCTACCCGCATTAATCTGCTTCTCCCTAACCTGATATTACCCGATCAGGCTGGGTTTGTGCCCGGAAGGGCAACGTCTCATAACCTGCGCACATTCTTCTCGATTCTGAATTCGGTACATGATGACCAGCCAATGGCCGCCGTTTTCCTTGATGCCACAAAGGCATTTGACTCCTTAGAGTGGGACTACTTGTTCCAAGTGCTGGAACGCATGGGGTTTCCAGGCATATTTATCTTGTGGATCAAGTTATTATACACCGCTCCTACAGCTAAAGTACTGGTGAACGGCCAGCTTTCCGCTGCGTTCCCCATTACCAGAGGCACCAGACAGGGGTACCCTCTATCACCATTGCTGTTTGCTCTAGCCATGGAGCCCCTGGCTGCAAAGTTGCGGCAACACCATAAAGAGAAGGCGCTGAGATGTTTCCAGAGGCAAATATTAATATCTATGTACGCGGATGATATCACTCTCTATATACGCGACCCTACGGATAATCTCAACCCGATTCTCAGGGAATTCATCCGATTTGGTAGGATTTCGGGGGTCCAGATCAAGTCTTGTTTGTTCCCCCTAACGGCCTCCACTGGGCGGTTTGGGCTAGACTACCCCCTCGCCTGGAGCGAAGGGGACTTTAAATATCTGGGTATACGCATAGAAAAAAACAGGGAGGAGATCCTGAGGGCTAATTATGGCACGGCGATTACCCGCATTTCGGACTACGTTACTCGCTGGATCGCTTTGCCCCTGTCCATGGCTGGCAGATCATCGCTGATTAAAATGATAATACTGCCGCAGTTGTTGTATCTCTTTTTGAATATTCCATTTCATTCGGGCGCCTTTTTTTTTAGGCAACTCCGCACCGAGCTCATCAGACTAGTTTGGGGCGGAAAGTCGCCCCGGCTCAAATGGGAGATCCTTGTTAAGCCATACGATCAGGGCGGTTTTGGTATCCCCAACTTTGAGCTGTATTATCGAGCAGCCCAGGCGCATTACGCTTACTTCTGGATACAACAACCCAGATACATGCCCCAACTTGCAGCCGAACACTGGCTGGCGCACCCGATCCCTATAGAGGGCGCTTTGTACATCCCAGTGCATGGGAGAGATAAAACGCCAACGACGGTGATTAGCACGGTGACCGCATGGAATCAACTGGCTGCCACTCTGGGACTCGACTTGTTATATGCGCCGCTTTTGCCCCTTGCTTACCACCCTAGTATGCCCCTGCTGCAGGAGGCGGGATTCCGGAAACTGCTTCACACTATCCACGTAGTGACATGGGGGGACCTGTACCACAATGGCGCATTTCGATCCATGGATCACTTCTATGAAAGTATACAGCCTTTTCCCCTTGACGTTTTTTTATACATCCGGCTCAGACAAGGGATACGGGCGCTCACACCCAGCTTTCCACAGGAGCCCCCGCATATGGCCCCGCTGCAACGCATCCTGATCGACGAAGCCCCGGCTAAGTTGGTTTCCAAAATATACAGATCAGTACACTCGTTAATACCAGCGCCGCGGTTGGCAGCTAGGGAAAAGTGGAACCGGGAGTTGCAAGCCCCGTTGACGGATAAACAGTGGCAATTCTGCTTACTGCAGACGGAACGCATTTCCTCCAGTAGCCGATTCAGAATCATACATTATAAATACATTCACAGACTATATCACACACCTGCCAGGCTTCACAGCTATCAGCTCCGAGAAAATGACAGATGCGATAGATGCCGGGCTCCTGTGGCGGACTTTCTTCACTTAGCTTGGGCGTGCGAAACAGTGCATCGCTATTGGTGTCAAGTGTTTGAAGCGCTCTCTAAAATGATCAACACTGTGGTGGTGCCCTCCCCTCTCCTAGCCCTGCTGGGATATGTAGAGCCAATACAGGCGTCACACCGCAAATTCATCGCGCTTGCTTTTTTGCTAGCTAAGAGGAGAGTTGCGTGTCATTGGGGCAGGGGCAGGGCCCTGAAATTCAAGCACTGGGTATGAGATCTTACCTATTGCCAAGAACAGAACTGCACGTACTCTGAACTTATGCCGACAACATCACGGCCTACGGACATCTGGGCTCCGCTGAGATGCTATCTCCTGGCAGGGGGAGGCTGCCGCGGTCGATAGGGTGTCTGCATAAAGATTTTTGGCTGCGGCCCTCCGGAGCTCGTGAAGGAGGGTGGCCTGGGTTGTCGCCATGGGTGAATTGCTAGGTTAACACTGGAAACTGTGGGTCTCCACTCGGTTGAGCTGGGCGTAGTATTGCTGCTGGGAATGTTGGGGGAAGGGCCCCTATGGAAATGTAAGCATTATAGTAGCTTCTGTGGGTGACTGACTGCGGGGTGTATTGCACTGTTTCGATGAGACTGTTTGTATCAGCACTGTCTGAGTTGTCCTGCTTGTTCATCCTCACTGCTTCCTACGTATGACCTATGCCGGAAATGTGAACTCATTGTCGTAATATTGTACACAGCTGTATGTTCGCTCTAAAGTTCAAAAAATAAAATGTTTAAAAAAAAAAGAGAAGTCCTAGGGGCACTGCCGAGGATGACACTTGTGTTCGTATCTCAAGAGACTCTGGATATTACTTAGTGTGCTCTTGATATACTTTGTGTTTTTGTATTAATTACTGCTTTTATCACAAAGTGAACATTTAATTATGTAATTAGCTTATTTAGGTTATGTGTCTATGTATGCATTGCACCTACCAACTGTTGTGTACTGTGTCTGCACCGGATCCCAAGGAACACACAAGACACAGGGAAGGATCTTTTCTTGCTTAATTGCTATTCCTTGTCTATTCCTCGTCCTTGCTCTATCCTGGTCTACCAATATTGCCCCGTCCCCCTTCCCTGACCGGAAGTGGTGTCCGGTAGCTGGCCGCTCTCTTCATTTTTGTGCAGTGTGCTAGTGCCCTCTGCACCTCGGTATGGCACCAACCTCTACCCCCAAGAAGTCTAGAATTGCTCGACCCATGTTATCACTGAAGGTTTAGTGGTGGGCCCAGCTGTTCAAGACCCATAGTAGTTCGGGCTTCGGGACACCAAGAGTAAAAGTCCATAACACCCATGGTTGGGCCCAGTAACCCCTGCCTGCACTGTGTCCCTCATGCAAGGGGTTTCAACACAGGTATTCCTGTAAACTATATCATTATCAAAGGAGAGAGAGAGGACTAGGTAGCTAGCCCGTATCCCCGGGGTTTATATGTGAGAACAAAAAGGACTAGCCTATTTGTGAATTTACATAGACTCAAGACTGTAAGGCAGGGTACAAACCATTTTGTTTGTTCATGAAGCCCTCACCCACCAACTTAGTTGGTGGCATGCTTCATCATCGGGCCCACCCAGTGACACCGAGTGTGTCCCGGGTGTGCTTCGAGGCCTGGATACAGAGGAGCAGGTATGTATCTGAGTGTGCAGTGTAGTGACGTGAAGGTGACGATTTAAAAGTTATGCAGGGATCCCAGTACCCAAGGGTAAATTATATTTTAATAACTGGGTCATTGCTAGCATTAAAAAAGGCTGTTGGATGTTATAGGAATGTTAATTAGGGTTTCCTACATCCAGGTGTGGTCTACATTTTTCAGCCAGGCCTTTATGATTAAAACTGGCTTTCCTCAGGACCAAAGTGTGTAGGTGCAAATTACTTAGATTTAAGTGATTTTGTAATTTTGAGAAATGTGTAGCACTCGCTAAGGTGCTTTACATGTGAGAGGGAGATTCCCTCTTAGAGCATTACTGGACATACAAAAAGTATGACAGGACACACATACAGGGGAGAGTCTCAGTATGGTTACATATTCACAAAACAGATTGATTGCCGATATCTATTGTGCTGTGTTGTCGATAAATAAGCGGCAAATGGTGTAGCCATATTGGTGGTATGGCTAAGGTGAGAGTTATCATATGTACACGAAGTTTTGTGGTGGGCTGAGCATCGTGAACGCATCAACACACAAAAAAACGGTGGAAAGTGCATGAAAGGAAGATTATCCTCACGTTGGCTTGTTGCCAAACATGCCCCATGGAGTAGTCCGGCAGAGGAATGGACCCTGGGAAGATAAAGGGTCCTTAGGGGGTTAGGGACCTGTGGTAAAAGAGCTTACATGGCTTGTAGCTGAAGCGCTTGATTTACTCACGATACTTTCGGTCAGTGTCTGCGTTGAGCCTCCAGTCGTCTCTGCGGCCTCCGTTGGACTGTCCTCGGCTGTGTTTGTGCTGTGTGAGGACACGCTGAGTCATGGCTGTACTGCACATGGGCGGGAGAGCAGTGTCAAAACAAGTTTCCAGCATCATCCGCAAACACTGGAAGATAATCAATTCAGGCATCAGAAAATGGGAGATCCCGCGCTTTGCATTCAAACGTGCCAACAATCTTAAAGACAAACTAGTATCAACAAGACCACGTGCCAGTCCCAAATCTATGGACAACACAGTCCTTAACTGTTGGGGCCTTCCCAAAGTCACTGGAAATTATCCATGCAACAACTGCAGTGTGTGCCATCTCACCAAAGCAACGAAAACTCTCAACCTTGAACCTGGCAAAATCTGGACACAACACCAACACACCAACTGCAACTCCAGTAACCTTGTGTACCGCATAACATGCCCCTGTGGGCTCCGTTACGTGGGCATGACGACCCGCAAAATCAGGACCAGAGTGGTTGAACACAGAAGCACGATCAGGTGTGACAAAAACATCAGCAGACTGACAGATCACTACCTCAGTGCACACCACACCCCCAATGACATGTCCCTGACTGTCATTGAACAATTTGACATTCACCAAACATACAATGACCGGATCCTTCAGACCAAAGAACAGAGATGGATCTATCGCCTTTCCACGCAGCAACCGGGCCTGGGCCTGAATGACTCCATACCCTGGAGCTCACTAAAAACATGAATTTCTTTTTCTTGATTCCCCTCCGTGTTAAATGTCCCCCTGTTGTATTGGCCAGTTATAACACACCTGGCACCCCACAGCGCTCTTTAAGTTCTCCCTTTCCCCAGTTAGCGCACTTTTGTTTTACAACTGTACACTAATCTGTGTACACTGGGTACAGCTCACCCAGCCATCCCAATGCGCAGTCGCTGACATTCGGCACCGCACATGCTCACAGCAGAGCACACTACTCCCCGCACATGGGCATGCTCACAGCAGGATACTCTTCTGGGCATGCTCACAACAGGATACACTGCTCACACTGCTCTCCCGCCCATGTGCAGTACAGCCATGACTCAGCGTGTCCTCGCACAGTCTGTCTTCTCTGTCCTTCCCCGCACAGGTGTTCAGAATGATGCAGCCTGCATTTCAAGCACAAACATGGGCGAGGACAGTTCGACGGAGGCCGCAGAGACGACTGGAAGCTCAACGCAGACACTGACCGAAAGTATCGTGAGTAAACCAAGCGATTCAGCTACAAGCCGGGTAAGCTCTTTTTCCACAGGTCCCTAACCCCCTAAGAATCCTTTATCTTCCCAGGGTCCAGTCCTCTGCCAGACTACTCCATGGGGCATGTTTGGCAATAAGCCAACATGAGGATAATCTTCCTTTCATGCACTTTCCACCGTTTTTTTGTGTGTTGATGCGCTCACGATGCTTAGCCCACCACAAAAGTTCATGTACATATGATAACTCTCACCTTAGCCATACCACCAATATGGCTACACCATTTGCCACTTATTTATCGTCTACACAGCACAATAGATATCAGCAATCAATCTGTCTTGTGAATATGTAACTATACTGAGACTCTCCCCTGTATGTGTGTCCTGCCATACTTGTTGTATGTCCAGTAATGCTCTAAGAGGGAATCCCCCTCTCACATGTAAAGCACCTTAGTGAGTGCTACACATTTCTCAAAATTACACAATCACTTAAATCTAAGTAATTTGCACCTACACACTTTTGTCCTGAGGAAAGCCAGTTTTAATCATAAAGGCCTGGCTGAAACATGTAGACCACACCTGGATGTAGGAAACCCTAATTAACATTCCTATACCATCCAACAGCCTTTTGTAATGCTAGCAGTGACCCAGTTATTAAAATATAATTTACCCTCGGGTACTGGGATACCTGCATAGCTTTTAAATCGTCACCTTCACGTCACTACACTGCACACCAGATACATACCTGCTCCGCTGTATCCAGGCGTCGAAGCACACCCGGGACACACTCGGTGTCACTGGGTGGGCCCGATGATGAAGCATGCCACCAACTAGGTTGGTGGGTGAGGGCTTCATGAACAAACAAAATGGTTTGTACCCTGCCTTACAGTCTTGAGTCTATGTAAATTCACAAATAGGCTAGTCCTTTTTGATCTCACATTCCTGTAAACTACTCATGTTTAAATATTTATACTTTATTTGCAAGTACTATTTTCTGGAGTATTTCTCTTGAGGTCTACAACATTGTATATTATTCATCTTAATAGTTCAGCATGAGGAACGAAAAGGATGTTCATCCCTTCACAGACTTTGATCATCTTTATTTGATACTTGTATTATGTTAAGGGCTATGTGTATGTTGGAAAATGATAACTTATTGCTGGCAGTGAGGTAGGTAGAAAGCGATCATGACCCTAGCACTGTAATACTTGCAGTCAAGGCTAGTAGTGAATGGACCGAGATACACACTGAGAACCTCTATCCTGTCCTAATTAATCAGCTACCTATACCAACTAAGGTCAAGTCAAGGTTCTTATTTATCGACACCGTGACAGGCAAAGTGAAATGTAATTCCAGACCCATAGGCAGGCTTACAAGCAGCGTCTAAAAACCAAGCAACTCAGCCTACAGTGTGTGTTACGAGAGCGACTGAAGCAGTCAGCAGTTGAAAACAACTCCAAGTACTTTTGGAGATTAGTTAGTTATGTCGAAAGGGGAACCACCTACCGGATAAGCAATCATATCAGTTCAAAGGACTGGTAAAAATATTTCAGTAACCTGTACAGGGTGGAAGAGGTGGAGGGAACAGGGAGGCCAAATAGACCATGTAATTAAGAGCAGAAATGCCAGCCAAAGAGAGATTACTCAACTACAAATTTTAAGACCAGACGGCGCATCTCTCTAGTTTATGGAAAAATTAAGGCATCTGGTCCAGATGCTGTTCCTTTAGATTTATATCAGATGGACCCAAGTTACTGGTCATGGGTCCTCACCAAGGTTGTAAATCATATATAGTTGCTGTAAACCTGCTTCCTGGCGTTCAGTAATTTTAATACCAATCCATAAAAATAGTAGTCCAGGGAATCCATAAAAATGGTAGTCCAGGGAATCTATCAAATTACCACCCAATCTCCCTCCTGTATGAAGCAGAGAAAACTTTAAGGAACGTATTACTCCATAGATTACAAGGTATGGAAGATTCCGGCAACCTACTGACAGAGTTGCAGGCTGCCTTCAGATGAAAGGTTTGGACAGTTTACCAGATACATTGCTTATATCTAGCATGTTGTAAATATACTCTTATTCATAAAACCTCGTTATCCCTAACTATTATTAATCTTAAATCAGCTTTCGACTTGGTCAATCACCCTAAATTATGGGAGACTCTGGAGTGACTCGGGGTCACAACTTCATTATTTCAAGCAATCAAAGGGTTGCATAAGGATAAACTGCTCCATTCTAGATTGAAAAGAGGGTAAGACAAGGGTGTATATTATCTCCTCTATCTTCACTTTATTTATAAATAATGTACTAGAAAATCTTCTGGAAATACCCATTGATGTTTCTAAAATTGCATGTAGCAAGGTCCCTATTCTCCTATTTGCCAATGATGTGGTCTTAATTGGCAGTACAGAGAATGCCATGCATAAATTGTTGACCAGAATCATGGATTATTGTACTAGCAAGGGTCTGGTCATTAGCATCAACAAAATCAAGGCAATGGTAATACATCCATCCCCGGAATTTTCAAGAAAGATCATGGTAAACGAAGACCAAATTGAGGTGGTCAATCATTGCGATTATCTTGGCATTGTCTGAGCAGCAAATTAAACTGGAATGATAATGTAACAAAGGCAACCATTACTTTACAACAAAGTAATTGAGTGGTACTTAAGTTCAGATATAAGGCAAGTTCCCAGCGCTTAATGAGGAAGATGCAGGTATCTGAAAATTGCTTTAATACATTCTTGTTAGGGCTAGTAAATGGCACTCCCATGGTTCCCGTTCTTAAGGAACTGGATGTCATTTCTATCAAGGATCAGGCTAAAATTGGTCAATTTTATACTGATTTAGATTATTCAGGAACATAAATGTCAAGAGCTATTTAAGGAGGTGAGCAGGAGCACCGGCAAAGGCGTATGTGTTTGGTCTGCACATAAGCCAATAGCTAATGGCCATGGCCAGATTAACCTAAATGAGGGTCCCGGCAGGTGGGCCCTGATGTGGCAGACTTCGTTAAGGAGCGCTATTGCACTTTACTATGAGATGTCAAGTCTGGGAGGGCATAACCGGGTGGCTTAATCTTGTTTCTAGGACTGAGGTAGGGTTCAAAGATTACCTGGATAAAAGATAGCCTACTGAAAAAAGGCGGGTTACATTTTGTAGACTAGGGATATTTCCGAAAAGGTCCAATCTCATAAAAATAAAACATTGAAGAGAGGAGGATTATCTCTGTAACTGCTCCATAGTGGGGGTGGATACTTTCACCCACTTGCTTCTGTTTTGTTAAAAATGTTTTCCCATTCGATCCGGGTGGCTACGGCCTCACTTTGAGTTATTTGGGATTTGCGGCATTACAGATGCGACTGAGCTATGCCATAGGGTAGATAGGGAGGATATTTTCAACAATGTATCTGCCTTTCTTTTGGGAACTGGGCCAATCATCAAGCAAATCACAAAAGCATTAAAAAAGAAAAACACACCCGATAGTGCTCGCGGTTTTATATAAAGCCATATGCAGTGCAGCCAGTCATAATATATGTATGTATAACTGCATGGAATTGCCTGCATCGCCTTAAAATCAATAACAGCAATCCAATTGCAATAAATTGTTCCACAAGCACAATGTTCCTTAACTATTTTGCACCTTGTAGGAACATGAATTGCACTTTAAACGTGTCTGATGTCTACAGCATCAGCCACCTTATAACTGTTAGCACTTTATATTTAGTGCCGCACCAGTTGGCGGACAGTATGAACACTAAAGTCCAATTATACTATGCACTTTATTACTGTCCATATTTTATATTAGGTCGCATTCTGGTTCAGGATGGTATCCAGAGATCAGTTGAAACAGAAGTATCTTTTGGGCCTGGGTGTCCCTAAAAGTCCTGCATGCTGGGGCAAATTAGCATTGCTCAACACAGACTGAAGAAGTGACGATCTGTGTTAGGCTGTGAAATACCTGCTCCTCCCTAAACCCGAGCTCAAAGTAGTTTACTATGTGGCAATATATATCTGCTTCTCATTTTTTTATTTATTACTCTCTTTTGTTTCATTATCTGAATGAGCCATTTTACATTATGTATTTTGTTGAAGGAATGTTTTGATTGTTATATGGTGAATTTTGTGAATGTCATTTTTCTGTAGTTAAGCACGAAATGCTTTTATACTGATCCTGCTATATTGAAAGACTACATTTATTGGATAAAAACATATTTGTAAGGCTTTTTATTCTGACATAATAAAATGACATTAAATTGATTACTTATTGTCAGCCACATTAATTACGTTTCAGCTTATGAACCTGTCACAAGTGGTCTATAGGGAGAAAATCATATTAGTCCTAAAATACCCTGAACATTTTTTTCATATATATACAGTTGTGTTTCAGTTCTAGGAAGACACAAAATTCCATGAAATGTTAGAGCACTGTAGGCACAGAGATGAACGTTGGTAAATCATATGCATTATTAGAAATCAGGTGCAATAGCATGGTTGATAATAGCACTAACACGTCTTCTTATTCGTAGATATCACCAGTGCTCCGCTTAATCAATCAATCAATCAATCATAGCATTTGTAAAGCGCGCTACTCACCCGTGAGGGTCTCAAGGCGCTGGGGGTAGGGGGGGTAGGAGATGCTACTGCTCGAAGAGCCAGGTCTTGAGTTGCCTCCTGAAGGTGAGATGGTCCTGGGTCAGCCGAATGTGGGTGGGGAGGGAGTTCCAAGTTTTGGCTACCAGGTAGGAGAAGGATCTTCCTCCGGTGGTGCTTCTGTGGATCTGTGGGACGGGGGCGAGGGCGAGGCTGGCGGATCTGAGTTGGCGTGTGGGTGTGTAGAACGTGAGGCGGTTGTTGAGGTTTGTGGGGCCCAATTCGTGGAGGGCCTTGTGTGCATGGGTGAGGAGCCTGAACGTGATTCTCTTACTGACGGGGAGCCAGTGCAGGTCTCTCAGGTGGGCAGAGATGTGGCTGTGGCGAGGGATGTCCAGGATGAGTCATGCGGAGGCGTTCTGTATGCGTTGGAGTCTTTTCTGTAGTTTGGCTGTGGTTCCAGCATAGAGGGCGTTCCCGTAGTCCAGTCGGCTGGTGACGAGGGCATGGGTGACTGTCTTTCTGGTCTCGGTGGGGATCCATCGGAAAATCTTACGGAGCATGCGCAGGGTGTTGAAACAGGACGATGAGACGGCGTTGACCTGCTTGGTCATCATGAGGGATGAGTTCAGGGTGAAACCCAGGTTACGTGCGTGGTCCGTGGGGATGGGGGCGGTGCCCAGTGCCGGGGGCCACCAGGAGTCGTCCCAGGTGGAGGGGGATGTTCCGAGGAGGAGGACTTCCGTCTTATCCGAGTTCAACTTCAGACGGCTGAGCTTCATCCATTCCGCGACGTCTTTCATTCCTTCTTGGAGGTTGGCTTTGGCCATGGCGGGGTCGTTGGTGAGTGAGAGGATCAGCTGGGTGTCGTCAGGGTAGGATATGATGTTAAGGTTTTGTTGGCGTGCGATGGCTGCGAGGGGGCTCATGTAGACATTGAAGAGGGTGGGGCTGAGCGAGGATCCACGCTGCAGATGATCTTGGTGGCCGCTGATTGGAAGGGAGGGAGGCGGACTCTCTGAGTTCTGTCTGTGAGGAAGGAGGTGATCCAGTCCAGAGCTTCTCCTTGAATCCCTGCGTGGTGGAGGTGGGTTGTTAGGGTGTGGTGGCAGACAGTGTCGAATGCGGCTGATAGGTCGAGGAGGATGAGGGCAGCTGTTTCCCCGTTGTCGAGCAGGGACCTGATGTCGTCGGTGGCTGCGATGAGGGCGGTCTCGGTGCTGTGGTTTGCTCGGAATCCGGACTGTGATGGGTCGAGGGAGCCGTTTGTCTCGAGGAATGCGGTCAGCTGTTTGTTGACTGTCTTCTCGATGACTTTAGCGGGAAAGGGGAGGAGCGAGATGGGGCGGAAGTTCTTGAGGTCCGTGGGGTCCGCGGTGGGTTTCTTTAGGAGGGCGCTGATCTCCGCATGCTTCCAGTCCTCCGGGAAGGTGGCAGATGCGAAGGAGTTGTTGATGACGTTCCGAAGTTGGGGTGCGATGATGGTGTTGGCTTTGTTAAAGATGTGGTGTGGGCAGGGGTCGGCTGGGGAGCCGGAGTGGATGCTGTTCATCACGAGGATGGTATCTTCAGTGCTGACGAGGGTCCAAGCTGGAGGGTGGTGGTGGGAGGTGCTGTCGGGGTGGTGGGGTGCGTGGTCTGGTTGCCGAAGCTGTTGTGAATGTCGGCGATCTTGCGGTGGAAGAACGAGGCCAGCGAGTCGCAGAGGTCTTGGGTGGGCGTGATGTCGTTGTTGCTGGCGCTGGGGTTGGAGAGCTCTTTTACGATGCTGAAGAGTTCTTTGCTGTTGTGGGAGTTGTTGTCCAGTCGCTCTCTGAAGGCTGTTCTTTTGGTGGTGCGGATCATTTGGTGGTGTTTGCGGATGGCGTTCTTGAGGGCTGTCATGTTTTCTGTTGACTGGTCGTGGCGCCAGGCTTTTTCGAGGGTTCGGCAGGATTTTTTGGAGTTTTTGAGGTCGTCGGTGAACCATGAGGCTTTCTTGCTACCGGGTCTGATGGGGTGTTTCTTCAGTGGTGCGAGGGCGTCGGCGCAGTTGGTGAGCCACTGGTTGAGGTTGCGGGTTGCTTCGTTGGGGTCCGTGGTGTTGGTGGGGGGGTTCTGGTTTAGTGAAGTGGTGAGCTGGTCGGTGGTGATCTTGCTCCAGACTCTTTGGGGGGCCTGATGCGGGTGGTGGTGGGTCGTGGTTTTTCTGAAGCTGAAGTGGATGCAGCTGTGGTCTGTCCAGTGTAGTCCGGTGGAGTGGCTAAAGGAGATGTAGTTGCTGGAGGAGAAGATGGGGTCAAGCGTGTGGCTGGCGTAGTGGGTCGGAGTGTTTACCAGTTGCTTGAGTCCGAGGCTGGCGAGGTTGTCCAGGAGGGTAGCGGTGTTGCTGTCATTGTAGTTTTCCAGGTGGAAGTTGAGGTCCCCTAGTAGGATGTATTCTGGAGAGGTGAGGGCAAGCGGGCTGATGAAGTCTGTGATGGTTTCGCTGAATTGTGTGCGCGGTCCCGGGGGTCTGTAGATGAGGGTGCCTCTGAGAGTGGTCATGGGGTCGGTGTGTATCTGGAAGTGGAGGTGCTCGGCGGCGGTGAGGGTGTCGTCGGAGTTGGTCATGATGCGGATGGTGTTTCTGTGAACGATTGCGATGTCTCCTCCAGTTTGTTTGGTGCTGTCTCTCCGGGTGATCTTGTAGCCGTCAGGGATGGCTATGGCGATGTCGGGGGCTGAGGAGGCGTTCATCCAGGTTTCCGTGAGGAAGGCGACGTCCGGCGCTGTTGTGTCGAGGAGGTTCCAGAGTTCGACGGCGTGTCTGTGGACCGAGCGGGTGTTGAGCAGGATGCACTTGAGGTGACTCTGCTGGAGCCTGGTCTGGCGGGTGCGGTGTAGGTCCGGATGCAGGTGAATTTGCAGGCTAGGCAGGTGAAGGGTCCGTGAGTACGTTTAGGGGTGGCTCGGTGACAGGCGGGAGTTCGGCCGGTGTTGAGTGTGATGAGGGCGGTGGCGTCGTAGTTCAGTCGGGCGGGCTGGCGACGCGGGGGGCCAGGGGTCCTGGCGCTGAGCGTGGTCCAGGTGCGAACGGCCGCAGACGGGCTTGCCTTAGGCGTGCCAGCGGCGCGCCCGCTGCGCGCGTCCGTTGCGCGGCCTCCATTATGAGGGGCTGAGGGAGGGAGGGGCAGCTGGGAGGAGGGAGCGGGGTGGCGAATGGGAGCGGCGGGGGGGCGGGGCTGCAGGGAGCAGCGGCAGGAAGCGGAGGGCAAGGCGGGAGGGCACAGAAGGCAAAGGGGGCGCGGGAAAATAACGACAGAAGGCACAAAATAAGCAGAAAATGCAGATACAAGGGAGGAAGTTTACACGGAAGGAAGAGGCATAAGTACAAAAAAAATGCAGTAACAAAATACAAAATACAGTAACAGGTGCAGCCAAAATGCGGACTGGGAGAGCAGAGCGCTGGGCACAGAAGGCAAGAAGGGGGGCGAGGGAGAAGAAGGGTTGAAGGCACAAGAAGCTATGGGCAGGCTGGGTGGACGAAGCACGGAGCCCAGCAGCAAATCAGCACAGCACAGCAGCAATCACGGGGAGGACCGTGCGATGGCTAGGGGGGCAACCTACCTAGCAACAGGGTCAAAGGTCGCTTAAAGGTAGTGCCTAGCTGCTTGATCACGCTGTGTGGTGAAACCCATTGTCTCTAACTTTGCTCTTATCTTATTCTCCTTTCCCTTTGCCTACTTCTAACCAGCATATCATTCAGTGTATGGTTGGCGGGTTTGGAAAGGTGTTGAAACATAAATCACTCTCGTTGGATTCAGAGTATAAGGTAAGTGCTTTCTGACAGAATGTCATCATGTGAGTGAAGCAAGGGGCACAACATTAAGATCATAACAGCAGTCTTAAAACTTAGCTGCTCCTATCCATTCGTGCTTTCAAAGATTTAATGCAGTTGATGCTGAACAAATAAATGCTCACACAAAAGTTTAGTCTTGGTTTCTCAAGAGCATCATGGATGGAGAATTTATGTATTTAAGTACACATTTCATATCGAGTACTGTATAACTGGACTATTCTTAGATGCTTGGAAGAGAGAGAGCTAAAGATGAAGGCACATCTGAGATTTAAAAAGAGGTACATTTTCAGCTATTTATTGAATGAAAGAAGGTTGTGGGAGGTGCATATGCTCTGAGGAAGATTGTCCCCCCAAGCAGAAGCTGGCACTGAGCAGCACCAGTCTCATCAGTTCTTGCAGTCACTCTTGGGTTCATGAGAGGTTGCAGTTATTTAAGCAGAGTGGTTCGTCAGAGAAGAATCTTTTCTTTTGTTCCAGAGGTATCTCACTTTGTGTACCAAGGCATTTCAAGGAGAGGCTGAGTAGTTTTGCAAGTGACTGCGTTTTCTTGGCTCTAATTTGAAAATAGAAAATTTGTGTGAAAGACAGAAAGGTTAGAATGCAAAAGTAAAAACACAAAATTCGAAACGTCATACAGTCTACCAAAAGTTTCAAATCTTTTCCATTGTCCAGCCCATAATCATAATTCAAACGCTACAACTTGCTTTCATATTACATACACTAACCCTATCTATAAAACTTACATTTACCCCATCTTACACCTTAATTCTACCACTAGTTCTGCCACTAATCCATCCGATTACCTTATCATTAACTGTAGAAGAATAGACAACTTTAATCCCATCTTGAAAGCTTATACTTATCTGTAGACGTTCAGTTCCTCTTAGCTTTAACTTTACCCTGATACACAAGTTTACCATTAACTTTTTACTTAACTTTACCTCTACCAGAAGTTATGCTTAACACAATGGTTTCCTTAAACCTACTCTTTAAAAAAAATCCAATTTCACTTTTATGTTGCCAGAATGTTTTTTAGGCTTACTGATTTTCTTTTAACTTTTAGTGCTCCCAATCTTTTTTTCATCGATTATTTTAAACTTTTTGTTTTTCTCACATTTCTACTTTGAACTTTATAACAAATACTATCACCTGTAACCAGTCAAGGTTCAAGGTGTTCTCCATAGCTGGGAATTACATGGGTTTTGCAAATCCTTAAGATGATGTGCACTGATATGTGAGAACTAGGGCTGCAGGTTGAGGAGGTTGTGAGCCCTTTAAAAGCAGCATCCAAAATCCATGTTAGGCTGAACCACAAAAGTCACAAAATTAACCTGTGCTTAATGCCCTGGTAGCTTGGCGCACAAGCAATCAGGCTAAAGTGTGAGGCCAATTGGTGAACACCCATACTACTGACACTGCCTCTGGCTGGTCCGCCGGTTTCCCAATCTACCACCTGCTCTCGTGCCCAATTGTCGGATGGACTATCACATTCGTCATTGGCCTGCGGTAGCTAGCATTCCCGGTGCCGTTGTTGCCTCATTTCACCTACTTTGCCCCACCCCTCCCCTTCACACTCCCTTTCCTGATTGCATAAGTATGCTATATATATGACTGTGCAAGTGTATGGGACCTAGATGTAATGTGATTGAAATTTACTTTCTCTGATCTTCATAATGCAGCATTGTTGTTATTAACTGAAAATGCAATAAACACATTTAAAAAAAATAATTTTAAGTAGGTAAAAACTCAAAAAAGCACAAAGTGCCAACAGTGGTTATCTGGTTGGGTCAGACCAGGGCAAAGTCACAAGTTCAGGCTGACTGCGTTTGGAATGTCGGGCGGATACAGGAGCCAGGTTAGTCCTGCCGAAAAAGTTATCTTCTCAATGTTCGGCACAAAGAATCTTGTTTGTGATGGAGGAGGAGGGAATATGTCGCAGATGGTCATCGCTGTAGCCTGAAGAGAAGGCAGGTGTCACATATTGTCATGTCTGTAGTGTGAAGAGCCTGTCCAGAGATGCGGACATGTGTTGGCAGTCACTGCTGGCTGCCGATGCTGTAACATAAAGTGCAGATCTTGTGTTGCGGTTGTCTCCGGTGGGTTCACTGGAGCTTTGCATTGGTGGTCTTTACGAGCAGTAAGATCTTGGTATGAGCATGAGTTACCAGAACCTCAGGCTTTCTACTTTTCTTCCAGGAAGAGCTCCACTGACCCCAAATCAAGGGTCCAGGACCTGGGAGGCACCTCTTGGGGACCATGAACTCCCTCCAGCAGAGGCCAGCAGGGCTCAGGTAGGTTCAGTTGGAGGTCCAGGTGGGTCCAGTTGCAGCAGGCCAGCTGGGAAGTTGCAGGGAAGCCTTTGGAACTTTTTATGTCCCTGTATCCCAGAAGAGGAGGTCATTATGCTGACCATTGGAGTCACTTCAGCCTTCAGGATGAAGGGAGCTGGTCCAATCCTCCTTCCCAGACGGCAGGGCAAGCCTCAATCAGCAGGGCAGACCTGAAGTAGCAGGGAGGTCCTTCTTCTACAGTATCCACAGGTCCAGGAGTGTACTAAAGAGTTGATCTGAGGGTCTAATGTGTATACCTAGATCCAGCTTTGAAGTGGGAGAAACATCTGGACTTCTCCCTCACATCTTGTTCTGGAGTTTCGATGCCTCCCGTCACCTGGCCCAGGCTGTCTGGGATCACAAATGGCTATTGTGAAGTTCTTTGTGTGTTTGTGGAGGAGGCTCCTTTGAGGTAGAAGTGTAATAGGAGACGGCTCTGCACCTCCCATCCTGCCAACACCCAGTGCCCCTTTTATGATACCGTCTTGAAGGACTACACAAAGGCCCACTGCCAACTACACCTAGTCAAATTGCTCAGGATACAGGCTGCAGACACCAAATGGTCAGTAAATAAAAATGCTAACTTTCTAAAAGTGGCATTTTCAGAATTGTAACTTAAAATCTGACTTTACCATTAAACATTGTTTTAAATTACAATTCTTTAGACACCAAATTCGACATCCCTACCTGTTCCCAATTGAAAGTAATCACTTATTAAATGTAATAAAGTAACTGAATGATATCCGATGGGATAGGCAAGGCCTGCGATAGTGAAACACTACCAGGACATGTAAAACTTAAAATTACAAACACACTGCACCCTGCCCTCTGGGCGTCCTAAGGACCAACCCTAGGGGTAACTTATATATGCATTAAAAAGGAGGGATTAGGCCTGGCAAAGGGTTTATTTTGGCAGGTAGAAAAAGAAGTTTCGGCTCGCCAATCGCAATGTAAAGCCAGAGTCATGTTTGAAGGGCTGCTTAGGTTGGTAGCATGATAGGTACTGCAGGCCCACTAGTAGCATTTAATTTACAGACCCTGGACACAGGTATCACCACTTAACTAGAGACTTACAAATAGGTTAAATGTGCCAATTGGATGTAAGCCAATTTCACCATGTTTAAATGAGAGAGCACAACTACTTTAGCCCAGGTTAACACTGATAATGTGTGCAGAGTACTAAGGCTAACAAAAACAAATTCAATAAAAATAAGAGGCATAAGGCAAAATGTTTGTAGGAAAACCCCCTATGACTGACTGGTCTAACATCAGGTCATGTTGATCTCCTTGTTTCCTGTGACAACATTGCCTGGCCACCTAATAAGAACTGTGCCTTATAGGGCAGCCAAGCCCTCGGGAATCCTCAGGCATTTTATTGCCAAAACATGGAATGTGTATGCTATTGGCAAGGGAAATTCCAAGAACTGTCCTTGCCCTAGTTGCCTCGAAGACATTAGTAATCCAAAGGATTACCTTTCCTGGTAATCTACAGGATTTTCTTTGGAGTGCCAGTGCGCCAAGCTGTCCAGCAGTGATGGGAGCATTCTTCCACACCCCAGGTTTGAGGGAATTCCCAGAGGTTCAACTGACTCCTAGGTCTGTTTGATAGGCCAGTAGAGGAATGTCCAATGATTTCCTCAGCATCGAGGAAGAGGAAATTGGGGTTAATGTCTGCAGTAGACTGACTGCCCCTCCAACCACCAACACCATCCTTCCACAATGACAAACAGCTCATAATTAGGTGGCAAATTATGTTACCTGATCTTGTCATGGCATGGAACATGGAGCCCTGCCTGTTGTGGGGATTGAGTGGTTTAAATCAGGCTTTGCAGTTACTTATCTCCGTTACACTTATTCCATCGCAAAGGAGACAAATGGACTTTAAAAAATAAACTTAAACCCAATCCAGGCTTTTACACTGTAAACGTAAAATATTTTTAAGTGCAAAATACTTTTTTGCATACACATGGGAAGAAAAATGTTAATATATTAATTAACAAAGATGACATTATTTATACAGTATTTATGCATCTTTATCTGTTTTCTTGAAATATATTACTTTTCCAAGATGCAATGCCAAACAGCTGAAATACACAGGACTTTTGTCGCAGGCTGACAGATTCCAGGAACAACACGAGTGGCTGCTGGATCCCCACAGAATTCCACATTTACTTATGGACACAATCTTGTTGTCACTATGAAGAATTTGCTGGAGTTAGAGATATTTACTGAAATTATCCATGCAATAGCAATGGGGCCCAATGGTTGTATTGAGAAGGTTCAAGTACACTACGAGTAAAGCCTCAAGACTACTACACGATTGAGTGATCCATTAATAACCAAGGAATTTCTAGGGTAATTGACACAAGAAGGCACGTTCCGGACTAAATCACCACAAGCTGAGAGAACGTTAACAGCTAAACAGACAAATAAGGTAGTGGATATAACCACAGAACTAATAGGATTTCTCACCAGTATAATATTACATAAGAGAATTTTAGTACAGAAGAAACCCCCCAAAAATGTATGAAATTGAATTAATTTAATATTTCTTATAAAATGTACGACAAGAAATATTAACAAATCATGTGTATCAAACAAAATCTCTTTGTGCAAAATTGTACCTATTAAGGATGCACTTTAGCTATACTGTGAGTGCTGCAAACATTTGTTTCATTGTACTTTATAGAGCTTCTTATAAGTCAATGATCTGCTCTCTAGAGTAGCAGGGCTATTGGGCCTCTTATTCACTCATAACAATTGCTCTGAGCAAACTTCTAAAATAGGGAATACATGCAGGTGTGCTTGAACTAGTTCCACTGCTAAATTTTGGACCGTAGGCTCTAGGAGCCATTTAACTATTTAGATTTCCTGCCCAAAATATTCTCAACATGCTACTTTGCAACCTAGCATTATCATTCCATAAAGGCATAAAACACTTTTTCAAATTGTTATTAGAAACTGGGATTACAAATGCTTTTCGCCCGATGAGTGAATGTACTCGATGCTCTCCTGTCTTTAGATTTGACAGGTTTGCCCTGAATCTTGGACTATCAGGGTAACTAACCTCTCCTAAAGCTTGAACGGCCTCCTGTTCCACATCAGAGCCTCCTCCTCTCTTCTTGAACTCTGCTACAAGCTGAATACCTGGATTTTCAATTAACCAACATACCGTAGTCAGGGGTTCGACACACAGTTACTCAGTGCTGTGATACCGTCGTGGGTGATACCATTGTGGCTTTACAAATACACATAAATTAACCTAACCTATGCAAAGATTAGTGACTGATGGTTGCACCACAGTCTTTGCCTTAGGGTTTGTGAGCTTACTTGACAATGTAGTGGGAGAAATCAACTGAGGCTCAATAAGTAGGTGAGCAAGGGGTCTACAGTGAATATGGGGGTGAAACACAGCACAGTGTGTGTTTAAAAGGGCAAGATAGAGAACAATGCTGAAGGTTTTGCTTGTAGCGTCCTCCCGAGCCTGGGTATCCGCTAATGGTTACATCACACATGGAGTTTGCGCATAACCACAAACTCAACATTCTAAAACAGCATTCACTTCTCTATGCTCTAACGCTTGACTCACAGTTCAAAGGAGTCCATCAGGAGCCACAAGGGTTCTATCATTGCTAACTTACATGACACTACATATCCCCCTCTGTTAAATAGAATTTTTTTTTTTTACAAATATATACACAATCATAGCTCTTCAATGGGTCTTTGTGGAGCTTTGATCACACGTTCTGAGCATGCCTTCGGAAACTGAGGACAGGCAGTAGACGTGTCCATGACATGCGATAACGATGTAGGAACAACAGCAGTCACAGGGTTTTTAATTGTCCTTTCAGACCCAGCCTCAACATTGACATCAGGGCCTGACGAGTGAGGAGGCACATATTATGCAAGTAATCTTTCATAATAGGCTGCCCAGGTTATTGGACAGTCACCATGTGTCATTTGCTGGTCGCAACATTACATCGCACAACATCAAAGGGAGCATCAGATTTCTGTTTTCAAGGCTGACGGACAAGCACTCAATCTCCTCTAGTGAACATGAAGTCTTTTGCATGTCGCTGCTTGTGTGCATAGGACATCATTTTTTTTTAATGATCCAAGTCTCTTACGCTTGTTTCTTCCTCAGTACTTGATCTTCTGTTAGTCCATAAAGGTATTCACAAAAAAAAACAGATTGAAAACAAGAGGGTCTTAGGGAAATTTAAAGACCACAGCGGATTTACTCCCCAATCGTAACTCCAAGAAACAGTACGAAATCCCTGGGTCTGAACAACTAGCTAGAAAGATGTGTGATCAAATGCTACAAAAGAAAATTGTGTAAAATCTATTGAAACAGAATCACAAAATGCACACCTAAAACAGCCAAAGGGCATTTCCCTTTCTAGGACAAAATCCCTCACTCACCACAAAGGTGACATGCTTCATCATGGGGATTCTCCTCTCCAAGGAAAACCTAGTTCCTTGGAGGGATACAACCCTCTCAACTAGAGAGAGGAGCTCAGGGATGTTTTGAATAAAAAATAGGATATCCTAAATCCTCATGTGAAAAACAAGAGTATGAGTGAAGGCGCAGCGCAAAAGAATATATTAGTGAAAAAGTGTAGCTAAAACTGGATAAGGGTTGTACAATTAGGAATTTATTCATATACACCCATTACCAGGATTAAAACCAGAGCAAAGGGGGAACCGCTCTAAAAGGGAATGGTGTAAATTGTTGTTAACACGGCAAATTGTTGTAGCCCTCCAAGGAACTAGGTTTTCCTTGGAGAGAAGAATCCCCATGATGAAGCATGTCACCTTTGTGGTGAGTGAGGGATTTTGTCCTAGAAAGGGAAATGCTCTTTGGCTGTTTTAGGTGTGCATTTTGTGATTCTGTTTCAATAGATTTTACACAATTTTCTTTTGTAGCATTTGATCACACATCTTTCTAGCTAGTTGTTCAGTCCATTGCGATAACCTGGTCATTAGGGCTCTCCCAAACATCAAGGTTACAGGGCTTTCACCTTTGGTCAAGTGAGGGGTCAAACGGTAAGCTCATAGAGTAGAATTTAAAACCGTTTTATGGTTGAAATTTTCCAATAGAGCATGCCTAGCAGCTTTCTTAGGAGTACTCATTAAACAGTCGACAAGGCCATTGGCCTGGGGCCAAAGAGGTGTGCTCCTCTAATGCTTCAATTTAAGATGACTGAGAAAGTCTCTGAATTCTCAACTATTAACATGTGGGCCATTTTCAGACTTAACCTTCCAGGATACCCCATATGGTGAAGATGCCATCTAAACTCTCGATGACTCTTTCTTGAGTGATGGATTAGAGGTCTTCTATCAATCGAAAACTAGAGTATATATCAACAATCACCATCAGGTAATGTCATTTGTCAAAAAGACTGAAGAAGTCAGTGGAAATTCTTGCCCATGCATGCTTTGGTAACTCTGACATGGTTAAGGTATGTTGAGTGGTTTTCAATGAAAGGCAGTTGAATAGATGACAGGCCATAAAGTCTCTTTCAACTCTCTCATCGAGATAGGGAAACCAGACTCGATCTCGGAGAGATCATTTTGTGGCAACAATTCCATTCTGTCCTTCATGGGCCACTTCAATTATCTGTTGTCTCAGACTCTCATGAATAACAATTCCTGAACCTCTTAGAATAATGCCTTCCTGAGTAATGCACAGTTCATCTTTGACATTTTTAAACCTCTGGTACTCACTGTCACTGGTAAGAGGTTGAGTGTGCTGGTTCCAAGATTGATGTGCAGTAATGTCTTTCAGTTTTAACATGTCACTATCTTGACTTGTGGCAGTGAAACGTTGTTCCTACAAAATGGCAGCTGGTGTGCTGGATTTCACAATGGAATTTATGTAAGCTTCAGTTGTCTTATAAGGAGTACCATGGCAGTGTTGAGGCGCTTGTGTGAAGTAGTCGGCAGGGTTTTGATCTTTCCCTGGATGGTACACAATAGTATTCTTCTAATCGTAGACCTCAAGGCGCAATGCGAGGCGGCATCTTGTCCTTTGGATTGCCAAAGATGTTCATAAACACTTGATGATCTGTCTCAAGCATGAAAGGCTTTCCATATAGTAATATGCGGATATATTCACAAGCCCACACCAGTTCTAAACTTTCTCTCTCAGGTTCTGAATAAGCACCTGTAGGTTGTGGCAAACCAATGCTTGCATATGCCACAATTTGCCTTTCAGCATTTGAGTGCCCGCTGAGCTGTTCAAGGATTGTGCCTAACCCGATTCGGCTTGGATCAACAACAACCTCTGTATGATGCTTTAAATCAAAGTATGCCTTTTCAGTAGCATTCTCAATAGCTTGTTTGACCTTCTTGAAGCTTTTATCACATTTATGTGACCAATGAAATGAAATATTCTTTTTTTTCAAGTCTTTCAAAGGAGCACTTACGGTGCCTAATTCTTGTATATATCTAGAGCCGTAGCTGGCGATGCAAA
This sequence comes from Triturus cristatus, assembly GCF_964204655.1. NCBI lineage: Eukaryota > Metazoa > Chordata > Amphibia > Caudata > Salamandridae > Triturus > Triturus cristatus. The sequence continues at coordinate 1,107,368,152 of NC_140582.1, read as the reverse complement.
GGCTTGAATGTAACATGGAAATTTCCTGTGGGGGACTGGCAGTTGACAATGTTTGCACTTTAGCTGGATCGCGTGTAATGCACCCATTAGAAAAGATATGGACGAAGAATTTTGTTTGTTTTACGGAATTCACATTTGTTGGCATCCTGAAGGAAAAGACACACTTGTGTAAGGAATTATCATGCTCCTTCTGTGTAGCTCAGAAAAACAATATCATCACTAGAATTAAACACATTCATGACAGGCTCTATGATATGTCAAATTACATCAACAGTTCTGTAGCTGATCACACAGCGAAACTTAGGGGTCTATTAGGATGACGGTCGGAAAATCTCCCCGACCGCCATGGTAGCGGGAAAAGACCGCCAGCAAGGACTGCGGCATAATCGCCGGTCCAATTAGGATGCTCCGCAGTCGAAATCTGACCGCGGCGGTTGGATTCTCGCGATTAAGATTGCGGCAGTCGCTGCTGCCAGCAGCACCGCCGTGATGTTAAAAGGAGCATGTCCTGCATCTCCCTGCACTGCGTGGCAGGCACTGCACAGTGCCTGCCACCTGGGTGTACCATGGGTAATGGGCCCCCGGAACATGTTTCTGCCACCCTTTCCATGGCGGTTCCACAACAGTGGAAAGGCGCAGCGCAAAAGAATATATAAGTGAAAAAGTGTAGCTAAAACTGGATAAGGGTTGTACAATTAGGAATTTATTCATATACACCCATTACCAGGATTAAAACCAGAGCAAAGGGGGAACCGCTCTAAAAGGGAATGGTGTAAATTGTTGTTAACACGGCAAATTGTTGTAGCCCTCCAAGGAACTAGGTTTTCCTTGGAGAGAAGAATCCCCATGATGAAGCATGTCACCTTTGTGGTGAGTGAGGGATTTACAGAATTCACATTTGTTGGCATCCTGAAGGAAAAGACACACTTGTGTAAGGAATTATCATGCTCCTTCTGTGTAGCTCAGAAAAACAATATCATCACTATAATTAAACACATTCATGACAGGCTCTATGATATGTCAAATTACATCAACAGTTCTGTAGCTGATCACACAGCGAAACTTAGGGGTCTATTAGGATGACGGTCGGAAAATCTCCCCGACCGCCATGGTAGCGGGAAAAGACCGCCAGCAAGGACTGCGGCATAATCGCCGGTCCAATTAGGATGCTCCGCAGTCGAAATCTGACCGCAGCAGTTGGATTCTCGCGATTAAGATTGCGGCAGTCGCTGCTGCCAGCAGCACCGCCGCGATGTTAAAAGGAGCATGTCCTGCATCTCCCTGCACTGCGTGGCAGGCACTGCACAGTGCCTCCCACCTGGGTGTACCATGGGTAATGGGCCCCCGGAACATGTTTCTGCCACCCTTTCCATGGCGGTTCCACAACCTTGGAAAGGCTGGCTACTGCCGGCATCACAATCATGCCGGTGGTGCTGCCCCATATCTGCCACAATTGCAGCGATCCAGCTCCGCCTGCCAGGCACGTGGGTGGACTGCGACCAGCGGATATGTGGCGGGCAGAAAATCACACCGCCTATGTCACGACCGCGATGCCAGTCAGACCAGCGGTTTTCCTTGTTTCGGTCGCGGGTGGATGCCCGCCGCCGGTCATTCTAATAGACCCCTTAGTCTTTTGTATCAGAACAGACCAATATATGTAGGAAAGGTTGTAATATACCTGCAACTCTCATTGAGCTCCAACGATTGATATCCTTTAATCAAATCAAAGTGAGACAAGAACTTCGCACCCTTAAATTGGGTTATCATGTCGGCGATGTGGGGACCAGGATGTTGTTTTAGTTCAGTTGACTTGTTCTCTTGAAACATGTCAACGCAGATGCATACAGCTCCTTCACTGTCCTTTGTGGGCACTGCCACTGTGAGAAAAACCCAAGGTATTGGACCAGTAGAAAGTTAAATGATATCATGTTGAGCAATGATTCAAGTTCTTTTTCAACAGCTTCCTGTAAATGAAATACACTTTGTCTGTGTCTTTGATGTGTAATTCTACTTTCATAGTCTTGAGTTTTATTAACCCATGAAACAATAAAGGGAATTGACTTACTATTTCATGATGAGCATTCATGTAATATTTCACTGATATCAGTACGATATCAGCATCTGTGCTGAAGCTGAGCAAACAGGCACTTGACGCTGTAACTTAAAGTACATGAATCGGTACTTGTACTATATTTTATTTGTGTTTCACTGCTGTTTCAAATATACCTTGACTTTTGAATGGCTTCGATGCAGCAAATTGATACACATTAGTTTTCAATGGTTTAAGTTGTGTCAATGGAGATAGTTCATTGTATTTCTTCACAGGCATTATGTTTATCGACGCACCACTGTTGATAATAAAAGGTTTTGAGCAACCATTTATCTTTAATGTAATCTTTGGACAATGTTTGAAGACTTTGGTGCTTTTGCATGTTGACTTTACTTTGACCTGTTATATGTGGCCAGTCCAACATGCACTCATTTTTCTGAAATAAACATTGACATTGCACAACCATCATCTTCACTTTCACTCGATGTAGATACTGAAGAACTCTTTGACATCGATTTAAATGACGTTCAACTGCTTTTTGTGTCAATTTGCCTTAACTGGTGTGGTTGCTTGGCCTTGACGGTGTGCATTGCTTCTAAAACATTCGGGCAGCCATTTTGTCGTTCTGCCATGATACACTTCTTTTTTCCTTTGCCTTGCAAACTGTTAGAAAATGGTTCTTCTTCCCAAAACCTATGCAATCTTGTCCAATGGCAGGACATTTACCTTCATGTGCAAATGAAAATCCACACCTGAAGCACAACTTCTTCCATGGAGACATTGTTTCGTATCTGTCTGCCTCATGCTTTGGCTTACACTCTTGAAACCTCACAACTTCATGTTAGTAGTTTGTTGACTGCCATGCTCTTCAGCTCTGAAAGCCCTGAGAACTTGCTCCAAACTAAGAGTTTCTTTCAGCACTCGACTGAATAAAACTGACAGGCATATATAAATAACTCTGAGGCGTATCGCTTCCTCTTCATTAAATTTATTGAACTTACAGTGTTTCATGAGCATATCCACTCTCTCAACAAATTTGTTGGACAGTTTATTATTTACAGATGCACTCAATGGTTTTACTGTGAGCTGTTTTTTTCTTAGTGGGGTATTGAAAGGAGGTGCTAGGATTTTAGGGGAATGGTGAATTTTAATCTATTTTCAGAGGTGCTAGGATTTTAGGGGAAAGGTGAGTTTTTAAATTGTTTTAATTCTATTTTCTAATTTGGGATCTCCCTCTCTCCTTGGTACGGTGGGGACAGTACTCTTTTTGTGTGATCTGCTCAGTCAAAAGGTGTGATGTTTTCATTGGGTGCAGGGGTGTCCTTTTGACCTGCATGTGCTGCGTGCAATTGTGAAGGGAAGTTTATGTTTGAATTTTTGGCTAATGTTTCTGTTGACATGTGTGCATCCCTTGGGCCTCTGCACATGGCTTGGAATGAGGTTTTTCTCTAAATAGGTTGTTACTGGGTTATGTAGGACACAAAGGGAGTCACTGTTCCTTGTAGAGGATTAAAGGGGAAGATACTTTTTTTCGTGTGCTACTCTATCTGTGGGGGGCAGTGTGTCCTCATCATAATGCCATCACACACCCCAAAGGATGTCATTCTTCATCATTTGGGCTTTGCTCCTCGTTGGGCCGGTGCTGCAATGTCCTACAGGTCCCCCAAAGGGTCTCTTTATCGGAGACCTTTTGATAAGAAGCTGTTTGGGTGCGTGGGTGTAAGTGGCAGTGAAGTCTAAAGCGGTGTGCTGGAGGGAGAGTGGGTACTATTTAGTAGGGTGATCCCTCTGTCATTGTTAAAACAAAGTGTCTAGTGCTGCTCTAGGGAATAATATGTCCCTCTGTAGCTGGGTATAAGTCCCTAATGGACATATATAATGGTCAACATGTTTCGCGCTGTATATAGCCTCAGAAGGAGATCCAAAGTGCTTCTTCAGGACCAAAGGAAGGTCAATTTTAGTATCAGTGGCGGCCTGAACTAACCAGTGCCACCAAGTTTGTATAAGGGAGTAGCGTTTCTGAAAAGAGAGAAAGTGTAGGACAAAAGTATAGCATGGTTAATTATTTGTTGTTGGAAATGGCCCTTTTAGCAGGGTTACCCTCAAGCTTCTTCCTCCTTTGTTTTTCCTCCTGATGCCGAAGCTGGATCATTCACTTCATTTTAGAACTAAACAAGGAGTTCTGTTTTGTGGTAAACCCTGAGGCGGTTGAGACATACTTAGCCCGCCCAAAGTTGGACTTGGGTAAGTGGTCCTGAGTTCCTGTTTTTTTGCACCAGTTGGAGGCCCACCCTGTTCCCTCATCAGACCGTCCTCCACCCGGAGGCGCGGTCAGCCAATCCCTCCCTGGGAGGTCAACAGCAGTGGGGGCACAAGACCCATGCAGGCGCATGGATGGCGAACTGTAGCGTGGATTCCCGGTTGGCATAGAACGGCTGTCCTGAAAGCTGCCTGTTATGGCTGGGAGTGGTAGGAAGGACATAGGTCATTTTGGGGGATGGCTTTGGACTTATAGCATGATTATCTCCTGTGATTGTGCTAAGGCATTGACATTTCAGACAGTTACCCCTCCTTGCAGTGGTTGCGGACCTGGTCCCTGCTGTACTGAGCTCCCTGTCTGTTGTAGTGATTGCTCTGTGCTCGGCCAACCACACGGCCCTTGTTGCGATGGGGTGGCTGCAGTCTGATTTCCTTCAATCTGATGTGCGATGCATGTGCATTGTTCTGACCTTGGGTTTGGGGTTTGATCCTCTGGGGGACTGTCCCAGTACTATTCCATTCTGATCGTGGTATATTTTTAGACAACACTGGTTAGCTATATTGCCCATTCTGTGACAATAATGTCACACTACAAGGATGGTTTGGACCCAGCCTCACTGACCTCGGCCACTAGGACTGGGTGGATAACCTCTGTGGTCCATAATGGGAGCTCCTCTTGAGACGGGTACCATATGGATATTTGCAGCTATTGCTGCCCCCTCAAGGGCTTTCATTTCAACTTATTTTGGACCGATTTTGCAGTGTCTCTCTGGGCCTGTCCCTGCTTCTTCCTGTCCTTCTCCTGTCTCTTCCCATGATAATATAGTAGGTGGGAGTGTATTTCTCGCCAATGTTTGGTGTCTAGCCCTACTACACTATTTAATCTGGTCTAGATATCAGTGGGTAGTCCCCTCTTGAGGATGTTGTAGAAGGATACAATGGGAGGAGCTGTGTTGATTCAGGGCTGTCCTGTCTTCTGCCCCCATTGTTCTCTCATTCTGTCTAGGAATTCAGTCACAGTCTCCCCAGGCTTCATGCTCTCTGCCATCAGTCCTCCTACGTCTGGGTAGTCAGGGAATATCTCCCTCAGGATCATAAATATCTGGTGGCTGAATGAGTTAAATGCAGTCCTGTCATGCTCAGTGTTGATAAACATGAGTGTGGCCATGCGGGTTCAGGAGAACACTATGTTGGTCAGCTCCCCAATGAGGCTTCTGACCAGACTTTTGATGCCATCTATAGCTAAGTTTATACCTGGTGTGTTCTTTTCAAAGCATGAGATCAATTTCCTGCCCCATCCATTAATGGGGGCAGTTTTTACCTAAGCCCTTCTTTGTCCATCTGCCCCCAAGGCACATAGATAGTTCCTTCTGCACCTTTCTGCAGTAGCGGACAACTACTGGCCTGGAGCAACTATGTTGGTTTCTCCCCAATGCATTGCTCCCATTGTCTCAGGCATTCCTGCATGTTGTGGTAGATCCCTTTCAGATCCACCCCTCCAAGCCAAATGCAGTCCTATGTAAGGGCAATGTCCTCATGTTCGAAGGATCCATCCTCCGGCCAGGAACGATCATACTAGTGGCCCTTCCTTTCGGTCCAGTAGGCCAGTAGATGACACAAAGGCAGTGCAAAGGCCTCATCCTCTTCTCTGGATAAATAAAATCTTTCTATGGGTTGATCTGCCTGACCACGGCATTTGGGGGGGAGCAGCGAACACCCACATCATCGCTCTCCTCATGCACACATGAAGGTGGCATTTGCTCCTTCTGTATCTCAATTGTGTCCTTGTCAGGCTTTCCTGACTACTTATTTCCTGGTCAGCCTCTCTTCTATGCCAATGGACAGGTGAAGTGTGTGTTTCTGTTAGGGGCCTTCCTTCTGACTCTTTCCTTCCCTGTGCCATGTGGGGCCCGATGCCTAGCTCCTTCTCCCCCGGCGTAGCGGGAGTTGTTTCCCCACGTTGCTTCAATTCCAAGGTGAAAGCTCTCTCTGTTTCTATCCTTAGCTCTCTCCTTTCCTCTAACTTCCACTTAAGTTGCCTCCTTCTCTAAGTACTATGTGCTGTTCTTCTAGGTAATGTCTTGTCCTCAACCTCAGTCCCTGATGCTTCCTATGTGCCGTAGGCCTGCTTTGTTGGAGTTTAGCCCACGGCTCCCCCTTTGGAGTCAGATTTTGCAGGCCCCCTTTCTTTCCCTCAACTGGTTGAATCGCCTACCAGCAGGGCCACAAACCTCCCTTTGACGTTATGGTGCCTGGTGGGGCATTCAGGATCATGTGCTCCCCATTCGGCTTGGACCTGATGGGCTGGGACCGATGGGTCAAACCCGAGGGGGCATTGCACTGAACTGAGACAGGGCTGACTGCGTCCAGGCTGGTGAGACCTGTGATCTCCTCCCCCACTGGTGTCTTGCTGCCCAGGAGGGTCTGGCAGCCTCCATGACCGGTGGATTGGTGTAACCCAGTGCAGCAGTGACTGGGATGACAGGTATCAGTCAGAGCAAGTCCCGGCTGATGTATGGTTGGGAAAGTGCAGATGATTTACTTATGGGCTTGGGGTTAGTCTTGTTTGTTGGGGGCCACCTCAAAGAAGGACACAGTTCTAATAGGGCCTCTCGCCATTTTATGTCCTGTATACCTGGTCTGTATGTGAGTCTTTGTATGTTCTATAGTATTTCCCCCTGAGGCCAGGGACATGCATGGGCTTTGGTATGGGAGTGCCTCTCACTGCAGGGCCTCTGTAGTTTCTTAGCCTGTGTAGGGAATCTCACAGGCATGTGGATTAGTGGGGTTTCCATGATGGATTTGGGAATCTATTTTAAAGATTTTGCAAGTTTTTGATTGTCTCAAGATTCTTTACTTAATTAAAAATTCTTCTCTAATTTTGGGGAACAGTGTATACAGGGTGGTACCAAAAACAATCTACTGGTTACAAGCTCTATAAAAATTGATGCATCAGAAAAAAAAACATTTATGAAAAAAACAAAGACAAATGAAATGAAATAGTAACAACCAGTAACAAAAATCAATTGTTATTTCAGAGCAGTACAAGTTGACTTGTAGCAGTAAACTAGCACTGATCTGGAAAAAATGGTTGTCATTTCAAAAAGCATAAACTCACTAACATGACATAACACTTAAACATGCAGCATATTGCATTATTTAACAGCACCACAACATCAATAAATGCCATAAAATGGAGAATCTAAAAGAGACTAAAAGAAAAAGGTTGACAGAAAAAATTATTACTTTGTCCAAAAAACCTTAGCCCTCCTCCTAGCAGCTACAGCCCAAGGAGAGGTGATGCTCCCTGAAATATGCCGAGCCAAGTGAGCTTGATAGCATGTCACTATTGGCTTGGTGGACAAAGTCTGTGAAGAGAAAAAGGAATAACCTGACAACCAGGAGCCCCCTGTGGCCAGACACAAGCTACACTTTATTCACCAAAGTCTGAATTGTTTTCTAACATTCCGAATTACACCCTATATCACACCCATGGGTAGTGCATATCAACTGCCTGATGCCCAGCAGTCCAAGCGCAAATATTCCACCTTCTCACTTCTTTTAGATCATCCGAGTGTTAAGAAAACCCAGCAGTCCCTAAGAAAACCAACTCGACGAAAAAATTATATCAAGGTGGTCACACTATATAACACACCAAGGGTCAGAGGTGTACTTTTGTGTCACGCCTAACTGTTCAAGCTAAAAAGGGTAACACTATATAACACACTAAGGGACTGGGGTGTACTGTTGTGTCACGCCCTACTGTTCAAGCTAAAAAAAACTGTAGCTATCCTCACCTTTCTCTAGCATGCTGACTAAGGAAAAAATTATCTATGTATTTGTCCTAGTGTTTTATATGCCATATGCTGGGAGTAAGGATCATATGTAGTTTCTTACCCTTGTGACAGCAGCCTCCGGATGGACATCCACCCCACAGATTCTGCAAAGCTTTTCATCAATTATGGCGTCTGCTCAGCAGTCTTGTTTGCGCAAATTAGAATCCTTTTCCTTACGCAGCAGTTGATCTTGATGAACCAATCTCTCCTTTCTGGCTCACCAAAATGTTGCTCGGATATGAATTTACTTTGAGAAATAAAAAGACAAGCGGCATTTGGCAAAACAGGAACAAATTGGTTTAATTAAACGCAGCAGCCTGAAGAGTCTCTACAGAATGCATCTGAGGTAAGTCTCTCCATACAAAGTTTCGGCTGACATTATATACATCTCGTGATGCATAATAAATATTTTCTGCATTCTTGAAAAAGCATCTCAGTCATAAATGAACAAGTTTGGTCATCTGTAAGGACACAGTAGTGTGGGCCAGTGTTTTTGTGTCCAGCTATCTGGTGTGGGGAGCGTGTGTGATAACTACGGGTGGTGTACATTTCGTGTCCTGATTGGATGAGTGTTCCAGTCTACATGTGGAATCTAGCTTTGTGGTATTTTTTGGGAATGTGAGCCTTTGGCCAAATTTATTTGATTGGGGCTAATTTCCTCTGACCTATTTGTGGTGCAACTATCTATCTGTGGGATAAATCAGGGTTTTTCCCGGGAGTGGTTTAATCTTTGGGCTATGTGAGACCCCACCTGTGACCTGTAACTCGTTTGGCGTGGGTTGGGTCGCAGGACCTGTCTGACCACATATCTCTGACCCGGGGTTGATGGAGAGGTCACCATGGGTGAATCTGACAGCAGTGACACTCGTCAACATTGTGCGTACAGTTGTCATTGTGTACATCAACATTGTCTTTACTGGCATTGACATAGCTATGTCTGTCGAGATCATGGTGTACATAAACATTGTTTCTACTGGTAACAACATTGTTATGCTTGCATGAATTGTGGCATACATTGACATTGAAGTGTGGCTCAATGATTAGAGCGGCAGACCCTGATGCAGAGGTCTAGCCCGGGACCAGGGTTCAATTCCCCGCCTCGGCGGGTCTTGGGCTCAAAAATTCCACAGACCTGATAATTCTCGCCTCGGTGCCATTCCAATCATGGAGTCCCACTCTGCAACTCTGGGCAATAGCTTGCTTAATCTCCACAACGGCCCCCACAACGCTAAGGATGCCTGGCCTCCACCTTGGGGGTGCCCAGGAGTGGACACCTCACAGGGAAAGCCAGGATGGGTTCCACAGCGGTATTCGTACAAGCGCCTTGAGACCCTTGCGGGTGAGTAGTGCGCTATACAAGTATCAATTTACATTTACATTTACATTTTTACTGCCGGTATCAACCCCGTTGTGTGGGCGTAGATTATAGCATCTTATTCACCCATTCCAACATTAGCACACTATATACAGAAAAACAAGCGCATATAAAATGTATGTACTTACCTTTTTTTTAACTTTGCTTTCCTTATGTGTAATTTAGTTACCGCAAGTGTACTAGGCATTTTATAATCTACTATTTTTTCTCTATTCTTCTGCCAGGCAGGCAGATATTTTCTTTTTTTAAGAACAGTTATTTAGTTCCATACATCTGTAATCTGTTTATGTGACAGATTTGACAATTTACTTTCCTATGATTCACGCAGTTAGGCCTAAAACAGCTCTCTCTCTCTCTGATAGAGACCATGACATCAGAGATGATGTGAAAAAAAATGCTGACTGAAACAAAGAGAGCTGGGATAAGAGGCCTACTGTAATTCATGGTCTAGCTAAAAGGATCTATAAATAATGGAACACTATAACAATACACTACGAATTCAGGAATACCAGCCCACAATAAGGCTCATAAGCCCTAAACCAGTTGGATCTTAAAAGCCTGTGGTGTCAAACTGAAGACAGAAAAATATATTCCAAATGCACAATTGAAAAGAAACAAAAATCATACGGTGCTTGAGCTGTGAGCTTCTCACACCTCCTCCTGCTTTTGTCTGAATGCTCAAAATAGCTTTTGTTTTCGGCAGCTCTACAGTAATAGCACATTTCAGAGACATGATTGCTAGTCAAAAAGAAAACGGTTCAGAGCACAGACCTTCCTGCTCTAAACAGAGCTATAGGTAATTTGCTTTTACCAGATGGGGAATGTAAAAAAGGCCATTGCGCTATGGCATCATGGGCTTTCCGCTGAGTGCAGGAAGTTGCATTAAAAATAAGTTCAATTAAAAACCTTTCCAGGGACTCATAATGGTTTTGACATTTGCAAAGAGTACTTCAGAAGCTGTACCCTGCAAGGTAAAACACATTCTAGAAGATTTCTTTTCAGAGCCTTATAACTGCGAAGGACACAAATACGACTGCGTAAAGATAATCACAGGCTCCTTGCATTAATCCTCAGAAGCTGTCGTTTGAATACATTAATCTGCACAACGCAGCCATTTGAGGTCATGCTGTGTTTCATGCTCCTTGTGGGATTCAGAGGATCCTATGAAAATCAGATAAAATGATGCTGGCCTGCACACGCTAACATTCCATTCTGGAATTACTATAAACAGTAGGATTGAGTTGGATATGTGCTACACAATATTTGGCCCTTCAGCACATTTGTCTAAAACCGTGATGAAGAATCCTTGTGGTCGGCCATGTGGTGCTTGCTGAAGAGGTCTTTTCAAACTGTTACAATCATTGCCTTGATGTACCCTCTCCAACCCCGCTTCGTAGGGGTAGCTCAAAACCCCTACACTGTGCTTGGAAGAGATCTGTTGCCAAAATGAACAGAAGAGAGGCCGACCTGCCACATGGCCCTAAAATACTGCCTTCCACCTAGACTTCCTGTCTGAGGACAGACACAACCCTGGCCATTGCTAGAGACTCATTAGATCAGGCAGTCTTAGAGTGGTTTTCCCCCACACTATTTGCTCTCACCCCCTTCTATTTTTGCTGAATTCATTGTTGTTGTCCTCTGCACTTCGATACTGCTAACCAGTTCTGACACACTATGCTCTCAACTTTAAACATGGTAAAAATGTGGTTTACACCTGATTTCCATATTTCATTTTGCTTAAATGTCCCTTACAGATTGTACACCCAACACCCAGGGCCAGCAAATTAAATGCATTTACACAATTTTATATTGGTTGCCTTCCCAGCTGGTCAATGTATTCCCTCAGGTGCAGTTCCTCCACTTTTATTGTTAATACACATGGATTTTTATTCTGTTTTACAACTGGGTAATTTTATAATTATGTTCTTATTATTTTCTAATTGTCTAAGTTTTAATGTATTTAAGAGTATTTTTGATGTATCAATATGATGTGTTTTATGGGCTGTGCCTGAAATACACGATTTACTACTACTACTACTAGTGGGTGTGCTGCACGTATTGTGCCAACTTTTAAGTAGTCCCTTAAAACATACCCCAGGTTTGCCACTGCAGCCTGAATGCAGTTTAAACCACCAATTGAACTTGGCAATATAACCTCCTTGAGGAGAACAATGGGAGAGCTAGGGAGGCAAGGGTGCGTCCGAATCCCCTGTAGTATATATAGGATTAATCAAAAATGGACAGACCCATTGGTATTGGTACGATCACTGGCAAGCAGTGCTTGGGAACCCACTAGGTGAGTAAAAGGCCCCTCACACACCAACCTAGTTGGTGTCATGCTTCATCATAGGGGCCCCAACCGGGTGGCCGAGCGCCTCCCGGTTGTGCTGCAACGCCTGACTACAGCGGAGCTGGTGTGGTGTGATAGTGTGATGTTGTGAAAAGTTAAAAATACCTCTGAGAATCCTTGCCGGGGGAAATTTAATGATGGCGGCTCAGGATATATTAAAATTAAAGATTATGTGGAGCAACTAAGAAAGGAATTTAATTTCGTAGTTGACTATGTGTGTGGTCTACATGTTTCAGCCCACCTTAGAATGTGCGGGGCTTTCTTCAGGACCAGGAAGTGCAGTGAGTGGCAAAACAGGGCCACGTGAATAGTGAAAAAGATAAAAAAGGGGGTAATTTACCTACACACTCACTAAGGTGTGTGGAAGCGATATCAGTTCATTGGCAGACACCGCAGCGAAAAACCTGTGGGAAAGAAAACAATACACAGACATAGATGGCAAAAGATGCTATAATACGCACCAAACAATTATAAAATGCAATCTTTGACTGACTGTGAAAGGATCTTTAAAGGCAGATGGTCGTACAGGTGGCAACACACACGTTTGTGACATGCGGCTATCGGCTGGTGCTTCATGATATCAGATGTTTAGGCGGGCGGAATACGCCCTTAGTGAGCTAACAGTGAGGCCAGCAAGGAGCGTGTGGGTTGCTCTCGTGGGGTGCCTGGACGGTGTGGCAGGCAACTATAAGCCGGTGACGGCGTGTAGCCACTGGCTAAAATAGTCGGGCTGGGTCGCAACGAGTGAGCGAGGGTGCGACTTGTATATTCAAGTAGGTTGTGCGTGTACCAAGTTATCTCTAGGGTACACTGTACAAAAAAGGGGCAATAACCCTTGAGTGGCGCTCTACAAATGAGTAATAGAATTAAAGAGTAAAAGAAAAAAAGAAAAAAAATTACACTATGGCTGAGTATTGATCGCTGATCAGGAAGGGGAGGAGTGCGCTCCTCCTGACACAGAATCTGTGAAGGAACGATACAGGGTCAAGACAGGGCAGTTATAGCAGTCAATAGCCCGGCAATGCCAGCATTAGTCAGCGCGCGTCACCTTACTTGGTCAGAGAGCAGCACCCGCTTGGCACCTACTGTGGTCTCCCGGATCCTGGATGGTGTAGCGTCTAAGATTGTTGGGGATTTTAAGGAGGCGGGAGCCATAGCGTACGTGCTGACAGTCCGGTGATCGCGCGAGAGGCAAAGCAGTCTGCGCATGCGTGCGAGCGAGACACTGATTAGATGTGAATGCAGGATGAGAGTGCGTGCGTCTGGGATGCTGCTCAGGCGCGCATGTGCAGGGGACTAGGAAACGGAGTGTGAGTGGGAAAAGTCGAAGTTAAACAGCGGACTTGTATTAGCGCAGTGGCTAAAATATCTATGGGTGAGACAGCCATGATGGATGGGGCGTCAGTGCCCCTGCTGGGAATGTTAATATACATGCCAAATAGTTGCAGGCACACGGTTAGGGTCTCCTCAGGCTGTTCCAGGGGATATTGTCGTTCAGCCCATTTAGGTGGCTAGAAAGGCGATAAATCCATCTTTGCTCTTGTTCAAACAGGCGGTTCTGGATATTGGGTAGATTGTTATCCAGGGCTTCCAAAACGACCCATCTCATATCGTTGGTGGTGTGGCCCTTCTCCAGGAAATGATTCGTCATTTTGGTGATGTTCTTCTTGCAGCGTATCGTGCTTCGATGTTCGCAAATCCTGGTTTTCACCTTCCGAGTGGTCATGCCAATGTAGACGAGATTGCATGGGCACGTTATGCGGTACACCACATTTTCAGTGTTGCAATTCGTGTGTTTGCGAAGCTCCCATATTTTGCCTGGTTCCAGGTGTAGGCTTTTGGTCGTTTCTGTGATGTGGCAGACGCTACAATTGCCGCAGGGGAAATGTCCTTTGATGTTGGGCAGACCCCAGGCGTTCAGGACCGTGTTGGTAGGCCTGGGAAGGAGAAGTGGTCTTGTGGACACAACAGTGTCTTTGATGGTGCGGGCTCTCTTGTTAGATAGGAGTGGAGGTTCCCAGTTGAGTTTGCCTGTGTTAAGTATTTTCCAATTTCTTTTGATAATCTGGGCAACTTTGTGCGTCACTGTGTTGTAGGTAGTGACGCATGTCAGTGGGGGATTGGTGGGTTCCTTAATGAGGTTGTCCAAAAGGCCATCACGATTTTGATTCCTGGCCCTTTTGTTGGCTGTCTTGGTTATTTTTTGTGGGTAGCCTCGTTGGTGCAGTTTCTCGCAGAGGTCGGTGGCCTGTGTTTTGTAGTCTTTGATGTCACTGCAATTCCTACGGAGGCGGAGGAACTGGCCATATGGGAGATTCTCACGGAGAACTCGGGGATGGAAACTGGTGAAGTGCAGTAGGGAGTTCCGGGCTGTTGGTTTAAAGTGCGTCTTGCTCGTAAGGCCTCCCGAGGTTGCTTGTATATCCAAATCAAGAAAGGTGGTCTTGTGCCTATCTGCGTTATGTGTAAATTTGAGATTAGGGTCACATGTGTTGATCCATTCGCAGAATGAGGCCAGGGACTCTTGTGATCCCTCCCAAATAAGGAGGATATCATCAATATATCGCCTATAGAACTTGATTTGGGGAATGCGTGGTGTGCTGTTATTGAGAAGGTGTTTAGTCTCAAAATTGAATACATACAAGCCTGCTATGCTGGGGGCGAAAACGCTCCCCATAGAAGTGCCGTACTTCTGTAAGTAGAGTTTACCCTGGTACTCAAAGTAGTTTTCTTTGAGTGCCAAGGTGGCACATGTCAGTACAAAAGAGCGTGGGGTTCTGTGTTGCCAATTGGAGTCTCTTAGAGCCTCTTCTAGTACTCTCAATGTGTCATCTTGGGGAAGACTAGTATAAAGGCTTTCCACGTCAAGTGATACGAGAAAGGAGGTGTTGGGGTCATAGTTCACGTCTGCTAGTAGTCCTAGAAGGTCCTTAGTGTCTTTAAGATACGTACTGGTGGATTGGACCAGTGGTTGCAGGAAATGGTCACAGAAGCGTGACAGGGGTTCAAGCAGTGACCCAATGCCTGAAACGATGGGGCGTCCAGGAGGGGGGTTTTGTTTTTATGGATTTTTGGGACTGTGTAGAAATATGGAATCTTGCCCTGTGTGGTGGTGAGGAATTTTGCCTCATTCTTAGATATATGACCAGAGCTTTCCGCATCATCGACTATGGTTTTGATGCGGGTTTTCAAGGTGGGCGTGGGGTCATGAGTGAGTAACTCGTAGTTCTTGGTGTCATTTAGTAGGCGCTCACATTCCTGATGGTAATCATCTTTGTTGAGTATGACCGTACCTCCCCCTTTATCTGCCGGTTTGATTATAATATCTGTATTGGTTTTCAAAGACATGAGAGCCATGCGTTCTGCTTTGCTGGTGTTTTGGAACGTGTGGGGTTCTTTGAGTGCTTCTATTTCTTTGTACACTGTCTGTTCATATACCACGATCTCAGGTGGTATGGAGCAAGGTGGAGGCATGAATGAGGATTTGACCCTGAGGGTGGTGTCCCCCTGGTCTTCCAGATCAGTGGTGGTCGGTGTGTTTTCAAAGAAGGCCTTGAGTTTGATTTTGCGGAAAAATTCCGCCAGTTCACAATGTAATTTAAATTTGTCCAATTTGGTTGTGGGAGCAAAGCCGAGGCCTTTTTCTAGGATGGCTATTTCTGTGGGTGTAAGAGCATAGTTGGAGAGGTTGGTGACTAGGCTCAGCGCGTGCTCGGGCCTGGTTGTTGGTCTCTGGTTTGGCTCCTTGTTTGGGCACCCTGCTGCGGGTTGTCCTGCCAGTGTACGGTGTTCCCTCTGCGTCTCCTTCCGCGTCCTCGTCGGCCTCTTCCTAAAAAAGCCTGTGGATGAGTTTGGTTCAGGTATGGCGGTGGGGGTCCAAAAGGCGGATTCCAGCCGTATCCGAACTGAGGGTGCATCGGTTGGTACATAGGTGGATAAGCCAAGTTGGGTCCCTGGGGGCCGTGGGGCCATGGTGGTTGCCATCCAGGTTGTCCGTTTCTGCCTTGTTGGCGTCTACGGTAGCTGTTGTTGCTAGAACCGCTACTTGCGGATGAGTCATCATCTGATGAGGTGCCTGTTGTGTCTGCCCGGTGGGGTGGTTGGTAATCAGCTTCTGCATAGGGGTATGTCTTGGCGTAGGAGAATCTTTTGAGGTCCTTCTGGAATTTGTTAATCTTATTTTCCGCATCAAAACCATAGTGGATGATGCGGAAAGCTCTGGTCATATATCTAAGAATGAGGCAAAATTCCTCACCACCACACAGGGCAAGATTCCATATTTCTACACAGTCCCAAAAATCCATAAAAACAAAACCCCCCCTCCTGGACGCCCCATCGTTTCAGGCATTGGGTCACTGCTTGAACCCCTGTCACGCTTCTGTGACCATTTCCTGCAACCACTGGTCCAATCCACCAGTACGTATCTTAAAGACACTAAGGACCTTCTAGGACTACTAGCAGACGTGAACTACGACCCCAACACCTCCTTTCTCGTATCACTTGACGTGGAAAGCCTTTATACTAGTCTTCCCCAAGATGACACATTGAGAGTACTAGAAGAGGCTCTAAGAGACTCCAATTGGCAACACAGAACCCCACGCTCTTTTGTACTGACATGCGCCACCTTGGCACTCAAAGAAAACTACTTTGAGTACCAGGGTAAACTCTACTTACAGAAGTACGGCACTTCTATGGGGAGCGTTTTCGCCACCAGCATAGCAGGCTTGTATGTATTCAATTTTGAGACTAAACACCTTCTCAATAACAGCACACCACGCATTCCCCAAATCAAGTTCTATAGGCGATATATTGATGATATCCTCCTTATTTGGGAGGGATCACAAGAGTCCCTGGCCTCATTCTGCGAATGGATCAACACATGTGACCCTAATCTCAAATTTACACATAACGCAGATAGGCACAAGACCACCTTTCTTGATTTGGATATACAAGCAACCTCGGGAGGCCTTACGAGCAAGACACACTTTAAACCAACAGCCCGGAACTCCCTACTGCACTTCACCAGTTTCCATCCCCGAGTTCTCCGTGAGAATCTCCCATATGGCCAGTTCCTCCGCCTCCGTAGGAATTGCAGTGACATCAAAGACTACAAAACACAGGCCACCGACCTCTGCGAGAAACTGCACCAACGAGGCTACCCACAAAAAATAACCAAGACAGCCAACAAAAGGGCCAGGAATCAAAATCGTGATGGCCTTTTGGACAACCTCATTAAGGAACCCACCAATCCCCCACTGACATGCGTCACTACCTACAACACAGTGACGCACAAAGTTGCCCAGATTATCAAAAGAAATTGGAAAATACTTAACACAGGCAAACTCAACTGGGAACCTCCACTCCTATCTAACAAGAGAGCCCGCACCATCAAAGACACTGTTGTGTCCACAAGACCACTTCTCCTTCCCAGGCCTACCAACACGGTCCTGAACGCCTGGGGTCTGCCCAACATCAAAGGACATTTCCCCTGCGGCAATTGTAGCGTCTGCCACATCACAGAAACGACCAAAAGCCTACACCTGGAACCAGGCAAAATATGGGAGCTTCGCAAACACACGAATTGCAACACTGAAAATGTGGTGTACCGCATAACGTGCCCATGCAATCTCGTCTACATTGGCATGACCACTCAGAAGGTGAAAACCAGGATTTGCGAACATCGAAGCACGATACGCTGCAAGAAGAACATCACCAAAATGACGAATCATTTCCTGGAGAAGGGCCACACCACCAACGATATGAGATGGGTCGTTTTGGAAGCCCTGGATAACAATCTACCCAATATCCAGAACCGCCTGTTTGAACAAGAGCAAAGATGGATTTATCGCCTTTCTAGCCACCTAAATGGGCTGAACGACAATATCCCCTGGAACAGCCTGAGGAGACCCTAACCGTGTGCCTGCAACTATTTGGCATGTATATTAACATTCCCAGCAGGGGCACTGACGCCCCATCCATCATGGCTGTCTCACCCATAGATATTTTAGCCACTGCGCTAATACAAGTCCGCTGTTTAACACCGACTTTTCCCACTCACACTCCGTTTCCTAGTCCCCTGCACATGCGCGCCTGAGCAGCATCCCAGACGCACGCACTCTCATCCTGCATTCACATCTAATCAGTGTCTCGCTCGCACGCATGCGCAGACTGCTTTGCCTCTCGCGCGATCACCGGACTGTCAGCACGTACGCTATGGCTCCCGCCTCCTTAAAATCCCCAACAATCTTAGACGCTACACCATCCAGGAGCCGGGAGACCACAGTAGGTGCCAAGCGGGTGCTGCTCTCTGACCAAGTAAGGTGACGCGCGCTGACTAATGCTGGCATTGCCGGGCTATTGACTGCTATAACTGCCCTGTCTTGACCCTGTATCGTTCCTTCACAGATTCTGTGTCAGGAGGAGCGCACTCCTCCCCTTCCTGATCAGCGATCAATACTCAGCCATAGTGTAATATTTTTTCTTTTTTTCTTTTACTCTTTAATTCTATTACTCATTTGTAGAGCGCCACTCAAGGGTTATCGCCCCTTTTTTGTACAGTGTACCCTAGAGATAACTTGGTACACGCACAACCTACTTGAATATACAAGTCGCACCCTCGCTCACTCGTTGCGACCCAGCCCGACTATTTTAGCCAGTGGCTACACGCCGTCACCGGCTTATAGTTGCCTGCCACACCGTCCAGGCACCCCACGAGAGCAACCCACACGCTCCTTGCTGGCCTCACTGTTAGCTCACTAAGGGCGTATTCCGCCCGCCTAAACATCTGATATCATGAAGCACCAGCCGATAGCCGCATGTCACAAACGTGTGTGTTGCCACCTGTACGACCATCTGCCTTTAAAGATCCTTTCACAGTCAGTCAAAGATTGCATTTTATAATTGTTTGGTGCGTATTATAGCATCTTTTGCCATCTATGTCTGTGTATTGTTTTCTTTCCCACAGGTTTTTCGCTGCGGTGTCTGCCAATGAGCTGATATCGCTTCCACACACCTTAGTGAGTGTGTAGGTAAATTACCCCCTTTTTTATCTTTTTCACTATTCACGTGGCCCTGTTTTGCCACTCACTGCACTTCCTGGTCCTGAAGAAAGCCCCGCACATTCTAAGGTGGGCTGAAACATGTAGACCACACACATAGTCAACTACGAAATTAAATTCCTTTCTTAGTTGCTCCACATAATCTTTAATTTTAATATATCCTGAGCCGCCATCATTAAATTTCCCCCGGCAAGGATTCTCAGAGGTATTTTTAACTTTTCACAACATCACACTATCACACCACACCAGCTCCGCTGTAGTCAGGCGTTGCAGCACAACCGGGAGGCGCTCGGCCACCCGGTTGGGGCCCCTATGATGAAGCATGACACCAACTAGGTTGGTGTGTGAGGGGCCTTTTACTCATATAACCTCCTTGCCAAGCCTTAAACTCTCCTTTTATTGCATAAACGTCACCCCTAAGGTAGTTCCTAGGTAGCCCATGTGGCAGGGTACATTGTAATTAAAAGGTTGGACATGAACCTATAAGTTTTACATGTCCTGGTAGTGAAAAACTCCTAAATTTATGTTTCACTACTGTGAGGCCTGCCTGTCGCATAGGATAGAATTGGGTTGCCTTATTACATTCAACAAGTGCTTATATATGATAAGTAAAAATGTAATGTTTAGTGTCTAGGAAATTGTAAGTTAAAATCATCTTTAATGGTAAAGTCAATTTTAAGTTACAATTTTAAAAATGCCACTTAAAAAAACGGCATTTTCCTGCCCTGAACTATTTGGAGCCTGAAGCTTCCCCTGGGTCACTTGACTGGGCACCTTTGGCAGTTCGACTTTGTTTATTCTTCCCAGGCAGCCACAAGATAGAGGGATTGGTTGTGCCTGAATGGGCCATCCGCTGGCAGGGTTGGGGGAGTGGAGATGGCCTTCATAGAAAGGACTTGTTACCACTGCATTGTTCATGCAGCCAGCTTAGAGCCAGGGCGGGGGAGGGGGGGATTCAGGAAACATCAAGTACTTTAAAGGGAATTCTCTAGAAACTTTTCTTACTTCAAAGAGTGCACCATTTATTAAAAGGAAGGGATCCTAAGACCCACTCCTCAGTTCACTTTCTGGGACTGCGAAAAGACTCTCAGAGGACTGCCTACTGTTGTGACCTGCTGTGTACTTCACAATACTGCTTTGCTGCACTTAGAACCTGCCTTTAACCCTCAGAGGACTGCCCTGATGCTCGAGCCCTGCTTTATCACTTGAACCCAGGACTGCCAGAGTGACTTTAAGGGTTAGTTTGCTGGCCTCCTGATCAGAGCTTCAAGGACATCAAATTCTTCCACCATCTTTAACCCGTACCTGGACCCTGCCTGAATGAGTCTTAACACTCCGAGTGGTCCACCTCCAGAAGTGGACCCTTGGTGGAGGTGACATTAGTGCCCAGATACCCAAAATGTAAAACTTGGGACTTAAACATTTTTTTGCTTAAAACTGCTCTGACAGCCAAGGATAGACCAGGACCAACCTGATTGTCTATCCCACCAAGGTGCATACCCAGTCAGAATGACTTTGTGGTAGCTCTGATTCTGTTCTTCTCTGTGGTAGCAAATCCTGTTTAGCAGTTACTCAGCAAAGGCGTGTCCGGCCCCCTGGAACTCTCATCGGCTACAGGCTACAGCTTTGTCCCATGAAAATGTTCACCTTCCAAAAAAGAGATTAAGTCTGAACGTTGAAATCTTCACCTTGACTTAGTCCAGCGGCTTCCCAACAATGGCGCCTCCTCCTCAAACATCCCCTGCAGTCTTGGCCATCTGAACTTTGCCTTCTCTGAACTTTTTCTTCAAAATTTCTTCTAATTCTTAAGATAAGTGCTAACTGGTCTCAATCCACTCTTTGTATCCTGCACTCCATTGTGGCCATATTTTTCAACTTTGACCTGGTCATGCATGATTAGAGGTTTGTGGTTGGGCCTTTGATCTTTTAGGCGCTAGATTTTACAAAAAATCTTTAAAATTCATAACTCCAGTTCTACTGATTGGAATTGTGCCTTTTGGTATCAAATTCTTTATAAAATTGTATTCCATTGTTCTAAATTGGTGTGGGATTTTTCTTATGTTTGCACTTTATCACTTTTTGTGTGTTGCATAAATAATTTACACATTGCCTTTAAGTCAAGCCTGACTGCTTTTTGTGCCAAAGGGTTGAGCACAGGCAGGTAAAATTAGGACTTCTTGTGGTACCCTGCTGGGAATGGAGGCTCTCATTTGAAAAGGGGATCACTGTCCTTCAACAAACAACCCCGTTTCTCACAGGACTCAAAGAGAGAACAAGCATTGAAAAAGCCAATAGCTCTGGCACTGGCCACTAAACTCATGACTTTGGGGAAACTTGCTTTGTTCTGGCATGATTTGTGCAAACCTTTATTGTTGGGGAAGCTTCTGGGCACTCATTAATCTAAATAAATCATTGGCAAGGCAAAAATATTCTTGGGGCTCAAAAATAACACATTACCATAGTGGACCATGACAATGAAGTGAACTATTTTTGGGGTGGATGTCCTCCTTGTGAAAGGGCAACATGCTGTAACACCACAGTGAAAGCGCTATTTCACAACCATCCAGACCAGGATATCAATTTATTTGGAGTAACATTGGATGAAGAAGCTATCATGGACTATATGAATATTCAGAAAGTGTTGAATAAAAGGTTATGTTATTGCTCAATTGACTTCCTCCCCTGGCCTTCAAATGAGTCCTTCTGGTTGATTTTTATCGAATTTGTAAGTAAGTAATTATCTTTATTGTATGATTACCTAAAATCATTTACAAATACAGTGTGGATTATTTCATAAAACAAACATCTGATAATAAAAGATTGATAAAATTGTTAAAATATTTGTGACCCGTATAAAATTAAGAACGTCTAAAAGTGCAGCAGCAAAATGATGTGGGTACAGCAGATAGCTCGAGGTTATTTTGTGGAGCAAATGCAGAAAGACATCACAAGGCAAAGCTGAAAGGCATAGGTTTTGTGAACATGCGATGTTGTGTCATGCAAGCATGCATATAATTGTTGTATATGTAAGCACTGCATCAGCAGATTGCAAAGATTAGCCTGGGGTTACTTTAAAACCCTCTGTACTTTGCATCCAGACCATTTGTGCTTGTGTCACAAAGAGACTCCTGCCTAAGAGACAAATAGGTAAGCCTTGTGCATGCAAATGCCAGGACGAAATGTGGGATTGACTCAGTATGATTTTAATTGTCTGAGTGTGAGTTTTGCGCGAATGTAGGTTGGGGGCTGTAGACGTTTTGGGGGTTTCCAGAGATCTCGCTACTTAGCTATGTAGATATTCTGGATGACATTTTATTGTCTTTATGGTCCACAAGGGAAATATTTTTTCATGTGATTGATAACAATGAATAAATACAAATATCTACTCTTATGAGAATAATTGCATTATAAGATCCAGGTGGATGTGTATTCTGTTGTTTGTACTGTGACTAGTTGCTCATTTTATTCTATACTTTGTCTATACTTGATTACGAGGCAGGGTTTGCTGTGTTCGTAAAAGGGTAACTCAGTGAGGCCAGCCAATGGCTGAAGTGGGCCGACCCATTGCCCCATGATACCCACCGGAGTGGGTGGAAGAAAAATGTGAATGATACAACAGGGTAATGGATGATGTCTGGCGGAAAATCCCTACTGGTAACTATATTATACACATAACTGTAGTGAAGCCAACAGATCCTAGATAACACCACACCTACAAAAGCCAATCGGTCTGGCATTGGCTGCCAGCCTCTTGCCTTTGCTAATTTTTGTTTGTAAAGTTTTTGTTAATATTTCTATACAAATAAAGAGATTTGAAAAGATAGATGAATAGAAAGGCTTGCAAGGGCAGCTAGATAAAGGTGCATTGAAAAGATAGATAAAAGGAGAGGCATGCAAACATAGTTAGATAGAGGGGGTTAACAAGATAGATAACTAGAGAGGCTAGAAAAGAGACCTAAATAGAAAGGTTTGTAAATATAGATAGACAGGCAGGCAGGCAGGCAGGCAGGCTGACAGACAGATACAGACAGACAGACAAGAAAATTAAAAGAAAAAGAGATCAATTTGACGTTGGCTGCGGCTCCCCATTATGGTACGTTTTTTGGGCGGCTGGGGGGATATTAGCCCGGCCCCTGGACACTTTCATTTTTCTCCCCGAAACAGATAATTACATTTAATTAAAATAACCAAGGCAGTATCCTAACCTCCATGCCTTTCACAAAGAGATTATATGTGGTCTATTAGCTATCTCTAGCGGCAAGCCAGAACTTCCCGCGTTTTTATCAATTCCTTCCATGCGGGCAGTCCCAGTAAATATTGCATTTATTTATTTATTATGTAAACAGATATTCAAATGTTGCTGAGTATCGGCCTTCCTACACTTCTACACTGTCTGCATTTCATTTACCATAATTATTTACAAAAAGGAAATGGAAGTAAAACAAAGTTGACCTTCATGACCCTCAGCAGTTGTGCCAACAATCAAACAAAGACTGACATTAATCAACCTCAAACACAGGGCTCTTCATTTAAATGGATTCTATTAAATGGATTGAGACCACTGAAGTTACAGTGTGAAAGAGCAGGAGAATGGGGCAGCCGTACTTTGTCATAGAGCCGATAGATTGTAATTCCATCGTCTCCGAAGAGCTGCCAGCCTTTCGAAAGCATGCGCCGGTCCAGCTCCTGACAGGCCTCTTGAAAATGCTCCTGTGAAAAGTCGAGCTCTGGGGTGCCCTCCTGGAAGTCCACGGACCTGTAATGGCATCAAAGGTAACAGTCGGAGCTGATAAAGCGCTTACAGCACTCTAAATTGTATGGGTTCACAATACTCATGTTTTAAACGCACTCCCATGTATTTCTATTGTTTACATTGGTTCATAATTATTAAGATGCATTTATTCACGTTATTGTAGCACTGAAATTGTAGTGTGCACATTCAAGTAGGATTCTACATGTATTACGTAATCAAATGGTAGCAGAGGATGGTTTGCTTCTAAAGGTGAGGGGAGAATAGAGAAATTAGAGTAGGATCGGAAGAATAATTGGGCTCTGGACAGAGTAGAAGACGGCAAAGTTGATGGAGCTCTGCGGACGCTGCGGCGGAAACAGTGGTAGCGTGAGTGTGAATCTGTGTGATGTGTTAGATTGCGGTGATGAATTAGTTGTGTGATGTCTTGCAAAGTTGAGATGCAATTGAGTGATTGTGGGTTTATCAGTTTACTGGTCTGGTCACGTGCGGATCAGGAAGTTTGGTTAGCGGACTCAAGAGAAGTCCAAAATCCTGGGATAGTTTTGTAGTTATAATTGTCTGATCAAAATTGTGGGTGTCGTGAAGCGCTATCGGCGATTCACTTGTGATAGGGAACTTTGTGTGACTGTAAGAGTACGTCACAGATAGGAAGCCCCAGGTACCGGGGGTGGACTATGGCGATTGCGTGATTAACGCAGGTCGGGGGTCGCAGCAAATGAATTTTCTTGTAAGAGTGTTCTATCGATCTTTTAGCGGACAATTATTTGTTTTATGTAACTGTAAGCTATTGTGACTGCGTCAGGAGCAGTTACTTGGTTTAATAGCTTTTGGATAAACAGTTACTTGTTAGTATGAATGTGTGAGCGAGTGGACATGGTGAAATTGTAAAGGAGTGTGAGCCACTGCAAAGAGGGAGCAGTGATGTCAGTGTGCGCCTTGCTGGGATTGGTTGGTCGGTGTAACGCCACGCTGGAATTGGTGGAAGTTCATCCGAAGTGGAATAGTGAAACTTGTGTTGAAAATAATTAATCTGAACAATGAGATAAAGTGTTGCGAGATTTGTGTAGAGGTGACACAGGGGTGGTGACTCGGGGAGGAGAAGAAGCTCTGCCAGAGGATACATGGCAACAAATGTGGGACTCTATACCATAGTGTGACTTCAATATTGGCATAAAATTAGAGAAGGAGGGAGAATTGGCTTTCCCTCGCTATGGGTCATTTTGTATGGAGGTGCTGTACCAGTGTACCAGTTGAGGGGAGTGATGTCTTCTCTGAAACCTAAATCCGGACCAACACAATTTGAGGCCTTAGATGCATGGATGAGAGCAGCTATGGCAAAAAGAAGAGAAGCCTCACAGGGAAGGATGAAGAAAGCAATGAAGGCATCCCAAGATGCTAGGTGGGATGCACAGCTGAAGAGATGGAGAGTAGACACTATAGAGGGAGAACAATTGTATCCATTTTGGATGCTAGCAGGGGGGGCTGAAGGAAAGAGTAAGACAGAGGAGGAAATTGATACAGATGACAGTTTTCTCAATAGATTGTAAGCAGAACATCCTCCACCTTGTGACTTTAGATTGGAGACAGAGAGGACACAGCACCCAGAGGGAGTCTCAGGGGTGGAAGAAGTGAGTTCAGAGGATCAGACAGCATGAGTTAAAGGGAGGATTTCAGTGGGGGTAAGAATTCCAGGAGGGTCTGGAGGACCAGGATATGCAAGCAGAGAGTCAGAAGAAAATGCATGTACCATGCAGTTACCAGAAGCACTTACAGTACCAGTTACTATTGGGCCTGTAGTTTCAATATATAACCCCAGAGAGAGAACAGGGGGAAGGCAACAGTAAACAGGAGAAGGGTAAGAGACTATATCTGGAGTGAGTCTGACAATGAGTTGAACGTGTTTGGCTCAGATACCAGTGGAAGCTAGCACTCCACTGCCAGCTATGGCTGACCCGTCGAGAATGGACAATGGGTCGGAATTAAGACGAATAGGAATTTTGGCAAACTCTAGGTCGGACATCAGAATGTGGATTCCACCGGTAAGGGAGTCAATGGTAGGGGCAGAAGAGGTGTGGAGGAGATGAGAAGAACTCAGGGTATTGTTTGAACCACAGAATTTGTGTGTGGATAATCAGTGGAGAAGTTGCAGTTGTGAGAGAGAAAGTCACCCAGCTTTGAGAGTAGAGGAAAGTGGGGACCAAAGGAGAACACAAAGTTGTGATAGGGAGGAAAAAGGAAGTGGAAGAAGTCAGAGAATTTTAAAAGTTACAATGAAGGCACCATTGTTAGATGTGGTAAGATTAAAAGCAGAAATGGAAGAGGTGATTGAAGGAAATTTTCCATTGGATAGAATTGAAGCATATGACCTAAGTGAGTTGTTATTTGTAGCCAAAGACGTTGTGAAAAAGGCAAAGCGAGCTCATGAAGCATTGATACAGTTAGCACGAAGGTATGAGGTGGATTTGACAAAGACGAAATTGATGCAGTGAAGTTGCAGACTTAACTATACTGATAAGGACTTGGAAGAAAAGCGAACAACAGGCTTAATGACACACATTAGAGAATTGGTGATAGGAATGCGACCATGGAGAGAATTAGACAAATGGGAAGAGAGATGGGTCAAAAAGAAAAGTGCTAAGAAAGTGATGGGAGTTTCTCCACCTCCGGGAGGAGGGACAGGACAAGTAGGACATTTCCCCCTCAGAGAAGTACAAAATGGGGGTATGTACATGTGCCATGGAGCAGGGGTGGTTTGGCAGCATTTACTAATGATTTTCCTAGGCTGAGGGAGAAACCTGCTGAGTGGTATAAACAATTGGACAGGTTTGTCAAGATTTCGAAGGTGTTGTGGATTTATTTGAATACTTTGTTTGACATAGTAGTCCCAGCTGATTTGTGGGCAGCATGTAACGTTGCAATAGAATGGCCAGCTGCAGAACCAGCTAGAGATCCGGTGAATCATGGTCCTTCACCTGAGTTAATGAAGAAATATGAGCAAGTGATTACATGGCTACAATCTAAGGTAGCTCCTCAAACTGTTGATTGGCTTAAAATCGATCGTACTACTCAAGAGCCTAGGGAGTCGGTACATGACTATTACGAGAGACTTTTATTGGCTTTTAAACAGCATAGTGGATTGGATACTATTGAACAGAAAGATATGGGACAGTTTGTCTTGAAGGTTGTGTTGGGATTGAGATCTGATATTAGTTTGATGATACAGCAACATTTGATATGTTAGCAAAATAAGTTGGTGGATGAAATTCTGCGTTACGCAAAATACTACAATGATCAGGTGGAGTTGACAGAAAAGAAAATGAAAGACAAGTTGATGTTGGTGCAGTTAAGAAATTCCGAAAGGGCGGATCAGATGCAGGGGGTTGGAGACGCAATGGGCTGAGGAAGAGGAGGTGGCAGGGGAATGAATCAAAATATGGTAGTCCAACCTGGACAGGGAAGAGGTAGAAGAATGGATGCAGGTACAGGAGGTGATTGGGTGCCGAATCAGAAGAGGGTTACTGCTTGTCATTTTTGTCACAAAATCGGGCATTGGAAGCGCGAGTCTCGATTGAATCCGGCAAATCAAATGCAGTATGAGGAAAAAGGACAGATGTCCGAGGGTTTGAATATCGTAACTAGACCTAGGCCCATGCATGGAGGAGGTTATGAGCTGTAAATGCCAATACCTCAGCCTCCAAGAATACCAACAAATAATCGGGTGTATAATCAGATGCCCTATTTTGAAATAAAAGATAGGTTTGACCATGCTCAAGATTCTTCTGAGCATCAGAGGGGGGTGCAGGAGGAATGCACTTTATGTGCAACTTTGGAAGTAGATCAGAGTGGACCATTTGTAGATGCAGAGGTTAATAAGTATCCTGTTACCTTTTTGTTAGATACCGGAGCTGTGCGCTCCACATTAAGGACAGAAGTGGTTCCATATTTATCCCTTTCAGGACAATCGATTCAAGTGGTGGGAGTTACCAATCAGAGAATGACTAACCCATTAACAGATGAGTTACCTGCAAGAATAGGAACGTTCTGAGATAGACATCAATTTGTTGTGTGCGATTCGAGCCCAGACTGTCTTTTGGGCCAAGATCTCTTATGTAAACTAAATTGCAACATATCTTGCACTCCGAGGGGTGTGGAGTTACAAACCTATAATGGCAATGCAGATTTTAAAATGGCCAATATGAACTTTTGTGCAGAAATGTTTGTGGTTCTCACGACAGAGGAGTTACCACATGATTTGAGGGATTCAGTTTCTCCGATGGTGTGGGATTTCACTAGAGAGGAGATAGGATTGATTCGAGGGGTTGAACCTGTTAAGATACAGGTCAAACCAAATGCTGTATTTCCATGAACTCCGCAGTATAACTCGTCTCCGCAAACAGTGGCTAGAAAAAGACTTGTAATCGAGTCTATGATTGCACAAGGCATTCTGAAGGAGATAAGAGGAAGTCCCTGTAATTCACCTATTATGGGTCTGCAGGATGAAGAAAGCAGAATTAATGAAATAGTGATTCCATGTTGTCCCATGGTACCGAATCCAGCTGTTATATTATTTCAGATTCCATGTGAAGCAGAATGGTTTACAGTTATAGATCTATGTCAGGCATTTTTCTCTATACCATTGCACGAGGAGAGACAATATTTGTTTGCATGTAGGATGGACGACCGTGTGTTAACATGGTGTTGTATCCCTCAAGGGTATACAGAAAGCCCCTCTTTCTTTAGTCAGAGTTTGAAAAAGAATCTTGAAGGACTGGTGATGCACCAGAGCTCAGTTCTTGTTCAGTATATAGACGACCTTTTGGTCGCTTCAGAGACTGAGGATGCTTGCAGGATCGATACTGTGGCCTTGTTGAATCAATTGGCAGAGAATGGACACAAGGTGTCCCTAAATAAACTTCAGTATTGTCTGACTAAAGTCCAGTATCTAGGTCATCGAATAGAAAAGGGAAAGCGAAGAGTGTCACCAGATCGCATAGAGGCGATTCTGCAAATGGGAACTCCGAAAACACAGAAAGAAGTCTGCATGTTTTTGGGAATGGTCGGCTACAGTCGACAATGGATCCCAAAATTTTCATTGCAAGCAAATCAACTATTGAGGTTGACTCAAAAGGACATAAGTGATCCGGTACCATGGGATGACAATTGTTTGTGAGCATTCCATGAGCTGAGAGATAACCCTGGGCGTAGGACTACACTACGCTCTCGTAGTTTGCATAGTTTGCGCAACTATGTGCTACGCGAATTGCATGTAGCACAGTGCAAAAACACGTAGCGTAGCGGGCATTTTTTGCTTGCTCGTGGCCCTCAACGTCAGGTTGGCGACCGCGAGAGAACAAAATAACATCCCGGCGAGACTTCCTCCTCGTTCGCGATCAGCAACATCAAGTTGCCGATCGTGAGCGTGGAAAATAAACCTCCCGGTGAGATTCTCAACGTGGGAAGGTCAGGTTTCTCATTGTGAGTGGTCGCGTATGCTCGCGACCGCTCGCAATGAGAAACTACCAGTCCGCGTTGAGAAAGCTGCCGCTCGAGTACAAATCTACTTGAGCGGCAGAAAACGACCGCTTGCACTGTGCAAGATGAGATT
This sequence comes from Triturus cristatus, assembly GCF_964204655.1. Lineage (NCBI taxonomy): Eukaryota > Metazoa > Chordata > Amphibia > Caudata > Salamandridae > Triturus > Triturus cristatus. The sequence goes on along the minus strand of NC_140582.1, from coordinate 1,107,338,866 downwards.
TGCAATGATTGCACAGTGCGGACAAGCATCCGGCACTGTGCAATCAGTGCGAACAGCATTTTGCACAGTGCACTAAGAAGTTTGCGTAGCTACGCGTAGCTTGCATAGTGCGAAGTGCACTTCGTGTAGCTACGCGTAGCGCTACTACGCGAACTACGCCCAGGGTTACTGAGAGAGAGCCTATGTCGCGCTCCAGCTCTGGGAATGCCAGATTACAACAAAGCGTTTTCGCTTTTCTGCTGTGAGAAGGAGGGATGTGCGTTAGCAGCCCTTGTACAGACACATGGAGGTGCCCGGAGACCTGTGGCTTACTTTTCAGATACATTAGATCCTGTAGCTTCAGCGTTGCCCGGATGTCTCCGACCCGTTGCTGCAACAGGTATCAGCATTAAGAGATGCAAAAGCATAGTGATGGGTCATCCACTTACCGTTCATGTGCCACTTTCAGTAGAGCTGATAATGACAAGAACCAAGATACAGTATTTAACAAATAACAGACTTACAAAGTATGACCAAGTTATATTAGCTTCTGAAAATGTCACTTTGAAACGCTGCACTACCTTAAATCCTGCTACATTGTTGACTCTACCGCAAGAGGAAGGAGTAGATTGTGAAGAACATGACTGCCTAGATGTTACTGAGCTATCTACCCAGACCTGACATTGTCGATGAACCACTGCCTGAATCTGATTTGGTCCTTTTTGTTGATGGTTCATGTTTAAGAGACAATGAAGGGTGCTTGAGAGCAGCGTTTTCTGGGTGCACCATCTTGGGGGTGGTGGAAGCTGCCTGTTTGAGTAGAGTATACTCTGCTCAGGTGGCCGAGATTATTGCCCTGATAAGTGACTGTACCATCTTGAATGGAGTCCGAGTGACTATCTATACAGAAAGCAAATATGGGTCTGGAGTGGTTCATGATTTTGGGCACTTATGGTCTCAGAGAGGATTTTTAACGTCTTCAGGATCCCCATTTTACGCTGATGAAGTAGCTCGATTTTGCGCTATACATGTTTGTTTTATCAATGGAGAATATGTAGGAGAGACCACTGAAGAGACCGAGCTCAGCATGTTGTTAGCTGTAGCTGATACTTGGGATGAGGTGAAGCGGCTGCAGGATGAGGTCTCAGAGGAAAAAGCTGCCTCATGGGTTAGAACTGGCTGTGAAAAGAGGGAAGATGGCATTTGGGTATCAACAGATGGAAGGGCAGTGCTACCTAATTGTTTACTGGACCCAATGGCAAGGCAGATTCACGGAGCAGTTCATCTTGGAAGGGATGCCATGGTGAGAGGGCCCGATTCACAGAACTAACTTAAGACAAAATCCTAAACTTACTACCATTTTCGTATTCACAGAAGGCACTTACTCATTTTGGTATTCACAGAAGACACTTACTCACTTCGGTATTCACAGAAGTTAGGAGTCCTAACTTTAGGACTCCTAAATGCCTTCTGTGAATACCGAAAGTCTTAAAAATAGGGTTTTTCTCAGTTTAGGAGTCCTAAAGTTAGGAGTCCTAACTTTACTACTACTAAACTGAGAAAAATCCTAATTTTAAGGCTTTCGGGAGTCACAGAAGGCATTTAGGAGTCCTAAAGTTAGGAGTCCTAACTTTAGGACTACTAAATTGAGAAAAATCCTTATTTTAAGACTGTCGGTATTCACAGAAGGCATTTAGGAGTCCTAAAGTTAGGAGTCCTAACTATACTACTACTAAACTGAGAAAAATACTAATTTTAAGGCTTTCGGGAGTCACAGAAGGCATTTAGGAGTCCTAAAGTTAGGAGTCCTAACTTTAGGACTACTAAATTCAGAAAAATCCTTATTTTAAGACTTTCGGTATTCACAGAAGGCATTTAGGAGTCCTAAAGTTAGGAGTCCTAACTATACTACTACTAAACTGAGAAAAATCCTAATTTTAAGGCTTTCGGTATTCACAGAAGGCATTTAGGAGTCCTAAAGTTAGGACTCCTAACTTCTGTGAATACCGAAATGAGTAAGTGCCTTCTGTGAATACCAAAATGAGTAAGTGCCTTCTGTGAATACCAAAATGGTAGTAAGTTTAGGATTTTGTCTTAAGTTAGTTCTGTGAATCGGGCCCAGAGTGTTTAGGCAGACTTGGTTCAACCCACGATTTTGTGCGTGTGCTGAAGCAGTGTGTCACAGGTGTGTTACTTGTCAACAAATGAATATGGGAAAGAGGACTGTGGTTGCGATGAGCCACATTGGAAGGTCAGGTGGTCCTTTTAATAGAGTACAGTTGGACTTTATTGAAATGCCAAGATGCAATAGGCGGCAATATGTTTTGGTGGTGGTGTGTATCTTTTCACATTGGGTTGAGGCCTATCTGACTAGACGATCTGACAGTGTCACAGTGGCAAAACTGCTGTTAAGGGAACTGATTCCGCAGTTTGGATTTCCGACCTCAGTGGAAATAGACAGCGGAACTCATTTCCATAGCAAAATCATGAAGTTGCTGTGTTCAGCTTTGAAAATTGATCAGAGATTACACTGCAGCTATAGACCCGAGGCTTCTGGTCTAGTGGAACAGATAACTGGCACAATCAAGATGAGGGTAGCAAAGGTTTGCTCTTCAACTGTTTTGAAATGGCTGAATGCACTGCCATTGCTGTTGATGAGTTTGCGTAGCACTCCTGATAGAAGGACAGGGCTTTCTCCCCATGAGATATTGATGGGAAGATCTATACGATTGCCTACAGTGCCAGCTACAGCACAGATGATTTGGTTTTGGATTATTGTAGGGGACAGGCTGATGTGGTTAATTCTGTGTCCCATCAGGTCGAGGCTGCCACTGCCCCTACTTCGAGAGACCTGCTGCATGACCTTAACCCTGGAGATTGGGTGCTCGCCCGAAAGCATGTGAGGAAGAGCTGCCTTGATGCTCGTTGGCAAGGACCATACCAGGTGCTTTTGGTCACAAATACTGCTGTGAAGTGTGGCGGATTGTCAAACTGGATTCACGCTTCGCATACACAATGAGTTTCAGAACCTGTAGAAGAAACAACTCCCCTTGTTCAGAGAAGTGCAACTGAAAATGCCACAGAGCACGGAAGAAGACAACCAGCTGTTCCAGAGTTAAGTTCAGATTCTGAAATAGATGAAATTACAGAAGTGAACTTTGAACCAGAACAGAGTGAACCATCTAATACAGGAGGATCAGATCGAGAGGACGAGAAGAGAGCAGGTGCTGAAGCAGAAACGTGGCCAGCAAGAAAAGAGAGACTGAACATAAGGCTTGCATCTGAGAAGAACCTCACTCCTATTCCTGAAACATCTGAATGCGATCAAAGTGAGACGGACGAGAGACCAGATGGTCTAAGACGATCCAAGAGAGAGAGGGTACCGTCTCAAAAGTACGCATCTCCCGAGTGGACGTACCTGGTCGTAGATGCAGAAACCGGAGAGCTCCGGGAGGCTGGGGACCTGTACCGTGAGTCACAAAAGGGAGCACCTTGATGATTGATATCCAGTTACTGGTCCCCGGAGTTGATGCTTTTGGAATACTGACTCTGACAGTCCCCAATCCACCACGGCTGAGTGGTTTGCGATTATTGATTTTTAACCAACTTGTTTTTTCTACCTTTGGTCGACAGCCCACAGCACAGGAAATGGGAGAGATTTGTGCCGAAATTCTGCAGCTTGCTCTTACTGTGCTTGGATCTAATATCATTAATGATGAAGCTTGAACTGTGACCAAAGAACGTATTAGCCTTTAGAAGGAAGATAACCTAGGCCCGAGTGGAAGAAGATTTAACTTTAGGGACTTTCAGTAGAAGAAGAACTAAGGGCTAGGGCTGACTACATCTCTTTAATAGGCTAGTGTTATTGCACTGACAATTGTAATAAGCAAAGGGAAAAACAAAAGAAATAAAGGACATTGTGAATAACAGGATAAAGCAAAGAAAGGAGAAAAGAGACTTTATTAATTTTGTGTGCGCCTTAAGAAATTCAACAGAGATTCAAGATGGAACCGGAAAGTTCAGGTCGCAAGCAAAAGTGCATAATTGGTACCCTTATTGTTGTGGTGCTTATTGTCATAACTGTGGTGATTGTTACATCTTTGGTTGGGTCTCACGATGCTGAAAAGAATGGGGAGCAGGTGACAACTACCCTATCTGCCTTATATGTAGAAGAGGGTGCATCCGCAAAAGATAGAGATATGATCAGAGAAACTCTGCAAATGTGACATGTAGATTTGTCAAAAGGTGATTTCATGCTGAATACATATGCTTGGTTGTTGTATGAATATGTTGATACAATGGAAGCGTATCACATGTAGTGTGTTGTTGAACATGATCTATACTAAGGCACATTTTGAGGACTATTTCTCTAATTATGATGTGGTACTCTCAGAAGTTCCAGTTCTCAAATACATGAATAAGTATGATTACTATAAGGAAGTAGAAAGAATGTCTACGTATTTTGTGCCTACTGTCACTTTAGATACATCTTATGCCCATGGACACAATCTGACCTGTACGTTATCCGACATTGAGAAGACGTTTGTAGATCAGATAGAAGATCGGCATAGGCAGACTTTATTTAGACCAGATCCTAAGCATAAGGTTATTCCATGGACTCAGGAAGAATTAGATCATAAAGCAAAGGGGAGTTCTGGTCCAATAGCCTCGGATTACCAGCAAAAAGGGAAACTATGCATTAGAAACCCTTCAACATATTATGACAAAATATTTGTGGGTGAGAGTGATTGTGAACACATTTTCTTAATTAAGGAATCAAAAAGGAAGGCTCTCTTAGAAAAAGTGCCTATGTAAAATTGTCCAAGAATTGGTATAGTACTTGCTATTTGGCTGTGGTATTCCCGGATATCTTCCATGTCGATGATCTATGGCCTTTGGAGGGGAAAAGATCCCACCGAGGAAAACGTGGTTCAAATGCGGGAGAAATTGTTAGGGATGTGTTTGGCGCCATGATACCTAGTTTGGGTGTGATTTGAAATTATGTGAAAATTTGAAAATTAGCAACATTGGTGGATATATTTTCAGTGAATACTGCCCAAATTCTATTACTACTTGAAGGAGAAATGGTTTCGATCAGGCCTATGGTTCTTCAAAATCATCTTGCATTAGACGTGTTACTAGCAAAATTTGCTTGATCTGGCCTCTGAGGGATTTTGGGAGCAAATTGGTAAGGGATTTGGAAAGGTTGGGAGCTGGTTTGGAAGTCTGGGACAAGGAATAATGGGATACATTCTGAAACCTATCATAATAGCAGTCATTTGTATAATTGTACTATTGGGAGCCATCAAGGCTTACAAATGGCAAAGGGCACGACATAACAAAAAGTTTTTGAAAAAGCAAGAGCAGCATATGGAACGACTGCAGGACAGTCATTATCTTCACCTTAAGAAGTTAGAAGGATTTAGACGGACGGCAAGCTACAACTTCTGTTTAGGTCGGTCTTTTCTACAAGGAGAGAACTGTGAGAGGGTAAAGTATTGATGTTATGACACTAGTCATAAGAGGGGGAACTGATAGAGCGCTTACAGCACTCTAAATTGTATGGGTGCACTATACTCATGATTTAAACGCACTCACATGTATTTCTATTGTTTGCAGTGTTTCGTAATTATTAAGATGCATTTATTCACGATATTGTAGCACTGAAATTGTTGTGTGCACATCAAGTAGGATTTTACATGTATTAGAGACACTTAAAATTCCTGTATGTGTAATGTGCAGGATTAAATTATACTTGTGCAATGTAATTGTGTTTAGTTTAAGTTGCCTGAACTGTAGGTCCAAACAGTAAGTTGTTTTGAGTTTCGTTTCTCCTTGGTTGCTCAAGAAATAATTAAATGAATCCTTTTGGTGCTCGAAGATAGTGTGTTCTCATCCTACTGCAGTTGCAGAAATTTGGCCTTGTTATTCTTAGATTTAAGGAGATACCTGGAATGTCTTTGAAGAAGTCTGGAAGGCGAGAACGGAGGACTCCTTTCGTGCCTGGCCTATCTGAAACCCAAGGCCACTGGAAGATGAAGAAAAATGTATTAAAGCTCCATTGGAAAACTACTTAAAACGCTGCAAGTGAAAAAGTTCATCATGTGACTCATTGTGGGTTGAACATTGTCTTTTTGTATGATGCGCAGGGACAGATTTGAGAGACTTCTGCTTTTTTTCGAAGGAGAAGGAGCATCTTAGAGCGAGCTCCATAGCTTTAATCTATCAGACCCATTTGGCGTGAGTACTTCTTAGGAAGTCAACACGTGCTCACACCTTTGGGATAGGATGACGGAAAATTAGGAAGGATTCTCATCTAGAGTAAAATGGGGAAAGATACTGTTTTCTTCTCGTAAATTAAAAGAGAATTGGACTCAGCTTCTATTCTTTGTTGAGTACTGATTTTGGAGTTCATCATATTATGCCTTTTGTGCCGAATGAATTATATCCGTAGATTCGGCTCTGCCTTGATATTCATGTATTTGTATACTCTGATATTGAGGTGTGTTTGTATTCAATTATTTGTGGCCTTATACTAAAACCACAAAATTGAAATTCGGAGTCTGAGGTCCTTTAGATTATGACTAAATTGAAAGTATAACCTTAAATTGTTTTACTTCCCTCCACCACTTTTAGCAGCAATTAAAAGATCATCAGTCTTGACTTCAGTAGAGAATACAATTTGGCGTAATCAGAGCCAATGCTGCTCTGGAGAGACACTGCCGAGTTCGCTGCCGAGCAACAGCATCAGCTGAGGTCTTTAAGCGTGCACATTTCTAAACTGCCAAGTCTGAGAGTGATGCCCTGATTTGCTGGCAGAGAAAAGAAGCCAAAGCGCCATGTCTGAATATTGTGCAACTAGGAAGAAAAAAAGCGCAGTGGATCTGAAATGTAAATATATGGGTCCACCTGATTTAGTTTTTTCATAGTTGGTGGGTATTGTTCTATATCTATAGCACTGCAGTTTTAAATGAAGATATCTGCTTGCCTGTGGTACGGACGTAGATCTTTTTGTAGCTTTATATGTATTTTAGTCCACCATGTTTAAAGCACTCTGCACTCCCCTTTGGATAACGTTGGCTCTTTATTATGCCATGCAGTGGTTCTCAAACTGTGCCTGGTGCGCTTCTATTTCCTCCACCCCTGGCTAGTTTTGATGGCGCACTGGGCTGCTGTGGCGCACAGATTGGGAACCGCTGCTTTAGTGGGCAGAAGAAAAATGTGAATGACATAACAACAGCCCAATGAATGAAGAGAGCTGGCTGAGTAAGGATAATATTTAAAGAATTTTAATAAAATCAAAAAATGTTGGATAACTCCAGACTCAAACAAGCATTGACAGTTTCATCAGTCACTCGTACATCATTGCATGCACTCAGGCACTCATTATTAGTGCACTCAGTCACTCATTCTTGCAATCTTTTATCTGCAAAGCCACCCACTGGTTCTCTCTTGCTCTCACTCGCTCATTGATTCACAATACCACAGGATCCATAATCAATGACAAGGCACCTTCATTTGTAGAAATCAACAACAAAAGAGTGTGTCCATCAAATGTGAACAAGTGCAGGGAAGATAAGAAGAGTGAATCACTATGTTTTTAAAAGAACCCTCACTCACCAACCTAGTTGGTGACATGCTTCATCATTGGGTTCCCACCGGAGAGACCGAGTGTCTCCCCGGTGTGCTACGATGCCTGAATTACAGCGGAGCAGGTTTTTTTGTGTGTGGGTGCAGTGCAAAGAGTGATAGTGTAAGTTTAAAATATGTCGCAGTTTCAACCAATAATGAATTTAATAATGGTAAACTGGACACAGTTAAAATGGTGTGGCGGACGGTATGAACTGGTGATAATTAGACCAGCTACGTCCTAAATCAAGTGCATAGTGAAAGGAGTGGTCAACATGTTTCTGCTTCTTGCGTCAGTGCACGAAGCATTCGTCAGGACCTAAAGTGAGACCACCACGGCGGTGTACGCACGCTAAGGCGTACCCTAACCTGTGGGATCAGAAACCGCTTTGAAACTTACGGTTGCGTTTACCCTTCAGCAATTTCTGAGAGGTTCAGTTCTGTTGAAATGAAAAAAGGACAATACAGAACAAACAAACAGAGATTCACATCATACATATATATTTGCACAAGAACAGGCATGAGCTAAATCACACACGTGTCGTGAGGAAATTTCATGCACACACATGGTGGGGATTTCCATGTCCTTGGAACTGCGGGTAGCAAAATTCATTAGTATTAGCCCGTGTTCAAAATCTAAAGGCATGTGGTGCTCTTTAGCGCTATCGCTAATTGTGCCGATAAAGTGATACACCCTGTTTTTTGTGGGGTGATACGGCAAAGCGACAAAAGTATATGGCCTTCACATTGGTGGTCAGCACTGTATTATGGCCGATCTGTAGGAGGCGGTAGGAAAAATAAAATAAAATAAAATGCTTGGGTTGTGATGGAGAATCGAGGGTAAATGTATCAAGTGGAATTGTGAACATCGCGAGAGACAATCTCAGTGCTTACGTGATGTTCAATTTTGTTTCACAACATGAGTCCGGGTGGGAGGCGGGACTTGTAGTCACACTCTGGACGTGGAGTGAAAAGAATAAGAAAGATTAAAAACTTACACGAAGGAAGAGACTAGACTGCTGCTTGTCAGGGGCAAAATGAAGACTTTGTACACTTCCGGGAAGCCTCGGTAGAATTATAGCGGTACAGTGACCAGAGGCTGGAATGAAAAAAGGGGGTATTTTCGTTAGCCCAAAAAAAGGAAGGCATACAGCCTGACAATAACGTTACCATATTAACTCTATCTGCCATAGGAGAAGTCTTCATTTTGCCCCTGACAAGCAGCAGTCTAGTCTCTTCCTTCTTTTCCCCGCGTCTACGTCCCACGTGATTCACGTGATGACGTGACGCCGTCCCAATTGGAAAAACGCTGACTATTTCTTCCTCTCGGCGGCTCGGGACATCAACATCCGAGTCCGCAGGAGGGCCGAATAGGTGTTGCAGAGGGCTGGTGGCTTTGGAGTAGTAAGTAATGCGGCTACAGGACGGAAGCCTATACCCACCCTCCAATCGTGTAAGTTTTTAATCTTTCTTATTCTTTTCACTCCACGTCCAGAGTGTGACTACAAGTCCCGCCTCCCACCCGGACTCATGTTGTGAAACAAAATTGAACATCACGTAAGCACTGAGATTGTCTCTCGCGATGTTCACAATTCCACTTGATACATTTACCCTCGATTCTCCATCACAACCCAAGCATTTTATTTTATTTTATTTTTCCTACCGCCTCCTACAGATCGGCCATAATACAGTGCTGACCACCAATGTGAAGGCCATATACTTTTGTCGCTTTGCCGTATCACCCCACAAAAAACAGGGTGTATCACTTTATCGGCACAATTAGCGATAGCGCTAAAGAGCACCACATGCCTTTAGATTTTGAACACGGGCTAATACTAATGAATTTTGCTACCCGCAGTTCCAAGGACATGGAAATCCCCACCATGTGTGTGCATGAAATTTCCTCACGACACGTGTGTGATTTAGCTCATGCCTGTTCTTGTGCAAATATATATGTATGATGTGAATCTCTGTTTGTTTGTTCTGTATTGTCCTTTTTTCATTTCAACAGAACTGAACCTCTCAGAAATTGCTGAAGGGTAAACGCAACCGTAAGTTTCAAAGCGGTTTCTGATCCCACAGGTTAGGGTACGCCTTAGCGTGCGTACACCGCCGTGGTGGTCTCACTTTAGGTCCTGACGAATGCTTCGTGCACTGACGCAAGAAGCAGAAACATGTTGACCACTCCTTTCACTATGCACTTGATTTAGGACGTAGCTGGTCTAATTATCACCAGTTCATACCGTCCGCCACACCATTTTAACTGTGTCCAGTTTACCATTATTAAATTCATTATTGGTTGAAACTGCGACATATTTTAAACTTACACTATCACTCTTTGCACTGCACCCACACACAAAAAAACCTGCTCCGCTGTAATTCAGGCGTCGTAGCACACCGGGGAGACACTCGGTCTCTCCGGTGGGAACCCAATGATGAAGCATGTCACCAACTAGGTTGGTGAGTGAGGGTTCTTTTAAAAACATAGTGATTCACTCTTCTTATCTTCCCTGCACTTGTTCACATTTGATGGACACACTCTTTTGTTGTTGATTTATACTAGCCCTGGGGGACTGAGAGTGGCTCCAAAAAATTCCCTCCCTCTCCTGTTGTTAATTTATACCTTCATTTGTAGACCACATCTGTTGCCCTTTTAGAGATGAAATTGCACTCCCATTGGCGCAGCATAATTTAGTGCCCACCTCTTTCATATTCCTTATACATACATATTAAATGTGTGATAAATTGTATTTGTGTTAAATGTCTGTATTTTATTACTGACTTGCAGTAAGTGGCTGTATGCTCCCTTTAATAAGAGCCATTTGTATATGTATCTGTAAATATAATCACCATGGAAGGAATGTATACTCTCTTTTAAATTGCATTTGCTACAATCACTTATGCTGAAAGTATTCATTTAGAGCCTGTTAAAATCTAATGTTGGCCTAACCTGTAACTAGGCCTCAGTGTACACGTTGTGTTTTATAAAAATGTTTTGCAAGATTCTTGATGTTCCCTTTCTTTGCAGATGTTTTTTTATCTGATGTTTTATCTAGGTCCTTGTTAGTTTAGAATAGGATTCATTTCATTAGACTAGCAGACTACTGATCCCTTACTTAACCTTTGACCTTAGATATGAAGACTGAGATGGTGGGAGATACCATCCTCTAACAGGAGAACAGGACGTATGTTACATCCGAGGTCGTCCAGATGATTGCTTCTTTGATGGAAGCTGAAAAACTAGGGAGTATACCTGCCCCAACAACATAGTCTTTTGAATGATTTGTTCAGTGGAAGATGATAAGGAGAAGCCTTCTGGAAGCTACTTTCATGCTTTAATTGAGTGCTCTTTAGAATAGTAGATCAGACCCTATCCTAAATTTGCTGGGAGAAGATCTCTTCTCAACTCTGCTGATTTCCTTTGCCCAGAGTGTTAAGCTTCATAGCTTGAACCATTTAATCTTTGAATTTGGTTTTTCGAATGCTGGCACCTTCCTCATAGAAATCCTCTTGTCACTTTCAATACTTTTGTAGGAATAGGGAATTCCTCTATGGAACCTGTTTGGGTCTAATTTTGCTTGTTTTATGTTATCTTGTTCTACATATTCTTTTTGATCATCTATACATTTAGACTGCATGAACACTTAAATATGTAACTTCTTCTTACAGTATTTATCTATCAATTTTGCTGATTGATTAGAGATGTAACCTGTACTAAGGGTTACATGTACAAAGCATTTTTGCTTTGGCAAACGGCCCAATTTTTCAAATCCGGCAGTTTGCGACTGTAAAGATGATTTTTGTGATGTACAAAGGCCAATTTGCGATTCAGTAACCTGTTACCAAACAGCAAATTGGGTTTTGCAATTCAGTATTTAGAAGGGGCGTGTTGTAGGTGTTCCTTCCAAATACCAAATTGGATTGGTATATACAAAAAAAGTTTTGCGACTGAAATGGGGTCACAAAACATTTGCAATTTGCTGCCAATTGAAAGTTGGGTACTGTGATATCTAAAGGTTTGTCTTGGCTTGCCCTCGAGGCTCAAGCCAGACCTTTATTTGATCTTTGGCATACATTTTCAAAAATTTCAACATACTAGGATCGATATCAGGAGTCCCAGGATGCTTGTTTCCGGTCCAGGGAAGATCTGGCTTGGCAATTCGGGCTGGACTGTTCCCATAAGGAACAGGGTCAAGACTCATTTGCATATATCTAGGTCTGCACTGGGGTCGCAAAGTGAGCTAAACAACGATGATGGATTCAAGGTCTGTGACTGGGGGTGAGTGTCTGAAAAATTTCAGCGCTCCGTCCATCATCTCCTTGTGTTTGCTTTGCCAGAAAGGTCAGGTCTGGGGCATTCGACCCACTGCTTTTGACCTTGATGAAGCTGGATTCTTATCTACCTTACCATCACCAAGAATCCTCTCTGGTCGCCAGGATCTTCTTATCTGCTAAATAGTGTAGAGGGGAGGAAATTCAATCTTTAGTACATAATCAACAAAATCTAATCTTAACTCCAAAGGAACACTGACTCCGAATCTCAAATTTTAGGGATTTATTACAAAGCCAAAAATACCTGCACATACAAGCACCACAGCACGAGGTTAAAAAAATAAATGGGCACTAATACAAAAAATATCCTACGCAGGAGCCTCATCCAACACAGAATAAGAAGAATTGTCAGCTCCAGTAACATCAGGCAAGCGATAATCACTCCAATCTCTACATTAGAAGTCATTAACCTAAAAAGGAAAATCAGTTAGTCTATCCCTTCTCTATCTCTAAGGTGACATCCCTACTTAGCATTTTCCCTCCCAGGCAAGGGAGTAAAAAGGTGTCAGACGTGAAGACTTCCTTAGAAGTGCACTCACTTAGTCAGAGCTTGTTCTAGGATGCTCCTTCTGGTTCCCCATTTAAACCTCAACTGCCCAACCCACGGGGCACGGTCCCTAATTCAAAATCCCAAAAACGTAGAACACGTCCTCCGGCACACCTCTTCAGCCAGGTCTTCTCCCAGTAGTTTTCCAATGAAACTTGTCTCCCTTCCAACAACGGTTTACTCGTCCTTGAGTTCCAGGCACCTTCTCCGTCGAAAGAATCATCCTTGAACTCCAGTATACTTCCATTTTAGCTTCCCGTACCATCCTAACTCCTAGAACAAAGGGTTAGTCTCTCTAACGAGCTAAATGTCCTTGCACCTGCAACAGAAACATGGGAATGAGAAACTTTCTTCTTCTCTGAGAATTTCAAGTGCCCTAAAACCCAAAGCCTTACCAAGGGAAATCATTTTCGGCCTACAATATTTAGCTAACATAAGAAACAAACAGGCCCTTCTCTTAACGTATATTCGATCAGGCCTTTACATAATTTAAACACACTTGTCTAAAATCGCACTATGAGCATTAATTTCATTACACTTCAGGTATGAATATGCAAACTACACGTGCAGACTTTAATATGGTGCACGTTTAAACCTAATGCATCACATTACACGAAAACCAATCATTATGCATTGACTACATGAATACATTTGCAATTAATGACAACATTGCTCTTCATGAAAGGCATGGTTACATTTCTAATCACACTATTATAAGCAGATTTGAGTAATACATTTCTAAGTCACACATTAATATGAGTCCTTTAACATATGTTGGTGCTGACTAACGACGATTATGGTGCACCCCTACAATTTTCAGAACAACATGGTGCTCTATCAGTTCCCCCCTTTGATAACTAGTGTCATCACACCATTTCACAATTCCCTTGGAGATAGAACCAACCTAAACAGTCCTTGTTGCCATCCTCCCACGTCGGAGTCTCTCCATATTCTTAAGGTTCTGATTTTGACTGTCCTGCAGTCTGGCCATTCGCATTTCACTTGCTCTGAGAGCTCTCTCAACTCTATTTCCTTTGTGCCACTTGTAAGCTCTGATGAATCCGCACAGGCAAACCACACAAACCACAACAATGATGAGTGGTTTTAACACAAAGCCAAGGAACCCTTTCCCCAGATTGGCAAACCAACTTCACACTCTACTAAATCCCTTGCCAACTTTTTGCCACACACCCTCTTCAGTCAAATCCTCTATCTCATGGTGGATCGTAGTAATGTTGCTTATATATTTCTCCAGATCCTTGCTATTGTCTGGAATATACGTACAACAATCCTGAACTTTCAATAATTTACAGACTCCGCCCTCTTTTGCTAATAATACATCTAAAGCAAGGCGGTTCTGCAAAACCATCGTCCTTATCGATAACATCTCTCCATCCACAAGTAACAGTGACTTTTCTGTATTCATCGAAAACTCAGCTACCACAGTCGCCAATCTTCTGATCTTCACATCATTCAAAATCACACCCAAACTCGGTATCATCGCTCAAAAGATATCTCCAATCACGGCTCCTGCACTCGCAGCTCTCTTTGCTCTTGAATGCTGTCCATCCTCTAAAAGCTCCAAATCTTCTGCATGGTAAATCTTCAGGAAGATAATTTCCAAATTGCATGTACCATACCAATTCGCAGGCAACCTGACATAGACGTTCTTTCCACACACATAATACACAGTTGGAGTCACTTGTACAGAGCCTTGCAAAAAGTTCTTAGCAGAATCTTCCATGGTGAAAATATAATCACACGTACTCTGTCCCACCGGAAACCTTTTCATAATAAGTCTGGTAACGTCTCACACACAACTTTCCTCTCTGCTCCTTGTCCAATGCTATAGGACCATAACTCCCTTTGGCTCTGTGTAACCTTTCTTCATCAGTCCAATCTACTGGACTGTATCCTGTATCTCGGGTCTGTGTTAATTTTCTATATCTATCTTCTACCTGATCTACGAATTTCTTCTCTACATCTGACAATGAACAGGTCAAGTTATGCCGATGAGCATAAGCTGTATCCAGTTCCAAAGACGGTATGAAATACTTCATAAAAGATACTAAGCAACAAACTACATGAAATTCCACACGTCAGTGGAAGATGGTGATATCTAATACCCTCGTCCACTGAGGCAGGTAACTGCATGCACACGTAGCAGTCCTTCACATCCATCGCATCCACATACTCATATAGCAGCTTTGCATAAGCATTAAGCTTAAAATCACCTCTAGACAAGTCTATGTGAAATCTACGACTCTCTTTGATTAGTAAAGCTCTTTCAGCTCCTATAGTGACCTCCTTTTGGCTAGAAGTGGTAGGTGTAGGTGTTCCCTGTACCTCCGCTCCCTGCTCATATGGAACAATATATAAAACTACAACTACTATGATTATCACTCCACCTACGAGTGTACCTACTACTAATTTGGATCTACGATGAGTATTTCCAGCATCCATGATCTCGCAAAGTTCAGAAAAGTTCTCGGTTTCAGCAGCAAACAATTAAGAGTCTCTTTTCCTCTCCAAACATCACTTGCTAACCAGTTCGAACAATACTTCGAGAAGCTGTAAATCCCCTTGCTATTTCAGTTCTTTATTTACACAGTCCACAAAAAGACTTCCCTAGCCCTCTTTCGTCTCTTCTGCGGAAAGTCCCTACGTTTATTCTTCTTCCACTCGGACCTAGGTTATCTTCTTAATAGGCCTTTATTTACAACAAAGTTCACCTTTCAATCCAATATAAGATCAGCTCCCAGAATCTCTAAAACATGCTGCAAAAGTTCGAGATGATGCCACACTAATTGCTGATGTGGTGGCACATAACCAAATGTTGGAAAAACCAGCCTCTCCAGGATTAGATCACGAATTCTGCTTAGACGTGGAGGATTCAGAATAGTGAGAGTCAGTATTCCTTCAATCTCCACTCCCAGGACCAACAGCATCACATCAACTTTCAAGTTAGGAAACTCGCTGACCAACGTCAAGGACCTCAGCCTCCCCGAACTCACCACTCCTGGCATCAGTCACAACGTATGTCCACTCTTGTTCTCCTGGATCTTCTCAAACCACCTTGGGCTTGCTCTTCGTCACTCTGTTCAGATTCAGACATTTCAGAAACTTGGGTAAGATCTCTTTCAGGAGCCAACCTCAGGTTCAGCCGCCTCTGGCTCATGGGCCAAACCTCTTCTGCTCTCGCAGCACTTCTGCTCTCCCTCTGGGTACCCTGTGCACTACTTCCTTCTTTGGCTGATGTTGACTCTACTCCTCCCACAGCAATATTTTCTCCGTCCAAGTCAAATTTGGGGTTTTGATTGACACAACCCCTTTCAGCTCGATCCAGTGCACAATCAACTGTGTCAGCAACCCTCACAGCTTGACTTGCCCTCTCAGATGGCCCTGCCACCTCAGCTGGATTTTCATTCACAAGAGGGGCTGTTTCATCCAAGGGTGCTGGGACTCTGTGGGTATGGGAGGCATGCACCCAGTTTGGCAACCCTCCACATTTCACTGCCGTGCTCGTGACCAGTATTACCTGGTGCGGGCCATGCCAACGAACATCCAGGCAACTCTTCCTCACGTGTTTGCGAACAAGCACCCAATCTCCCGGACACAGGTTGTGGCACAGGTCACTTGAAGCCGGAACAGTTGCTGCTTGCACCTGCTGAGACACAGAACGGACCACATCAGCCAGTCCTTTGCAGTAATCGAGAATTAAGTAATCAGTGCTGCTAATTAGAGCGGTAGCAGGTATTGCTGGCAGTCACATTGCCCTCCCCATCAGGATCTCGTGAGGTGATAACCCAGTTCTCCTATCTGGAACACTACGAAGACTCATAAGGACCAAGGGCAGTGCATCAGGCCATTTCAAAGATGTCAAAGTGCACACTTTTGCCATCCGTGCTTTCAAGGTTCCATTAACCTGCTCCACAATCCCAGAAGCCTCTGGTCGGTAGCTGCAATGTAACACATTCAATGCGGCACAAAGCAATTTCATGATCTCACTGTGGAAATGTGTCCCTCTATCTGATTCCAAAGAGGTCGGGAAACCGAACCTCGGGATGAGTTCCCTCAACAATAGCTTAGCTACAGTGAGTGTGTCATATCTACGTGTTGGGTAAGCCTCTACCCACTTTGAGAAAACACAGATCACAACTAGAATGTACCTTGGCCCATTACACTTTGGCATCTCAATGAAATCCAACTGCATTCTATTGAAAGGCCCTCCTGACCTTCCAATGTGACTCAAAGTTACAGCGGTTTTCTTTCCTGCATTCATTTGTTGACACGTAACACACCTCTGGCATACAGCTTCAGCAACTGCACGAAACTTCGGATTGTACCATGTCTGTCTAAACACTCGCACCATTGCATCCCTGCCAAGATGTACTGCACCATGTATCAACCTTGCCATTGTGCTCAACAAACTTTCCGGCAACACAGCTCGACCATCACTCGAGACCCACACATCCACATCTCCTTTCTCACATCCTGAACTTATCCAGCCATCTCGTTCTTGGTCAGTAACCTCCTCTTGCAATCGTTTTAGTTCCTCTCATGTGTCTGCCATCGCTAATCTCATGCTGAGCTCAGTTCTTTCTTGGCTTTCTCCAGTGTAACCTCCTGTGAATATGCATCCTTGTTCTGCACAGAAACGGGCAACCCCATCTGCATAATTATTACCCAATGAAACAAAATCAGTCCCTTTCCCATGAGCAGAACATTTGACAACTGCAATTTCCTTTGGACACTGTAATGCCTATAACAACTGTCTCACATATTCCCCATTTCTAATGGGCGAACCTGAAGATGTCATGAAAACTTTTTGTGACCATAACTGCCCAAAGTCATGAACCACACCAAACCTGTACTGACTGTCAGTGTAGATTGTTATCCGAATCTGATTAGCAGCCATACAGGCACGGGTCAAAGCAATGATTTCAACTACCTGTGCGGAGTGTTCTCCCTCTTAACAAGCAGCTTTAACAACTCCAGTGATGGTACATACAGCAAACGCTGCTCTTAATCGACCAACATTGTCCCTCAAGCATGAACCATACACAAAGAAAATTTCTTCAGGATCAGGGAGTGGTTCATCAACAATGTCTGGTCTCGGTTTGGCGCACAGTTTAGTCACATCAAGACAGTCATGGTCCTCACAATCTCCACCATCTGCATTTGGAATGGGCATCAATGTCGCAGGATTCAAAACAGAACAACTCCTCAAAGTCACATTTTCTGCTGCAAGAATAGCTTGCTCATAGCGTGTTAATCTGTTGTTCGTGAGGTGCTGTGTTTTTGTCCTTGTCATTAACAGTTCAACAGAATGGGTACAAATACAGTCAGGGGTGTCCCATCACAATACTTTCACACCTTTCAATGCTGACACCTGTTGCAGCAACAGATTTCAGACATCCGGGCAACGCAGAAGCTGCTGGATCTAAAGTAGCTGAAAAATAGGCAACTGGTCTACGGACACCTCCATGATTCTGAATCAGAACTGACAATGCACAACCTTCTCTCTCGCAACAGAATAACGAGAAACCCTTGTTGTAATCAGGCATTCCCAAAGCTGGAGCGCAACACATGGCCTCTCTCAGCCTTAAAACTGACATTAGACTGTTGTTGTCCCACGGTACCTGATCACTCACATCCTTGTGCGTCAGCCACTGTAAAGGCTTCGCTTCAAAGGAGAAGTTGGGAATCCATTGGTGACAATAGCCAACCATCCCCAGGAACATCCTAACCTCTCTCTGTGTGGTAGGCACAGGCATGTTCATAATTGCCTCAATGCGATCTGGTGACACCTTCCTCTTGCCCTTCTCAATTCTGTGACCCAAATACTGCACTTCACTCAAACAGTACTGTAATTTATTTGGGGACCCCTTGTGTCCATTCTGTGCCAAATGGTTCAATACAGCAATGGTATCAATCCTGCAAGCGTCTTCTGTTTCTGAGGCAATGAGCAAGTCATCGATGTATTGCACCAGAACGGAATACTGACGCAAAACACAAGACTCTTAAGATTCTTCTTAAAGATCTGATTAAAGATCTATGGACTCTCTGTTTACCCCTGAGGGATACGACACCACGTTAACACACAATTTTCCAGCCAGAAAGCAAAATGAAATTGGCTTTCCTCATGGAGTGGAATCAAGAAGAATGCTTGACACAGATCAATCACTGTAAACCACTCAGCTTCACATGGAATCTGAAACAGAATCACAGATGGATTCGGTACCACTGGACAGCATGGAACGACTATTGTGTTGACCTTTCGCAGGTCCTACACGATCCTGAATTTCTCACTCGGTTTCTGTAATCCCATGATAGGTGAATTACATGGGCTACCAATGATCTCCTTCAGAATTCCCTGCTTTATCATAGACTCGATTACAGGTTTGATCCCTGCAATAGTCTCAGGTGACAAATTGTACTGGGGCGTCCTAGGAAATTACACGTCCTGCTTGACCTAAATCTTCACTGGCTCTGCACCTTTGATCAACCCAATCTCTTCTCCAGTGAAGCCCCACACCTCATGTGACACTGAGTCTCTCAAGTCAAGTGGAAGTTCCTCCACTGTCAGTGCTGGGTACATTTCTATGCACAAGTGCTGATTTGCAACATTAAAGGTTGCATCATCATCCTTCGGCTGTACTTCAACTCCCTTAGGTGTGCAATAGATGGTACAATTTAATTTGCACAACAGATCTCTTCCTAACAGGCAAACTGGACTCGAGTCACACACCACAAACTGGTGTCGGTCTCGGAAAGTTCCTATTCTCACAGGAATCGGCTCTGTCAGTGGACTGGTCATTTTCTTATTCGCTACTCCAACAACTTGGATCGATTGTCCCGAGAGGGGTAGGTTAGGAACTTCTGCTGATCTTACAGTAGAACAGGTAGCACCAGTGTCAACCAAAAATGTGGTAGGGTGACCATCAACATCTGCTTCTACAAATGGTTCCCTCTGGTCTACCTCCAAGACTGCTCCAAGTGTGAAGTCTTCCTCCCCTCTCAGGCACCGTCATGCCAACGGGTCTGGGCTGAACTCATCATACCCTTCGAACAAGGGCATCTGTTGATAAGTCCGAGTTCCCTGCTGAACCTATTGAAACCTAGGTGGCTGGGGAACTTGCACCTGCGGACTGAACGTCCCCCCTTTCATCGACCTTGGTCTAGTCACTGTAAGGACTGCTTCAGGTACACCTTGGTCTAGTGACTGTTGGGACTGATTCAGGTACAGGTACCTGAACTGTCTCTACTTCCTGTTGCACTTGGTTAATCGGATTCAAGGGGCACTCGCGCTTCCAATGTCCAATCTGGTGACAAAGATTACACGCAGTGGTCTTCTTCAATGTTCTCATGAGTTCACGAAGTGGCACTGTGAAGTCCGTGTCACTAAGGAGTTGCACAGCAGTATGCACATCAGTGAACAAGTATTCACGAGTAAACCACGATTGCACCAAGTTTGTCCAGATTTATGTGATTTTATTCCAAAGTTAAATCAGTTTTTTTCAACCATCACGTCAAAGACATAAAGTTTCTATGTTTTATGCTTTTTAATACACTGAGATCGCCAATCCAGGCTTATTCACAGGCAAATTTTGAAACTTCATGATTTCCAGCCGTTTAATTCTACCCAATGCATTTCGGTCCTCACGACCTTCTTTGGGGGTATCTATGGTGTTAAAAAATATTAAAATGAGTTTACCCACTAACAGTTCTTATGCTCATTAATTTTACATTGAACATTTGACCCATCCACCCCTAAGTGCCCACCAAAAATATAATTTATGTGACTCTTACACGCTGTGTTCACAACCTCTGATTGCACATTGTTACACTTCCCTCCCCAGTTCTCTCTACGCATCATCCAATATGCCCCTCTGGTGAACAACACGCTTGATACCCTATACAAATCAATACTAAACTCAACAATACTATTGTATCCAATGTTAAGTGTTATCCCCTACTCCCCAAGAAACCTTCTGTTTGAACTCCACCCCTGTAGAAACATTAAATCTCCATGCATACCTGCTAAAACGTCCTGATTCTAAACACACGTAACACCCTTGTCTTCCTCCTTCATGTTTTCCAATCGAACTACTTCTGACGAGGCGGTTTTTAAACCCAATACTCCCACCTGTGTACCAAGGCTATCACGTGCTTTCTACGTCTCACCTTTCTTCTTAAAGTGCACCCAACCGCTAAATCCCTCAATCAATGAAAACAAACCCGTAATGCCATAAAAATCTCATCCCCTTCATTGAACACAAAAAGAACAGTGTAAATAACCGCATCCCCCCTTCATCCATGCAAAATTGTTATTCAACAGACCTTACTGCTGAAACGTAATACGAACAAAAATGTTGCCACATCTACTCCTGTCTTGGGATCAACTGACTTTGGTCTTCCCTGACCTTGGACATTCTGGTTTCCTCCTTGGTTATTTCCCTGTCTCCTTCCTAACGTCCCTCCGCTAGGCTGAGCCATTTGCATCTGAACAAGCATCAATTTGTCTTTCAACTTCCTGTGCTTCGAATATACCTCATCACTGCAGTATCTGGCATACCACAAGATCTCATCCACCGGCTTGTTCTGCCAACGGATCAAATGTTGCTCTATCATGAGACCAACTTCTGGCCTCAACCCCAACACAAACTTCGAAACAAACTGTCCCATGTCTTTTGAATCTAAGGCATCTAATCCACTGTACTGTTTAAAAGCCTGCAACAGGCGTTCATAGTACACGTGCACCGTCTCTTCTGGTTCTTGGACTGTCCGATCTATCTTAACCCAATCAATATCCTGAGGCGAAAGTTTTGATTTTAACCACGTGTTCACCTGCTCAAACTTTTTCATAACTATGGGTGACGGCCCATTCGTAACAACATCTCTTTCTGGCTCTGAAGTCGCCCATTCAATCGCAATCTTACATGCGGACCATAAGTCCCCTGGAACCACAATGTCAAATAATCTGTTCAAATCAATCCACAACACTTTTGAGATCTTGACAAAGTGATCAACCTGCTTATACCATTCTACAGGCTTCTCCCTCAGCCGAGGAAACTCATTCGTAAATGCAGCCAAATCACCCCTACTCCTAGGCACATGCACGTACCCTCCACTTTGTACCTCTTGTAAAGGGAAATTCCCTATGCCTAGCGTCCCTCAACCTGGAGGCGGCGTCTCTCCTACTGTCCTTTTGGAACTCTTCTTCTTGGACCATCTTTCCTCCCATTTATCAAGCATGATCTATGCACGCATAGCTATAATCAAATCTCTGATGTGTGTTCTCAGCCCTATGACCCTTTTCTCTTCCAGTTCTTGGTCACCATACTGCAACCTATGGTTTCCCTGCAATGACTTCGTTTTGGACAAATCCACATCATACTTCTTAGCCAACTCTGTCAGTTTCTCATGTGCGGTTCTTGACTTGTAAGTCACATCCTTCGCTACAAAAAGTAACTCATCTTGTTCATAAATGTCTATCCTTTCAAGGGGCAAATTTACATTTATTATTTCGTGTACTTCTGCTTTCAATCTCACTACATCTAACATCCTCGCTTTCATGGCGCCTTTCAAAAATTCTCGACAAGCTGCACCATTCCGTTTGTCGTACTCGCAGCTCTGATCTCGAGATCTACTCTCTTCCGTCATGTTCCTAGAGACTGGTCGGTTTCCTGAATTATCTTTCTCCTCATTCCCTGCAGTTCTCTCACTCTGATTTCTCGCAAGCGTTACCCACATTTTCAGATCTGATCTTGACTCGGCCAAAGACCTTGGTCTTATCGGTCTCACATCCACCTGTCCCCTGGAGGAGTCTGAGGTGGCTGGCAATGGCGTACTCCATTCCATAGGTCTCAGAGCCTGTTCCATTTCGCTCACTGTCCCATTTCCCTCTACGACACTCCTTGATCCAGCAGCTGACTGTGCTAGACTACCAACTCTCTCTTGGTCTGGGTTGTAAACTGAAACAATGTGCCCAATGGTAACCGGTACTTTTAAAGCATCTGGTAACCTCACACCTCTCGCAGCTTCGGTACTCGCTAGAGACTAAATTCTCTTGTCCTCCGTTCCTGTCGAGATTTTCCCTACTACGCTCACATCTGACTGAGTCTGAAGTCCACTAGTCCCTTCTGCTGGAGCCGACTTTCCTTCATAGGAATCTGGATTGAACAGAGGCGGTCTTTCCGACAACAACCTCTCTACCAAGCTGTCATCCGTATCACTATCATCCTCATCTATGTTATTTGCCTTCACACTGTCTGTTTTCTCTAGTAATGGGTACAACCTATCCCCTCAATGGTTTCCACTCTCCACCTCTTCTCTAGTGCATCCCACCTCGCATCTTGGAATGCCCTAATCGACTTCTTCACTCTTTCTTGACTTCATGCATGTAATACTTCAAACTGGGTCGGTCTAGGCAGAGGTTGCAAGGAAGACATCACAGATTTTAACTGATACAACACATCCAACCTGAAAGTACCATATCGTGGGAAAATCAGTTCTCCCTCACCATGAGTCATTTTATGACAATTTTCAAGCCAAATTATAGTATGCAATCCCACATTCTTTGCCATATAATGCGCTGAAGTATCCTCAGGAGGGGCTTCTTCTCCCCCTCGAGTAACCACATGTTTGTCACCTCCACACAATTCTCGGCAAACCTTAAAACATTTCATGATGAAAAATGTTTTGATCGCGCACAATGTTTTCGCTCACTTCCTGATGTCAATCCACCAATAGGGGCGCGACTCACACCAGCTGACCTATCGCAGCACGACACCTTCTGACGTCACACTTCCTCTGCTCGCAGCAGTTCCCCTCCTTCACAATTCGCTGCTCACGCTTGCATTCGTCCCATTCACACTCTGAAGCAATTATCTGACCACAAAACGACCGGACAATCACTTCTCTGACTGCCTCCGACAGTTTCTCGAAATTGTTGACCTCAACCTGGCAACTGTCTGCAAAACGACCGGACAATCGCATCAACTGATAGGTTTCAAAATGCTCCGAGTTCCACATGCAACAACCCACGACCAGCGTCGGTTACTCATGCACTCACTCATTCACTCCCCCTATCTCGGTCTGGGTAATCGATGACATCTCACGATTCCCTTTCAATGGTCAACAAAATCTACCTTGGGTGTCTTCTACACCACAACTTCTCAGACTACTCGTTGAGTCTAAGAATCCCCGGGCTGCACGCACTCACTGCCTGATCTTGCAATCAGTCAACTCTCATTCCAACTCCGCAAGACATCACACAATCAAATCAACACCACCATCTACAAAACACATCACCCTATTCATACTCACTCCTCCACGAACTGCTGCTTTCCTCCGCACCGCTACTCTCCTTCAGTCTCCATCAGCTGACGTCATCTGCCGCTCACCATCCAATGGGTCACCATCACCCGAATTCTATGGGCCTCTGAAATCTCTTATCTTGATCTAGATCTCCCCTCACTATCTGAGACAAGCATCCTCTGCTACCAACTGATGAAGCCGGATTCTTATCTACTTTACCATCACCAAGAATCCTCTCTGGTCGCCAGGATCTTTTTATCTGCTAAATAGTGTAGAGGGGAGGAAATTCAATCTTTTGTACATAATCAACAAAATCTAATCTTAACTTCAAAGGACCACTGACTCCGAATCTCAAATTTTAGGGATGTATTACAATGTCAAAAATAACTGCACATACAAGCACCTCGGCACGAGGTTAAGAAAATAAATGGGCACTAATACAAAAAATATCCTACGCAGGAGTCTCATCCGACACAGAATAAGAAGAATTGTCAGCTCCAGTAACATCAGGTAAGCGATAATCACTCCAATCTCTACATTAGAAGTCATTAACCTAAAAAGGAAAATCAGTTAGTCTATCCCTTCTATATCTCTAAGGTGACATCCCTACTTAGCATTTTCCCTCCCAGGCAAGAGAGTAAAAAGGTGTCAGAAGTGAAGACTTCCTTAGAAGTACATTCACTTAGTCAGAGCTCGTTCTAAGATGCTCCTTCCAGCTCTCCATCTAAACCTCAACTGCCCAACCCACGGGGCACTGTCCCTAATTCAAAATCCCAAAAACGTAGAACACGCCCTCCGGCACACCTCTTCAGCCAGGTCTTCCCCCAGTAGTTTTCCAATGAAACTTGTCTCCCTTCCAACGACGGTTTACTCGTCCTTGAGTTCCAGGCACCTTCTCCGTCGAAAGTATAATCCTTGCATTCCAGTATACTCCCATTTTAGCTTCCCATACCATCCTAACTCCTAGAACAAAGGGTTAGTCTCTCTAACAAGCTAAATGTCCAAAAACATGGGAACGAGAAACTTTCCACTTCTTTGAGAATTTCTAGCGTCCTAAAACCCAAAGCCTTACCAAGGGAAATCATTTTCGGCCTACAATATTTAGCTAACATAAGAAACGAACAGGCCCTTCTCTTAACGTATATTAGATCAGGCCTTTACACAATTTAAATCTAAAATCGCACTATAAGCATTAATTTTATTATACTTCAGGTATGAATATGCAAACTACACGTGCAGACTTTAATATGGTGCACGTTTAAACCTAATACATCACATTACACGAAAACCAATCATTATGCATTGACTACATGAATACATTTGCAGTTCATTACAACTTTGCTCTTCATGAAAGGCATGGTTACATTTTTAATCACACTATTATAAGCAGATTTTAGTAATACATTTCTAAGTCACACATTAATATGAGTCCTTTAACATATGTGGGTGTTAACTAACGACGATTATGGTGCACCCCTACAATTTTCAGAACAACATGGGGCTCTATCAACCTCCTTGTAAATGTTTTTACGTAATCAGCTTTGCATATAGTCTGCCACATCAGGCGTCTGGGTCCACTCTGACGATCTAGGCTGTACATTATTTTTGAGGTCAAATGCCAAAGGTTCGGGAACCAAGGAGGTTCCAGTGTCAGACTGTAAAGGGACTCTAAATGTCTTGTGTTTTTTTTTCCTTGGGTTTAGCAAGATCAGAGTGAGAGCGCTAGGTGGAAACTGTGTATCAATGAGAATATCCTTTTTTTGGAAGGGCTTAGAGGGGCCATGGACACTACACCTGTGGTCTACCAACTAGTCTTGTGAGAGCTTTGCTAAAGCCTCAGTGTGGGGGCCATAATACCATCTCGTGTAGAAGTCGAAATTCATGCTTGTACTTTTTTCTACCTCTTGGGATTTATTAGCTGACTGCTGCACTGAATGATCTAAGGCTTCAAGCCAAGCCATTCTCAAAGTAATATTCTGATCAACCATCAGGCTCATATGGGCCATATTCATCAGGGTCATAGGATTCGCAGTCAGACACACTGTCACCCAAAATGTTGCCATGTCAGCAAAGAGAATAAGGCGGGAGAAGCCCCGTCATGGCCAGGCAAAATTAAGATGCAGAAAGTGGTGAAAAATTACTGTTCCCCGGGCAAGGCTTATGTTCACCATTATTACAGCTCTGGCATGCTGTGCAAGGCAGGCCATCTGCTGGCAGCTTGGAAGTAAGCACTATTTGAAACCTCTGCCTCAAAAGAGCAGATGAGGACAATATGAGCCTCCTGTTCTTGCAGGCTGGAGTTGCTATGTCCTCTGCCACGTTTGATCTTCGCAGGCCGCTGCGTGTCTCAGAGTGAGTGAGTGCAGCAGCAGATAGAAAGAGGACTGTATGTGAAGCGCAATCGGGCTACACACACCGTCCGAGAGGGTGTAGCCTTATGGGTAGAGCTGCCGACCTTGGAGATGGGTAACCGCGTTCGAACCTCCGCGTCGGCTCAGGATCCTGTGATTCTGGGCAAATCACTTAATCTCAACGCGCCTACCAAAATATGAATGTGTCCTTGTGTAACGTAACTGGTGCTCATGTAAAAGCACTCCAATACCTTTGCGCAATATAAATCTGCAACAAAAAAAAAAGTAAATCAGACAGCCACTCGGGCAGGCGGCATTAGAAAGAGGGAATCAGCAATTCAGGGTCACTACGTGACGGTACTCACATCTTAGGGCATGTGAGTTGAAGCGGGGGACACAGCGAGCATGGTGGGAGGAGCCATGTCTATCTAATCAAAGCGTGGGTCGCTCAGGGCAGGGGAGCTGCGGTAGATACTACATGCGATAGTGAACGTCAACCACAAGAAGAAAAAAAAACTTCTTCACAATCTTAAAAGTAATAGAGAATCATACCATCCGTAATAGCCTGACATATAGCATTAACACAATATATATAGGACAAAACAAATTTCTCAAAACTTAGAGGCACTTTTTAGCCTGCTGAGAGGCTAAGGAAGAAGCAGTAAGATGGTGTATCTTAGTTTGAAACCTGGAAAGGACTGTGACTGGTGGACTGAAGAGGATAGGGAAGGGAGTGTTTTGTGGTGATTCTTGAGATTTGCAGTTGTTTACAGGTTTTTTTAATTGTTCTAATTGACTGCTGTCAAAATACAATGAAGAAATAGAAGCATACTATGAGCCTCAGATCATGAAATAGAATCCCCCTCATGCCTCTATTATCCGCCATAAGACACTCTATGCCCGTTCATCTTACTCTTGCAGGTTCATGCTTTCTCCCTTTAGGATGCTTTCTCGTTGTTTCCTTTCTCTGTCTTTCCACTTTGTGTGTTTCACTCTCTTGTTCTCTGTAAATGTCTGATGCAGAAAAATAAGTGCTGGTCCACAAAAATGAGTGCCAGTCCCCTCCACCGGCAACTAGCTGATCAGATTAAACACTGCTTTAGCAATTGGTTAGCATAATTGCTCTAATAATAGCTTCTGGAGGTTTCTAATTCAAGGAGATGTCTATTGCTACCCAAGAATTTGTATTGTTGGCAGGTAATGTGACCCCAATTCTAGCCCAGCTCAAAATGGTGGTGCTATGAAAATTCTCTTAGATTGTATAAAATTCTTCATAGGCAATGCAACTTAATTCTATTGACTGATAACTTCTATGCTGTGCTCTTTTGTTTGGGAACAGCAGGCGATCCAGGGAGGTAATGGCCAAGTGCTGTTGGCGCTTGGTTCATGGATCTGGCCAATGCCATTTCTTGTTTCGATGCTTCTCAATTGACTGTGGGCGCAACTGATTTACTGGCTTTTGGTCTAATCTGACCAGTAGGAGTGAGCTGTGCAAAATGTGTAGAAGCAAGGTGCTCAACTTTTTAAATGGTAGATATATGTTTGGAGATATATTCACAGCCACATGGGTGGTTCTCTATGTTTGACGGACTCCGTGAAAAGTTCACAGGATTGACTAATTGGTGCACCCTGTTATGGGCAGGTTCATGAATCCTCCAACTGGCTGGGTTGTATGGGTTTGATACATGGGGCACCCTAAGGATCTACATTTTGCGGTCTTTGCCACTAATACGAAATCATACACTGAACTGCAAGAAGAATTTGGATACTTTGCCTTGCAGTTTTATTTCTGCTTACATCTCAGGCATGAGTTGACACCATGCCTTTCTGGTTTAGAGACAGCATCAGAGTTCAATTTATTGGAGGCAAAACTTGACACGATTAGACTACCATAAAATACATTCTTGAGTTTTTACTGTACAGTAGTTGTACATACTCTAAACACCTTAGCTATGCTGAGTTTCACTGGGAGAAGGGTCTGAGTTTATTGGTAGATTGAGACTGTAAAGTTCTTTTATAGCCCAGCATTAGAAAGCCATCTAATGTCGATTTTGGCTAATCTAATTTAAATTTTTTACATGTCGTACACTTCACCAGAACCTGATTATGACATATGAATCGAAACTACTCTTTAGTCTTCAGTATGTCAGGTTGAGGAAGGAGATGTTATTTATACTGTACGAGACTTTAATGTAATTCACGGATTGTGGGAGGGAGTGACTGAAAGCAGTCTGAGATGTGAGGGTAGCAAATAATTATCACTGGCCAGATTTGCCTATTGACTATGCTGGAAGACCTATAGATCAACAGCTATAGGTAATCTCTCATCAGTCTTAGTCTAGATTTAGCAAAAGGAGATATGGGGCCAGATGTACGACGTGAAAAATAGCGACTCGCAAATTGCAACTCATTTGCGACTCGCAATTTGCAAAGAGCTATTTGGCTTGTACAACAGTGTGTTTAACACTGTTTGCGATTCCCAATGGAATTCCCAATTCCCAGAGCGATCTCAAGCAGTAGAAGATTTGGGGAGCATGGATGTGTTACCTAGGGGTTTCCGAAGAGATTATATAGTGTTTATAATTGCTCAAAACATGAGACACTTTGGTGCAAGGGCTTGTTCCCCAAACCAGTTTTTGGATATATGCACAGATCTAATTTATTCCATAAACTGCATACTCTTTAAACAACAAACATTGAGGACTCGATTCCCACACAATATTGTAAATCTGCACCAGAGGTTTACTACCTCACATGGGTGCAATTACACTTTTTTTAACTCTCAAATCTTTTCTATGCAACAGCTGTTCTAGGTGTAATCCTGAAAATGCTTTGTGAAACCCATTTTCTTAGCTAAAATATAGATGGGAAAATTCATGGAAACCCAGGTTTGCAAAATGATTGGTTTCCAGGTCAGATGATTCCAATTTTTATAGAGGACATATTTATTTACGAAAGGTATGTGTAGGAGAGTAGGATCTGCACTTATGTTGCCCCCACTTTTTTCTGATGTTAACACTGGTTTCTGGCTATAGTCTGGCTGGGACCCTGCTAATCAGGGCCCCAGCCTCTCTGTTCTCTCTAAACAACTTGGAGTGTATATTAGATGCGCTAGTGATTGGATACTGTGGTACCTTATGAGCCCCTAGTATATGGTACCTTAGGGACCAAGAGCATAGGTACTTAACAGGCCTACCAGGGGCTGATGCATGTATTATGCCACCCCCGGGAAGCATACTAAATCTGACACCACAGGCCTGCTACTGCAGCCTGGGTGAGGTAGTGTTAGCACTCCTCACTGAGGTATAGGTTCCCTATATCTCACCTTACACACACATATAAACCTATCAGTCACCCCTAAGGCAGGCCCTAAAATCCTGAGGGCAGTGTGCTTGGTTTCCATGTCAGGGGGTGCCTCTGCCTGAGCAGGGCCCCTCTGCAGCTCTCAGAGTCTATTCTCTGTGGCTGTTTGTGGATGCGGTTAAACCATATACTCTGAAGTGCATTGTAACCTCGCGGTAAATGCTAACTCTGGGATGGCTGCATCAAAACATATCATGTTTGGTGTCAAACGCTTTGGAATCATACCCCCACACCAGTAACTGGTGTGGGAGTATGATTCCACCCTTCTAGAGGGATAGACATGTACCTGCTGTGGAAACACGGTAGAATCCTGAAGAGCCCTGGCATCACAAAATGGATGCCACCAGCACAGACACTGAGCTGCCCTCCTGCTGCTGACTGAAACTCGCATACACCCATGTATGGTCCAAGCCTCCAGCAGGATTTCCACTGAAGATCAGAGGCCTACCTTGTCCCGAGTGACCGTGGGCTCCTGTGAAGTGAATCCTCCTGAAGTGTCTTTGCGATCCCTTGCCAGTTGGCTTGTGGGTCCCCTGAATACTTTTCTACAGAACCAAAGGGCTCCCCTGATTGCTCCAGGCCTGCCCTGACTTACCCTTGCTGGGTGAGTCCCTCAGACCTTGCTGGTCTGCTCCGCTGACTTTCTTCACTTTCCACAAGACTTGCTGTTGCCAAGGCTTGTTGGCTCCAATCCGATTGCCGATACCTCAGTAAGCTGCATACATTGTGGCACATGCCAAATCCAGCTCCTGGACATCGTTGACACCTCCTGGACCTCGTGGCTGAAGAGTCAAGACGCCCATGATCACCTGAAATCACCCGACGACTGTGGGCATCCATCTTCCTGGGCCCGGGTCACTGGCAAGTGACTTTGAACACTGTCTCCTCTGCTTTCAGGTCTTCTTTCTTCTGAATCCAGCCTTGGATTCCACCGGACACTTCTCCTGCCTTCACAAGCAGCAAGTCTTCTTTGGCTCCCATTGAAAACGACACCGCGAACCGACACCAAAAGACACCTATGCACCCGGCTTCCCTGGGTGAGGTAACTCGAGTACTCCAGTGCTCCTGTGTGTGTTGGCTCTAGAACTACTTAGCCTGTAAGTGACTTGCTTGTAGACTCTCCCAAAGTATCCTAAAACTTTAAAATTCCAACCGTGACTTGCTCGTCTATTGGGATCCGCGGCTGTGTTCTCACACTGCATGCGTCTCCAGTGGGTCCTTTACTTACCTGCCTTGGGTTGATTAGTGAAGCCCCAGTGCTTCTGAAGACCTTAGGCCTTCTCCCTTCTCAAGTCGTTCTTCTTATACCTCTTTTTTAGTATATGGTCTGGTACGCCCCTAGGGCCCCAGCCATATAAGTGCTTAACTTGTTATGAAATGTTGATTTGTGCATATGTCCTTGATGTCTAATCTCATAAAGAGATTAGTAGAGTGTGTTAGAAATAAATACATATATATTTTATATATATACCTGTGTGGTGTCCTATCATTTAGTGATTCAAGAGATTATAAGGTAAAACAAGGTGCTTTACATTCCTCAGAGACTTAGCCTGAAGGCTGCTGTCCACAGCTACCACTAGGATAGCTTTCTTAAAAAGGTTGTCTTAAACCTATCTACCAAAAGAGTCGAATTGTACTGGTGCAAGGTGGCCACTTTAACTAGTGACCAGCATATACCAGGCCAACTTCTCACAGTATGCAATTTGATCCATTTAAAAAAAATCTGGGCAATGAGTTTGATATTCCTGTCAATGGTTAAATCTGTTCATACACACCAACCTGTTCCTTTCCCTTATGCTCATACATAGCCACCTCTGTGCCCAACTACACAATCTCTCTCACACACACACACACACACACACGCACACACACACACACACACACACACACACACACACATACACACACTATGCCTCACTGCTCACACACTGCAGTCTTTACTTTATGTTCCCTGACCACTCTGCACATGTGCTGCCCTTCTTGACATGCTCTCTCACACATTGCCCCTTGCACACTGCCATCTCTCTTCACACACTGCCCTCTTTGCTCAAGGCAGTCTCTTCTACTCAAATACTGCCCTCCCCGACCCCTCTGGTTACACACTGCATTTTGTGGCCAGTGACACTTCTGGTCACACACTGTACTCTTTGTGCCCTATCTTCTCTGATCATGTACTGCTCTCTTTGCTTCGTCCGCTCTCTGCACACACACATTGCAACCTCTGCAACCACTATACACTCTCTGCAGTCTTCCCATTCTTCTCAAAATTACCCTCTCTGGTCAACGCCCCTTCTGCTCTCACAATACCCTCTCTGTTTTTCACCTCCTCTGCATGCACACTGCCTTCTCCGCTCCAAGCCCCGGTCTGCTCTCACTCCGCCCTCTCTATACCATCATACCTCTGCTCACACATTTCCCTTTCTACTCTCAGACCCTTCTGCACAACATTTGCGCCCTCTTCATCATTGCCGTTCAACCAACGGCTAGAGCGGTTTACCTCGAAGCTGGGGAACCGGGTATGAGTCTCGGCATCCTGTGATTCTGGGCAAATCGCTTAATCTCCCTGTCCCTAACAGAATAAAAATGAGTCTGTCTGTAACACAACTGGTGCTCATGTAAAGCACTCTGATTCATTTGGGCCTAGTTTGTGCTACCAAAAACAAAACTGCCCTCCCGGAATGCACACTATACCTACAAAAGTGAAGTCCCCAATGCTGGAATTGCAACAAATGTTCTCTGGGAAACCAAGAATTGTGTAGTCAGTGTGTGGTAGTGGAAAGGGGGTGGGGTCAGGAGGGGCGGAGTCATGAAAAGCAAAGTTTGACAATCAAGTAATACATTTTTTTAACTCTATTGCAAAGAAATTGGCAACAAGGAAAAATGTGACAGCAAATCTGTTGTCGCTTACTTAATTGGTCATACAGCGTCTGAATTTTATCATGTCTTATGGGGTTAAGGCACCTGGTGCAGGGATCTCTGTGTGCCCAGCAATGTGAGGAGGTAATTGTAAATTAAACAGAAATCTGGTCTGGAGAGATCTGTTTTGTTTCCTCACAGTCTTGACTCATAAGAGAGCATAGCGGGTTAAGCCCACAGTCCAACATGCAAATCACAGATTTAATGTAGACAGATAAGTAGTTACTGTTTTTGACACAGAGATCCTATTGTTACTTATAGTTTATATATTTCAATCATTTTAATATAGCACAGTGAGTTTTGAACCAGCATCAAGAAGCTGCATGTGAACTGCAATGCATGGAGTCAGAACCTTCTTGTTTTTTTCAATCTATCATTATTCTAAGGTTGCTAAAAAAGGGTTCCCACATGTTAGTATTGAAGTCCTGTTAGACACTGTATTTCTTTATAAATTCTGACTTTGTGTTTTCTCTAACCTTGCACTCTTAACATATAGGTGTTGTTAGGTGATTTATTAGTAGGGGTAAGTAGGTACCTACCACTAGTAATAAGATCACAATCACTATAAAAGGTCCAGTCAAGGTCTCAATAAATTATTACCTTGGTAGCTGACTGCAAGCCTTAGGACACATGTGCTTAAAGTATTTAAAAACACTGATTTATTAAATAAGTAAGACACAACACACAATACAAATGAAATACCGATTCATCAAAATAGGAAATGTGATTAGCATGATGCCAAAATGACAAAAATCCAATATAGGGAACTAGAGATATTAACTTTTAAAGATTAGGCGCCTGATTACAATGTCGGTTGGAAAGGCTCCAAACGGCATTTGGATTTTCCTAACCAATGTCGGAACCCATGTTTTCGCCCGACTAGGAAACATTTCTGACTGATCGATTACTATAGAAGGTAACCGTTCGTTCTTTACCACTCGATTCCAATTCGATCTGACTGGCATTCAGAGACTCTGAGTCGGTCTTAGCCGAATCATACAAGTACATGGACCGCTTTTCCGACCGACCTATCAAGATGTCGGATTCAGACAGCTTTTTTGCGAATTGGTCTGTCTGACACTAAAAGGCTGTCAGAAACTGACTTTGGGGGCCCGTAGCAGTGCCCCCTTCACCCAGAGGCCTCCGGTTGGGGCACGTGGGGGTACCCATGGGACCCCTATTTCCAACCATGCACAGTGTGGCAGGCACCATAGGGTGTCTGCAACAGGGTTCAAGGTTTTCCTCAACCACCCCATTTTTCAATGGGAACTTGTGTTGTCTGTCAGAACATATGCTCCCATTGAAGTCAGTGGGAGTCCGACTGAACGGTGTTTGGAAACATTGTAAATGATAGGTCGGACTCGCCATCGACAAGGAGTTGGTCGGAATGGTTTCTGACCAACATCGTTATCAGACCCTAAATGCCTTCTAGTGTCTAAAAACTAAAATCACCAACTTGGGTATCTGGTCATGCTTGACCGGAGCAAAGTCAAAGTTTGAGGTCAGATACACTGACCAGGAGGCCTCGGTCAAGTTTTTATCTTCACACCTAGGGCCTCATTATGGTGTCGGTCAGAAAGCATTTTGACCGACTCCTTGTCGGAATCGGATCCCACAGACTCGGTTCTGCGAATCCGACCGACCGATTACGATGTTTCCAAACACTGTTCAGTCGGACTCCCATTGACTTCAATGGGAGCCTGTGTTCCGACCAACAACACAGGCTCCCATTGAAAAAAGGAGTGGTTGTAGAAAACCTTGCACCTTGTCGCAGGCACCTCATGGTGCCTGCCATACTGTTCATAGTTGTAAAGAGGAGTCCCATGGGTACCCCCATGGGCCTCAACCAGAGAACTCCGGGTGAAGGGGGGCTTGCTACAGGCCCCTAAAGTCAGTTTCCGACAGCTATTCTGTGTCGGACAGACCGATTCAGAAAATCTGTACGAATCCGACATCGTAATATAACCGTATAGTCCGTAGAGCTGTACGATTTGGCTCCCACCAACTCAGAGTCTCCGAATGTAGGCCAGAAATAAGCGAAAGACCAAACGGTTACTTTTTATCATAATCGGCCGGTCGGAAATGTTTCCGAGTAAGTTGGAAACATGGGTTCTGACACTGGCTAGGAAAACCCGCATGCCATTCAGAGCCTTTCTGACCAACATCGTAATGAGGCCCTTCGTTATTTCATGGAGCTTTTTCTCTCCTCTTGGGTTTGTCAATGGCAGCTTGGCTCAGGGCGATGCCTTGATCAACTCCTGGAAGTCTTTTTCATGACAAGAGCTCCAGAGCTTTCAATGGGGAGAACCTGAAATCCAGGTTGGGTCACGTTTCGAGGTCGGTGGCTCGACTCTCGCTGACAGGTCAGTCAGCTTATAGAGCTTTTTACCAAACTTTTTCCAATCTTCTCCAAACTTCTGGATCTTCTTCGAGAAGGTCCTCTTTGAGTTTCAAAGTGTCCAGAACACAAATCTAAGGGTTTAGAAGCTCTGAGATGGTCCTTGGGGTGTTGGGACTTCATCACCTTGAAGGCACCTTGGCCAAATCCTTAAAGGTCCACTAGGCACTGTCCAGCTGGGTTCTTTTTGCTAGGGATGATGCAAATGGACATCTTTTAGCCTGTTGCTTTCAGGGAATCCGCTCCTTCACTTCCGGAAGCAAGGCAAAGTCCTTAGGGCTGTAGTTCCACAGTGTACATCAGGTGCAGTTATTCAGAGTGTAGCTCTTTGGGTGCAGGCCAGGGTTCCAGCAGGGCAGTCCTTCTTCACCTGGTAGTTTCAAGCAGGGAACTGAGTTTCAGGGCAGCTCTTCTGTTTTTATCCTGTGTTCTTGGGTGACAACCAGGAGGGCAACCGTGACCAATGGGGTGCAGGGAGCCACCTGTAGGTATGACCACATCCTCCAAAGTGTGCATCTTCTTTAACAATAAAGCAATATTCTTTCAAAATATACAATTGAGAAACTTTCTCCTGGTGGTTAGAATCTGGCTAAACCATCCCACTGGCTTGGTTAAGTTTCCCTAACATTCCCCTTCCAGCCCCTCTGCTAATCTAATTACTGGGGCTCCTGCCTGGTTTGGGGTGCAGGATGTGGGGGTGAGCCTGTGTACTGACCTGTCATTCCCTCTTTGAAGACCAGTTTGGCCACTTCAACCCATACTGCCATTTGCACTGCAGCTACAGCCCTCCTCTGACCAGATGCTTCCTTTGTCTCAGCCCAGGCCACTTCACATCTCATTAAGACAGCTTGGCTCAGCCTGCCAGAGGCCAACTAATAAGAAAAAAGCTGCTGGAATGCTGGATTTTGGTTCACCATAAAAGTAAGGTCTCTAACTTTTTTTCTGTGATAGTTATAATAAATCTAACATGGCAAGTTGTTGGATTTATTCAGTCGTTTTGACTTTGAAGTATATTTTAGGTTACTCCTATCAATAGTTGTACTTTATTAACTATTCCCATGTTAGCCTACGGAGCTAATGTGCTACAATGGGGAATAATGAAATTGATTGTTTTTCCATCATCAGGGTTTATAAACATATTTTATAATGTCCCTGCTTATAGTTATATGGTACCCTACCCCTGCTGCACCTTGGAGAGACCTTCGAGCTGACTTATATGTAAGAATAAGGTAGTTTAAGACTTTGAAAGTACCTTTAAATCTAAAGTCGAATTTGTATATAATTTACTTTTAAAAGCAACCTGAAAATCAGGTCTGGCTTTAAAATGACAGCAGGCATCACAGAAGTGCACACTTAAGTGCATTAGATCTACTAGGCCTCTAAACCTTCATGCACTAATGTATACTAGGGTCTTACATGCAGGTTGTCACGCCAACTGTAATTAGACTTAATTACCATATACCTTTTAAACAGAGCACTGGCCACTGGCCCTGGATCTGGTTAGCAGAGCCCAGGGCAAAATCAGAGTCAGCAACCACCAGTTTCAGTCAGAACATGGGGGTGACCAGTGCAAAAAGGATGACTTTCGCACCTCAGGGCCATATTTACACATACGTTTTGTGGTCAGAAATTAGCATATTGGGTAGTTTGCACCTGCAAATATGCTTTAACTTATGTACAAAACACACATTGCAATTCCACAAGATGTTACTAAATCACAATTTGTGTTTGTGATATGGTATTTGGAAGGGGCGTGTTTAGGGCGATCATTCCAGATACCATTTCAGTACTATGTATGAATATTTTGCAACAAAATTATTCATTTCTTACCCACTATTACTACTAAAAGGTAGTGGTAACTATTCACAAATGGAAAGGGGTTCTGAGGGACCACTGTCTGGTCTGAAAAAAATGAAAATGCGGCCCATTTTCTTTTCTTTCTTTAATAAAAAGCAATCACAGACATGGTGGTCTGCTAAACTCAACAGACCACCATCCCTGTGATGGCTGTGATGCTTCATGGGTTGCAAATTGCGATCTACCTCATTAATATTCATGACGGTATGTGGACTTGCAACCCACTAGGAATCACTATTGAAAAGATGTAAGTTTTCCTAAATCAGGAATTGCGATTTCCTAATTGTAATTGAATAGGAATCACAATTAGTAAATCACAGTTCTAGATTTTTGTACATCTGGCACATAATGCCTACCTGTAAGGACGACATGTTACTCCTCCATCTTGTATCCCTCATTTTCTTATTCCCTGTGCATTGATTAACACACATGCTTGATATATTGTCTCTGGGTAATGTTTGCATGTCATGTAACGCTTTTCCACACGGTAGAGGGAGGAGTAGCACTATAAAAAAATAAAATAAAAAAATAGTAAGTGCTGTTTTGTTATTTGGGTGATTACTCTTACAGATAAATACATCTGATGTTCCTACAGTGCATGCTTA
Source organism: Triturus cristatus (assembly GCF_964204655.1). Lineage (NCBI taxonomy): Eukaryota > Metazoa > Chordata > Amphibia > Caudata > Salamandridae > Triturus > Triturus cristatus. The sequence continues at coordinate 1,107,301,567 of NC_140582.1, read as the reverse complement.
TCTCTTAGATACATGGGTTGAACAGAGGCAAAAACCTGTCTTCAAACCATAGTTTCTCTTGAGCACTTGTGAAATTAAAGGAAGTTAAAGAAAGATATGTGCCTCCATTACATTGGCATCTAGGGTTTAGGCTCTAGATAGGAGCCACCCAGCATAATATTTGAACAGAAGTAGGCCTTATGACCTTTAAATCAGGCCTTTGTTTTGGGTACAAGTGGAAGTGAAAATAAGACTGCCCCTTTAATCACCTGCACTTTGCTGTTTGGAAAATAAAGCAGACAGCATGCAGGTCTTCTGAATGTGTCCCAGTGTCGGCAAATTATATATTCAGTACATTTCACTGGGTCCAGCCGAGATTCTGCATCCAACTTAATAATAGCTGCTGGATCCCTGGTCCAGCAGGATCCCCCCATTTTCTGCACTGGCAGTCCCTCACCTGAAATATTGCTGGAGTCCAAGATCCAGGTCCGCACACACAGCACTTGTATATGTGCATATTTACATACTAGAAAAAAATAGCAAACACATTTGCTATTTTTTTTTGCTTTTTTTCTTCGTCTTGGAAAAATATTTTTCCCCAGAAGTTACGCCTCGGCAATTTTGAAAGTGTCCCATGTGCTTCATATCCTAGAAATGGAATCACTCCAAATCTCTGATTTTTTCGAGACAGAAGTGCTTGAATGTTGAAGTTTATGAATTACCACAAACATACTTTTGTGTATATTCCTGGGTTTCCAAAGGATTTCTGCCCTGGAACATCCACTTCCCTCAAGGAGGAGATTTACGGACACAAACCATTTGTGATAATAAGGGCCAAATTGATCAAATAGTTACATCGCCCTTGCGCCACACAATGGGGCACAAGAGTGACACAATTCTTAAATTAGATTTATCAAGCCACCTGTGGTGGCCCTGCGTGGCTTGATAAATCTAGAGTAACGCAACCCACAGCAAATTGCTGCATTGTGTTACTCTGCCCCCGTGAGGCGTTCCATGGGTGGAGCGTGGGTGTTACCACGCATCCATCCATGGATTTCTGTGCATTCCCAGATTTGCAATTTCTGGAAAACCTCGGAATGCATTAAAATCCTACAACTCCCCAGGAGAGGCGTAACGAGGAGAGATATCTTTATCTCCCATTACTCCTTTCAGTGTGCGCTGCATTCTGCAGTACACAGTCGGTGACTCAGTGGATTAATGTGTCCATGGTAGGGGCCTGTGTAAGACCTCATGGTCACAGGTTCAAACCCCACAAGGTTCACTCAGCCTTTCATCCATCTGAGGTCGATAAAATGAGTACAATTAAGTTGGGTAACAATAAACATCTGGTATTCAGCTCCAAGATACCTTGGGTAAACGTGCGCTTTACAAATACACGTTATGTTACACATAGAAAGAGAAAAATGCCGCAGAGGAGTGTGTTTGTGTAGGACGCTGGCACCCTCACAGCATGGTGCCTTGGCTCTTGGCAGTACATTGTGCGCCTGCACAAAGAAAAGACAGGAAGGCACTGTATTATGTAAAACACGGCGCGTTCCTGCCCTTCCCCATCCCGCAGCACGAGTGATTGTTTCATAAATATGCCCCTATATGCTTCACAAGAGACTTTTGTAAAAAAAAGTTATTCGAGCGTGTATTCTAAACCTCCTTGTGCAGATGGCTTTATGAATGAGGCCCAATGAGTGTACAGTTCATACTACTTCTTGGAATACATATTCATTTTTCTTACGCTTTGTTATTTCCCAAACTAGTTGCATTCACTTTTTGAAAACTCAAGATAGTGTCAGTGGAAGAGGGGTTTCTTCTCGCGACCCTATAAGGTCGGTAAGTACTTTCCGCCAGGCTTCTTGAATGTGGCGGGAAATGCAGGCGTCAGGCCGACAGGGGAAACCTTCCTACGCAATCGCTTTGTGATAAACAAGAAAAGAAATAGATTATTGACTTTGAAAGGGACGGTGAATGATGACTGCGGTTCACTGCCTAACCGCTCTGTTGTTTCTCGTAAAGATTGAAGTTATTTCCCATTCTGCATTCAACAATGATTATGGAGTGGCTTTTAGGAGGTAATTCCCGGCAGGCTCGGCTGACGCTCCTATTGACCCCCGTCACAGCTGTGGAGGCGAGCAGAGGCGGCCTGCTTTCCAGACCTTAATTGTGGATGAAGACAGCCACCCGAACAGCATTGCATGCCAGCGATTAGATCTCGCGTCACGTCTGACATAGAGGGTGCAAAGCAATTTCCTCCAATGAATAAAAATAATTCCAATGCAATGGCGGTCGATCTACAGGACAAAAAAATCTAAAATCACTGGGGTCACATTGGACGTAATGCGCTGTCCCGTGAATGGAATGGCAAACATGGACATTCAATGGCAGGCTTGCGACAAATGTTTGGAAAACATGATCTAAGAAAGCTCCTTGAAACGCAGAACTTTGTCACTGCGCCTTGAATGGGCAGGCACTGTCGGGTACTGTGCACCTGCGCTCCTGTAATTTTAAAGAGTGCCAGCAAGTCTATATTTGCATTTTAAGTACTAATCTGAAGTTCAATATTTTATGACTTTGTTTTATTCTGACTTTATTACATGGTATTTATTTTCATCATGTATAGTCGATGATTTGGTGTGGATGGATTCAAGTAGTGCTGGAACCTGGGAACCCATAAATTAGGTGCCAAGGTGTGCCAGAGGAGCGGGGGAGGAGTCAAGAGGGGCAGAGTATGAAAAGCAGACTCTGAAAGTCAACCTATGCATTTTTTTTTATTCCGCTGCAATGAAATTGGCAACAACGGCAAATGTGACAGCAAACCTGTCATAGCTGCTTAATTGGTCAGAAAGGGACTGCATTCTAAAATATCTTACAGGGTTAAAACCCCTGCCGACACCATCTCCCATCCTATCCTTATGCAATGACTGCACAAAGCCAGCATCCAAGGTCTTGCGCTTCGTTGGATTTGCTTCCTTCTTACAGGACGCACCCAGTAGGTTAGACTGGCGCCTTTCACCTCGGACGCCATCAACCTCATCTTTGGAGTTGCACAAGGATCCTCACTCAGCCCCACTCCATTGGAACCCACTCACCAGCATCATCCCTGCCCATGAAATCAACAGGATATCCTATGCTGATGACACCCGGGTCATACTCTCCCTCTCCGATAAAACACCAAACACCCGGACACATTTCTCCACCTATATGACCGAAGTCGCCAGATGGATGTAAATCATCTGCCTCAAGCTCAAGACAGACGGAAGTAGCAATCTTCAGCAAAGACATTTCGCTCTTGGACTTCACCTGGTGGCCTGCAAAATTCAAGCCCACATCCCTTCCATGCAACCGATGCAAAGATCCTCAGAATAGTAATTGGCAACCAACTTACGGTGACAGGCCAAATGAACGCAGTCTCCACCTCCTGCTTCCACCCACTCAAGATGCTCAAAAAGATCATTAAATGGCTCCCAACCAACACTCATAGAGTAACATAGAGGGCTACTGTGCCTGCTGCAAAGCACACATGTAACATGCAGATCACAGACTTGTATTTTGTGTAGAAAGTTACATGGCCTACTGCTTTTGACACTGAGGTCTTTATGTTACATCCAGCTCATACGTTGCAACCCTTCTAACATAGCACATTGATCTACAAAGTAAAAAACCTTCTTCCAATTCATAATTTCTGTAAAGAATTTGTGAGGTGATAAGCTATGTGCCTTTGTTACCTTCCATTGCAATGGCATCTAGGTGTTGGGCTTCAGAAGCCTCCGACCGAGGATGATAATTGAACAAAAGAAGGGCTGATGACCCTTTATATCAGGCCTTTGTTTGTGGCTGGCTGGAAGTAAAAATAAGAAAGCCCCCTTGCTTCCTGAAGGCTGCAGCACGGAATTCAATGCAGACAACATGGGGACTCTGCTGAATTTTGTACCTGTGTTGTAAAATGGCACCAGGATAAATTCAGCATTTTTACTTGAGTCGGCCACATACCAAATCCGGACCATAAATTGTTGCCGGAACCAGGATCTGACACAATCCTCTACCTTCCAGCACACGATTCAAATCAATACTTGCAGTCCTAAATTAAAAATTGGGAAAAAAAGAAATTAAAAGTATGCAAAGATGCTTCAAGGAAAAAGCACCAGCTGACAACCTGTGGTACTGTAATGTCCCTCTGTCTATTGTTCCTTTGTCAGCAAATATTTCTATTTTTGGGGAAGCGTGGCCGGCAGTGTAATACGGCAGTTGCATCACCACAGCACTCCTTGTCGATGTTGATTATTCTTCACTTACCCTGCTATTGCAGCAGCCGTCCAACAAAATCAATTCTTCCCTCCCTTCATTGATAACCTACTGGGATGCAGGGACTGTGAAAGAGGACACTTGAACACGCAATCAGCGTGTTTTTTATGACTGATTGCTATGACGGGTCTGGACTTAGGGTAGTGGCAGGAGTCGTGGAACCATTCAGACAGACACGGAAGGAGGTAGCAGAGGAAATCACCCTTAGTGGTGTGGAAATATGGATTTTTCTGGTCAGTTATGTCCCCTATCTTGGACCCCAACGGTTCTATGTGCATGTCACAAGTACATGTATGTTCCCTCCAGTTCCAGTTTCCAAAACGCAAACATATGTGCGTCCACCGTCAACATGTTCTCTGTCAGATCCGCCATCAATGGGCTGGATATTCGATTCTTAAGTATGAAAGGCCACCGACTTTATATGGCTAAGTTACTCTATTTTTACAGTTCAGGCAAGTAGGCCCGATTCTGTCCTCAAAGCCTTCCCTGCTCTCTGTCTCTGACAGCTTCAGCTTGAGCTCGCATCTGTATCCATGAACTTTGTCCTACTCCCTGTGCAGCTAACGGTGCCTGCCTCGGCCAGTTTTCGCCTGCCTGCCAAGAAGCTGTATTTCACCTTCGAATTATCTACTTTGCTCCTCAGCCGATGCATTCCTGTCCAGTGATTTAGGTAAACATTTCCTTTAGCTCACAAGCAAAGGACTCGGCCTTTCCGTCCTCCTGCAAGTAATTCATAGCCCTGTTGCCATGGAAAGTTTTCTGCCCCTCGCATCTCATATAGACACTTAGACGCTTGTACACGCACACAGTCAGTATAGAATAGATTCTGTCCGAGAGTCTCTTCTTGTGGATAACATAGTTCTCTAAACATAGGATGTTAGATATGATTTGGGATTAGGTTGACTTGACCCCCCAGACTTCTCGTCTCCACATGTAGAGTTAAATGTCAAGTCCCCTTCACCCCCTAGTTGCACGTCAATCACACGTCATGCTGCTGCGTGCGCATCTATGTTAAGTATTATCTTATAGATCCACCTATGTATTACTTCATAGCCAATCATGTTCCTTTTTTACTCATTATTACACCCATTTTCGGCTACGCACACTAAACGTCAATGTCCTTATCAATTGTTACGCCTACTGTATTCACTTCATTGTAATGTATGTATTATAAAAGTTACTGCTTGTCAATAAAGTATTGTACTTCACTTCCTGAACCCTCGTAGTGACGGAACCTGAAGGCCGCCACTCGAGTCGGCCATTTTGGATGGAATAAAGCCCATTTAGAAACCCTCTTATACCACGGATTCTGCCTCTTGTTATTCTGAGCTATTTTACTTTATTTTAAAGATTCCGTATGAAATTCAGTTTAGGTAAAAAGAATATTTACCACATAATGGCGCCCGAATAGGGACACTTTCTCATCTCACGCGCCGGCGGTGCGTTGCAGGCCCGGTCTCCTGCCACAGCTGGACGGACCATAAACGCGTACCAGCAGGATTTCCTGTAAGCTCCCTCCGGTCAAGCGGGGGCGACTGAGGCTGCGATCAACCCAGACGAGGCGGTGAGAAGTGCGAAGTATCCCGACCAGAGCCTAGCTGAGAGAGCAAGATCCGAGGTATACAGAGGCCCACCAGGTTTTCGAAATCCCGATGTCCAGAGGGTCCGCTGTCCGCAGTCATCGAGTCCCGTTCATTCTCTGAGGCCTTCCGTTTCAAGGAGCTACTCGGTGAGTACCATCGCCGGGGAGGCGTGTTGACAGCACATAGGTTGTGCCGGTCAAGACGGATTTGGGTACACAAATCCGGTCTGCACTGTTTAGCAGTGTATATGTACTGTTTAGCAGTATATCAAGTATTCCGAAGTATTCAGTTATTGTCAAGAATTCAGCTTGGTGACGAGTTATGCAGACTGTCATCATCGTCGGTCATTTTTAAAATGTTTAATGTTTAATGTTTAAAGTGTTCAAATGTCTTGCATATTGTGGTACGAATGATTGTTCATTGTTCACCGTTCATTATCGTGTTTTTCGTATTAAGTAAATTCAAGAGTAAGTATCAAATCAGTTGTCAAGATGCCGCTCTTCTCGAAGTTAAGACAGATTACTACCAGAAAAGGGGTGCTTGAAGAAGCAGTTCCTATTCCTCCTAGGGACACTCCAGGGCATTTTATGTACCACAAGCATGGCTTAGATGCCATATTGTTCCTTGATCTATGGGTAGATTATACCAAGGGATTGCCGGAAAGTCAAAGGTGGCCCGCAGCGGGAACCTGGGATGCAGAGTGCATCATGAAAGTGGAGGAAGAGTTATGGAAAAGAAAAGTCAGACAGTCACAGAAAGACGCTGTTGAGTTATGGCGTAAAGAATCTCATAGACGTACAGAAAAAGCACGTAGACAAGAAGAGAGGAGTAAAGAGAGTTCAAAGGAAGTTCAAGGAAATATGTTAATTGAGGAAGGTATCCGAGTGAAATCAGAACAAGTAGATAGACAAAGAAACGCTCTTATGAGTGGTATGTACCCCCTCCTAGCCGAAGGACTACCTAAGGCTGTTCCAGAAATGCCAAAAGACTTGCCACCCCCATTATTTCCAATTAGGGTACATCCAAAAGGGCATCCCAGAACCGCAGAAGATGTTTTTCTTTCCTCATATCTAGACGACGCAGCTCCCGAGTATGCTAACCCCACACCACATAGACCGTCTGGCGGAGGGATTCAACGTCAGGATCAGGTATCTGTCCCCGTGCAACAACAAGTCCCAACACGAGCTCCGGCAAGCACATCTGTTTCCGCATCTGTCCCCGCAATCGATTCTACAGTGGTATCGACACCTATAGTTGCTGTATCACGTTCGACAAATCCATTCACACCCGACGCCCCTGAAGGGGCCACGGGAGGTGCAAGCAATACTTTTACGCCACCTAGAATAAATAAACTTGTTTTTCAAGAATCAGCGCATTCACGTACACCCAAGTTCGTAAGTGAACGTACGCTTAAGGAACTCCTTATAGATTGTAGATATGACCCGGTGGTCGGTAAAGAGGACGAAATGGTCCTGGCATCCTTACGTATCAGACGAGCTGCAGAGTATTTAGCGAGGTTACCAGGAATGATTACGCATCTAGATAAAATATATCATTTTGTCCAAACAGGGCGAGACCCAGAATGTATTAACAGAGCTATGGAATTCCAGAAAGTAGAGATACAGGGGGAACTGTTACGTTTCCTCATAAACTGTGTGATCAGAAATCAAGACCGACCGGGGGTAGACCCGAATACAATGCTAATTCTTACAAAATGGAGCCAGAATATATCAGAAGGGAGACACGATAAGAAAAACTGTATAATAGCCATGTGCCGAAAAATCCGTAGAGAAATAGAACGTATTCACGAAGAAAGATTGGAAACAGACGAGTTCGAGCAAGATGAAGTATCCGAATCAGGGAATTCCGCAAGACAGTCAGAAACCATAGCATACGTAGGCAGAGGAAGATCCTGTGATAATACTAGATACTTTTCTGATCCCATACACTCAGAATGTCCAAATAATAGCAGAACGTATCCGACGCCTATAATAAATTTAAAGTCTCCTGAACATTTGTTCCAAGCCGCAGATAAAATACTACGAGGACGAAGGGGTTACCATCTCCTCGATTCCCTGGATGAGCAAGAATTAGCCAGATCAGCCGTTCACTGGATTGACAGTCCTGAAAAATACGGTGATGAGACCGTAGCACACACGTTTTTTAACCTTAGCACAGATGAACAACGTTTAGCTGGAATCTATATGATTCAGCAGCTTCTTATACTATATAAGAGCCAACATGCTGACCCTGGTCCTTTACCTGATATATTAACGGAACTACTCACGAACAGATGGAGAGGTTCTAGTAACAAGTTAATTAAAGAAATATTAGTGTCACGTAAACAGTATGTCCTTTTTGTAAATCCGGATTCTTTCCCGCTGCCCCGCAGAGAAAGAACGCCGTATTATATGGATAGACAAAATCCCTTACGGGAGGTGCACCCAATAAAAGGCGAAGACAATGAGTTTCACCGTGTATTTGTATACACACCCATATCAAAAATTGAATTGTTAGAAATGAAGAAAGTAGTACCAAGTCATGACAAAGACCCAGCGGGTTTCCACCGAGAAATTAAGGACATGTTGCTGATGGGAGAATATACCTATCCTGATATTATGACGATATTAAAGGTGCTCTTACCTGCTGGTATTTATGAAAAACTGAAAGAAAAAGAGTGGGAAGTGGGAGACCAAAAGATAGATTGGACAGCATTAGAAACGGAAGAAAAGGCCCGAGCTGCAGGTTCAGGGCTCGGGGATAAAGTCAAAGCATTACCAGGTTTACTAGTACAAGTACTGCCACGTTTATTAACTACGAAAAAGGAAGATTGGGGTGCAATCACGGCCTGTAAACAAAAGCATGATGAAGACACAAGTGACTATTATGCCCGATTTGAAAAATGTTTTGGAATAAATAGTGGTATAAAAACAAGTAGTGAGTCGTATCCACATTTATTTGTGACAAAATTAGTAGAAAATGCATTACCTCCAGTAAAGAATAGAATATTGAAATTCGAGAGTACCTGGCAAAGTAACACTCCGTCACAAATGCTACAAATGTTACAGTATCATCACAATAGAATTAGAGATGAACAAGAACACGAACAAAGACGTATGAAAGATACAAAAATGAAAATGCTAGTGTCTCAGACAGTACCGGCTGAAGGACATAAAAAGGGTATGACACAGTCCGATTCAGCAGGACCGGTAAAAGGGACATGCAATTATTGCAAAAAGCCAGGTCATTACGTACACGATTGTCCAGTTCTAAAACATAATATCGCCATAGGTAAAACACAAGAAAGATCACGGCCACTCAGACAAGATCAGAATGAACAAGGAGCTATGCCACATTCCCAGGCCATGCCAGTCGCACAACAGCCAATACAGTTTGTGCCAGCTGCACCACCGTTGCCTGTTACTGCCACACAAACCACAACACGACAAATGTATCAGACTGCACAGTATGAATATCCTGAGTATCAGCGTTACGCATGAACCAGCCTAGAGAGGGAAGTTGACTTACCGCTTATCGAGATTCCTGTAGATCAAGAAGGACCTTATGTACATAGTGAATTATTAGGCCAAGATAGGAAATTCTTACTCGATACAGGGGCAAGTCGTACAACTATAAAACGTAGTGAAGTTCCAGGGGCACCCCTCTCAGGCTCTCAAAATGTTTCCCTTGGTTTTTCAGGAAAACCTATTGTTAATGAAGTATCACAGCCTCTTCCACTTACGATAGGACCTTTGACACGAACTACAGATTTATTGCTTACTAAATCATGCCCAGAAAATCTGTTAGGAATTAAAACTCTGAAAGCCCTAGGAGCCATAATATGTTGTTCTCCGGAAGGAGTAAGATTGTTTTTACGTGATTTTAAAGGTCACTATGTATCTAGAGACATGGATCCCCGACTACAGACTTTACCAGCACATCTATGGGCACAAGGCCCTACTGATGTTGGTTGCATGAACATTACACCATACCGAGTCACACTCAAGGCAGGAGTGGTATTACCACGAATGCGACAATACAAGTTACCGCAAGATGCTGTAGTGGCTTTGCTGAAAATCATTGATGAGCTAATTGCCCAAGGAGTAGTTATAGAAACAGACTCCAATATATGTAATTCGCCGATAATTCCGATTCTTAAACGAACTGACCCTACTGCTCCGCCAGTATACCGATTGGTTATTGATTTGCGTGAACTAAACAAGTGCATTGTGCCACAATTTCCTGTGGTCCCCGATATATCATCATTATTGACAGCAATTGATTCCGAAGCAACATTCTTTACTGTCATTGATCTCAAGAATGCCTTCTTCAGCGTCCCAATAGATCCGGAAAGCCAATATTTGTTCGGATTCAGTTTAAATGGGCGCAGCTTTAAATTCTCACGCGCTCCCCAAGGATTCACAGAAAGCCCCAGCATCTACAGCCAAGCACTGAAACGAGAACTTGACAGTATCCACATGCCAGTCAATACTGCACTGCTTCAATATGTCGATGATCTGCTGATCACCGCGAGAAGCGAACCTGAATGTGAAAAGGCTTCTCTGACAGTTTTACATTTTCTAGCCGACAAGGGGCACAAAGTGTCTCCTTCTAAGCTGCAATTCTGTGTCCAGCGAGTTATTTATCTTGGTCACTCGCTGTCCAAGGAGGGAAGGCAGCTTACACCAGATCGCATCCAGTTAATTGCTAACATGTCAATACCCCAGACACAAAAGGAGGTGCGGGCTTTCATAGGCCTCACTTCATATTGTAGGCAGTGGATCCCTCAGTACGCATTTCTAGCAAAACCACTCATTCAGCTAACCACACAGGAGGCAGCCACATCGACTGTTCTCCCTTGGACTCAGGAACATACACAAGCTTTTGAAAAACTTAAAGGAAGCTTTATGTCAAGCACCTGTTTTAGCAACACCATGTTATAGCAAACATTTTACACTCTTTGTCACAGAACGCGAAGGTACTGCTTTGTCAGTACTCACACAGGAACAAGCAGGATTACGCAAGCCATGTGCTTATTTTTCCAGTACATTAGATCCCGTAGCTCAGGCTTTGCCCGCGTGTCTGAAATCAGTGGCAGCAACAGCTTTAGCAATCAGACAAAGCGATGCCATAGTGTTAGGACATCCATTGACAGTACAAGTACCACATGCAGTAGAAGTTCTTGTGAACCGAACACAGACACAACACTTGACCATAGCAAGACTTACCGGTTATGAACTGACATTGTTTCAGCCACACATAGAGATCCGACGGTGTAATACATTGAATCCTGCTACACTATTACCTGTAATTGGAACAGACCCACTAGCTCATGATTGTGTTGAAATTATTGAAATAAAGACGAAACCTAGACAAGACTTGACAGACGTTCCATTGTTAGATCCAGACCTGACGTTGTATGTAGATGGATCGTGCATGAGAGCAAGTACAGGAGACTTAGTGGCCGCGTATGCAGTCACAACAGACACTGAAGTTATTGAGACAAATTGTATAGATACTTTGTCAGCCCAAGCAGCAGAACTTATTGCTCTAACACAAGCCTGTATTCAAGCCACAAATAAGAAAGTTAACATATACACTGATTCACGTTATGCATTCGGAGTTGTACACGACTTCGGCGTGCTGTGGCGAGAGAGAGGTTATTTAACCTCCCATGGTGCCCACATTCAGCACGGAACCCTCATTCATGCCTTGTTAGACGCAATACATCTACCAACTGCCATATCGATTATGAAATGTAAAGCACACACGAAGATTACTGATATCATTTCTCAAGGCAATGATTTAGCTGACAGAACAGCTAAACAGACTGCTCAGAATCGCACATTAGACATGACAAAGCCAATAGTTCAGACACCAACACAGTGTATGACAATTAAGGATCCCGCACTTGACGTAATTGACATACAGACACATGCTACTGCAGAAGAATTAAAGAAATGGACTGAACTAGGAGGGATCCAGACAGATCAGGGATGGATGACGAAGGAGAAATCTGTATGGTTTCTTCCTGACTCTATGGTCCAAGCCATTATAGCTACAATTCACAGCCCAGCGCATTTAGGAGAGAAAGCTATGCTAGATAGCATTCAACACATTTGGTTCAATAAACATTTACGAGCAGCAGCTAAACAAAAGGTCCGTACCTGTATGATATGTTGTCAGTTCAACCCGGGAAAAAGTGTTCCCGTAGAACAGGGTGGATTCCAGACTCCTGATCATCCTTTTGAAGTGCTCCAAATGGATTATATCCAGATGGAACGATGTCGAGGATTCAAATATGTTCTGGTAGTTGTCTGCGCTCTCTCCCGATGGACTGAGGCGTACCCAGTATCAGATTACACGGCCCCGACTACTGCCAAACAGTTAGTTCGAGAATTCTTCCCACGGTACGGTTTACCACGTGTTGTATATTCAGATAACGGCCAGCCTTTCTCATCCGAATTAATGAAACATGTCTCACTCTTGTTGGGATATCAGTGGAAATTCCACTGTGTCCGACACCCCGAGGCAGCAGGTCTCGTGGAACGACATAACCAAATTTTGAAAATCAGATTGTCTAAAATATGTAAGGAGAAAGGTGTTGACTGGATAGTAGCATTACCAGTTGCACTATTTTACATAAGAATGGTAGCACACTCTCGAACAGGGCTATCCCCGTATGAGGTGATCTTCGGAAGACCACCAAATATGTGGGGGACGCCTATACCACGTAAAATAACTGATGTTAATTGTAATATGCTGACAGATTACTTGGCTTCCTTGATGTCTGCACTACAATCTTGTCGTTCACAGGTAGCTGCAGCTTTTCCTGACAACACTGAGGTGAAACCCCATGACGTTGCTCCGGGGGATCTGGTGTTTGTGAGGAATTTCGATCGGAAAACCCAATTGGAGCCCAGGTGGAAAACACCGAAGCTAGTCCTGCTGACCACAAGAACAGCCGTGAAAGTGGAGGGCCGCAAAGGATGGATACATTCCAGCCACGTTAAGAAATTTCATGGACTATCCTCGGATATAGACACTGTGCCCTGCACTCCCTCACAGACTGATTCAAAACTTCCCTTTGTTGAAAGGAATGACTCTCAGAACTATAAATTAAAACTTAGGCCAAAACAGTCGAGCAATTTGATTGTTTAAGTCCTCTCCAAGGTGAAGCGGTTGAATTGTCTCCGACATGTATCCCTTGGACCTGAGTAGAGAAAATACCAGAGAAATGTTGAAACGACAGGCGTATTGTAAATCACTGCGTAGCTACTGTGTGAGGACATTATTAATCCTGTTTTTATTGAGTGTTTTAATAATCATTACGAGTGTGATTTTGCACATATATCATCCTATTTCTAGACATGTTTATAATATTACTGCTGAACATTCTTTTAGTGACCTACCGCCACATGAATTATCTTATAGACTTGCGCTGCGCAATAACACTTTCATTAGTATGTTACATCATTCCCATCAGACTAGTAATGCCACCAATTGTTGGGTGTGTGGCCGACTCCCTCCCTATCAGAATAACAAAGGAGTTCTGCCTTTCTTTCCACATCCATTCACACACAATGGCTCCTGTGGAGCATGGTTTAGCTTACTAAATTCCATAGACCCAGACACAGCAGTTTATCAACAACATTGGATATGGGGAAATCTGAATCTAGTTTTATTTAAAGTCTGTCATCCTAATAAGGAGGGTCGCCCCAGTAGAACAGGAACTGATCTAGAAAATGAAGTGTATAAATTAGGTAATTTTACACCTAATCTTATGATTCTGAATGTCAAATCCGAAGTTGCACTAATTCTGCCCACTATGTCAGTATTTCCAGTTAAGGGTGAATTATGTGTAAGAAAAGTTGGTTCCATACATATGGGCCATAGCCAATGCGTTACTACAGTAGAATATAGTGATCAAGGTAAATCTTCATTTAGAGCTTCTCGCCATTCTTACTTTATATGTGGTCAGACGGCATATATGCGTCTGCCTCTAGATTGGGATGGTACCTGTTACATAGCATTCCTTCTGCCACCTGTTTTCCTAGCTCCACCTGATTATTATCGAAATGTTCATTCAGTACACAAAAGAGAGCGTAGAGATCTCCCAGTTGTCGATTATACTGAGACGGCATGGGACAAGTATGTAGATTTCAATAAAGGTATCTTTCCCTATATAGGTACAATATCAAATAGTAAGCTGATACGCAGACTCACCAAGACTCTTGAAGCTGTAGTAAACGAGACTATAGCCGCCCTAGGCAATCTGACAGAGGAACAATCAGTGATGAGAATTGTTGTTCTCCAGAATCGTCTTGTCCTTGACGTCATCCTGGCCGATAGGGGCGGAGCTTGCAGGGTCATCGGATCCAGCTGCTGCATATTCATACCAGAAAATTCGCCATCTGTATATAAAGCTATAACACGCCTTCATAAGATTGTGAGCCAGATACACGAAAATCCAGGCACTTGGACGTGGTCCGGGTGGTTTTGGAGTGTGATATCAGCCTGGGGATGGAGAGTTCTATCCTTCCTAGGTATTGGCCTTCTTATGCTCTTCAGTTGTTGTTTATGCCTGCAATGTGGACCAGCGATTTGTGGTCTGTGTGCCACATCATGCATTCCATATCAAGGTTCTCGTTCAAGATCCCGGAAGAAGAAAGAAGAACAAATGATGCTATGTGAACAGATCAATGGATTGATGAAGATTGATATCTCGTGAAGGGCAAGAAGGGGACAAGGAGGGAATGTGGAAATATGGATTTTTCTGGTCAGTTATGTCCCCTATCTTGGACCCCAACGGTTCTATGTGCATGTCACAAGTACATGTATGTTCCCTCCAGTTCCAGTTTCCAAAACGCAAACATATGTGCGTCCACCGTCAACATGTTCTCTGTCAGATCCGCCATCAATGGGCTGGATATTCGATTCTTAAGTATGAAAGGCCACCGACTTTATATGGCTAAGTTACTCTATTTTTACAGTTCAGGCAAGTAGGCCCGATTCTGTCCTCAAAGCCTTCCCTGCTCTCTGTCTCTGACAGCTTCAGCTTGAGCTCGCATCTGTATCCATGAACTTTGTCCTACTCCCTGTGCAGCTAACGGTGCCTGCCTCGGCCAGTTTTCGCCTGCCTGCCAAGAAGCTGTATTTCACCTTCGAATTATCTACTTTGCTCCTCAGCCGATGCATTCCTGTCCAGTGATTTAGGTAAACATTTCCTTTAGCTCACAAGCAAAGGACTCGGCCTTTCCGTCCTCCTGCAAGTAATTCATAGCCCTGTTGCCATGGAAAGTTTTCTGCCCCTCGCATCTCATATAGACACTTAGACGCTTGTACACGCACACAGTCAGTATAGAATAGATTCTGTCCGAGAGTCTCTTCTTGTGGATAACATAGTTCTCTAAACATAGGATGTTAGATATGATTTGGGATTAGGTTGACTTGACCCCCCAGACTTCTCGTCTCCACATGTAGAGTTAAATGTCAAGTCCCCTTCACCCCCTAGTTGCACGTCAATCACACGTCATGCTGCTGCGTGCGCATCTATGTTAAGTATTATCTTATAGATCCACCTATGTATTACTTCATAGCCAATCATGTTCCTTTTTTACTCATTATTACACCCATTTTCGGCTACGCACACTAAACGTCAATGTCCTTATCAATTGTTACGCCTACTGTATTCACTTCATTGTAATGTATGTATTATAAAAGTTACTGCTTGTCAATAAAGTATTGTACTTCACTTCCTGAACCCTCGTAGTGACGGAACCTGAAGGCCGCCACTCGAGTCGGCCATTTTGGATGGAATAAAGCCCATTTAGAAACCCTCTTATACCACGGATTCTGCCTCTTGTTATTCTGAGCTATTTTACTTTATTTTAAAGATTCCGTATGAAATTCAGTTTAGGTAAAAAGAATATTTACCACAGTGGTGAGGTTGCACCTCTCCTGCCAGATTGTTGCGCTGTATGAGATCTGATGTGCGGGAAGGCCTGTCAGTGTCATCAGGAGAAGAGCGATGGCCAAGGTTGACTGCTGCAAACCACTCTGGCCTTGGAATTGTCCACTATATTGTGCATGGTAATCAGCACATCCCTGGCACCCTTCCTAGACCCCATGACCACATCGGTGGTGGTCCCCATGTGACCCTGAGACAGCCCTCGGGAAAATGGGAGTCACTGGGAGATCTACAGCCTGTGCGATTCCATGAACAAGTGAGAGGGGCCCTTGCAGTGAACATCTGATCTTAGGACCCCCGGCCCACAGCATATGGTTAGCCTAGGGGGAGAAAAGCTCAGGGGCATGAGTGGGGTGTTGCATTTAACCCTGCCCCCTGGCACAAGGGAATGAGGCAGGAGACCTGTGAAATCGATTGATGTTAGACCACAGTGCCCTCCATTATATTTGGAGGGAGGAGCACCAGCCGCCATTTGTTGATACATTAAATTAATGACTTTGAATTGAAGTTTGATGACCCGAAAGGAGAGCTGGCTCCAGGATGCTGACTTGGGGTCTTGTAACAAAGAGGGGATATGTGGCTTAACGGCTAGAGCGGTCGACTTCGACGCTGGGGAACCAGGTTCGAGTCTCAGCAGGGGCTCTCAACATTTGTGATTCTGGGCAAATCACTTATTCTCCCTGTGCCTAACAAAAATGAATGTGTCCTCGTGTAACGTAACTGGTGTTCATGTGAAGCGCTCTGATCCCTGAAACCTTCGGGTCAACTTTGCGCTATACAAAACTCTGGAAAAAAAGACCAGGAGCTTGAGATTGGGACTCACTAGAGATATGACGGGTGGCAGTTTCTGCCCCCATGCCTCACCAATTTCCTCAGGTAGACTGCTCATGTCACTCTCCTTTGCAGCTTTGGCAGGTCAAGAATGTAGCCACCTGGAGCCCATGATCTTTACTACCCAAAGCTTCAGACTTCCACTACCATGGTAAAAGACAAAGCTCTTCCCAAACAAAGAAAACTTGACACATGTACCAAAATGATACAAACTGGGAGGGAGTTTCAGCAGGTTCCAAACTCAACAATGCAGTGCAGAGACTGGTGCCAAATCCAACACGGGAGCCATCTTACAAGTCATTTAATCCTCGCTCTTGTCACTTAAAACAACAATTGGATATGTGAGTGTAGATTAGGCATGGGCGGGAAACTCTGCTCTGCTGGTGGAGTTTGTGCCACGCTGTGCTCCGCCTGGAGCATGGAGTTCCGTACAAACTCCACCTAATCCGAGAGGAGTTTACCAGCGGTCACCGATCAGCACTGAATTTGTAATGATGTTTGCCCGGAGAGTGTGGTGAGGGGTAAAGGCCACAGCCCTTGGCCAGTGTGATCCGCCTCCAAGGTGAGACAGACAGCTGCCTCTTGGCTATGACTTATTAGAAGGAAAAAGGCAGATGTGACGCTAGCCTGAGGGCGTCATCGTTGCAAATAGCTCAAACACTGCCTTCTTATAAAGGAAAACGAGGTGCACTCAGTCGAATTTGTATGGAGGTGGTTCTAGTTGTCGAAGGGTGGTCGGTTGAAAGAGAGACCCAGACCCTATGGACTCTCGCTATGCGCAGGAAGTGCTGGCAACAGCAGCCTGTTGAAGACAGTGCCTGTGTGCAACCAGCAGCATAATGCTACCCCAGTGCCAGGGTGATCCCAGTACCCTAGTGCCGAATGAGGTAACCCAGAGCCAGTAGCAGAAGTAACTGAGTCCTGCCATCACCCATGTGCACGTAGCAGCCCGGTACCAGCAGAAGTCAGCAACAGCAGAGTACCTGCAGCGCTTTCACTCTCTGAACCCCCGCAACCAGGTGTTAAGTAATCATGCAATGCAAGCAGCAAGTCCTGGTCAAGCAGATGAACGGCTCCTTCCTTAGCAGCCTGGAAATGAAGTGCAGCTACCTGAGCGCCTACAGTGCCGACAGCAATCCCGTGGCTGATGTAAAGTGCAATCATAATTCATCTCTGTTTGAACTGGAGAAGTGTGTCTCACAGTGCTACTACTTGTGCTGCTTCTGTGAGCATAGGGAGGCCCCAACATCCCTGTCTGTGAGGTGCCATCTCTGTCCTGCCTTCCCCAGGCACCAGCTTCATCACCTGTGCCTACTGCGCCACTTATCCTAGAACTAGTATGCATTTCTTTGTATCCGTGCAAGTGCTGCCATTGCATCAGCCATATTTAAGAATTTGACTGGCTCATGTGTGCTTGGCATATCCTTACCATTGCTGTGTGTAATAGGACATCCGTGCTCATGTGAAGGGCTTTATAGGTTATTTATTACTAAGATTGTTGTTCGTTATAATGGACTTTTGGGAGGATGAAAAGCCTGTTTGGTGCCATCAATATGCAAGCACGTGACCTAACGATGGCAAACTGCAGCAGCGAGCACTTAGCTTATGTGGTTATCGTATGTGTCTTTGTGTAGCGCTAAAACCAAGAGCGTCACCACAAAAGGAAGTGTAGCCATAATTATGTACATTCACACAACCTACGTACCCATTGGGCAACAAGAGAGCTGATTGGAATTTGGTAACACTTTATTTAGAGTGGCACGAACTCCCAATCATTGGCTGCAGGCGTGCTAGCTGCACTAACGTTTATGTGTGATGTCTGTGCAGAATTGGTTCCTGCCTTCCAAACATTATAAATTAACTTACAGCGGGGATCAATAATTCAGCAGACAGTGTGCACGGATACAGAAGGTGTGGAGGTGTCGGGCTGCCTGGGGAGCGTTCAGTCTGACAGCAGCGAGTGGATATGAAAGTTGACACAGATATTTCTGGAGCACAGGATCTCGAAACTCCCCTAACTGCGCTGGAAGCCACGCTTTCTTCCCCAGCTCACGGTGTTTGAGTGAATGGGAGGGTGATGCGCGGCTCTGTGTTCATTGTGTGCTTGACGGGCATAATATATGCATCTTACAAGGGCTTGGAACGGATGAGCGGAAATCCGCGTAGTGCAACTTCTCGAGCTCCGCCCACCCCTGGTGTAGATGTGACCCTCCACAGACAAGACCTTTGTAACATTGAAGCAGAGATCCTATTGCCACACTCCACGCAACAGTTACAATCCTTTGCCAAATGGTTCGCAATTTGAATGGTACCACTGAAGAAATGGCTGCCTACATCGAGGACACAGGGGGCCACTCTAGACACAACAACCTGCACCTCTTTGGAGGCGCATGAGGGGATACAAACTAAAACATTTTTGGAAACTTGGCCCAAATCTTTCCTGCCGGCGGATCAAAACTGTACGTGCTTCCTGACTTAGTGTGCCCACAGTTCCTTTATTCACAGTCTCTGGCAAGCACCCCTCCCGGCCTATTATAGCCAGACTCCTCAACTAATACTGACAGGGACGTCAGCCTCCGAATGGTATAAGAGGGCAGGGAGATCAAATATGACTCCAGTAAGATCCTGATCTTCTGGCATTAAACTAGAATAGGACAGAACAAAGGAAGTCCTTTGACCAGGTAAAAGAAAACCTCAGTGCTATGGAGATTAAAGACATGCGCCTATATCCAGCTACGCTAAAAGTCAGTCACAACAGGAAGTCTCTAATCTTTGACCAATCAGACCAAGTATAGGATTCGGTGGAAGAATGACCCACGTTCCTGCTACCATCCAAATAATGCTGGTGGGGAGGCCTATGAAGACAACTGGTAATGAGTGAGGTCAGTGAGATGTCGGTGCCCGAGGTCTCAATGCAGAAGGAGAGCAGTGGACTAGACACCCGGGCCTGTAAACCGCAATGTGAGTTACGGGATAGTCCTCGTACACACAGGTGAGCCAAACATCCTCCCAAAAGGGGTGACATCAGAGGATCGCCCCTAGAGGGTTTCATGACAGTCTGCGAGGAACTGTTCAATAAGACAAATGGAGTTGTCCCATGGCGAAATTGCATTGAGCCTCCTTTTTTTACTTCTGAGTTACAACAAACATTGGGCGACAGATGCTTACGGGGTGGAAGTAGGGGAATAGGGAGTGGAAATAAACTTTTTTGTCTAGTTAGGTCTGTTATGGCACTAGGCAAATATACATTTTCGACACAACTCATAGATGCATCAGCCACAACCACACATTAAAGACCAGTTCAGAGTGGACAGCCTCCACCATAAATGTAAGAGATGGGCAGTGTTGCATTATGTGAGGAAACATTCCCCAGAAATCCTCCTAGAACAAGAATTGCGCCTCCAGCTAATAAGTGCCCCTTTTTTGGGAAATACAGTATTTATTGAAATGTAAATATAGCATTGTGTACTCACAGATCCTGAGGGCCTTCCTACATTTAATGCAACCGTGATAATTGTTTTTTACTGTATCTTGACTGCTGCCTACGTGACAACTAAAGAAGCTTGGTGATGCCAATTTTCCATAATGCAACCATTACATAGAGGTCTGGAGAGTATTTTTAGTTTCTGAGTGCCTGGTTGCCCTTGCAGCTGCAGACATCAAAGAAATACCTGACATTTGTGGAGAAAAAGGCAGATGATTTTGATATTAAGACTCAAAACACTGTACACCTGGACATATAATTATTATTATGAAGAACTTTCATAGAGAGAGTACTAGTTCTGCTGAACATATACTTTAAAATTGATGGGAAATATAACAATGAGATATATTGTGTAGTGTACTAAAGAAATGCAGGGGGACATCAAAGGAGGTAGGGAGCAAAAAGGGTATAAAAGAGGACTGGATGCAGTTGGCCCCTCAAAGTAGGATTCCTAAGAGTTATTAACATTTAATTAAAATCCTACTTTAAATGTTTTGCTTTTTTATGCTTACATATTCAAATGTTATTCACTTTTCAAACAGAATGATATTTTCAGAGTACTCATTCTCACTCACTTACTCACTCACTGTCACTCTCACACATAATCACTCACACTCATTCAATCAATCAATCAGGGTATTGTAAAGCGCGCTACTCACCCGTAAGGGTCTCTAGGCGCTTGGGTGCGGGGGCTGCCGCTCCGTTCAGTCGAAGAGCCAGGTCTTGAGGGTCTTCATGAAGGTGTCCAAGGAGGGGGTGCGTCTGATGTCTACCGGTAGCTTGTTCCAGGTCTTGGCTGCGATGTGAGAGAATGATCTTCCACCTGATCTGGTTCTGCGGATCCGTGGGGTTTCAGCCAGTGGGAGGTAGGAGGATCGCAGGTTTCTGTTGGGTAAGTGGAAAATTATTCTGTCGTTGAGGTATCTGGGTACGTTGTTGTGCAGGCACTTGTAGGCGTGAGTGACACTTATTCTCTCTAATACTCCCTCGTACACAGCCCATTCATTCTCCCCTACTTTCACTCACTTGTAATCATTCCTACTCACTCACTCATTATCACTCACTTATACTTACTTACTGACACTCACTTTTACTCATTCTCACTCACTACCTGTCATTGACTATCACTCACTTTCATTTACACACACTTGCTCGCACATGCTCACATATGCGCACGGTCTCTCTCACCTGCAAGCTTATTTAGCACAGCTGACAGTGAGAATCCCATTCCAGCTCCTGGAATTCGATGTTTTATTATACTAGGAGGTAGTAACAAGATATCATTCACTATTAGTATAGCAAAACATGGCCTGAAAACAAGGAAAGCAATACCCAATATCCATCAGGGCACGCCCCTCTTGGCACTTCCATAGCTAGGGGTCGCAAGTGGCAATGTTTACAAGAGACAAGCCTGGGTTAGCAGATGCAACTCATGATGATCTCTAAATGGTGTTTATGACAAAAATCCCACACCAATTTAGAATAATAGAGTAAATAAATACATAATTTGACACCAAAATGACAAAAATCCAATCAGTAGAATTGAAGTTATGAATTTTTACATTTTAAGGTAAAAATGAGAGCCGTTATTATCAAAGCCCCAACCTTGGAGATCTAGACCGCGAGACCGGGTCAAAGTTGAAAAATATGGCCAACCAGGATGGAGTGCAAGTCATATACAAGAAGTGGATGGGGCCAGGTCAGCACTTACCTGGAATTAGAAAAAAATCATGAACATTTTCTGAGAAGGGAGAAGGTCAGCAGGGCAAGGCTGCAAGAAATGTCCGAGGAGGAAGCTTCGTCTCAGGGAGCCACTGGATAAAGTTGCCGTGAAGAATTCCACATTTTGATGTAGCCTCTTTTTTTGGCAGTCAAAACTTTTCAGTGGGACAAGGCTGGAGGCTGTAGCCTGTAGCTGACGAGGGCTTTACAAGTTCGGAAATCCATTCTGTGAAGTACCGCTGAACAGGATTTTCTGCTGTGGAGAACAACGTAGTGGGAGCTGTTGCAAATTCAGGCCAACTGGTGATGCACCTTATGTGGATAGATGAGCAGGTTGGTCATGGTCTTCTCTTGGTTCCCAGAGAAGATTTTAGTCAAGCATTTTCTAAATCTCAGGTTTTGGAGTTTGAACTGAAGAGTGGGTCTGAGGGTCCTATTTTTATATCTGATACCTTCTTCGAAGTAGGAGAAGTTTCTAGAGAATTTCCCCTTGAAGTGCTTCACATTTCCTGCCTCGCCTGCCTTGGCTCCAAACTGGCTGCATGAACAATGCTCTGGTGTCAAGTCCTTTGTGTGAAGGCAGGGCACAGCCTATTGATTCGCAGGTGGGGCTATGCCCAGCTTCGTTCCTCCATCAGGGCACATCTAATCCCACTATTTTGTGTCCGCTTGGTAGGAATAAACTAATTCCAACTGCCAACTACACCCAGACTTGTGACCCAGGTATAGACTGCAGGCACAAAATAGCTAGGAGAGGAAAATGTCAATTTTCTAAAAGTGGCATTTTCAAAAGTGTAATTAAAAATCTGACTTTGCCAATAAAGAGGATTTTATATTGCAATTTCTTAGACATCAAGCATGACATTTTTAACATTTCCCAATCAAATATTGGCACTTATTAAATGTAATAAGCCAGCTCAATGTTATCCTATGGGAGAGGAGGCTGCTCACTAGTAAAAAACAAATTTAGGATTTTTTAACTACCAGGACATGTAAAACTGAAAGGTACATTTCCAACCTTTCAATTATAATGCACTTTACCCTATGATCTTCCTATAGCCTACCTTAAGGGTGACTTATATATAACAAAAGGGGAGTTTAAAGCTTGTCAAGGGATTTATATTGCTGAGTCGAATTGGCAGTTTAAAACTGCTTCTAGGCTGCAATGGCAGACCTGAGATATGTTTTAAGGGTCTACTTAAGTGGGTGGCACAATAAGTGCTGCACACTCACTAGAAGCATGTCATTTACAGTCCCTGTGTAAATAGTATACCATTTTATTAGGGACTTATAAGTAAATGAATCATGTCAATAAGGTGTAAGCCAATTTTGCCTAATGTCAGAGAAAAGGAATTCAGAAAAATAGAAGTTTAAAGGCAAAAAGTTTGGGTGAAGACCACTCTAAGGCTGACATTGTCGCTTTAAATGGTGGGGCATAAAATGTTACCCTGTATTGTAGCAAGCACGCATAGTGAGTGATGCAGACCTCTTGCGGTTCATCTCTGTGGGGACAATTTAAAATATGAGGTCAAACAGTGCATAAAGTTCACAAACACTCCTATGGGCAAAATCACCCTGTTTGGGGCCCCTTGCCTTCCTTTCTGCTGACCTTTTCATGACGGGTTCTCCGCCATGAAAAGGTCGGCGGAAATGCAGGTTGTGGTCAGCACAGCTGTGCCGGCATCAGCACCTCAGCCATTGATCACTGCTTTCCCCACCGCTGCCACCACAGGATTCAACATCTTGGTGGTGGCAGCGGTCTTGCAGCAGTCTGGCTGCCATGGTTGTGATCGGGTGAATGGACCGCTGCCGAGGCAGCAGTCAGACCACCAACGCGGATACGGCAGCCTTGGGATTTCCATACTCGTAATCAGGCCCCAAGTCCTCTAATGAATGCAGATTATCTATAATCATGCTATAATAGCTGGAGATGGAGATTAGTTCAGACCTATGTTTGATTGTTAAAATATTCCATGTATTCAGTTTTTTAAATAATCTATTCTCTTGAACCCATTTATATTTATTCAAAATGTGTTTTACGTTATAGGTGTAACATGTCATTTGCAGTAATAACGGCTCCTCTTGGGTCTGCTCTAAGTAATTCATTATTGTATGTCTTTTTCTTCTGACAAATAGACCATTGACATTAACAGCTATAACATTTTATCACATGAATAAAATTCACTTCCATTTTTTTGTCTTCTGTGCTTTCCGTCATTTTTCCACTCTGCTTCTTCCCACCCTCTACAAAATTCTTTAATCAACGGGCTGCATCTACAGTTATGACCCTATCTTTTGTGCTTGAATACTCTGAATGTGCTCAACATGCTCATGTGTGATATAAGTGAAGAGATCACATACTCTGTTGACAATTATATGCCTTCCACTGCTTTGCAAAACTCTTGAAAATTCAAAAGATGTTCTTCTAATGTGGCTGGTGTTTTGCTTTGCCAACTAAACCTGAGCAGTACTTTCTTGTATTATTCCTCTAAATCTTGATCTTCTGTGAACAATTCTTCCTCTGAGTTTTCTTGTGAAAAAAGAATTCTTTGTTTCATAAAGCTTTCAAATTACCTTGTTGCACAAACTGTGCCTAAGCATCTTGTGATCTAAACTGTGGCGTCATGGTTCATATTTGTTTGCCCTTTGTGGCCAACTCACACATAAGATCCTAGAACAATCTCTAATACAAACTAAATTAAAAATAGATTTCTCTTAGCTCTCTAGCTTACTTATTTTGTTTTCTTTTAACTGGAAGTCTTAGAATTATACATTTACTAATCTGAGGGGCCCATTCTTTTTGGATTTCACAAATGGGACTTGGTGCTTTCTTGGTCTTTTAGATACAAAATCAGTTCTAATGAGTAGTTTCCTCTATTAGCTTAGATACAACTTCTTCTATAGTGACATTGTCCTACAGTCTCTCTGGAAGACCTACAAATCTTAAATTGAATTTCAAAGATCTATTTTGTAAGTACTATGACTTGCATTCTAGTTTCTAATGCAGAATCCCTTTTTTTTACAATTAAAGCAAGACTCTTGAGACTTATTAATCTTTCCTTCAACCTCCATATTTTTCAATCAGAACTGCTGGAGCCAAATATCAATTCTTCTCAGATGTGTCTTGATTTCACCCAGTTCATGTTGTAACTTTTGCTGTCAGTGTAGGTCCACAAAATAACTTCTAGTTTTATTTGCTCTCCAGTCCTATTCTACTGTGGGCTGTTAATCAGAAGAGAACAAATAGGTGCCTTTTCAGAATAAGCTCTCCTATATTTCCCACAGCTTCTTGATTAGGTTGTGCCGTGATTCTTTTGATATCTTTGCTGATTATAGGACAGTCAGGGATATGATCTAACAGTGGTGTAAGTTAGTATTTCTTTTTCCTGGAAAGAAAGAAGATGTTTGTTTATGAGTATGCTTCTCCTTGTGGAGTGTGAGATGGCTACGTGGATAGTGAGTGAAGATGGAATATGGTGAAGGATGGATTGAGAAGTGTGGAAACAGTTGTTGAATGATGTAATCTGTTTTGCAAAACACTGCAGATACAGACACCTTTCCTAGCCTCCCATTTTAGAATCTCTGGTAACACCCGCACCTCCCAGGGCAAGAACATTGCAACATGGGAAACCAAGAGATAAAAGGAGAAGAAATTGGATAGCAAACTATGTACCAATAATCTGTACCAAGAACCTGGAACACATTCCAGATCTGATATGTAAGATTTTGTCCAGCACTCTAACATGGTATTCCAACTTTATATCAACAAAAGATCATGCATTGTCCAATTATAATGCATGAGGAACATGTCTCCAGGATTTCATGCCAATCAACAATTTTAATTACTGAATTTTCCTTAATTGATGGATAATCCACCAAACATTTACAGTTTGTAGCCAGAGCCTATGCATTTCATTCTATGCAAACTTCTTCACCGCTCATAGTTTCTTGCTTTCAAATAAAGTGAATTTCTGATGAAATTCATATCCACATCACTTCCCTAATAAAGGTATTGCCATCAAATTCTATTGTTTCTTGCTTTCAAATAAAGTTAATTTCCCTTGAAATTCACATCCACATCATATCTCTTATAAAGCTATGGTCACTAAATTCAATTTCAAAAGAGACCTTGCAATAAACAGTGTGCTATCACTGTCCTCCTCATTTGAGAAGCAGCCACCCCTCTATTTCACAAGGAAAATGAACAGTTCTTTCTTCTCTCACCTCTCTGCAAAATGTAATATTTTCCTCCTTGTATGTACCCACTCTTCTCCTCTTATTGCTACCTGTCTCATTGCACAGAACCATTTAGTCATGTCCGCAATATGGGTATCCTACATTGATGCTAATGCTTCAAGGCATTGGATGCTGTGTGCATAGCCTGGCCTTGGGGAATTCACTTTTAATCTTCTACAAGGTGAGCAATGTGCAGTATAATTTATTGGGGGTGTTGGGAAACAACTGAAGATGATGTGCATTAAGTGGGAATTGGTGCTTTACATTTTCTTGTAATTCTTTGCTTTAAACCTTTAAAATGACATGTTTCCAAATTGTTGTATTCTATTTTAACAATATTGGTCTTTTTGCTAATTAAATTAGTTTCTATTTGTTTAAAGTGGTTTGGGAATGTTATTGTGTTTTGATCCCAGCCTTGAAATTGTTGGTACTGTGTGAACTCAACACACACTGCTCTGGGCGTTGCCTGCTACTTGTGGCGTAGCGTTCAGGAATGGAGCAGGGATTTTTCAAACTGACCTAATCAGAGTGGATGTACAAAATTGGTAGGGACAACACCTCACAAATTAATAATCCTTCTCTAGACAGGAAGAATGTTGCCAAGCCTGTCCATTGTTTCTATAATGGTTCACCAATATGACAGGATAAGCCAGAATGTTCCCACCCATAATCAATGCATCAACAATGTGCCACCGCTATGGTAAAATACTCCAGAATATTGTAAAGAATGTCCTTTGTCTCATGGCTAGGTGACAGTATGATGGTGGAGAAAGTGCATGAAGTGAACATCAGTACATCAATTTACGTTCTGCAACAGTCAGGGTATCAGTTGTCCTGGTAAAGCAAGTATAAATCTGTCATTCTAGAGACCATGCATGTTGTGCATTGAGTATGAGTAAAATGGATAGCCGTGGATGTATCTGGCTGTCGTCCTATCTACAATTATGTTGTTAAGGTTGTTGGATCTGGTCTCCAAAACCAAATTGTCCTGCCCATTTGGGTGTTGAATTCTTCTGATTTCATTTATGTATTTATTTAAGGAGTTTTATCAAGCATATACATGTCAACCATCTGCCACTTCAGAGCACTATAAAAGTAAGAAAAAGCAAGGAGTGAATAAGAGGGTCCATGCTGTAAGGTAGAAAGACTGGATAAGGTATGAAAATAGTTTTAACTGGTGGCTTTTAAACGGGGTAGATTAAAATGTGTCTGTGGTATCTGTAAAGTTTTCAAGTCTCTCCTGAACTGGTGAAGGTCCTCTTGATATTTCAGCAAGGATGGCAAAGTACTCCAGAGAAATGATCTCAAGGATCATAATGACTTTCCTCCAAATGTAAACATCTTTGGTATACATTGATTGAATTAGAATGTGGTGGATATTCTCAAATTCTTTTTTGAACTGTATGGTGATGTCAGTAATTGGGAACTAGGGGTACATTGATATGATATCTTATGCATAATATCTTACATTTTATTCTGTGTCAGAGTAGGTGATATGTTCAAACTTTTGGAGGACAATGACAATTCTTGCTGCTTGATTTTATGTTCTTTAAAGTATTTGTAACTATGACTATTGTAGACCTACTGTTAGAAATTGGAGTTTCTGTTTGGCAGAGGTACGCACCCGGTCCAAGCAGGAACCACAATCCTAGTCAGGGTAGGTCACAAACACACCAATAAATTAACCTGTGCTCATCCGCAGGTAGCTTGGCACAGAGCAGTCAGGATTTACTCAAGAGGCAATGTGTAAAGTAATTGTGCAACACATCAAACCGTAGCACAGTGAAAACACTACAAAAAGACTCCACACCAGTTTAGGGAAATAGAGAATGATTCCAGGTAGGTCACTCCCCCTCCGCACAGCACCACCTGTGTGTCCTGGCCCAGCTGCTGAGGAAGTTTGAGGCCCTCCTCCACCCGCAGGCTACCACCTGCACCTCATCCCTGGTGGCCGGTGGTAGGCTGTAGGTTTGCTCATCTTCCATTGTATTGCCTGTATTTCGCATTGCTCTCGTTGTACTGCCTGTATATTTTCATTGCTCTCATAATGCCTGCATTTTCATCATTGTGTCTGTGACTGCTGTTGTCTGTCTCCCCCGCTGCTTGTACGTGGTCTGTGCCTGTTCTCTCCCTCCATTCCCCTCGCTGCCCCTATGTCTCTCTGCCCGTTTTTTCCTTCTGGTCCCCTCGCTGCCCCCGTGTCTCTCTGCCCGTTTTTGCCTCCTGTTGCTTAGCTGCCCCTGCATTTCTGTGACCTTTTTGCCTTCTGTGCCACTCGTTTCCCCCCGATTTTTGTGACCTTTTTGCCCTTTCTTGTGACCTTTTTGCCTTCTGTGCTACTCATTACCCCCGATTATTGTGACTTTTTTGCCTTCTGGGCCACTCGTTTCCCCTGGATTTTTGTGAACTTTTTGCCCTTTCTTGTGACCTTTTTGCCTTGTGTGCCACTCATTTCCCCCTGATTTTTGTGACCTTTTTGCCCTTTCCTGTGACCTTTTTGCCTTCTGTGCTACTCGTTTCCCCCCGATTTTTGTGACCTTTTTGCCATTTCTTGTGACCTTTTTGCCTTCTGGGCCACTCGTTTCCCCCCGATTTTTGTGACCTTTTTGCCCTTTCTTGTGACCTTTTTGCCTTCTGTGCTACTCATTACCCCCGATTATTGTGACTTTTTTGCCTTCTGTGCCACTCGTTTCCCCCGGATTTTTGTGACCTTTTTGCCCTTTCTTGTGACCTTTTTGCCTTGTGTGCCACTCATTTCCCCCTGATTTTTGTGACCTTTTTGCCCTTTCCTGTGACCTTTTTGCCTTCTGTGCCACTCGTTTCCCCCTGATTTTTGTGACCTTTTTGCCCTTTCTTGTGACCTTTTTGCCTTCTGGGCCACTCGTTTCCCCCCGATTTTTGTGACCTTTTTGCCCTTTCTTGTGACCTTTTTGCCTTCTGTGCCACTCGTTTCCCCTCAGTTTTTGTGACCTTTTAGCCCTTTCTTGTGACCTCTTTGCCTTCAGTGCCACTCGTTTCCCTCCGATTTTTGTGACCTTTTTGCCCTTTCTTGTGACCTTTTTGCCTTCTGTGCCACTTGTTTCCCCCTCAATGGTTGTGCCCTTTTGCCTTCTGTTTCCTTCGTCGCCCCTCACCGCCCCTGACGCTGTGTCCCCTGCGACCCCGCCCCCCTGACTGCCCATTCGCTGCCCCGGCCTTCCGCCTCCCAGCTGCTCCTCCCTCCCACCTCCCCATATATGCCGGCAGCTGCGCGGCCGCACCGCTGGCTCGCCAAAGGAGCTCCTAAGGCAAGCACGTCTGTGCCCATCCGTGCCTGGACCACGCCCAGCACCAGAATCCCTGGCTTCCGCACCTGCCACTACGACACCAGCACTCTGCACGCTCTCAACCCCGGACGGACCCACAACTGCTTCAAGGCCACCCCGAAACACACACACGGTCCCTTCACCTGCCGAAACTACAGCTACACCAGCCACAGAGCTGAAGAACCACCCACCAAGAAAGACCTCAACCACCTCCGATGCATACTACTGAACACCCACTTCGCACGCAAACACGCCATCGAGCTCTGGGACCTGCTCAACACAACCTCCCCGGACATCGCCTTCCTGACAGAGACCTGGTTGAACAACTCCTCTGCACCCCACATCGCCATAGCCATCCCAGACGGCTACAAGATCACCCACAGAGACCACACCAACGGAGTCAGAGGAGGAATCGCGATCGTCCACAAGAAGAGCATCAGGGTCTCAACCAGCACCGACGACGCCCTCAGCATCGCCGAACACATGCATTTCCAGATCCACACAGACCCCAAATCCACCCTCAGAGGCACCCTCGTCTACAGACACCCCGGATCCCGCCCCCAGTTCAGCGACTCCATCGCCGACTTCATCAGCACGCATGCCCTGACCTCCACCCGACTACATCCTCCTCGGAGACATGAACTTTCACCTTGAGAACAACAACGACAACAACTCCACAACCGTGATCGATAACCTCACCAACCTCGGACTGAGACAACTCGTCACAATGCCCACCCACTCTGCCGGCCACAAACTCGACCCCGTCTTCTCAAGCCCGCACGTCAGCCACACCACCGAACTCCTCTGGACCGACCACCGCTGCATCCACTTCACCTTCCAGAAACCCACCACACCGAACAGATCCCCCACCGCCGCTGGAGCAAAATCCCCGAAGACCAACTACATGCAAACCTCGCTCTTAGCCCACCCACTGGACCCTCCAACACTGACGACGCTGCCATCAACCTCAGACGCTGGATCGAGGACTGCACCAACACCCTCGCCCTGCTGAAGAAACCCCCCCACAGAGACACCCACAAGAGGGCCAGCTGGTTCACCCCAGAACTCCTAGCCTCCAAGCAAGCCTGCCGGAAACTAGAGAAGAAATGGCACAGTGAATAAACTCCGGACAGCCACGCAGCACACAAGGACGCCGTCCGCAACCACCACCACCTCATCAGGGCTGCCAAGAAGACCTCCTTCAAAGACCGCCTCGACAACAATGCACACTACAGCAAGGAGCTCTTCAACATCGTGAAAGAACTCTCCAACCCCAGCTCCAACACCAACAACATCCGGCCATCGCAAGCCCTGTTCGACTCCCTCGCCACCTTCTTCCACCGCAAGATAGCAGACATCCACGACAGCTTCAACACCAAGACAGCCCCAACAGACAGCAACACAACAGATCCTCCGCACACCATCGACCACGTCCCCTTGCTAGCCTGGACCACCGTGAGCGTCGATGACACCATCAAGACCATGAGCAGAATCCACTCCGGCTCTCCGTCAGACCCATTCCCGCACCACGTCTTCAAAAAAGCAAGCAGCTCCATCGTACCCCACCTGCGCAGCATCATCAATCTCTCCCTCGAGACAGCGACGTTCCCAGAGAGCTGGAAACACGTTGAGATCAACGGCCTACTCCAAAAACCCAAGGCAGACCCAAGAGACCTCAAGAACTTCCAGCCCATCTCTCTGCTCCCCTTCCCGGCCAAGGTCATCGAGAAAATCGTCAACAGACAGCTAACCCGATACCTCTAAGAGAACAGCATCCTGGACCCTTCCGAGACTGGGTTCCGCAGCAACCACAGCACTGAGACCGCCCTCATCGCCGCCACCAATGACATCAGGACCCTGCTAGACAACGGGGAGACCACAGCACTCATTGTCCTAGACCTCTCCGTCTCCTTTGACACCGTCTGCCACTGCACCCTACGTGCACGCCTCCACACCGCAGGGATCTGAGACAAGGCTCTGGAATGGACCACCTCCTTCCTCTCCGGCAGAACCCAGAATGTCCGCCTCCCCCCGTTCCATTCCAAAGCCTCCAAGATCATCTGCGGTGTACCCCAGGGATCCTCCCTCAGCCCGACACTGTTCAACATTTACATGGCCCGCTCGCACACGTCACCCGACAGCACGACCCAACATAATCTCCTATGCCGACGACACTCAACTGATCCTCTCCCTCACCAAGGACCCCATCACCGCCAACGCCAACCTCCACGAAGGAATGACGGCCGTCGCCGACTGGATGAAGATCAGCCGTCTGAAGCTGAACTCGGTCAAGATGGAGGTCCTCATCCTTGGCTCTAACCCGTCAGCCTGGGATGACTCCTGGTGGCCAACGGCACTGGGGGCAGCCCCAACCCCCACCGACCACGCACGCAACCTGGGAATCATCCTCGACTCAATGCTCTCAATGACCAAGCAAGTCAATGCCGTCTCCTCCTCCTGCTTCAACACCCTCCACATGCTCCGCAAGATCTACAGATGGATCCCGACAGATACAAAAAAGACAGTCACCCAGGCCCTCGTCAGCAGCAGACTCGACTACGGAAACGCCCTCTATGCGGGCGCCCCGACCAAGTTCATCAATCAACTACAACACATCCAAAACACCTCGGCATGACTGATCCTCGATGTACCATGACACGGCCACATCACCCCCCACCTGAGAAACCTGCACTGGCTCCCCGTCAACAAGAGGATATCCTTCAAGCTCCTCATCCACACTCACAAGGCACTCCACAAGACCGGACCAGCCTACCTCAACAGACGGCTCTCCTTCTACACCCCCAACCGCCAGCTATGCTCCGCCGACCTCTCAATCGCCACCGTCCCGCACGTACGAAAAACAACCACGGGCAGGAAATCCTTCTCCCACCTCGCCGCCAAGACATGGAACACCCTCCCACTGAGCCTACGACAGACCCAAGACCTGATGACCTTCAGGAGGATACTGAAGACCTGGCTGTTCGATCAGTAGCGGCCCCACTCCCCCCCCCAGTGCCTTGAGACCCTCGCAGGTATGCAGTGCGCATAACAAATGACTGATTGATTGATTGATAAAACAAGATCAAAATGGCAAAACTTCAAATCAACAGAAGTCGAGATATGATTTTTTTAAAGGTTAAATCTGAAAATGGAGCTTAGAAATAGTAAGCGCTTAAACACTAAATTGGTTGTGCTGGCCTGGACAAAGTCAAGACTGACCATGATGGAGTGTGTGCCAGGTACAAGACCCATGCAAGGCCCACTGAGCAAATGTATCTTGATCCGGGTCTCAAACAACGAGATACGGGGTGCAGCCAAGCAATGCCTTGGTGATCCCTATGCAGTTGGGTTGATGTGCTGGATTTTTTCACGCAAAGGAGGTGATGCATCACATCCACGAGCCATCCGTCACGTTCAAGGAGCAGTGGTCCTGGATATGATGCACCTTTTTTCTCTACGCTGTAGAGGCGATATGTGACTCTTCTCCATGCAGTACAGTGGCGATGATGCGACGGTTCCAAAGCAGCAATTACAAAGGCAATGGCGGTGGTCTGTCAGTTCCAATTGGTGCAACAGAGTTGATGTGTGGGTTCTAGCATTCGAAGCACTTTATACTCACTTCCAACCACCCAGGACTTGTTTGGTATCACTTGGCAAAGCAAGATTTGCAGCAGGCAAAGTCTAGGTGCTGTTTGTAAGTTGAAGAGAAGTCGTTGATGTCTCTGAGACACCCGAACAGGAGGCAAGCCAACAAGTCCTTGGAGATACTTAGGTTCTGGGATGTAGAGATGCAGGTCCAGTCCTTCTCACTCGCAGGCAACAAGACAGCAGGCCAGCACAACAAAGCAGTCCAGCAGAGTGTCAGTCCCTCCAACAGCACAGCAGTCCTTCTTCCTGGTAGAATGTCCTCAGTTCCAGAAGTATTCTGAGTTTGGTGGTTCCAGAAGTCCGGTGCTTACACTCAGTTGGGCCTTTGAAGTAGGGGAGACTTCAAAGGGGTGCCTTTAAAGTATACAAATCCGTGCCTTTCCTGCTCCGGCACCAGACTCACTACAGCGGAATATGCAGACCTTTGTGTGAGGACAGGACACCGCCATTTCAGATGTAATTGTCAGCTCTTCCCTTCCATGCTGCCCAGGATGGCCCATCAGAATGTGGATGGCCCATCAATCACACCTGAGCTCCATTTGTGTGTGGCTGTCTGGGAGGAATGCATAAAGCCAGCTGTCACCCACACCTGATGTGTATTGAGAGACAGACAGAAGGCGCTAAATGGTTGTAGTAAGAAAAAGCCAACTTTCTAGAAAGTATCACTTCAGAATTGCAATTTAAAATCCAACTTCACCCTAAGTTGTATTTTCAAATTGTAATACCACAGACACCAACTTCAGGGATCCCATCTCTGCCCAATTGGAAATTACACTTATAGAATGTAATATGGCAATCCCAATGTTATCCTATAGGAGAGGCAGGCTTTGAAGTAGTGAAAAACAGATTGAAGAGTATTTCGCCACCAGGGCATGTAAAAGGAAATGTCATACTTTTTACATACACTGCACCCTGCCCATGGGTCTGTCCATGGCCTGCCCTTATGGGTGGTCTATGTGTAATAAAAAGTAAAGTTTGAGCCTGGCAAGTGGGTTCGCTCTCCAGGTCAATATGGCAGTTTAAAACTTCCCACATAGGCTCTGCAGTGGTTGACCTGAGACATGTTTAAAGGGTAATTTATATGGGTGGCACTGCTCGATATGGAAGTTTAAAACTTCACACATAGGCTCTGCAGTGGTAGATCTGAGAAATGTTTGAAGGGCCATTTAAGGGGGTATCACAATCAGTGCTGTAGTCCCACTTTTATCATTTAATGTACAGGTCCTGGGCACATGTAGTGCACTTACTAGGGATTTATAAGTAAATTAAATATGCCAGTTGTGGATTAGTCAATGTTACCATGTTTTCAAGTATTGAGCACATGTACTTTAGCATTGGTTAGCAGTGCTAAAGTGCCCAGATTCCTAAGCCCAGCAAAACAAGATCAGCAAAGGCTGTAAAAACAGGAGGTCTGAAGGCAAAAAGTCAGGGGAAACAACATCAAGGATGCCAGATCTAACACCTGCATAGATGCTGTTGTAATAATCTAGTGAACCTTGAGCCCACTGGTACTACACAAAACATCTCCATGTCCAGCTCTTGCAGGGGCCGTCCTCAGGCAGTGTAGTGACAGCCACCTACCAACTCGCCAGGTACTCTAAGTGCAACAATCTGGAGGTGCAAGAGGTACAGCTGAATCTCAAACTTAAGTCACTCATAAGTATTCTAAGCTTTGGATCAAAAGAAATCTGATATCACAATATAACTCCACATATATGTATCTTGGTGATATATGGTGAAAAAGAATGAGCAGTGACAAGAAACCAAATGAAGAAGTAGAACATAGTAACACAGTAATCAACCTAAGCGAAATTTCATTAACCAAAGAAGATGAACGTATCTTAAATTTGGGACATTCTTTTTGCTCCAAACCTAAATTCAACTATGACCAAACCTGTATCGACTAATATCAGTTTATATGTAAGCTGAAATTATGGAAGTACTTTCAGCAACAGGTCAAAAGCATAAATAGGAATGTAGTAGCATCTGGGATTGAACAAGATACCAGTATATCCATCACAGATACTAACCTTCTACAGGTTTTAAATGAATTGGAAGCAGATTGCAGTACAGATCCTTACCATGCGACCCAGACCACTACAATACCTACTACCTAACAAAAATCCCCCTTCAAGCCCAAATCCAAATTCCATCCTACCCTTCCATTTGACAACATTGACACGTTTAATGAAACCATGATCGAGGAAATTAAGAAAATCAAGTGAACAGAACTCCAGACGAAGACGAATCGCAGGCCCACACCCAGGGAAAGAGAATTAAATATGGTCATCACAAAATGGTCATCAGAAAAAGAGTGTGTCATACGTAATGCGGATAAGGGTGGCAATGTGGTCATCTGGCCACTAAAGATGTATCTTGATGAAGCTAACCATCAACTAAAGGATACCTCATGCTATAGAACCATTACGAGGGGAGAGTATGAAAAACTCAAGAATAATTTCTATGATGACTTGACAGTATGGCGTGACCGCAATCTAATTACATTGGACGAGTATAGCTTCCTTAAAGTAAATTCCCCCAGAGTACCTATTTTGTATATTCTGCCTAAGATACATAAAAACTGTGAATGTCGTCCAGGTAGGCCTTGAATTTCTGCGATAGGAAGTATGTTGGAAATTGTCTCTAAATATGTCGATTTTTATCTGCAACCGATGGTGAAAGATTTTCCATCCTATATCCAGGACACCACAGACTTTCTAAAACAGATCTTCGATATTCGTTGGGAGGCTGATTTCCTTATGCTGTGTCTAGATGTCAACTCCCTCTAGATGAGTATTCGCTATGAAGATGGACTGAGGAATGTTGAACACTTCTTGAATCGTAGACAAGACAATTTGCTGATCACAATAAGATGCTGATCAAAATGATTAAGTGGTGCCTGACATGTAACATCTTCTTATTTAATAAGACACTGTACAGACTGCAACAGGGAACAGCAATGGGCACCTGCTTGGCCCCCAGCTAGCGAATCTGCATATGGGCTGGTGGGAGGAGCAGGCACTTCATGGTCCAGAAATGGAAAGGTGGTCATCCCACATTGTTATATGGTTAAGGTACATCAAAGACTTTTTCATTTTATGGAGAGGCGATCAATAATCTGTGGAAAGGTTTGTTGATTGTATTAACTCCAACAAATTGAACCTACTATTCACAAGTCGAATCAGTAATACCGAAATCAAGTTCTTAGACGTGAAAGTAGAGGAAAAGGAACAATGTCTCTATACCACAGTGTTTCGTAAACCAACAGCGGGCAATACAACATTGCATGCAAATAGCTCACACCCCCAATCACTTAAGAACAGTGGGCCATATGTAGGTAAAACGTGTTTTGCGATTCTCTAATTGCGATTTTTAGGGAATCGCAATTAGAGAATTGCAAAACGGAATGTAGGTAGGATTAGCAAATATTTTTGTGAATCCTACATATTCCTTAATTGCGAATTGCAAATTGCAATTCGCAATTAAGGAATACCTCCCCATTCATTCCTATGGACCTAGAGGCCCATAGGAAGGAATGGGAAGACATTCTCAATTTGCGATTCTCAATTAGAGAATCGCAAATTGAGAATGCAATTTCAAGTGTGCCAGGGTGTCAAAAGGACACCCTGTTGCACCCCTGAAATGAGCATGGGTGCACATGTGGCACACATACATGCCCTAAGGACATGTGTGTGCACCACATGCCTCTTTAAAAAATGCAAAAATATGCATTTGTGAAAGAAATCGCAAATTACCACCAACCTGTAGTTGGTGGTAATTTGCGATTCCTTAAGGCCAAATTGCACTTTTTTGGTGCTTCTTACATTGCATTTAAGGAATCGCAAAATTTGCGATTCCTTAAATGCAATAGCAAAATAAGGAATCGCAAATTTAGCGATTCCTTATTTTGCACCCAGATTTGCCTTCCTACATACCACTTAGCAAAACTGCGATCGCAAACGCCGAAATTCGGCGAATTTCGGCGTTTGCGATCGCAATTTTTCTTTCTACATATGGCCCAGTATTCCTTATGGTGAGCTAATGAGAGCCAAAATAAACTGTGGCTCTATTGGGGAGAATAAGCAGGCTAAAAGAGAAATCTGTGAAAGACTAGTAGTCAGAGGGTACCAACGTCCTGTCCTGCAACAAGCTAAGAACAAAGCTAGAGAGGCAAAAAGAACACATCTCCTGTTTAAGAAATCTGAACAACATGGGAAGGTGACTCCTGTAAACAGGTTCATTACCACCATTAGTCCATATCACAAAGAGTTGAGGAGAGCATTGGAGTGGATGTCACTCAGAACCCTGTCATAACATATCGATACTCTCAGACACTGGGGAATAAACTAGTCAATACTTACACAACACACATTAATAATGGCTCAAACCCAATAAAGGGTTTAAAAGATGCACAAAATGCAAGGTCTGCCAACATGGCAAAAACACAACAGTAGTGACAACCTGTCTTGGAGAACATTTGAACATTTCGAAATGACTTAACTGCAAGTCTGAGTATGTAGTTTACCTATTAGAATGTCCCTGCCCAAAAGGTTATGTCGGGAGCACAAAGTTACAGGCCCATAAGCGGGTTCTTCAACACTTGTGTGCTATAAAAAATGCTGACACTACATATCCTGTAGCAAGATATTTTATGGAGTACCATAACAAAGATTCCTCTAAACTAATCTACTGCATCTAAGATCATGTATTAAAAACCATAAGAGGGGGGGGCAGAGAGAAGGCCCTGAGACAACTGGAATGCAGGTATATCCTTAGAATGGGCACAAATGAGCCGGCAGGTATGAATATTGATGAGGAGATGTATACTTTCCTCTAAACCAGTGTCCATTTGATGGTTTTCCTGTTGTATGCACAGCGATTGAGTTTTCCTGAATGCTGCAATGAGTAAATCTGGGTACTTCACTAGTTTGCTTTTTATAGGCTTTTAATATGTTCTGTTTGTTCCCAGGAAGGTGTTCTAATACTTTGTTCACTTATTTCTGTTACAGGTTGTCCAAATGGATCACCGTAATGTGACAGCAAAGGAGTTGAGATATCATTTTTTTATTTATTTTAATATTTTTGTTGCAAACATCAAGTGATCGATAAATACATATATTATTCTGTCACATTAATACTTTATGGTTATTGAATTACATGCATTGACCAATTGAGCACTATTAACTGTTACATTTTCACTATTATTAATCTATGGTGATAGTATTGTATTCATAGCACGTAGTATGGACAAACTTATAATCATGGTCATAATTTTTCAACTTGCATACGGTCGGTTAATGATTTCATGACAAGATGTCTTTAAAATATGCATTGGTGACTTTTCCCACTTGGGCTGGATTAGGCACAGACTCAAATATTGACATTTTGGGCTGCACTTTGAAACGGCATTACCAGATATTGTGAAATTCTGTAGTGAATATGCCTGAATTTATTTAATTTTATTCAATTTACTAATCTTACTTTATAATGCAGTATTTCTTTCGATTGTCAGCCCATTCAAATGTAATTGCCTCTATTTATATTTATATTTTCGTGCATGTGAAACAAACATGTTTTAAGATGGCTGACTTTTGTTTCTACAAGACATTGAATGTAAAATGCCTCTTTCTATGACCATCCTCAACAAAACTTTATTTAACATCTTCCTGGGATACATTGTAACGTTGTGAAAAAGGCTTCCTAAGCCGAAACGCGTAGACGTTTTTCTGCCTTTTTGCAACCTTTCATTAAATCTGAATATTGCATCTACGGAGTGCCGTCTCCTGAGTGACTTTGTTTTGGGAGCAGCTTAGATATACCCCATATATATATATAACTGGAACAGTTTCTTCCACTCCACTCAGCCCGTGGTATATGGAGCACATCCCGGCAAAGCCCACCGGGCATACGTTTTTTTAAACATCCACAAATTAATCATGCTCTCTCAGGAGTACAGTTAAAGGTTCGATTTTATTCCAGAGTAATATATGGTATGCATTCTGCAGTGGAGTATTCATCTATACATTAGTGCCATAATTGCGTTCCTGTCAGTATTGTTATCATCACAATAGCTATTGGTAAATTAGAACAGAGCAGGAACCAAAAAGAAATGACAGACGGGAAAAGAGATCAGTATCAGTCTGTTACTTGTCATATACATTCCACAAGTATTTCATTGCCACTGTTACGGGTCTGTATGTGTCGTATGAGTGTAACAGGACGTGCAACTTATACATATGTATGCTGTCCTCATTGATGTCAGGTATTTGTTTACATGGTACTCTCATTAGTATGTGATGAGAATGCATACTGCATTTGTCCATATTATACTGGCACCATAGTGGCTATTGTACAATTTATTACAATTTAGCTAGTCTAAACTGGGGTGACGTAGTAAGCAAAATAACAATGGACTAAACTCAGATCTGTGACGGGGTGAGTACTGGAATAGTTTAACACTCCATCCATCGTTTTATTTTGTGATGTTGTCAGATCTTTAACAGCCATAGTTAAGTCCTTAAAGCTAATTTTCATAACCTCATTGCCTTCTAAAAAGGCCCACTCTTATCTTCCTACTCTTCTACTTAATTCAGATGTTGTTCATTGCTGCTTATGTTGTATTTTGAGCATGGATTGCTCCAATACATGAAATTGTGCAGAAATAGGTGATATTTCACCTGACATACCTGCCAGCCAGTCCTAAAGGCCTTCTTGTTCTTGCTCTATGCACTACCGGTACTGATGTCATGCTGTGATCTTTATTTTCATCTGAAGTGTCAATATTTGTTGACTGCTGCAGTAAAGGAAGTGTTGACCTGACTGCTTGTTCCATTTTTTGTGTACGTTGGAATGTTTATTACAGTTTCTGCATCTTTGACTCCGTTTTGACATAATGTCTCACCCACATCCTCAATGTATGGTGTATTATAGGTAGGTTGAGCTGGAGCAGGAAAGCAATGAATACCAAGGATGTTTTTTATTTGTAACAGGTAGCAATGGTCACATTGATACTAAGGGCCGTCCACTGATCTTTTGGTCACTCCTATAGCATTTATTTGTTTCTGTAGCCTGCTCTGTGGGAAGGTGGATTATTAGTAGGGGTAAGTGTGCACCTACCACTAGCAATATGGCCACCAAGGCAATATAACGTCCAGTCAAGGTCTCAAAACATTAGCCCCTGGCTCAACCCTTGGTACCTGGCTCTGAGCAGGCAGGCTTTTATCAGAAGACAGCGATGTAAAGCATTTAGAAACACCAGTACATCAAATAAGTAAAACACAACACACAATAAAAATCCCAAACCAATTTTATAACAATAGGAAATATTTTTATCTTTAAAATGACACCAAACGACAAACATCATATTTAGGGAACCAGAGATTTATATTTTTAAAGATTAACAACTTTATAGTGCTTAAAAACCATATTGCCAACTCGGGGCATGTAGTCGCGCTTGACAGGGACAAAGTGAAAGTTTGAGGACAATCCTGGTCAGATATACTAAGTGGGAGGTCCGGTCAATATTTTACTTTCACACTTAAAATCTTTTCTGGAGAATTTTCAACAGCAAGCAAGGCACTTTATCAGGCCAGATTTGCAGCGGGTTTGCCGGCTTTGTTCAAGCAGAGCTCCTGGAAGTCTTGAACGCTGGAGCTCTCAGTGGGACGAACCTGAAATCCAAACCAGGTCACCGTTGTAGGTAATAAGCTTGACTCGACGTCGGGTCAGTCCACTTATGGACCTTTTATGCAACAGTTATTCCAAACGTCGCCAAACTTCTGGAACTTCTTCCTGAAGTTCCTCTTGTGGGTTCAAAGTGTCTAAAACACAAATATAAGGGTCTAGAAGCTATGAGATGGTCATTGAAAGTTTGGAGCTGGAGTTCTTACAGTGCACCTGGCCAAATCCTTAAAAGTCCACTGGACCCACTCCTGGCTGGGAACTTCTTGAGGGAGATGGTGCAGGGAAACTCTGTTAACCTTTTGCTTTCAGGAGGTCCTATCCTTAATTCTTTTTGATACAAGGCAACATCCTCAGGGCTGTAGATCCAAGTGTGTAAACGGAGCAGTCCTTCAGAGAGAGGTCCTGTGTTGTTCAGACCAGGGCTCCAGCTGGGCAATGCTTCATCTTGTAGTTTCAGGCAGCAAATGCGAGTTGTAATGCAGCTCTTACATATTTATTCAATGACCTGGGGCACCCTGTCCATTGAGGTGCCGGGTGCCACCCAAAATAATGACTGCTTCCTCCAAAGTGTAGCATATTCTTTTCACATAAAGCACTGCACTTTAAAATGCAAGATGGAAATTTTCTCTCCTTTGGAGTAAGAGCTGGCTAAACCAACCTACTGGTGTGGCTCATTTCCATTAGCAATTCTCTTCCACATCTTGTAAATTTAATTCCCGGGCCTGCCATCTGGCTTGGGTTACAGGAGGAGGGGTAGGCCTGACTGGCATTTCTTACTGTCCTGCTCTTTTTGAAGCCCCGTTTGATTTACCCAGCCCCCAACCTGGCCTGTTTTCTGCAGCTGCATAGATCTCCCCATCAGATAACCTCTGCTCTATGCAGCCACTTATCACCTCATGAAAGCAGCTTGGCTAAGTCTGATAAGGCTGACCAATCAGGAAAGGATACTACAAGGCTGGATTTTGGCTTACAGTAAAGAAAGTCCTATAACTTAAATTCTGTACCAGTTATGATAAAACTAAACAGTGACAAGTTGTTGGATTTATCATTGCCAAGATTTTAGGTCTTTGAATGACATTTTGAACATGAGCACCTTCCTAGCAATATTTTTACTACTATATTAAAATATTCCAATGTTAGTCTATAGAGCTAATAATCTACAATGTGGGGAAACGAAATCAGAGGTTTTTTGCCTCACCAGAGCTAATAAAACATATTTTATAATGTCCCTGCTTACAGTTACATGGCACCCTACATTTGGGGCACATAGGGGAGACCATAGGGGTGACATATGTAAACATAAGGTAGATTACCACTTTGTGAGTACCTTTAATTTTAAAGTCAAATTTACATATAATTCACTTTAAAAAAATAGTTTGTCAAGCAGGGCTGCCTTAAAAAATTACAGCCGGCAATCTACTTGACCTAGTTTGAATCCCTCCTGCCTTATTATATACTAGGGGTCTGTCGTTACTATTTGCAATTATACCAAATTTCCAGATACCTTTTTATAAGAGCATAGGCCTTGAATCTGGTTATCAGTCAAAAAAAAGAGGGGGACAGTGCAAAAAGGATGACATTCTCACAGCTCCATATATGCTTTTTAGTGCACACAAGAACAGACATGGAAGCCTTCCTAGATGGCTTGTCTTGCTCGACCACACACGCATCCACTAGAATCTCCAGGTCAGCATCACTAAATGTCTGTTTGCGCTTCTTTCCCAACTAC
This sequence comes from Triturus cristatus, assembly GCF_964204655.1. Classification (NCBI taxonomy): domain Eukaryota; kingdom Metazoa; phylum Chordata; class Amphibia; order Caudata; family Salamandridae; genus Triturus; species Triturus cristatus. The sequence continues at coordinate 1,107,259,083 of NC_140582.1, read as the reverse complement.
TCCTATGACACCTGGCTTGACATCTTCCAGGGAAAACATGCTAGACTGTTAGGCAAACTCTTAATATGCTATGCTGCATTAGGTAAATGTACTTCATGTACTGGGTGTGGTCCTAATTAACTCCCAGTGCGAGATTAACAAACTGCGTTTTATACCGAATCACAATTTATGGGATGGTATCTAAAAATACTGAATGGTCCTGATTCGCTGTTTACATAGAATAAACATACGTAAATCAACTTCAGCATTTCCTAAGATTCGTTATTGCAAATTCAATTAAGGAGTCTGTAAGATTTGCTTATGTACATCAGGCCCTATATTATCTATGAAAATAACAATTATGAAACTTAGTATTTTTGTTTATAAGTTTGCAAATGTGATATGCCAGTATTATTGTGTGATAGTGCAAGCCAGTATTACTGTGTGATGGTGCAAATATGGATGTGTGCTGCTATCTTTCTCCTGACTACAAACAGATCTCTCGCAATGGCCTGAGGCATTATACACATTCTTCTGGCTTCATAGACACCTCTAGGAATGACTTGTGATACAGAAACCTTTTTTGCAGACTTTGAAGGGACCTCTGTACCTACCTGTAGTTCTGCACCCTTATGCATCTGGCAGCATAATGATGAAGGACCCAATATACAAATCACTGTTGGGCAAGCATGGAGAGGTATAAACACTATGGGGCCGATTACGATGTCAGTCGGCAAGCCTCCGACCGACATGGTAGGTTGACAGTCTGACCTCGGATTACAATGTCGGCGATCGGAGTGTAAACTGGCCGGTCAATCTGAATGGCTTCCGACAGGCTCAAGCAGCCCTTCGGCCAGTCGGAAACCCTTATGGATGGTGGTTCCGCCGTCAGGATTATGATGTCGATTTCTGACATCCTTTCCATGTCAGTCTTTCTGTCATGGAAAGGCTGTCGCAGAGCAACTTTGGGGGCCACTAGCCAGGCCCCCTTTTCCCCTGGCTCTCTGGTTGTGGGCCTGTGGGGCACCTATGGTGCCCCCCTGTAAATGCCCACACTGTGTGGCAGCCACCATTCAGGAATTTACAGAACTCCCATTTCTCTATGGGAACTGTGCTGCGGCCGGTTTCTGACCTCCGTACGAGCCCCCAAAGGGAAATGGGAGTTTGCAACCGCACCATGTGTGGTGTTAGAGTCGGGGATCTCTGGTTGGCGCAAGGCTGCCCTTGTGTCAAGCAGGAACCCTCTCCTCCACGTCAGGGCGCAGGATAACCCCTCGCGAATGACCCTTGCTCACCCTCTAGGTGCGTGGCGTGAGCAGCCAAGGCGATTCCTCAGGCGTTGTTGGTTAAGCACTTACAATCATACACACAGTAAATACATCAATCCCCCCAGAAACGGACACCAGACTTGGATATATATAGAAATACGATTCTTTATGTAAAAATAAGGTATATATATCTCAGCAGACTTATCACAAGACCAATAACGTTTTCGCTATGCCACCAGGTTGTAAAGCAGGCAAATGTTCGTTGTTCGTAGTTTCAAATGGATACTTTGTAGTCTCTTGCAAATGTTACTTGTGGTTCCAGTACTTACAGAGATCGACTCCTGTGAACGGGGAAATAAGGCGTTGCGGGCCCCGAGCCCGATACTGGAACCTCTTCCGTGATGTGGAGAGTCGGCACAGGTCGGTGCGACTCTCAGCTTCAGACGTGTTCTTGGGTCCTGAATCAGCAGGTGTGGGCACGTAGGCAGGCGCGGCCAGCGACCCTTTAGCACGGCGGTGCAGGAGGGTCTCCACGGCGGGGGCGGCGCGGCCTGAGATGTCCGGGGATAGCGAAGCGGGGTCGCAGGGCACAGTCAGTGCAGCTGGATGACCCGGCGTAGATCACAGTCGTCGGACGGCTTCCGGCGGGAGGGGTGATAGCGCGATCAGCGCGCTCCAGTAGCAGGCGGTGACAGGGATGCAGGCGGCCTGGCCCGGGGACAGAGAGCGGCTCGGGACGGAGCGGGGCTCTCACGGGTTTGAGGCAGGCGAGCTTCTGAGTGTCACGGCCCTAGGAGGGGCGATGAGGGGCGCAGTCTCTTTTCCAGCGGGATGCCCACACGGCTCGAATTGGAGGATGAGCAAGAAGCACAGAGAACCCACTGGTCCTGGGGTTCAGTTCAGGGGGCAAGCTCAGATCAAGCCCTTGGAGAATGTTCAAGCACAAAGTAGCAAAGTCTTTTCAGTAAGTCTCTTCCTCTCCTTTCTCAGCAAGGCAAGCAGCAGGCCAGCTCCTCCGGAGTCTTCTTCTCCTTCTAGTCGGGCAGAGGTTCTTTGTGGTAAACAGGATTCTGATTTCTTAGGAGCCAGGCTCCTACTTTTATACCATGATTCTTTTGTTCTTTAGCGCCAGGGGGCCTGGGCCTGGCTCAGTCCAGTTCTGGAGCACTTTGTTATGGTGACTCTGCTCTTTCCTTTCAGCAGCAGGGCAGAGACATCAGCCGCCCCACAGGGGGTGGCGCCGGCTTTGTGGTGGCAGAGCACAGGTCTATTCAAGAGTCAAGGTGTACTCCTCCCACCCATCCAGGTGTCACCTCTCTACCCACCACCTGGCAGCCAACCTGTCTCTGGGGATTCCCCAACCCTGCTCCTTACTGTTGCCAGGCAGAACACATACACACAGCAGAGGCGGACTGAATGGCCAGGTCAGTAAATACTAACTTTCTAAAAGTAGTATTTACAAACCCAGGATATTAAAATAAACTTGACTACAAGAAGTATTTTATTATTCTGAGTTCAGGCATACTAAACTTGACATTCTACCATGCTCTCTGAGTCCACTGGGGTCACAGCGTGTAGTGATTCCAGCAGCCCATTCTGGCCTATGGAGAGCAGGTAGCCTTCAATAGTGAAAAACGAAAAGGGCTGTAATTCACTACTAAGACATGCCCCACACATCAGGGCATGTCCTACCTTATGCCTACAATGCACCCTGCCCTTGGGCCTACCAGAGGGGTGGCTAATATGTAGGTAAGGGAAGGTTTTAGGGACTGGCAAGTGGGGGCACTTGCGCAGTCAGCGCGACGGTCCCAGACCGCGCACAGGGTCTGCGGTGGCAGACCCTAGACACATTTTACAAGGCCGCTTTCTGTGGGTGGCGCAACCAGCGCTGCAGGCCCACCAGCAGCATTCGCATTTACAAGCCCTGGCACTCCTGGTGCACTTTACTAGGGGCTGATAGTAAACCGAATAAGCCAAACATGGACACCAATCAATGTATACATTTTACCATAGGGAGAGCATATGCACCTTAGCACTGGTCAGCAGTGGTAAGGTGCCCAGAGTCATAAAACAGCCAACAACAGGTCAGAAAAAATACAGGAGGAAGGCAAAAAGTTTAGGGATGACCCTGCAAAAAGGGCCAAGTCCAACACAACCCCCTTCCAGCCGAAACGCAGGGTAGACCAATCACCACCGTGATGGTCTTCCCTGCTTGGGGCGATAGAACAAGGACCTGGCCCACAACTGCAGGGGCAGACTCCATTTCTACGCCAATCTGAACCTATCGGACTCCCTCTATCCATACTCTCAGGGCCCACCAAGCCAATCCATGGGGAACCCTTCTCCTCACCTGTGGACACCACCTGTACAGCACCTAACCTTAACTGGCCCACAGGTGTGTCCCAACAGACGGACAGCAAAATGCTACAGTGGCCACTGACAGTAGTCAGGGATGAGACCCAGGCCGTATGCCTCTCAGGGCTCTCAATCCTCTGTGGCGCCAGGGAGCGGGGGGCAGTAGCCCCAGGTGCTTGGCACCCTTTGTCCATTCTCCCCCTTGTCAGGTCAGGTATGACATCCTGGCACTGACCCACCAGCCCCAGGACTGTACCCGGCGGCTGGACCCAAGACTGGGGTGGCCTCTCCCACACCCGGTCCTTCTCCTTGGGGCTCTGTACCCTCCCACCTGGAGTGGTACCCCCTTCCAGAATTGCCAGGGCACCTGGGGCAGGTGTCCTGCGCAATTCGCCCACCAGTTCAGGTGTTCTATCCTGCAACTGGGCGTCCAGGTCCGGAGGGACATCCTGAACCTGGCCCTCCAACCTAGGGTCTAAACCCTTCAGTTGAGCCGGGGTCAGAGGCGAGGACTCCCTCCCTCTGCACCCCCTTCCAGAGTACTTCCCACTCCCAACTGGCGTGGTACCCCCAGAAGCAACATGGGTCAGGACACTGATTACAGTAGTCCCACCCTCCAGGTCAGACAACACCTGAACCTGGCTTCCCAAGCCTGGGACCAACCCATGCGGTTGAACGCTCGCCTGGCGCACCACGACTTCCCGGGGAGCACGCATGCCCCCCCTGAGGGTGACACATAACTCATGTGTCGTGTGACAGTCTGCCTGGCGCTGATCTCCCGACCCCTGCCCATCTGACAGTGCCTGAAGATCCCCCAGGACAGAAGTGGTGTCGCCATGGTCACTCACGGGGGACGCAGCCCTTCTGGCTGGCCCCTGACCCACTGGTTCTTCCACTGGGGACTCTTTCCCCCTCTCACCCCTCAATCTGGACCTCTGCACCCTCCCAACTGGAGCGGTACTGCCAGACACCAGAACTGATGGAGGCCTGCTTACAGACACTCCCAGCTCACCAGACACTAGGGGATCCCCCTCAACGGGCGGCCCATCAGGACAGCCTAGGCTCCCCGCCTGGTGTTCCCTTAAAGAACCATCCAGGCTCTGAGACTGGGTTTCGGGCACCTGGGGGCACGCAGCCCCACACTCACTCCTTCTCCACTGAGACAGGACGTGAGCCCCTACACCCCTCCCACTACCATGGGACCTAGCTGGGCTACTCTGCACCACTTCCACCACTCTGGGTTGGAAGATACCTGAGCCACTCCCCACAGGGTCACTCCCCAATGCCTCTCCAGACCCTCTGGAATCCACCAAAAGGTCTGCCTCCAATGGGAGTTCTCTGCGGTCAGAGAACTCACTCTCCAACAGGTGTTGGCATAGCTCTGGAAAACAGGGACTTACAATATGCTCTCCCACAATTGGATCACACAACCCCCTAGCAGGGTTAACCAAACTATCCTTCACCTTACCATCCAGTGCCTCACACACGTACTCCACACCACTCTCCTGAGACTGGCAAGACAGTATCTGACTGTCTCTGTCCCACAACCCACACTCTTCTGGGCGGTCTTCACACTCACCCACCAGGACTTCAATTTTGGGGGAACCCCTCTCCCTGTACCTCTCAGCTAGAGTCAGTAGAGTGTCCCTCCCTCCACTAGGACTATGAACCCCTGCGCCAGTTACCCTATTCCCTTCAGGGATACTGCGCACTACTGGAGCTACCTCATGCCCTTGAACCTCCTGGTGTATGTTAACCCCCTCCTTCAAGTCAGGCGCCACATCTCTGGGTGTGCGTACTACTCTCTCAGCACTGTAAAAGTCAATATTGCTGCCACCAGAGGGAGAGCGGTCTAAACTCTTGATCTTGAGATTTAACTCCCTCATTTTTAGGTCATGATCCATTTGGCGTTGTTGTGCCTCCAAGGCCAACTTCTGCTTCTCCATTTCCATTTGTCCTGCTAACTTTGCCATCTCCATTGCATGCGCCCTGTCTGCTGCCCTGTCTGCCAGCTCCTCTGGGGACAGGACTCTGCGGGGCTCCACAAGGTTGTCGGGTGGGACGATGTCCCCCGCATTCTGTGGGTCTCTTGACTCCTTCCAGGCTCTCAACGCCTTGGTGTACTGGTTCTTCTTCTTGAATCCAGCATGGGGAACTCGGAGTTTTACACTGTAGCCTTTCAATTGCTCCATCGTGTAGCCTTCCAGTCTCTCCCAATCCACCTCATCTATTCCAGAAATCACAGAGAGTGCTCTCCCAGCGGAGAGTGAGCTAGGCATGGTTGCAGTAATGGCAGATGTCTCAACAAAGTTCCAAAATTAAAAACCTGTGGCTGCGTTATTTGGTCTGCTCTCACTATCTGGTGATTAATAATTCACTGTATGCAAATTACAAGTGCAAATCCGAAATCCCAACCGCTGCCAACAATGTTAGAGTCGGGGATCTCTGGTTGGCGCAAGGCTGCCCTTGTGTCAAGCAGGAACCCTCTCCTCCACGTCAGGGCGCAGGATAACCCCTCGCGAATGACCCTTGCTCACCCTCTAGGTGCGTGGCGTGAGCAGCCAAGGCGATTCCTCAGGCGTTGTTGGTTAAGCACTTACAATCATACACACAGTAAATACATCAATCCCCCCAGAAACGGACACCAGACTTGGATATATATAAAAATACGATTCTTTATGTAAAAATAAGGTATATATATCTCAGCAGACTTATCACAAGACCAATAACGTTTTCGCTATGCCACCAGGTTGTAAAGCAGGCAAATGTTCGTTGTTCGTAGTTTCAAATGGATACTTTGTAGTCTCTTGCAAATGTTACTTGTGGTTCCAGTACTTACAGAGATCGACTCCTGTGAACGGGGAAATAAGGCGTTGCGGGCCCCGAGCCCGATACTGGAACCTCTTCCGTGATGTGGAGAGTCGGCACAGGTCGGTGCGACTCTCAGCTTCAGACGTGTTCTTGGGTCCTCAATCAGCAGGTGTGGGCACGTAGGCAGGCGCGGCCAGCGACCCTTTAGCACGGCGGTGCAGGAGGGTCTCCACGGCGGGGGCGGCGCGGCCTGAGATGTCCGGGGATAGCGAAGCGGGGTCGCAGGGCACAGTCAGTGCAGCTGGATGACCCGGCGTAGATCACAGTCGTCGGACGGCTTCCGGCGGGAGGGGTGATAGCGCGATCAGCGCGCTCCAGTAGCAGGCGGTGACAGGGATGCAGGCGGCCTGGCCCGGGGACAGAGAGCGGCTCGGGACGGAGCGGGGCTCTCACGGGTTTGAGGCAGGCGAGCTTCTGAGTGTCACGGCCCTAGGAGGGGCGATGAGGGGCGCAGTCTCTTTTCCAGCGGGATGCCCACACGGCTCGAATTGGAGGATGAGCAAGAAGCACAGAGAACCCACTGGTCCTGGGGTTCAGTTCAGGGGGCAAGCTCAGATCAAGCCCTTGGAGAATGTTCAAGCACAAAGTAGGAAAGTCTTTTCAGTAAGTCTCTTCCTCTCCTTTCTCAGCAAGGCAAGCAGCAGGCCAGCTCCTCCGGCGTCTTCTTCTCCTTCTAGTCGGGCAGAGGTTCTTTGTGGTAAACAGGATTCTGATTTCTTAGGAGCCAGGCTCCTACTTTTATACCATGATTCTTTTGTTCTTTAGCGCCAGGGGGCCTGGGCCTGGCTCAGTCCAGTTCTGGAGCACTTTGTTATGGTGACTCTGCTCTTTCCTTTCAGCAGCAGGGCAGAGACATCAGCCGCCCCACAGGGGGTGGCGCCGGCTTTGTGGTGGCAGAGCACAGGTCTATTCAGGAGTCAAGGTGTACTCCTCCCACCCATCCAGGTGTCACCTCTCTACCCACCACCTGGCAGCCAACCTGTCTCTGGGGATTCCCCAACCCTGCTCCTTACTGTTGCCAGGCAGAACACATACACACAGCAGAGGCGGACTGAATGGCCAGGTCAGTAAATACTAACTTTCTAAAAGTAGTATTTACAAACCCAGGATATTAAAATAAACTTGACTACAAGAAGTATTTTATTATTCTGAGTTCAGGCATACTAAACTTGACATTCTACCATGCTCTCTGAGTCCACTGGGGTCACAGCGTGTAGTGACTCCAGCAGCCCATTCTGGCCTATGGAGAGCAGGTAGCCTTCAATAGTGAAAAACGAAAAGGGCTGTAATTCACTACTAAGACATGCCCCACACATCAGGGCATGTCCTACCTTATGCCTACAATGCACCCTGCCCTTGGGCCTACCAGAGGGGTGGCTAATATGTAGGTAAGGGAAGGTTTTAGGGACTGGCAAGTGGGGGCACTTGCGCAGTCAGCGCGACGGTCCCAGACCGCGCACAGGGTCTGCGGTGGCACACCCTAGACACATTTTACAAGGCCGCTTTCTGTGGGTGGCGCAACCAGCGCTGCAGGCCCACCAGCAGCATTCGCATTTACAAGCCCTGGCACTCCTGGTGCACTTTACTAGGGGCTGATAGTAAACCGAATAAGCCAAACATGGACACCAATCAATGTATACATTTTACCATAGGGAGAGCATATGCACCTTAGCACTGGTCAGCAGTGGTAAGGTGCCCAGAGTCATAAAACAGCCAACAACAGGTCAGAAAAAATACAGGAGGAAGGCAAAAAGTTTAGGGATGACCCTGCAAAAAGGGCCAAGTCCAACATGTGGTCTTCGCGTAATTGTGGTATCACACCGCCGACCGGAGGTCGGTCGGTTTTTAAACCGTAGGGATGCCGGTCGGAGGCAACTTTGACCTACAACCGACCAACGTCATAATTAGGCCCTTAGTCATTTACATATAAAAATGACCTATTATAATATTTGAAAGTGTGGCATTTTTGTTCATGTGTCTGCAAATAGAATGTTACCAAGAATTACCGAGTGATGGAGTAAGTATGGTTCTGTACTAAGGATGAGTAAGTGATGAATGAATGGGTTAGATGGTGCAAATCTAAACATTAACAAATGATTACCAAGTGATGGAGCAAATTTAAACAAGCACTACTGATTAATGAGTAATGACTTACATGCAAACATGCTTTTAGGGTTAATGATTGATAGCACAAATCTGAAACTCCATTCAGGATTACTGATTTCATAATTGTGATAATTCTTGACATATTATGGGCATTCTCAATGATTCTTACTCTTTCTATATTGTTTTCACTGGCATATTGTTTAATTTCTTTTTTTATACTAGGTTTTCTTGGCATAAGGATGTGTAATGCTTGAAGTGGCACATTTTGGTTCTTCTTGCTGTTTGAGGCATCAGCCAGCAAGATGGGTGTAAGCTGCCTGCCTCTATCTGAGCACTTGCAAATTAATCAATATGTTGCAAAGTCATCCTGTGTTCCCCGGGCACCTCTATGGTTTACTGATTGGTACTGGTGGTAACTGACTCTGACTGTCCTTGGGCTCTGGCTAAGCAGGCCCAGGGCCAGTGCTATGCTGAAAACACACTTAGAATGCAGAGAAACTACCTACATACACTAGGGTTCACTATGGGTTTGGGTACCCCTATGATTGGCATGACATCCCCTATAATGTCCTAGTACATAATAGGGCAGGTGGTCAAAACTACCTTTAAGTCCATAGTATGTAATAGGGCAAGGCAGTTTAGAGCCAAGCAGCCCATTTCTGCACTTGCATGTGTGTACCACTGAGGCATGAAGTCATTTTAAACGGAACCTTGTGTTGTAGTACAGCTTTTAACATGTAAATTATGGCCAAATTCAACTTTGGCGATCGGGGCACTTACAAATGAATACACTACAGAATTGTGGCATATTAGGTAATATCAGGGTCTCCCCTAGGTGTTGCAGTAGTTGGGGGTCAGGTACTTATAAGGAGGACCCTTATAAAATAGTTTGTATATGCCTTTGATTTAGTGAAATTGCACATTTCACTTCCCACATTGTAGTAAAGTTTTTCACAAAATCAACCTTTGTGCTAGGTGCGCTGTGGAGTAAGGATCTGCAATATGTTTACATATTCAGAACCCCTAAAGTCTCCCCGGTGTTCTGTGGGTGGGGGGCCTGTAGATATAGGCAGGGTCCTTAGAAAATATGCTTTATAAGCTCTGGTGTAGGAGAAATTGCCCAGTAAATGTTCCCCATTGCAGATCCCCAGCCCATAGGTAAGAAGTAATTAATTAATAATTCCCCCCAGGAAACCTAGAAAAAAATATCCTTTGAGAACTTACTAGAATGGTATTGATAAATCCAACAAAATGCTGTTCTTGAATTTATCCTAAAATGTACAGGCAGGAAGTCACAAGACTTTCTTGTCTGTAAGCCAAAACTCATCCTTCCAGTGATCTTCCCTGATTGGTCAGAGTTAAATGGATTAGCCAGGCTACTTTGATGAGGTGATAAGTAGCCGTTGGGGTGAAAGAGGCATTCTGGGGGAGAAGGTTATGATGCATAGTAATGCCAGAGCTAGGGGGAGAGGATGTAAACAACGATCTTCAAAAGAAGGAGGAGACAGGCAAAACAAGCCAGTTTCATTTACACTCCTGCTCTTTGAACCCATCCAGATAGCAGGCTTAAGGAAGGAATGCGCAGATGCCAGGGGAAGGGAGAATATGTGGATGAGCCATCCTGGAGGTTGATTTAGTCAGCACCTGCCTCTCTGCTGAGACTTCAGCCATATTGAACTTTGGAGAAACAGTGCTTTATGGGGGACCACTGTGCCACACTTTGGATGAAATGCTCATGCTCTGAGGTTTTGTTCTGCACCTCATTGGACAGCAGTGCCCTACTGTGTGACCCCAGAGAACACTGAATACGTATCTGAGAGGGGCAGTGCCCTGTAAAGGTTTCAAAATCTGAATGTTGTAAAGGTGAAATGACAAACCACGAGAGTCAAGCCGCCCACCTTCAACCATGAGCCAGCGTGGATTTCTGGTTCATCCCACTGGAAAGCTCTGGGGGTCTGACTTCCATAAGTTTGACAAGGAGCTCGTCACAAGGTAAGCTGGTGAACCTTATCAAATCTGGAGTGGCTGAAAGCTTTGAGGGACCCCCGGAAGAAACTCCAGAAAGGTTTCTAAGTCATAAGGTAAAAACTTTGACTGAGACTTACCGCAAGGGGTAGCCACGCAGGGCTCAATCGCGGTCAGCCTGAAACATTGACTTTGTCCTGGTCTAGTGCAACCAGATGTCCCAATAGGAGCTCTAGGTTTCTATATGCTATTTAGTACTATAGCTTTAAAAATTCATATCTCCGGTTCCCTACACTGGATTTTATTTTGTTTTGGTGTCATTTTAAAGATAAAAATATTTCTTATTTTTATAAATTGATGTTGAATTTTTATTGTTTGTTGTGTCTTAATTATTTTCTGAATTCGTGTTTTTAAATGCTTTACATACCTGTCTTTGAATTTAAGCCTGCCTGCTCGCAGCCAAGCTACCAAGGGTTGAGCATGGGAATATTTTCTGATACCTCTTCTGAGCCTTTTATTGTGTTAGTGGCATTTTTGCTAGTGGTAGATGTATATTTACCACTACCATTAATCCACTTTCAAACACAATTCATGCAACACACCAATTCATCCATCTATCAATCAATGCAGTAAATTATTAAAACTTTAATCTGTGAATGAATTCACTCTATACCTATTCTTGCGTTCATCCATTGAGCACTCACTCATCTGGTAGTTGACTCATTATCACATTTGCCCTATCGTCCATTCACAAAACCTCACACAAAAACTCACCCATCAATGAAAAATTATTTCAACTTGTAAAATAAGCAGTTCAATTGACTTTGTCACTGCTTGTTAAAAATGATGTCATTGGTAAAACTGGACTTGATATGTTTGTTTAGTTTATCTCTGCTTGCACGTAACGAAATTTGGGTTATGTCTTGATTCTGGCATACACTTTCCATCTTTACAATTTGCACTCAGATTTTGTGAATAGCCAAAAGTAATAAACTTACCTAGGAGTGTAACATAATATCATACTTACTTAAAAGTGTAAGCTACCTTTGTGAATAGCCTCTGTAGTTTTTAATAGCTCCCATGACTTTCAATTTGGTGGAAACCTGACAGTTATCCTTTTAGAGTAAATTTACTGTTTGATTTTGTGAATAGCCGAAAAGCAGTGACGTTATTCTAAAGTGTAAATTACTGAAAAATAAGTATCTTTGTGAATCAGGCCCACAGTCTGCATTACCGACTGGAAAAGTTTTCTGACTGTGTCAAAGTATGAGGGTGTATTAAAAACTTTGCCCACCTCTACATACCACCCACATCATAATCAGATGTGAAAATACGGGAAACAGTCTTTACCACGAAGCTGGAAGCCCTCATGCCTTTACCACGAATGTGACACTACTAAGCATGCCGTTATCATGAATGCCGTAACAACAAATACTCCTTTACCATTCATGCCATTACAATGAATTTCATTGAAAAGGCATGAATGGTAAAGGAATGTTTGTTGTAAAAGTTTTAAAGGTAAGTACAGGTAAGTTTTAAGTGTTTTAAGTATTAAGAGCCTTATTTGGATGTCGTTTTGGAAAGCCTCCGAATGCTGATCTGAGGCTTTTTAACCAACATCCATGTTTTTAACTCCAACCGCCTTTTTACAAAGAAGGCGATCGGAGTTTATACCGGCCGGTCAATCCAACTGGCTTCCGAAAGGCTCAAGAGCCCGTTGGCCAGTCAGAAACCGATCATAATCCCTTACGGATGGCGTTTCTGCCATCGGGATTATGATGTCGGTTTCCGACAGGCTTTCTATATCGGGCTTTCCGACATGGAGAGCTTGCCGAAAAGCAACTTTTGGCGGCCCCTAGCAGAGGCTCACTCCTTCCGCGGCTTCTGGTTGTAGGCTGGGAGAAACCTATGGTGCCCCCCATAAATCCTTGCACTGTGTGACAGGCACCCTGAAGTGCCTGCCACAGAGAAACCGCAAAGATATCAGTCGGAGGCAACTCCGACCGACATCATAATCAGGCCCTAAGTGTTTTTTACATATATATATATCTATATATATATTTCAGGGACGTTATAGTTAGGGTTTAGCATTTAAAAAACATTAGAAATTCATTGAAAAAAACATAGGTTTCAGGGACGTTATAGTTAGGCTGACATTTCATTCATACAAAACCAGAGAAATCTGGCCGTTATAGTTAGCTGAGCTAACTATAACTCATGCACCGCAATGCACTGCTGATGATTTCACATATTACATTTCTGCACCTCTTTTGGTTCTTTCTGCACTGCTCTTGCTTTTTGCTGCACCTCTCTTTCAAATTCCTGCACCCCTCTTGCCTCTTTCCGTACCCCTCTGTTAGACATGGCACCTTGGCGTGGGTCTCCCTTCCATTTTTGCTGTTGCCTTATGTGTTTTTGCTGGTGTTAGATTCTTTGGGCACTCTGCCACTGTAGTCCAGTGCCACAGTGCAAGTGCTCCCTATTGTAAATTGATGTGTGAATTTGTGGTTCCATGATTGGTTGGTTTGGGTTACCTGTCAGACCCTAGTACAGTGCACCAGGAGTGCCCAGGGCTGGTAATCCAAACACTGCTGGTGGGCTTGCAGCACTGGTTGTGCCACCCACAGAAGCAGCCTGTAAAAGTGTGTCTAAGGCCTGCCATTGCAGAGCCTGCATGCAGTCTGGTACCGTCATGCTGACTGGGCAAGTGCACCCACTTGCCAGTCCCTAAACCTTGCCTTTTCTTCATATCAGACACCCCTATGGTAGGCCCAAGGGCAGGGTGCATTGTAAGTATAAGGTAGGACATGCCCTGGTGTATGTGGCATGTTCTAATAGTGAACTACAGCAATTTTCGTTTTTCACTATTACAAGGCTACCTGTTCTCCATAGGCCAGAATGGGCAGTTTGATTATTACATCTTATAATCCTAACTGACTCAGGGAACATAGTAGAAATTCGAATTTAGTATGCCTGAACTCAGAATGATAAAAATACATATTTTAGTGAAGTTGGTTTTAACATTCTGTGTTTGAAAATACCACTTTTAGACAGTGGGTATTTTCTTGTCTAACCATTCAAACCTGCCTCTGCTAGGCTGTGTATTCCTTGTCTGGAGTTTGAGTGACAGGGCTGGGGACTTCCAGGAGACAGGGTGAGGCAGCCCAGTGGTGAATAGAGAGATCTGCATTTAGATGGGAGGGAGGAGCTGCACCTGGGACCTGAATATGGCTGTGCCTTCCCTCCACCATGCTGGCTCCACTTCCTGTGGTGCGTCTGATGTCTCTGCCCTGCACTCTGAAAGGAAAGAAGGAGTCATGTAAACAAAGTGCTCCAGGACTGACCAGAACTGGTTTGGACTAGGCAAAAGCCTCTTTGCCTTCAGAGAACAAAGGAAAACTTAGTATAAATATTGGGACCCCAACCCAAGAACTTTAGATCACTTTGGGAAATAAGAAGAAACCTTTGCTGAGGAGTGGAACCAGAAGAAACTGAGGAGAGACTATCCCTAAGCTAGTGCTGCTTGGGGAATTGGCCTGCAGTGGTTGCCTGACTGCCAAAGAATGGAGAAAGGACTTTGTGTGCATTTTCATTCAACTTGTGTAAGGATCTCCAAGGGCTTGGAAAAGAGCTTGCCTCCTGCTGAAGTCTCAGGGACCACAGACTTCAACCCCCAGCTCCCCAGAGTTCTTTGGAAGTGCCTGCTGCTGTTTTGGGCCTTCTGAGGGACTGCGTGTTGCAAGGAGCTGGAAGCGCGACTCATGGAGAAGAAGCATGTCGCCGATGCCGTCGCATCACTGAACAAGGGTGTTGCCGCTGTAGCCGTCGCATTGCACCGCATCACGAGAAGCGTCCCGCAACACCGAAGAAGCGTGTCGCCGTCGCAGCCACTGCCGTCGCATTTGAACAAGGGTGTCGCCGCTGGAGCTATTACATTCCACTGCATCACGAGAAGAGTCTCGCAACAAAGAAGAAGCGTGTTGCCGTCGCAGCCGCTGCAGTCGCATCTCTGAACAAGGATGTCGCCGCTGTAGCTGTCGCGTTGCACCGCATCAAGAAAAGCGCCTCGCATCCATGGAGAAGCGTGCCCCCGTCAGAGCTGCTACTGTTGCATCACTGAACAAGGGTGTTGCCGCTGTAGCTGTCGCATCGAGCAGAAGCGGCTCGCATCATCGGAGAAGAGTGTTGCCACCAAAGCCACTGTTGTCGCATCACTGGACAAGGGTGCCACCGCTGCAGCTGACGCATCGAGTCAAGTCTTCTCGCAACATTGGAGAAGCGTGCCGCATCAGGAAGATCTTCACATCTTTATTTCTTTGCACCAAAATCTTCAATGCATCACCATTCTTGCAATTCTTTCATTGCCCTGCGTGTCACATCTAAAGGTACATTGAACTAAGAGTGTCGCACTATAAGAACTAAAAATAACTAAGCTAAAACTATCATTTTTAAATAACAGTATTGTGGATGTTTGTCGTTTATGTTCTTGTGTTAAATCTATATAAGGAATACTTATTTTTGATATTAAACCTGTGTGGTGTCCATCTGTAATGTTGTCACTTGATTACTATATGGGTTCACAAATGCTTTACACTCTTCCTCTGAGATAAGCCTGTCTGCTCATGCCAAGCTACCAAGGGGGTGATCAGGGGTTATTTTGGGAGTGTACCCTCTTACGCTGACTAGAGGCAAGGGTCCCTATTTGTTGCAAGCACCTACCTGTGCCAACTAATCTAACATCCTCTTCCCTCTTTCTGCACCTCTCTTGCCTCTGTCTGCAGAAAAAGGGAAGAGGGGTGCAGAAAGAGGCAAGAGAAATGCAGAAAGAAGCAAAAGAGGTGGAGAAAGAGTTAAGAGGGGTGCCAACAGAGGCAAGAGGAGTGCAGAAAGATGCAACAGAGGCGCAGAAGGATGCAAGAGAATTGCAGAAAGAGGTAAGAGACTTGCAGAAGCAGGCAAGAGAGGTGCATGAAAAGGTAACAGGTTCAGAAAGAGGCAAAATAGGTGCAGAAAGAGGAAAGAGGCAAAAGGGGTACAGAAAAAAGCAAGATAGGTGCAGAAAGAGGCAAGTGAAGTGCATAAAGAAGTAACAGAGGTTCAGAGTGAGGCAAGAAAGTTGCAGAAACAGGCAAAAGAGGTGCAGAAAGAAGCAAGAGCAGTGCAGAAAAACCAACAGAGGTGCAGAAGGAGACAAGAGAGTGCAGCAATTTGCAAGAGAGGTACAGAAAAAAGCGAGAGCAGTGCAGAAACAACCAACAGAGGTACAGCAACAGACAAGAAGGGTGCAGAAAGAGGCAAGAGAAGTGCAGAAAGAAGCAACAGAGGTACAGAAGAAAACAAGAGGACTGCAGAAAGAGGCAAGAGAGTTGCAGAAACAGGCAAGAGAGGTGCAGAAAAAGGGCAAAGGGGTACAGAAAGATGCAAGAGTGGTGCAGAAAGAGTGAAGAAGGGTGCAGAAATAGGCAAGAGGGGTACAGAAAGAAGGAACAGAAGTGCAGAGAGAAGCAACAGAGGTGCAGGAAGAGTCAAGGAACGTGCAGAAAGAGGGAACAGGGATGCAGAAAGAGGCAAGAGGGGTGCAGAAAGAAGCAAAAGAGGTGCAAAAAGAGGTAAGAGAGGTGTAGAAAGAGGGGTACAGAAAGATGCAAGAGGGGTGCAGAAAGAAGCACGAGTAGAGCAGAAAGGAGCAAGAGAACTACAGAAAGAGGCAAGAGAGGTACAGAAAGAGTTAAGAAGAGTGCAACAAGAAGCAAGAGAGGTGCAGAAAGAGGCAAGAGAGGTACAGAAAGAGGCAAGAGGAGTGCAAAAAGAAGCAAGAGAGGTACAGAAACAAGTAAGAGAAGTGCAGAATTAAGCAACAGAGGTGCAGAAGGAGGCAATAGAAGAGCAGAAACAGGCAAAAGAGGTGCAGAAAGAAGCAAGAGCAGTGCAGAAAGAAGAAACAGATGTACAGAAAGAGGTAAGAGGGGTGCAGAAAGAAGCAACAGAGGTGTAGAAGGAGGCAATAGAAGTACAGAAGAGGCAAGAGAGGTACAGAAAGAGTCAAGAGGAGTGCACAAGAAGGAAGAGAAGTGCAGAAAGAGGCAAGAGGAGTGCAAAAAGAAGCAAGAGAGGCACAGAAACAAGTAAGAGAAGTGCAGAATTAAGCAACAGAGGTGCAGAAGGAGGCAATAGAAGGCAGAAACAGGCAAAAGAGGTGCAGAAAGAAGCAAGAGCAGTGTAGAAAGAACCAACAGAGGTGCAGTAGGAGAGAAGAGAACTGTAAAAAGAGGCAAGAGAGTTGCAGAAACATACAAGAGATGTGCAGAAAGAGGCACGAGGTATGCAGAAAAAAGCAAGAGAAGTGCAGGAAGAAGCAAGAGAAGTGCTAAAAGAAGCAACAGGGGTGCAGTAAGAGACAAGAAGGGTACAGAAAGAGGCAATAGAAGTGCTGAAAGAAGCAACAGAGGTGCAGAAAGAGGCAGGAGAGGTGCAGAAAGAGGGAAGTGGGATGCAGAAATAAGCAAGAGCAGTGCAGAAAGAACCAACAGAGGTGACGAAGGTGGCAAGAGGGGTGCTGAAAAGGCAAGAGGGGTGCCAAAATTTACAAGAGAGGTACATAAAGA
This sequence comes from Triturus cristatus, assembly GCF_964204655.1. Classification (NCBI taxonomy): domain Eukaryota; kingdom Metazoa; phylum Chordata; class Amphibia; order Caudata; family Salamandridae; genus Triturus; species Triturus cristatus. Next base: position 1,107,241,934 of record NC_140582.1, on the reverse strand, counting down.
AGCAAGAGCAGTGCAGAAAGAACCAACAGTGGTGTAGAAATAGACAAGAGGTGTGCAGAAAGAGGCAAGAGAAGTGTAAAAAGAAGCACAAGAGGCACAGAAAGAGGCAAGAGAACTGCAGAAAGAGGCAAGAGAGTTGCAGACACAGGCAAGAGGGTTGCAGAATTAGGGAACAGGGGTCCGGAAAGAGGCAAAAGAGGTACAGAAAGAGGGAAGAAGGGTGCAGAAAGAGGCAAGAGAAGTGTGGAAAGAAGCAAGAGAAGTATAGAAAGAAGCAACAGAGGTGTAGAAAGAGGTAAGAGGGGTACAGAAAGAAGCAACAGAGGTGCAGAAAGAAGCAAGAGAAGTGCAGAAAAAGGCAAGAGAAATGCAGAAAAAAGCAACAGAGGTGCTGAAGGAGGTAAGAGAAGTGCAGAAAGAAGCAAGAGAGGTGCAGAAAGAGGCAAGAGGAGTGCAGTAAGAAGCAACAGAAGTACAGAAGGAGGCAAGAGAACTGCAGCAAGTGGCAAGAGAGTTGCAGACACAGCAAGAGAGTTGCAGAATTAGGGAACAGGGGTCCAGAAAGAAGCAAAAGAGGTGCAGAAAGAGGGAAGAAGGGTGCAGAAATAGACAAGAGGGATGCAGAAAGAGGCAAGAGAAGTGCAGAAAGAAGTAACAGAGGCACAGAAGGAGGCAAAAGAACTGCCGAAAGAGGCAAGAGAGTTGCAGACACAGGCAAGAGGAGAGCACAAGAAGGAAGAGATGTGCAGAAAGAAGCAAGAAAAGTGCTGAAGGTGGCAAGAGAAGTGCAGAAAGAAGCGACAGAGGTACAGAAAGAGGTAAGAGGGGTACAGAAAGAAGCAACAGAGGTGCAGAAGGAGGCAAGAGAAGTACAGAAAGATGCAAGAGAGGTACAGAAAGAGTCAAGAGGAGAGCACAAGAAGGAAGAGATGTGCAGAAAGAAGCAAGAAACGTGCTGAAGGAGGCAAGAGAAGTGCAGAAAGAGGCAAGAGAGGTGCAGAAAGAGGCAAGAGGAGTGCAAAAAGAAGCAAGAGAGATGCAAAAAGAAGCAAGAGAAGTGCAGAAAGAAGCAACAGAGGTTCATAAAGAGGCAAGAGGGGTGCAGCAAGAGGCAAGATAAGTGCAGAAAGAAGCAACAGAGGTGCAGACGGAGGCAAGAGAAGTGCAGAAACAGGCAAGAGAGTTGCAGAAACAGGCAAGAGACATGCAGAAAAAGGGAACAGGGGTGCAGAAAGAGGCAAGAGGGGTACAGAAAGAAGCAACAGAATTGCAGAAAGAAACAAGAAAAGTGCAGAGAGAAGCAACAGGGGTGCCTTAAGAGGCAGGAGTGGTACAGAAAGAGGCAAGAGAAGTGCAGAAAGAGGCAACACAGGTGCAGAAAAAGGCAAGCGAAGTGCAGAAAGAAGCAACAGAGGTACAGGAGGAAGCAAGAGAACTGCAGAAAGAGGCAAGAGAGTTGCAGACACAGGCAAGAGGGTTGCAGAATTAGGGAACAGGGGTCCGGAAAGAGGCAAAAGAGGTACAGAAAGAGGGAAGAAGGGTGCAGAAAGAGGCAAGAGGGGTGCAGAAAGAAGCAAGAGAAGTGTGGAAAGAAGCAAGAGAAGTGTGGAAAGAAGCAAGAGAAGTATAGAAAGAAGCAACAGAGGTGTAGAAAGAGGTAAGAGGGGTACAGAAAGAAGCAACAGAGGTGCAGAAAGAAGCAAGAGAAGTGCAGAAAAAGGCAAGAGAAGTGCAGAAAAAAGCAACAGAGGTGCTGAAGGAGGTAAGAGAACTGCAGAAAGAGGCAAGAGAGGTGCAGAAAGAGGCAAGAGGAGTGCAGTAAGAAGCAACAGAAGTGCAGAAGGAGGCAAGAGAACTGCAGCAAGTGGCAAGAGAGTTGCAGACACAGCAAGAGAGTTGCAGAATTAGGGAACAGGGGTCCAGAAAGAAGCAAAAGAGGTGCAGAAAGAGGGAAGAAGGGTGCAGAAATAGACAAGAGGGATGCAGAAAGAGGCAAGAGAAGTGCAGAAAGAAGTAACAGAGGCACAGAAGGAGGCAAAAGAACTGCCGAAAGAGGCAAGAGAGTTGCAGACACAGGCAAGAGGAGAGCACAAGAAGGAAGAGATGTGCAGAAAGAAGCAAGAAAAGTGCTGAAGGTGGCAAGAGAAGTGCAGAAAGAAGCGACAGAGGTACAGAAAGAGGTAAGAGGGGTACAGAAAGAAGCAACAGAGGTGCAGAAGGAGGCAAGAGAAGTACAGAAAGATGCAAGAGAGGTACAGAAAGAGTCAAGAGGAGAGCACAAGAAGGAAGAGATGTGCAGAAAGAAGCAAGAAACGTGCTGAAGGAGGCAAGAGAAGTGCAGAAAGAGGCAAGAGAGGTGCAGAAAGAGGCAAGAGGAGTGCAAAAAGAAGCAAGAGAGATGCAAAAAGAAGCAAGAGAAGTGCAGAAAGAAGCAACAGAGGTTCATAAAGAGGCAAGAGGGGTGCAGAAGTAACAGAGGCACAGAAGGAGGCAAAAGAACTGCCGAAAGAGGCAAGAGAGTTGCAGACACAGGCAAGAGGAGAGCACAAGAAGGAAGGGATGTGCAGAAAGAAGCAAGAAAAGTGCTGAAGGTGGCAAGAGAAGTGCAGAAAGAAGCGACAGAGGTACAGAAAGAGGTAAGAGGGGTACAGAAAGAAGCAACAGAGGTGCAGAAGGAGGCAAGAGAAGTACAGAAAGATGAAAGAGAGGTACAGAAAGAGTCAAGAGGAGAGCACAAGAAGGAAGAGATGTGCAGAAAGAAGCAAGAAATGTGCTGAAGGAGGCAAGAGAAGTGCAGAAAGAGGCAAGAGAGGTACAGAAAGAGGCAAGAGGAGTGCAAAAAGAAGCAAGAGAGATGCAGAAAGAAGCAAGAGAAGTGCAGAAAGAAGCAACAGAGGTTCATAAAGAGGCAAGAGGGGTGCAGCAAGAGGCAAGATTAGTGCAGAAAGAAGCAACAGAGGTGTAGACGGAGGCAAGAGAAGTGCAGAAACAGGCAAGAGAGTTGCAGAAAAAGGCAAGAGACATGCAGAAAAAGGGAACAGGGGTGCAGAAAGAGGCAAGAGGGGTACAGAAAGAAGCAACAGAATTGCAGAAAGAAACAAGAGAAGTGCAGAGAGAAGCAACAGGGGTGCCTTAAGAGGCAGGAGTGGTACAGAAAGAGGCAAGAGAAGTGCAGAAAGAGGCAACACAGGTGCAGAAAAAGGCAAGCGAAGTGCAGAAAGAAGCAACAGAGGTACAGGAGGAAGCAAGAGAACTGCAGAAAGAGGCAAGAGAGTTGCAGACACAGGCAAGAGGGTTGCAGAATTAGGGAACAGGGGTCCGGAAAGAGGCAAAAGAGGTACAGAAAGAGGGAAGAATGGTGCAGAAAGAGGCAAGAGGGGTACAGGAAGAAGCAAGAGAAGTGTGGAAAGAAGCAAGAGAAGTATAGAAAGAAGCAACAGAGGTGTAGAAAGAGGTAAGAGGGGTACAGAAAGAAGCAACAGAGGTGCAGAAAGAAGCAAGAGAAGTGCAGAAAAAGGCAAGAGAAGTGCAGAAAAAAGCAACAGAGGTGCTGAAGGAGGTAAGAGAAGTGCAGAAAGAGGCAAGAGAGGTGCAGAAAGAGGCAAGAGGAGTGCAGTAAGAAGCAACAGAAGTGCAGAAGGAGGCAAGAGAACTGCAGCAAGTGGCAAGAGAGTTGCAGACGCAGCAAGAGAGTTGCAGAATTAGGGAACAGGGGTCCTGAAAGAAGCAAAAGAGGTGCAGAAAGAGGGAAGAAGGGTGCAGAAATAGACAAGATGGATGCAGAAAGAGGCAAGAGAAGTGCAGAAAGAAGTGACAGAGGCACAGAAGGAGGCAAAAGAACTGCCGAAAGAGGCAAGAGAGTTGCAGACACAGGCAAGAGGAGAGCACAAGAAGGAAGGGATGTGCAGAAAGAAGCAAGAAAAGTGCTGAAGGTGGCAAGAGAAGTGCAGAAAGAAGCGACAGAGGTACAGAAAGAGGTAAGAGGGGTACAGAAAGAAGCAACAGAGGTGCAGAAGGAGGCAAGAGAAGTACAGAAAGAGGCAAGAGAGGTACAGAAAGAGTCAAGAGGAGAGCACAAGAAGGAAGAGATGTGCAGAAAGAAGCAAGAAACGTGCTGAAGGAGGCAAGAGAAGTGCAGAAAGAGGCAAGAGAGGTGCAGAAAGAGGCAAGAGGAGTGCAAAAAGAAGCAAGAGAGGTGCAGAAAGAAGCTAGAGAAGTGCAGAAAGAAGCAACAGAGGTTCATAAAGAGGCAAGAGGGGTGCAGCAAGAGGCAAGATAAGTGCAGAAAGGAGCAACAGAGGTGCAGACGAAGGCAAGAGAAGTGCAGAAACAGGCAAGAGAGTTGCAGAAACAGGCAAGAGACATGCAGAAAAAGGGAACAGGGGTGCAGAAAGAGGCAAGAGGGGTACAGAAAGAAGCAACAGATTTTCAGAAAGAAACAAGAGAAGTGCAGAGAGAAGCAACAGGGGTGCCTTAAGAGGCAGGAGTGGTACAGAAAGAGGCAAAAGAAGTGCAGAAAGAGGCAACACAGGTGCAGAAAAAGGCAAGCGAAGTGCAGAAAGAAGCAACAGAGGTACAGGAGGAAGCAAGAGAACTGCAGAAAGAGGCAAGACAGTTGCAGAAACAGGCAAGAGAGCTACAGAATTAGGGAACAGGAGTCCAGAAAGAGGCAAGAGAGGTGCAGAAAGAAGGAAGAAGGGTGCAGAAAGAGGCAAGAGGGGTGCAGAAAGAAGCAAGAGAATTGTAGAAAGAAGCAAAAGAAGTGCAGATAAAAGCAACAGAGGTACAGAAAGAGGCAAGAGGGGTACAAAAAGAGGCAAGAGAAGTGCAGAAAGAAGCAAGAGAGGTGCAGAAAAAACAAACAGAGGTACAGAAAGAGGGAAGAGAGTTGCAGAAACAGGCAAACGAGGTGCAGTAAGAAGCAAGAGCAATGCAGTAAGAACCAACAGAGATGCAGAAGGAGGCAACAGGAGTGCCGAAAGAGGCAAGGGGGTACCACAATTTACAAGATAAGTTCCAGAAAGAAGCAAATGCAGTGCAGAAAGAACCAACAGAGGTGCAGAACAAGGCAAGAGAGGTGCAAATAGGGAAGAGAAGTGCAGAAATAGGCAAAATGGGTGCAGAAAGAGGCAAGAGAAATGCAGAAAGAAGCAACAGAGGTACAGAAGGAGGCAAGAGAACTGCAGAAAGAGGCAAGAGAGTTGCAGAAACAGGCAAGCGAGTTGCAGAATTAAGGAACAGGGGTCCAGTGTGGAAAGAAGCAAGAGAAGTGCAGAAAGAAGCAACAGAGGTACAGAAATAGGTCAGAGGGGTGCAGAAAGAAGCAACAGAAGTGAAGAAGGAGGCAAGAGAAGTACAAAAAGAGGCGGGGGGCTCGAGCCCCCTCCACATTTTTAAAGCTATCTTTTCTTGATTTTTTACCTTTTTGGCTGTCAACACTTCCTGGTTTGAAGTGTTGGCAGCCAATCAGAGACAAGCTTGTGATCGGGAGGGTTCGTGGATCCACCGCGGTCAACAGATATATAATGTTTTCAATTATTGAATTTCTCAGGAACTACTGAACGCACTTACAAAGTTTAAAGCAAAGAGTGCACTCTGGACAAAGAGCTACCTCTGCCAAATTTGGTGTAATTCCGTTCAGCAGTTCGGGCTGTAGCTGCGACAAACATATCCTATGGAAATTAACACGGAGAAAGTGCATATTGGGATCCCCTTTTTTATCGGCCCCCACTTGACGAATCACCCCGAAACTTTCAAGACAAGAGCTGACCGGAGCGCCTCATTAGTTTTGAAAATTTAGTGAAGATTCATCAAACAGCGCCAAAGACATTGACAAATCAAAAAATTATTTTCCTATGGAAACTAGGTCCTAACTATAACTATAACTACCTACTGTCGACCGCCAGTATGTTATATATATATATATATTCACTGAAAAAAACCATAGGTTTCACACACGTTATAGTTACGAATTAGCATTTAAAAAACCTTGCAAATTCACTTCAAAAACCATAGGTTTCACACATGTTATAGTTAGCTGGGCATTTCACTCGTAAAAAACCAATGAAATTCCCCCGTTATAGTTAGTGCAGGCAACTATAACTCACGCGGCCGCAATCCTCTGCAGATGACGTCAGATATTACATCACTGTATTTAGACACTTATTTACCCATGTCTTCTTCCATTAATCTTTAGCTATACATATATTACAAATATTTATTTTTCATAAAGACACATATGTCATTAGTGATGTAATATCTGACTAAATAAAGGAGCAGACAATTTGTTTTTAGACAGGGCCATTGCGTTGCCTTTCATCTGGCTGTATATATATATATATATATATTCACTGAAAAAACCATAGGTTTCACACATGTTATAGTTAGCGGAAATTTTACTGATAAAAAACCAATGAAATTCCCCCGTTATAGTTAGTGCAGGCAACTATAACTCACGCGACCGCAATCCTCTGCTGATGCTAATACTGTATTTAGACACTTATTTGCCCATGTCTTCTTCCATACATTTTTAGCTATACATATATTACAAATATTTTTTTTTCATAAAGACACATATGTCATCAGCAGAAGATTGCGGTCGCGTGAGTTATAGTTGCCTGCACTAACTATAACGGGGGAATTTCATTGGTTTTTTATCAGTAAAATTTCCGCTAACTATAACATGTGTGAAACCTATGGTTTTTTCAGTGAATTTGCAAGGTTTTTTAAATGCTAATTCCTAACTATAACGTGTGTGAAACCTATGGTTTTTTTCTGTGAATTTGTACGGTTTTTTAAATGCTAAGTTACTTTACGCCATTCGTGGCGTGCGCGCCCACTTAACGCAGTTCGTTCCGTGCGCGCACGGTGCGCTTCGCGCACCGTGCGCGCACAGTGAGCACGCGGTGCGCTTCGCACACCGCGCGCCCACTTTACGCAGTTAGTGCCGTGCACGCACGGTGGGCACGCGGTGCGATGACAAAGCAAGAAAGCACGTCAACAAATCTGTTTCTGCTTTCCTCCGTGACTATGGTATGGGTGCCATTTACCACAACAACTTGCGTTATGACATGCAAGACATTTATAGAGGAGATGGTGTGCACTTCAATGATGAAGGGAACAGAGTCTTCCTCTTGAACCTTAGACTCTGCATCGGTACTTACTTGTAGGTACCACTAAAAAATCATTTCATAAACACAACGGCTCTTTTTAGAGCCCCCTAATATCTAAACACTTAAATCTGAATTTCATTTATTTTTTTATTTTTTTTTCTACCGTACGCTTACCGTAAGCTTACCGTACGCGTACCCCGTGATTTTTTTTAAAATCAATAAATGTTTTCTTTGTACTTACAGTCCTTCTTTGACCCCCTCACAAATGTAAGGGGGTCTGTAACTCGCCTCATTGCCCCCTTTTCTTGTTTTCACTCTTTTTTTTCTGAGTGAAACACACAAAATGGCGGCCGCCGCTTCCTGGTTTCGGCCGATTCGAATGTTTACTAAGATCTAACAGCCAATCAGAATCGCGCTCGCGCACGCCACCGTACGCGTACCGTAAGCTTACCGTAAGCGTACGGTAAGCGTACCGTAAGCGGGCTCAGATATATATATTGATTTAAAGGCTATTTTCTCAGAATCTACTGAACAGATTTACACCAAACCTACAAAAGGCACTTCCTTGACCTAGGGACTACCTCTCTGCCAAATTTTGAGTAATTCTGTTCAGCCGTTCGGGCTGTAGCTCGTTCTAAAGGTCCTATGGAAAAATGCATGGGAAAAACGCGTTTTGGGACCCCCCTTTTATCTCAGCCCCCGCTTGACGGATCCCCCCGAGACTTTCAGGGTAGGAGCGGAACGTAGCGCCCCACCTATTTTGAGAAATTCGCGAGGATTCGTCGACCGGCGCCAAAGTTATTCAAAATAGAATGTTGAGGTTTTCCTATGGAAACGTGGTCCTAACTATAACTACCTACTGGCGACCGCCAGTAGGTAATATATATATATTATATATATATATATACATACATATATATTACCTACTGGCGGTCGCCAGTAGGTAGTTATAGTTAGGACCAAGTTTCCACGGGAAGAGTATTTTTTGTTTTGCTTATAACTTTGGTGTCGTTGGATGAATCTTCATGAAATTCTCCAAACTAATTCTAGGGGTGGGCGGAATTTGCGTAATTGCGTTACGCAAATCTCCGCGAAACGGTAAAAAATCTCCGCGAACACGCAGAAATTCCGCGAACACGCGGAATTGCTTGTTCGCGATGCTTTTTTCCTGTTCGCAATCGCTGTTTGCGTGCTCGGGGAGAAATATCTCGCGAACACGCATTTTGAGAACGCGAACAAGCAAAAAATTTCGCGAAATCGCGGAAAGCAGACTTTTTGAGCAATTTCGCGTTCTCCGCGGAACGCGAAATTACGCAAATTACGCAAATTCCGCGAGTGGAACGGAATTTGCCACCCAGGCCTAGTCCATATCAGCTCCTATGTGGAAATTTCGGGGGTGATTCATAAATATCCAAATGGTGGGAGTGCAAATCTCTACAGAGGTACTTGGATGTAGGTCGCATACCGAGAGGACTACGGGTTTTCGTTGCACCAACTTACGAAAATCCAGACCCAAATATGCTGAAAGAGTGGGCTGAGAACAGCGCTACTTCATCACGGCACATGTTAGAAATCCTGATAAAGTACGCGATCAGTGACTGAGAAAAAATCCTGTTGAAAATAGATGAGATATACAAGGAATTGAAAAAATTCTCTGACAAAGAAGAACTTAGTAAAGCCCAAATCGAGATGAAAAAGAGACTGGCAAAGCATGAGCAATCAATCAAGGAACGAAAAGCAACGAAATTTCAGAGAGACAAACGAGATTACCTCAATGGCAGAATATATACTTTTTCGAAAAAATTCGACAATATTCGAAGACAACAACTATCTTCAGCCAATATCTCTCAAAAGAAATCAACAGAGCTCAGCGGTTCAGAACTTAGCTCAGAGGTCGAATCAGACATCGAAGAAATCGTATCTGGTGCCACGCCATCCGTAATTCAAGAGCTTGATTTTTTACGGCTAGAACGTTCCATGCATCTGAGACCCCGCCCGCCTCGATACGAACAAGCAAACAAGACAAAAAATCAAAGACGAGAAGGCGGAAAGACCGAAGATGGGGAGGGAGAAAAAAGTTCATCCAAAATAACAAACAGACGAACAAAGAGAAAGTAACATTTGACACCACCATGGACAATACAGTCATAAACCTTACCAACATGATGCTGACGGAAAAAGAACAAGAAATATTGACACTAGGTTTATCTTGGTGCGCACCTACCAACTTTGATTATGTTCAAACTCGTGTAGATCTCTTTCATTTCATAAGGAAACTTAAATTGCAAAAATACTTCAGTTCCACTAATAAATCTGAAATTTCAGTACTGAATCAAATGGATGTTAATGAGCCAGTGAGCAACCTGAAAGTGGCTGACATGGTGTTGTTACAAGATATGGCAGCATTGGAATCTGGTGAAGACACTCCCTTAAAACAAGTGGCAGATAGCATGGGATTGGATATCTACGGGAAGAAACCTACTCCGTACAAACCGAAATCAGTTTTCCTTCCAATTATGCCAAGAGACAACATCGATATTTTCGCTGAAAATATGATTAAAGACCTTAAAAATCTATCCACCTTATCTAGTACAAGGTTCATCCGTACCAATTATAATCAGAGACTTGATTATGAGAATCTCATAAGTAAAATCAAAGCACGCCAAGACATCGTGGTGAGATGGTTGGATAAAGGTGGCAATGTCGTCCTTTGGCCAGTAGATCAATACAATCTGGAAGCGCATCAACAACTCCAAGACCCTGAATGTTACTGTCAGGTAAGCCCTACATCTCTAGTCAGTACAAAAAAAAAAAAAAGAAAAATATCACGCAGACCTATACCAGTGGAGATGTTCAAACCTGATCTCTAAACATGAATTTGACTTTCTCAAAACAGACTATCCTATTGTTCCACAGTTGTATCTAATACCAAAGATCCACAAAAACGCCACAAATCCACCTGGAAGACCAATTATATCCGCTATAGGAGGTCTTTTTGAGAACACTTCTAAATTTATAGCCTCTTTTTTACAGCCATACGTTCAGACTCTTCCGTCTTTTATTAAAGATACGGGGGACTTTCTGACGAAGATCTATGACCTACATTGTGATGAAGATTTTTTTCTGATGACACTTGATGTCAATACTCTGTATACGAGTATTAGACACAAAGATGGACTCAATGCCCTAAAATACTACTTGGGCAAAAGATCTATTGACTTATATACTCACACTCTCATGTTGCTAAAGATGTCTGAATGGTGTCTAGACAATAATGTGTTTGTATTTGACAAATTATTTTACAAACAGTTGCGCGGGACGGCCATGGGTACCTGCTTCGCCCCCAGCAATGCTAATTTGCATATGGGCTGGTGGGAGGAGCGGGTACTCATGGTTGATCATGAGCAGGTAATGACTGAAAATGTGGTGCTGTACGTTCGATACATAGACGATTTGTTTTTCCTTTGGCAAGGTACAGAAGAATCTGCTCTTAACTTTGCCAAAGCACTCAATGAGAACTCTCTCAATTTATCTTTCACATGTAACATCAACAAGTCGTCTATTCAATTCTTGGATTTAGAGGTTTTTGTGGAGAATTCCAAAATTTAGACTAGAACTTACAGGAAACCTACATCAGGAAACTCTATTCTCCACTATAGTAGCTTCCACCCTACCTCTTTAAAACAAAGCATCCCATACGCAGAATGTCTCCGTATAAAGAGAAACTGCAGCACAGAGAGTAGCCTTGTCAAAGCCACCAACACCCTGTTTGGTAGACTAGAACTAAGAGGTTACAATGCAGACACTTTAAATAAAGCTAATGCCAAAGTCCAAAATGTCACCAGAAAGGAACTTCTTTTCCCTAATCCAGAAAAAATAAAGGACAAAAATAAAAATCCTATATCAGGAATACCTAGATTCATAACTGGATATAATACCTATCATGACGTTTTGAGAAAGACACTGTATAAACTTTGGCAGATTGTGCGCAATGGCCCTGTTCTAGGTCCAAAAATGCCAAGGACACCATCTTTAACATTTAGACGTGCAAAATCCATCAGACAGGAATTAGTCAATAATGCACCTAGTGTCAACAAGGGTTCTGAGTGGCTCAAAACCAATAATGGCTTTAGGAAATGTACCAAACGTAAGGCCTGCCGCCATGGTATTAATGTGAAAGAAATCAGTTTCCCACTTAGACACTCTCCCTTTACTATAAGGGGAAGTTTCACATGTAAAAGTGAATTTGCAGTATACATGTTACAATGCACATGTAATAAACGTTATATAGGGTCCACCATTCACCCTGTTCATGTACGTATACTGCAGCATTTGCGGGCAATCAACAATGATGACCCCAATTACCCGGTGGCCAGACACATCAATCAATACCACAGTGGAAGATCATCTGACCTTTCCTACTGCGTTATTGATACTGTGCCTAGGAACCCAAGAGGAGGGAATAGACAGCAAACATTGCGTAGACTAGAATCCAAGTACATCATTCTGTTTAACACCAAAATACCCATTGGATTAAATACGGATGAGGCTTTATCCGTACATTTATGAATCTACTCTGCCTGTCTCTAACCGTACCCAAACTCCGTTTTTTTATCCCAGGTCCACCCAATTGTATCTTTAGTCTTCTTTGAACTATGTGTCTGGACTGCTATTATCCCCAGCCCAGGACGACAGACGATATGCCTTTTGTGAACCCATTATGAGTTCAGTTTAGCCTCTCTCTTCCCTTCAGTCCAGTTATTTTAGAAATATGTAGCTACTAGGCTATTTTCTGTCTAACAAGATAATAAATTCAAGGACGGTTTAGGGAGTTCTTTACAGTTTAGGCCCACTATGGGCTCTATAATTAATTTTGTCTATGTTCCGTTTTCTGTTGAATTTACACTGCTTAAGTTTTTGCATAATTGTGAATTTAATTGTAACAATTTTTCAGCAGTAAGGAATTTATATGCTAAACAAAATAGTCTGTCTTTCAATTCTGGGGCTGAGACTTCATCATCATTTTTTGTTTTCCATGTCAATTGTATATCGTTGTCATGACGATCCTTCTATGACACACAGTATTTAATGGTTGCCATTGGTGTTACCTGTGATATTGACAAAGGCGGCTTGCCGTCGAAACGCGTCTTATGGTCTCTCGACGAAAATAAATTCCTTCATGCTTTATTCTCACGGAGTCTACGCCTGTTTTGAATCTCTACAGCAGGATTGGTTGTATATATATATATATATATATATATATATATATATATATATATATATATATATATATATATAATTATTTGCAGTAAGGCATGAAAACAGACTTACAATTGTGTCCATGATCACCTTGTAGTCACATAAAAACATACTTCTAGTTATTAAAAGAAGTCAGTGGATCCATGTTGGCCTAATTTTTAGCATCTTCCATTTGGGCACACCAACTGTGATTTCTCATATTCACGGGTCAGGGACTACATTACCCACAGTGCAAAAGTGTTCTTAATGGCAATGTCAATATCTTAATCACCACAAATTTCAAATATCTTTTCTTTCTCAAATTGCGGGCATAATGACATACCCTCAATCAATTCTGGAATTATGTCACAGTCCACAATTATGCCACTTACGTAGTCAAACCTTGATGTCCTTCGGTTTCAAGCCATTTGGCGACTACACAACCCAGGTCCGACAGACTGGGCTTCCCGATGCATTGTCTTTCTGTCCTGAATTTATTATGGAATGGGAAGTCCACCAGCTAAATAAAGGAGCAGACAATTTGTTTTTAGACAGGGCCATTGCGTTGCCTTTCATCTGGCTGTATATATATATATGGCGTAGCGCTGCTGCCATGACCACGGGCATCCTCAACACAAGCCCCCTGCGAAGACAGCGGCACAGCAACGCAGAGTTACGTCTCTACACTACTGCCTTCGATCTACGTGGCGGACAGCAGGACTCACAATTCAGATGGAGTCACGATTGCATATGACGCAGTCTAGTAGGCAAGATACATTGCTCCCAGTGCGGCCCACCTGGACCACGCATCATTGCAGGGTGCGCACACGCTGGTTGCTTCAGGTGCCACTAACTCACTGCACCACAAGTCATCACCACGTAGCCTTATTAAGGCAGAATTCATTAGACAAAAGACATTGCTACAAGTGCGGCCCGCCCAGACCACGCATCATCGCAGGGTGCACACACGCTGAGTGCTTCAGGTGCCACAAACTCACTGCACCACAAGTCATCGCCACGTGGCCTTACTGAGGCAGAATTCATTAAACAAAAGACATTGCTACCAGTGCGGCCCGCCCAGACCACGCATCATTGCAGGGTGTGCACATGCTGAGTGCTTCAGGTGCCACTAAGTGTGCAGCTCAACTCAACACCACGTGGCTGTGGGCCCTTGCTGACCGCTGCCTTCCACCTACACAGCGGTCAGCAGGGCTCACAATTAAAATTGAGTCTTGATTCATTAATTACAGAGTCTAGTAGGCAACTAACTACAACGTATTTGAAACCTAAATAATATCCTTTTAGTATCCTTGCTTCAAGAACTTTTTTGACATCTATTATAGCTTTAGTACAATGACCAAAGGAACACTGAATGACAGTCTACACTGCGGACAGCAGTGCTTATATTTCGAATTCAGTTCTGATTTATTTATTGCAGAGTGAACTGTACTCTATGTCGTTGGATTTTCTCAAGAGGAAGTCACAAAAATCATTCCTCGATGTCTGTGCTGACTACTGCCTTCGATCTACACTGTGGACAGCAGGGCTCACAATTCAGAAGGAGTCGCGATTGCAGATGACGCAGTCCAGTAGGCAAGAGACATTGCTTCCAGTGGGGCCTACCCAAACCACGCATCATCACTGGCTGCACACACGCTGAGCACCACACCTACCACTAACTTTACAGCTCAAGTCAACGCCACGTGGCTGTGGGCCCTTCCTGATCACTGCCTACGGTCTACACTGCGGTCAGCAGGGCTAACAATTGAAGATTAGTACCGATGCAAATTGTGTAAGAGACTATAATCGGTTAAGAAAACCAAATGCTCCCAATCTGTGCAGCTAAAGTCGACGCCACATGGCTGTGGGCCTTTGTTGACCGCTGCCTCCGGCCTACACTGTGGTCAGCAGGGCTCACAATTCAAATTCAGTCTTGATTTATTAATTTCAGAGTCCAGTAGGCAACTAATTATAACGTCCCCGAAACCTACACATTTCGACAATGTATTCTATACATATTTCATCTTTTGTTACCTACACTGCGGTGAGCAGAGCTCACAGTTTACATTGAGACATGATTTATTAATTGCAGACAGAATTGTACTCTATGTCCTCGGATTTTGTCAGGTGCAAGTGACAAAAAGCATTCCTCGATGTCTGTGCTGAGTACTGCCTTCCATCTACATTGCGGACTTCAGGGCTCACAATTCAGATTGAGTTGCGATTGCAGATGATGCAGTCCAGTAGGCAACAGACATTGCTACCAGTACGGCCCTCCCGGACCACGCATCATCACTAGCTGTGCACACGCGGAATGCTTCTGATGCCCCTATTTCAGTGCACCTCAACTCATGGACCCTTTATGATAGAATCTTTTGTGTATAATTTCAGATCTGCTGCCCCTACCTCAGTGTACCACAAGTCATGAACCCTTTATGATAGAATCTTGTGTGTATTATTTCACATCTGGTGCCCCTAACCTAGTGCAGCACAAATCATTGACCCTTTATGATTGAATCTCTGTGTGTCATCCGATGATTATTGTTGTACTTGTTGCCAGCACCAACCATTCCCAGAGGGCTGGCTTACACTCACCCCACATGCATCCAGCACAGACGTTACTGGACATGTGACCCTGGTAATAAAAAGGAGTCAAGTGCACGTGCCCGCACCCAGTTCCACTATCTATCTGTGTTCGTATGTTCATTATGTGTGCAACATGCTGCCCCTGGGCCCTACCACATTACATTGTGCTCTGGACAGTGCATGCAACCAATATAGCCCAATTGTGCATGATCTAGCCCAATAGGGCAACAGTGCCGCATCAGTTGATTCCTCATACAGCTCATGATGGAGCCACGGCCATAGCTCCGGAGTCATTCTTCACAGCCTCATGCAGGACTGGCATACGCCAAGCCAGCCCACTCTGCTTACGCTTACAGGGAAGGACAACAACACTACATGGCCCAGATTTTCATTGTAGTGATCTGCTGGTCACAGGTCTAGTTGCCAGTATGCCACAGCCACTCCCTCATGGCTGGTATACACCCACACCACACCCATCCAGCAGAGGCATCACAGGACATGTGATCCTACCAATAAAAAAGACCGGGCGCACGTGCTCTACACCATTTTAGAGTTGCTCCCACCGTATGCACTGTGATGGCCCGTCCCAGTGATCCGGATACCTCATGTAGGCCTGAGCCATCGAACAGGGGGGCCTACTGCCACGTGCGTGGCCTCACTGGTTAGTGAGTTAGTGGCACCGCAAGGACTGAGCGGCTGTGCAACCTGCGATGATGATAGGTGCACTAGTATGTCCTCTGCCATAGAAAAATCAAGACGCAGCTTCAAATGTAAGACTTGTAGGCTTGCGGAGTGCGGCTGCATGCTGTGGAGGGTGCCCTGTCCGCGAAAAGGTGAGCAGTGAGGCCTGGGTGCGCAGCGGTGGGCAAATACGTCTGGGCGGCATGAGTGGATGGGGTGCATTATTCTGGATGCAGAAACACGGCACAGCGATTTAGGCCTTTACTAATTCTGTACTATGTTTCAGATGTGGGAGCTTGAGGGCTCCACTAGATCCGGGCACATGGTTGTAGACACAGCGGTGGCGTACAGGTGAGCTGTGAGGGTTTTTTCCACAGTATGGGTACTCATTGTCCCTCTTCATCTCTTCCTTTCTCTCATTCACACTCTTTCTCTCTCTCTTCCTCTCACACTGTTTCTCTCTTTCTCTCTCTCTTCCTCTTTCTCACACTCTTTCTGTCTCTCTCTTCCTCTCTCTCACTGTTTCTCTCTCTCTTCATCTCTCTCACTCTTTCTCTCTGTATTCCTCTCTTTGTGAGAAGTTGGCCTGATATATGCTTTCCATTAGTTATAGTGAGCACCCTGTATCAGTCCAAACAACCCCTTATGGTGATAGGTTAAAGACAACCTTTATGGAAAGCTATCCTAGTGGTAGTTATGGAAAGGAGCCTTCAGGCTAAGTCTTGAAGGAATGTAAAGCAGCTTGTTTTACCAGTCTATAATCTCTTGAATGACCAAATGAAAAGACAACCACACCAGGTATATTTTTAAAATATATGTATTTAAGATAAAACACACCCCTCTAGTCTCTTTATGGGGTTGGAGTTCGAAGTACTCAAGTTACAAGTCAATATTCAACAGTAAAAGCACAAATACACGTTTGGGCCCTAGGGGCGTTCCAAACCATATACAAATAAAGTGGTATAAGAACCACGACTGAACTAGACACAAGGCCTAGAGCCTGTAGAAGTGCTTGCACCACAAGGAACCACCCAAGGCAGTGACACAGGGGAACCATGGAGGACACGTGCAGTGTGAGAACACAGACGCGAATCGCCGGTAACTTCTATGGGGAAAGTCGAGGTTGGAAATTAAGAGTTTAAGGACACCTAGAGGATGACTACAACCAAACCCTTTTGGAGTTAGAGGTGTCTAGGGCCAACACCCATGGGAGCACCGGAGTACTCAAGTTACCTCACCCAGGGGAGCCGGGTGCATAGGTGTCAAATGGTGTCGGGTCGCGGCGTCGTTTTCAATGGAAGCTGGCAAAGAAGTGCTGGTTCCATGAAGAGGAGAAGTGTCCAGAGAGATCCAAGCCTGGATCAAGGATGGAAGGAACCTGAAAGCAGAGGGGACCGAGTCTGGGTCACTTGCCAGTGACCAGGGGCACGATAGTCCAATGCCCACAGATGTTGGGTGCTTCAGGTGAGTTGATGGGTGTCTTGACTCTTCAGCCACGTGGTCCAGGAGGCGTCAACGACAACCAGGAGCTGGATTCGAGCTGTCCCAATAAGTCTGTCAAGTGCTGCAGTGTCAGCGACCAGGATGGACCCGACAAGCCTTGGCAACAGCAAGTCAAGGGGAAACAGAAGAAAGACGTCGGTGCAGACCAGCAAGGTCTGGGGGACTCACCCAGTGAGGGTAAGTCGGGGCACATCTGGATCAACCAGCAAAGCCCTATCAGAAAAGGACTTGCCTTCGTGGGGAACCACTAGCCAACAGGCTAGCGATCGTGAAGGAGCCTCAAGCAGTTGCACTTGAAACTGACCCACGGGTCACACGTGGAGTGGAGGCCAGAGATCTTCGGTGCAGGAAGTGCTCAAGGCTGGGGCTATAGGGAGCCCAAAGCACAACTTCGAGGAAGACGAGAAAGATGATGGATCAGCAAAAGATCACGGTGTCCAGAGGTCACGGTTCCACGTCACCCACGATAGCCACGGGCTTTGCTGTGGACTCGGGGTAGCCACGGAGAAGTCTGGAAATCCACCTCTGGTGATGCAAAGACTTCGGCATCCGGCGGGAGCATCAGAGTTGCAGACCGGACAGTTGCTTCTTTGGTGCCTGCCAAGCAGGGGAGTCACTCCTTGACCCCAAGGGAGATTTCTTCAGTCGTATGGCGAAAATAGAAAGTCGAAGGTCCAGGATATATGTTGCAGAGTTTCGTCCAGGGTAATCTAAAGTCTCAAGAACTGGGTTCCCATATTTATACTAAGTTTGGGGGTTGGACATACTCTAGGGACCCACCTATGGGAGGGTTTGGAAAGAGGGGTGTTACACCCATTTGCTTTGTCCAGTTTCGTGCCAGAGCAGGGGCAGGTAGCCCCTGCAACCAGTTTGAACTGGACTATGCACAAGGGACACCAGGTGTGCCCCCAGTGCAGGACTTCAAAGCACTAGAGAGTGCTCCCGCCCAGCCCCAATACACATCTGCCTGTCTGGGGAGGTGGTTACACCTCCTTGGGACAGGAAACCTATTGTCCAGGCCTACCCTGCCGGGGTTTCGGTCAGCAGCAGGAGGCCAGACCCGTGTCTGTGGCAGTGGCATCCATTTTGTGATGCGAGGTCTTTAGAAAGTCTTTACTGTGCAGACCAGTGTGAACATGTCTCTCCCTCTAGAAGGGTGGAATGCTACCCCTGCCACCAGAACTGGCAGGGGGGTAGTATTCCAAAGTGTTTGACACCAAACACGACATGTTTCCATGCAGCCAGTCCAAAGTTAGCATTTACCGCGAGGTTATAATGGACGTAAGAGTATATGGTCAGGCTGCACCACAAACAGCATCAGAGGAGGTACTCCGACCGCTGCAGAAGGGCTCTGCTCATGCAGAGGCACCCTCTCGCATAAAAACCAAGCACTCTGCCTTCAGGATTGTTAAGGCCTGCCAAAAGAGTGACTTATAGGTTTTACATGTGTGTGCAATGGTACTGATATAGGTAGCCTATACCACAGTAAGGGGTGCATGCACCACCTTACCCAGGCTGCAGTAGCAGACCTGTGGTGTCATTTTGGAGTGCTTCCCAGGGGTGGCATAATACATGCTTCAGCCCCTGGTAGGCCTCTGAGGTACCTGTGCCCTAGGTACATAGTATACCATATACTAGGGGCTTATAAGGCACTCCAGAATCCAATTAGCGATGTGCCTAATGTACATGGAAACAATTTTAGAGAGGAAGCAGCTAGGCTGGGGTCCTGATTAGCAGTGCCACAGCCAGACTAAGGTCGAAAAACAGTGAAACACCAGCAAAAAGTGGGGGTACCCATGTGAAGCAGATCCTACTCTCCTACACAACCCCCCAAACGCAGGGACATTAAACTAACCTTGACCAGTTGAGTCTTCATGTTCTAAGTGGAAATACCTAGAGAGTCCATCTGCATTGGCATGGTTACTCCCAGGTCTATGTTCCACTGTAAAGGCCATCCCCTGTAGGGAAATGGACCACATAAGCAGTTTGGAGTTTTCACCCTTCATTTGTTTTAGCCATAAGAGGGGCTTATGGTCTGTCTGAACAAGGAAGTGAGTACCAAACAAGTACCCTCAACTTCTTCAGAGCCCAAACCACAGCAAAGGCCTTCCTCCCAATGGCTGACCAACGTTTCTCTCTAGGGGTCAGCCTTCTGCTTATGAAAGCTACTGGCTGATCCTGACCTTCATCAATCAATTGTGACAGTACAGCCCCTACCCCCAATTCAGATGGATCTGTTTGGACAATGAACTTCTTGGAGCAATCAGGACTCTGTAGAATGGGAGCAGTGCACATGGCCTGCTTCACGTCATCAAATGCCTTTTGACAGCTAGCTGTCCACTGAACCTTTTTGGGCATTTTCTTAGAAGTTAAGTCATTCAGGGGTTTCACTATTGATCCATACCCCTTGACAAATCTCCTATAGTACCCAGTTGTGAGAAGGTGGCCTGATATATGCTTTCTACTAGTTCTAGTGGGCACCTTGTATCAGTCCAAACAACCCCTTATGGTGAATGGTTAAAGACAACCTTATATGAAAGCTATCCTAGTGGTAGCTAGGGAGAGCAGCCTTCTGGCTAAGTCTTGAAGGAATGTAAAGCAGCTTGTTTTACCAGTCTATAATCTCTTGAATGATCAAATGAAAGGACAACCACACCAGGTATATATTTAAAATATATGTATTTAGGTTAACACACACCCCTCTAGTCTCTTTATGAGACTGGAGTTCGAAGTACTTTAGTTACAAGTGATCAAGCATCAGTAAAAGCACAAATACACGTTTGGGCCCTAGCGGCGTACCAAACCATATACCAAAAAAGTGGTATCAGAACCACGACTGGAATAGACACTAGGCCTATTGCCTCTAGAATCGCTGGGACCCCAAGGAACCACCCAAGGTAGTGACACAGGGGACCCACGGGAACTGTATGCAGTGTGGAAACACAACCGCGGGTTCCTATCATCTTCTATGGGCAATGTCGCGGTTGGAAATTTAAAGATTAGAGACACTTCTAATCGAGTCTGGACCAAATCCTTTTGGACTTAAGAAGTTCTAGGGCTAGCACCCACGAGAGCACCAGAGTACTCGAGCTACCTCACCCAGGGAAGCCGAGTGCATAGTGTCTTTTGGTGTTGGGTCGCATCGTCGATTTCAATGGAAGCCTGCAAAGAACTGCTGCTGCCGTGAAGAGGAGAAGTGTCCGAAGAGATCCAAGCCTGGATCTAGGATGTAAGGAACCTGAAAGCAGAGGGGACAGAGTCTGGGTCACTTGCCAGTGACCGAGGGCAGGATGGACCAATGCCCACAGATGTCGGGTGCTTCAGGTGAGTTGATGGGTGACTTGACTCTTCAGCCACGAGGTCCAGGAGGAATCAATTAAGTCCACGAGCCGGATTCAAGCTGTCCCACGAAGTCTGTCGAGTGCTGCAGTATTGGCGACCAGAAAGGACCCAACAAGCCTTAGCAATGGCAAATCACAGGAGATCAGAGAAAGGACTGCGGTGCAGGCCAGCAAGGTCTGAGGGACTCACCCAGCAAGGGTAAGTCGGGGCACTTCTGGTGCAACCAGGAAAGCCCAATCAGAAAAGGAGTTGCCTTCATGGGGACCCACTAGCCAATGGGATAGCGACCGCAAAGGAGCCTCAAGCAGTCGCACTTGAAACTGGCCCACGGGTCACTCGTGGAGTGGAGGCCAGAGATCTTCGGTGCAGGAGGTGCTCAAGGCTGGGGCTACACGGAGCCCAAAGCACAACTTCGAGGAAGACCAGAAAGATGATGGATCGGCAAAAGATCATGGTGTCCAGGGGTCACGGTTCCACGTCACCCACGATAGCCACAGGCCTCAGCTTTGTTGTGGACTCAGGGTAGCCTCAGGGAAGTCTGGAAATCTACCTCTGGTGATGCAAAGACTTCGGCGTCCGGCGGGAGCTTCAGAGTTCCAGACCGGACAGTTGCTTCTTTGGTGCCTGCCAAGCAGGGGAGTCACTCCTTGACCCCAACAGAGATTTCTTCAGTCTTCTAGCGAAAATAGAAAGTTGAAGGTCCAGGGTATATGTTGCAGAGTTTCGTCCAGGGTAATCTAAAGTCTCAAGGACTGGGTTCCCATACTTATGCTAAGTTTGGGGGTTGGACATACTCTAGGGACCCACCTATGGGAGGGTTTGGAAAGAGGGGTGGTTAGACCCATTTCCTTTGTCCAGTTTCATGCCAGAGCAGGGGCAGGTAGCCCCTGCAAGCGATTTGAAATGGACTATGCACAGGGACACCAAGTGTGCCCCAGCGCAGGACTTCAAAGCACTAGAGAGTGCTCCCGCCCAGCCCCAATACACATCTGCCTGTCTGGGGAGGTGGGTACACCTCCCTGGGAAAGGAAACTTATTGTCCAGGTCTACCCTGCCAGAGTTTCGGTCAGCAGCAGGAGGCCAGGCCCGTGTCTGTGTCAGTGGCATCCATTTTGTGATGCCAGGTCTTCAGAAAGTCTTTACCAGGCAGACCAGTGTGAACATATCTCTCTCTCTAGAAGGGTGGAATGCTACCCACGCCCCCAGAACTGGCAGGGGGGTAGTATTCCAAAGTGTTTGACACCAAACACGACATGTTTCCATGCAGCCAGTCCAAAGTTAGCATTTACAGCAAGGTTATAATGCATTTAGGAGTATATGGTCAGGCTGCACCACAAACAGCATCAAACGAGGTACTCCGAATGCTGCAGAGGGGCTCTGCTCATGCAGGGGCACCCGCTCACATAAAAACCAAGCACTCTGCCTTCAGGATTGTTAAGGCCTGCCAAAGGAGTGACTTATAGGTTTTATATGTGTGTGCAATGGTAGTGATATAGGTAGCCTGCATGCACTACCTTACCCAGGCTGCAGTAGCAGACCTGTGGTGTCATTTTGGAGTGCTTCCCAGGGGTGGCATAATACATGCTTCAGCCCCTGGTAGGCCTCTGAGGTACCTATGCCCTAATTACATAGTATACCATATACTATACCATATACTAGGGGTTTATAAGGCACTCCAGAATCCAATTAGAGATGTACCTAATGTACATGGAAACCATTTTAGAGAGGAAGCAGCTAGGCTGGGGTCCTGATTAGCAGGGCCACAGCCAGACTATGGTCGAAAAACAGTGAAACACCAACAAAAAGTGGGAGTACCCATGAGAAGCAGATCCTACTCTCCTACACTCTTTCTCTCTCCTTTGATGGATGCATGATGTACAATCTTATCTTGCTTTTTGTCTAGCAGGCCTGCAATGATGCGTGCCATCCTGCAATCAACACTCAACCTAAATTGTGAGCTCCGCTGCGCTATGTGTACACAATGGGTGAGGTGGGTTCTTTGGCTCTCTCTCACTCTTTCTCTCTTTCTCTCTCTTCCTGTCTCTCACCCTGTTTCTCTCTCTCTGCCTCTATTACACTGTTTCTCTCTTCCTTGTATCTCACTCTTTCTCTTTCTCTCTTTGTTTGTCTTCCTCTCTCTCGCTCTTTCTCTCTCTCTCTTCCTCACTCTCACTCTCACTCTTTCTCTCTCTCTTCTTCTCTCTCACTCATTCTCTCTCATCCTCTTTCTCACTCTTTCTCTCTCACTGTTTTTCTCTCTCTTCGTGTCTCCCACTCTTTCTCTCTGTCTTCCTCCCACTCTTTCTTTCTTTTTCTCTCTGTCTTCCTCTCACTCTCACTGTTTCTCTCTTTCTCTCTGTATTCCTCTCACTCTTTCTTTCTTTTTCTATCTGTCTTCCTCTCACTCTTTCTTTATCTCTTTATCTATCTTTCTCTCTCCGTTGATGGACGCATGATGCACAATCTTATCTTGCTTTTTGTCTAGCAGGCCTGCGATGATGCATGGCCATCCTGCAATCATCACTCAACCTTAATTGTGAGCTCCGCTTGGCTGCGTGTACACAATGGGTGAGGAGGTTTATTCGGCACGTGGTGGACCCTCTTTGACACCCGCCGATGGTGGAAGGTGAGCAGAGAGGCTTGTTTGCGCAGCGGCGGTCAGTCACCTGCAGGCAGTGGGAGTGCATGGGGTGCAGCAGCCTGGGTGCGCAGCGACTGTCATACACCTCTGGGCAGTTGGAGTGGATGGGGTGCAGCAGCCTGGGTGCGCAGGGGCGGGCAAACACCTATGGACAGTGGGAGTGGATGGGGTGCATCACCCTGGGTGTACAGCAGAGGTTAGACACCTCTGGGCAGTGGAAGTGGATGGGGTACACTAGCCTGAATACACAAAGGTGGGACAGTGATGTAGGCGTGCGCTGTTGTATGTACTCATCCATTACTGATTCCATGCTATGTTTCTGATGACTAAGCTTGAGGGCTGCCCTATATCCTGGCACGTGGTTGGAGACACACCGGTGGCAGAAAGGTGAGCTGTGAAGATTTTCTCCACAGTGTCAACACTCACTCTCCCTCTCTATCTCTTCCTTTCTCTCTCACACTCTTTCTCTCTTTCTCTGTCTCTTCCTCTCTCTCTCATTCTTTCTTTCTGTCCCTTCCTCTCTCTCACTCTTTCTCTCTCTCTCCTCCTCTCTCTCACACTCTTTCTCTCTCTCTTCCTCTATTACATTGTTTCTCTCTTTCTCTCTTCCTTGTATCTCACACTTTCTCTGTCTTCCTCTCTCACTCTTTCTCTCTCTCTCTTCCGCACTCTCACTCTTTCTCTCTCTCTCTTCCTCACTCTCACTCTTTCGCTCTCTCTTCCTCTCTCTCACTCTTTCTCTCTCTCTCTTCCTCTCTCATACTGTTTCTGTCTCTCTTCATTTCTCTCTGTCTTCCTCTCACTCTTTCTTTTTCTCTCTCTCTTCCTCTCACTCCCACTGTTTCTCTCTTTCTCTCTGTCTTCCTCTCACTCTTGCTTTCTTTTTCTCTCTGTCTTTCTCTCTCCTTTGATGGACACATGACGCACAATCATATCTTGCTTTTTATCTAACCGGCTGTGATTCACAAACCGACATCCCCCCCAACACCACCACAGCTGAACGTATGTACAACCTGCGATAATGCTTGGCCATCCTGACAACGCCTCAGAAAGTTGCTTCGACACGTGGTGCACCCTCTTACACACACACCGGTGGCAGAAGGTGAGCAGAGAGGTTTCTTTTCACAGCAGCAGGCAATCACATCTGGGCAGTGGGAGTGGATAGTTGGCAGCAGCCTGAGTGCACATTGCCAAAATGGAGAATTAGGCCTATACAGTTGTATGTGCTCTGGAATTACTAATTCTATACTATCTTTCAGATGACTAAACTTGAGGGTGCACTATGTCCCGGCATGTGGTTGGAGACACACCGGTGGCACCAAGGTGAGCAGCGAAGATTTTCTCCAGTGTCAACACTCAGTCTCCCTCTCCATCTCTTCCTTTCTCTCTCTCACACTTTCTCTCTTTCTCTGTCTCTTCCTCTCTCTCATTCTTTCTTTCTCTCTCTTCCTCTCTCTCTCACTCTTTCTTTCTCTTTCTCTTCCTTTCTCTCACACTGTTTCTCTCTCTCTCTTTTCCTTGTATCTTACTCTTTCTCTCTTTCTCTGTCTTCCTCTCTCTCTCTCACTCTTTCTCTGTCTTCCTCTCTCTCACTCTTTCTCTCCTCTCTCTCACTCTTTCTCTCTCTCTCTTCCTCTCTCTCACACTGTTTCTCTCGTTCTCTCTTCCTTGTACCTCACTCTTTCTCTCTCTCACTCTTTCTCTCTTTCTTTGTCTTCCTCTCTCTCACTCTTTCTTGTTTCTCTCTCTCTACCTCACTCTTTCTCTCTTTCTCCTTTGCTGGACGCATAACGCATCATCTTATCTTTCTTTTTGTCTTGCAGGCTGTGATTCACATATGGTCCAGCGATGACGCGACATGGCTGTACATAGTTTTATTTGTTGTTGTTTTGTTTTAATAAAATGTTTTATATGTAAATCCATACATGACTAAGATTTTGATTTGTCCAACCTAACGTGTCTGTCACATTTGTTTGTGGGGGTGAGGGGGGATGGCGGACAAGAAGCTCCTGCTGGGGGATGTCGGAGCAGTGCTGGGTGTCCAACCTGCATGATCGTTGCCTCCATCGCATCTGTTCTCAGAGACTTACGAGCAGGCGGGCTCGCTCGTAGATGAAGAGCTGCAAGCTGACTGGCAGGCTCATAGAGGGAGAACCGCGGCCCGTCAGCTTGCAGAGGGAGAGCTGCGGGCCAGCTCGCAGAGGAACACCTGAGGGCCGACTGGTATAGGGAAAGGTGCGGGCCGTCGGCTTCCAAAGGGATAGCTGAGGAACAGTAATGTGGGGAGAGGGAGCGTGAAGGGGGTAACTCGCAGAGAGAGGCCTGCGGTATATTTCCAGTCTTGGCTTCACAGATCCAACTGCGGACCCGAGATCTTGCACCCGAAGAGTTGTGAGCCGACAAGTGGTTCGCAGAGCGAGACTTGCGGGCCCAAAAATGTTGTTGGAGGTATGCTGTTGATGGGGGAAAAGGGTGCGTTACCTGCTGATGTCACTGGCGTAACGAAAGTTGTGGGGGCCTCCCTTCAAGGTACATAGAGGGGCCCCCATTCCGTATTTACATAGAGTTCTCATGACTGTGTACGGTGCTGAGGGGGCCCCTTGCAGCTCGGGGCCCCCTGCACCGCGGGGGCTGTGGGTGCCTGTGCTACGCCCCTGGCTGATGTAGGGAGACACAGCATGAAAGAGGTATCTCGCACAGACAGAGCTCCGGTATATTAAATTGCCCTCGAGACCTTTCTTTTACATTTTCACACTCGATGCGAGGCACAAGATGGCTGCTAACACTTCCTGGTTTGAAGTGTTAGCAGCCAATCAGAGGCAAGCTCGTGCTCCGGAGTTAGGTACCGTCCAGATATATATATCTTTTTTTCCTTTAATATCTCAAAAACTACTGAACGGATTAACACCATTTCAACAAAAGCGCGCTTTCTGGACCAAGACCTTTCTCCTTGCCAAATTTGGCGTAATTCCGTTCAGAAGTTTGAACTGTAGCCTTGTCTAAAGTTTCCTATGGAAAATGCATTGAGAAAACACTTTTTCGGACCCCCCTTTTTTCTCAGCCCCCCTTTGACCAATCACCCTGTAATATTTCTTCGCAGCTGAATAGCTCCGGTCGTGGGTGTAAATATCTCGCAATAAACTTGCTTTCAATCAACAACCAACCTTGTACATCCTAACTTTAGGACTCCTAAATGCCTTCTGTGACTCCCGAAAGCCTTAAAATTAGTATTTTTCTCAGTTTATTAGTAGTATAGTTAGGACTCCTAACTTTAGGACTCCTAAATGCCTTCTGTGAATACCGAAAGTCTTAAAATAAGGATTTTTCTCAATTAAGTAGTCCTAAAGTTAGGACTCCTAACTTTAGGACTCCTAAATGCCTTCTGTGACTCCCGAAAGCCTTAAAATTAGGATTTTTCTCAGTTTAGTAGTAGTAAAGTTAGGAGTCCTAAAGCACAACTTCTAAAAGAGTAGGACATGATTCCTTTGTTTAAAAATGGGAAAAGAGAAAATGCTATTTGCGAGAAGGCTGTTATGTGCAACATTGTGGCAGTATCATGGACATCAAGTCCCCCAAATGCTTGGGGTAACTGAAATGATATCATACACCCTTTCACCTTATTAACATCAAAGCAAGTAACATCATATTGTCTTTGACCCTGAACCTTCCCAGGAAGTGATGTGACATGGCCTTAACCCGCATGATATCACAATAATTGATATAACTGAAGTTACAACACAATGTCTCTTTTGGTTCTACCTGTATTAGGGTGCTGACATAACCTGTGAAAGTACTGGGGTGTATGTAAGACAAAACTTACCCTAAACTGTACTGAGCAAAAAGAAATAACCAGAGCTGTTTTGAAAGGGGTCAGGGTTACTGGGATGTCAACATGAGAAAATTGTGAAAAAAATATCAAATAGTGCATTTTAAAGCACATTTTTCAAATGCATCTGCTATAAAGCCATTGGTAATAAAAGGGCACTTTTTAAGTATATAAGTCTTTTTATGGTGTACCAACCCAATGAACCTGACGTGCTCAAGGCATTGACACTCTTTTTTTCAAAAGTTACTATGGATGCCCCCATATTCAGAAAATACTGTATATTGTGCCAGGGCCAGCATTTTGCCATGTGTGTCCTCTATAAGCCACGGGTACCCCCTTATGCCAACAATTACAAATAATGTGCAGGCCCTAAAATGTTGCTATTAATGTTATCCATATATCATGGGTGATCCTTATATTAAAACGTACCTAGAGTATGATCTGGTCAGCGTTTTGCCATGTTTGTCACCCTCCCATATGCCAGATCTGTCATCCTTTGTGCCAGAAATCACTATGCGCTAGCACAAGCATTTTGCCATGAATGCCCCATGCTAAGAATTACCTCCTGTATGCCTGCTCCAGCCTTTTGTCATGGATGTCCCATTTATTTTAAGTATGCTGGGTTCTGTCTGTTAATAATTGCTCCCAGTATGCCAACATCAATATTTTGAAAGGGCCAAAAACAGATGTGCAAGCATGTCACATTCTCACTCATGCCAATTTACATTCACTAAATCACACTCATTCTCATCTACTCGCTGTCACTCAACCATTGTCACTCACTAGCACTCATCGATTATCACTCTCTTGCACTCTCTATTTTATACCCACTTACACATTGTCACTCATTCTTACAATGATTAACTCACAGCCACTCACTCCCACTGACATGCACTCGCTCTTACCCTCACTCCATTATTCTCGCTCACCCTGACTCACTCATACTCACTTAATGAAATTTAATATCAGTTATAGCCACTCCTATAACTGACTACCACTCCACTCCACTCACACACACATGCTCATGTACACACATACTTGCACTTAAACACTCCCTATCTCACGTAAACACACTCTCACCCACAGCCATGCACACAATACACATTTACATTTTTTTTTACTTACCAGATGCTCTATTTTGTATTAGAATAATATAGCCTTATAGCCCGCCGTAGCGGGCTATACCGGCTGTTAGAGGCCCGCTGCAGCGTTAAAGGCCCGAGCCGAAGGCGAGGGACTTTAACAAAGCAGAGGGACTTTAAAAGCCGGTATAGCCCTGCTACGAAGGGCTATAAGGCTATTAGAACATTCTGCCACTAGAGGGCAGAATGTTCTAACAAAACAAAGCCTTCAGGGAGCGAGTGGGGATTGAAATCCCCTCAGGCTCCCTGAAGTCTTTGTTCACAGCCAGAGCTGTGAACAAAGACACATTGGAATGTTGGAGCTCCGGGCTTATGCCAGCCATTATAAGCCCGGAGCACTCCATTGTTTTCAATGGAGCTCCCAACATTCCAATGTTCTAATAGTGAATAATATACATTTATTTACTGTTAGCATAATTAAATATGAGCGATAAACAAGGAGGGCAAAGCTGTCCCTGTCTTCTTGGTACTGATTATGCATAGCACTAATTATGCATAGCACTGGTCGCATAGCACTGCACCATTCTAAGGCCGGTGGTTGCAAAGGCAGTGCTATGGGTCACAGTGAGCAAGCCAGCGGTCGCAATTACGACCCCTGACAATTTCTAAATGAAGTCCATGGACAGGATTACATGAAGTGATTTCCCTGAGGGGGTGGTAACAGTGGTTTTGTTTGGTGAGAGTATTTGATGTGTGAGAGGATTTTTGTCTCCAACCATTTCTGATCCCTTTGACCCAAGGATGTATTGTTGGTGTTTACCCAAATACAACTTGCATTTGTTCTTTTATTATTAAAAACGTTACTAAAAAAAGATACTTCCCCTTTAGTAATTTCAAGACAAGATTTGAAATGAGTAAGAGCTTGAATAACTTGAACCCACATTAATTTTATCTAAAGATATATTGTTATACAATGTGGCATCAGAGAGCATGTCAGCCATAACGGTGAATAATATGAGAATTAATAGGGTTGAAAAAAGAATAAATGGGTTTCAATTGATTCCAGGATAGGCAACTTGTTGATGTCTCAAGAATGTGGCTACCACTTCTTAAACCCTGTAAAGACTGGTGTCTGGACTAATCAATCAACCTGGAGGAAAAGTATTAGAGGATGTTTGAACAAGACCTGCTTTAGAGATTTTCATGCTGTCAAATCTATGCTAAGGGATGACGATTCTCCAAAGAATAACAAGGATGATCAATTCTGTTCAGATCTGTGGATTAGTAAGCTTTTCATGGGTGACTGGCAAATGGTGGCAAACTTGTCTTCAAGGCAAGGAAGCATTAAGACTTTTTTGGACTGGGGAAGAGTCAAGCACAGTTACCAATCATTTAGCGTTCATCGTGAAGATAAGGAATTCAGGCAGTGGGAAGCTGCCTGAATCCTTTATCTCTATGATAGCACTTGGAAAACCTGCTCAAAACGCAGAGCCCAAGAGAAGAAAACAGACAATTCCAATTGAAGCTACAGTGGCATCCAAACCACTTATGTCAGTGTGCTCCTTAGCCGGCAGGTGAAAGAGACCCGTGAACCTCTAACTGGCCAAATGGAATTTGTTTGTGTTGGAATTAGGACTCCTTCACTTTAACACTACTAACGAATGTCAAAGTGCTTATGCTCTCACCTTTGAACATGGCATCAGTGTCTTACACTCAATTGGCACATTTAAGCTACTTTAATGTCTCTATTAAAGTGGTACTTTCTGTACCCAAGGCCTGTAAATTAAATGGTACTAGTGGGCCTGCAGCACTTATCGTGATGGCCACTTAAGTAGTCCTTTAAAACATGTCCCAGGCCTGTCTGTGTGCATTTTAAATTTCCAATTCGACCTGGAAAAATAAACCTTATGCCAAGTCTAAACCTTTCAAAACATATTTTACCCCTAAAGTAGGCCCTAAACAGCCCATGGAGCTGGGTGCACCCTATTTAAAATGTTGGACATGTACCTTTAGGTTTTACATGCCCTGGTAGTTGAAAAATTCCTCTTTCACTACCTCAAGGCCTGCCTCACCAATAGAATGACATTGGGTTACCTTAATACATTACATAAGTGCTAATGTTTGACTGGAACAGGTAGAATAGTCATGTTTAGTCTCAAATTAATTATAATTTAAAAACCTCTTAAACAGTAAAGTCCGACTTTAAGTCACAATTCTGAAAAAAACACTTTTAGAAAGTTGCCATTTTCTTGTCTCAACCATTTGGTGCATGTCTCCTGGGTCACATGACTGTGAATAGAGTTGGAGTAAGCCTTTATGTATTCCTCCCAGACAGTGAGACAAACAGGAAGTACGTATTGGCAGTATTGGCCATCCTGCCAGGACAGGAGGGGTGGAGCTGTTCCCTGCCCCACTTGCATTTCAAAGGGGCTGCCGTACAGCATGCTCACAACTAACTTGACACCAACCTGTTTTCATCCTACATTTCTTAGAGCCGGGTAAGGGTAGGAAGTACATTTACAGAAACAATGTAGGGGGAAGTCTAGAAGTCTAAAGGCTGGCTCCAAGTATAAATATTATTCCCTCAAGACCAACTCTTTAGTTCATGTCTAGACCAGCAGATGTCAGATACCACAATAACTGAATAGAGAGTGACTAACGTCTGATAATGGACCAGCAAGGGCAAAGCACGATGCTTGTCCTTCCACACCTGCTGATGCTCAACCAAGTGAGTTGTACACAGCACTCATTCTGGAGAAACACCAAGGAGAATGGGACAAAATAAGGAAAGAGACAATTTCTTACTGTATGACAGCTTCCTTGGATAACTCTTCACGCTCGTCTGTCATCTGCCTCTAAGTGTGCGAGTGCCTGAACAGCAACAAGAACAAATATTTAGTTTAAAAAAACCTTTACAGCTTTTCATTTCCAGTTTCAATAATTGACATTGTTTCTCTCAATCTAGACTCAATATACCTGTTAATTTGCATGAGAATCCTTTAAAAAATTAGTTCTTTTTCTTCTAGTTTCTTCACTAGAATTAAACAAGTCTCTGGATTGGACAAGTGCTGCCTGGTTAGCGCAGATTGCGTGATTCACCAAATAATAATTACGTACCTTGTAAATAATCAAGCATGACTTGCATGTGCGCTTGAAAGAGGTAAACATTAAATGTACTTAGCTTTCTCTTGTCTATTTTATCTTTTGCAGCTCATCAAGAACTCTCTCCAGAAAGCACAAGGTTCACAGAGGAAGAAGATATCCTAGATGTGCAGGTAAGCTGGGTCGCCTGGAAAAACATGGGTGATGTCTTCACTGGAACTCCGATTGCCTAGCAAAGGGTGTGGTCCAAGGGAGTGGTATTTATATTCTCTTGAAATCAAAGATGACTGCCACTATCACATGGCTATATACATAATGTTCTGACTTGCTCCAGAACATTCTGGCTTGTTCCAGATGGATTACCATGTGCTGTCAATGTCTATTTACTGGCTCGTTCCACAACCTTCTGGTTTGTTCCTCAACCTTTCAACTTCTTCCAGAACCTTTTGAATTGTTCCAGAGAGATTGCAATGTGATTTAAAAGTCTATTTATAAGTGACTAGTTGACAACTTGTTTCTTCTTTTTACCAACAGTCTTAAATTATATTTGTTCATTACAGTTGTATTACATTTTTTACACTTGTGACTCATCTGCCCTCAGAGCTTTGGGAACCATGTTTTGGCATCTCCACAAACGTACCCAAAAAGATCAATCCCCAGGGATGTTCTGTGAAACACATGACTCTGTAAACTGGGTGGCCATGACACCAGAGCACCAGCAGAAAGACTGCCTTATACTTCAGAGGACTTCCCTGCTGGCTGAGGCCTGCCTAGTACTTCAGAGGGGTGCCCTGCAGCTACCAGGGGACTGCTCTGCTTGAAGCCTGCCCTGTACCCTCATAGGACTGCCCTGCTGCTTGACGCCAGCCTTGCTGCTTAGTGCTACGACTACCAGAGTAACTCCAATGGCTAGTTAGCTGGCCTCCTGTTCTGAGCTACAGGGACACAACAAGCTCCAACAGTTTTCATTCCATACCTGAAGCTCTGCCTGAAGTGAATTCTGCCCTCTTAGTGATGCCTCACCAGTTCTGGAACCTTAGACGTGGTACTAAGGTGCCCAAACAGCCCAAACTGGAACAAAAAGAGGCCAGAGTACAGACAGGAGACAGGCTTGACTTTGCAGTAGCTCCCACTATGTTTTTCTCAGCAGCAAATCTTGTTCAGCGGCTCTTCTTGGAGGGGGTATCTGGCCTGTGGAGCACTTGTCAGCTACAGCCCGCAGCTTCATCTAGCTGGAGATATTCAACTTCCAAAAAAGTGACAAAGTCTGAATTTAGAAATCTTCATCATGACTTCATCCAATGGCTGCCTGATGACAATGCCTCCTCCTCTGACAACGCCTGCTGCCTTGCCCCGCTGATCTTTACCTCTGACATTTTTCTTCAAACTCTGAAGGTGAGCTAAGACCAGGGCCAATCTACTACGTGCATCTGAATTTGGTCAACCTTAGATTTTCACTTTTTCCGGTCTTGAGAGCTTTGGTATCCGTGGTTGGCACTTTGATCTTGTAGGTGCTAGTTTTCACTGAAAACTTTCAAAATTCATAACCCCGCTTCTACTTAATGGATTTTGGTAATTCTGTTGTCAACTTATTTATTATTATTATTCCTGTTGAATCCCAAAATGATCAGCCTTCAAAGCCCTATTTAACCCACATCGTGCTGACTCAACTCCCTCAACGCCACTTCTTGATGTCTTCCCATCATCCATTCATGCAGGCTCTCTTAGCCCTACTTACCATTGATAATGCCATCTTCACTCAAGGCATCTTCCTAGAAGCTTTCAAGACAGACAGATTCTTTCACTACTACACTAGACCCTGATGACCTAACAACCTACTGTCCAAACACTCACCTACCATTCCATGGCAAGATCATTAAAAAAGAAATCTCTGTTCAACTCCCAGATTACATCAATAATAACCATTTCCAGAATGACTACATGTCAAATCACATCTGATTTCAGATCATGCTTCTGTCTGGAGAACGATACCTTACACATTGTAGATGATGTTTTCTTGAGCACAGATAAAGATTACACCTGGCTACTGATGTTACTGGACCTCTCAAATGCCTTCCACATAGTTGACTATCCCACTCTCATATGCATTCTGCTGTCTCAAATGTGATTCACTGACAATGTCCTTCATTGGTGCTCCTCCTACCTTTCCAACCAACACCAGTTTGTTCATATGGTCACCTCTAAGTCCCTTTCACCTGTATAGTCCCACAGTGGTCCCCTACTGTGTCCTGCCACCTTCAACCTTTACTTGTGAGCTGTTGTGTGCTCTACTCACAGATAACAGCATCAAGATTCACCTATATGCTTCTGATACACAATTCTACTTGATAGGCTCCTCTGCTTCACGCATCCAATGCCTTAAATGTTGCTTGCATATTATCCAGAACTAGATGACCAGCGCCTACCTGAATCTCAATCCAGCCAAGACAAAATTCCTGTTGACTGAAATGAAAAACAAGATACAGTACAAACCTTGCTAATGGCATGAACCTTGACGGCTTTGAACCCCAACATTCACCAAACGCTAAGTCACTTGCTTTCATCCTAGACACCAACCTCACCCTCATTGAAAACATTGACCAAGAAAATATAAAGATGGCCTGGTACAAGCTCTCTCTGTTATGTACCCAATGTACTCCAGTCTAGGCCTAGGTAGTTACACAGCTTTTTACCTACATTTGTCTTACCTTGCTCTGCATAACGGTTCTAGAATTGACCTTTAACCCAGTTAAGTGCTGAAAAAATGTCAATCGGTTTCCTTGAAACAAGCCTCATTTATTATGCATAAGGATTCTTAGAAAAGTCCCTGCATATGACGTACATAACAGGATTAACATACTCTGTGCAAGAGTCATGGTCCTCCTCATCTTAGGTTGAAAGTACTGCTTTGCATAATTGCATGTATTTATTTAAGCTCATTTACAGAATAATACTCACAGTATATCAAATGTGTAAGGAACCTGGATGCTATCTTTTTGGTAAAAAAGAACCATACCAACACTAGATAGGCAGAGGAATAGCTTCCACGCTGACACTAGACCCTGAGGTCCCGGCCTGCAGAAGCTACAACACTTGTAATACTTGTAATCTTCTACATCTGTTTCCGTCTAATGATTGTCGCAGCAAACATGTCTTATACAAGAATGACGCTGGTTCAATAAATACTTATTGAAAACGTCCCCATCGTTTATTCTGTGTACCTCTCTGAGACTAAGGGAGAACGAGTGACTGAACAAAAAGTACTTTACTGTTTTCACAACCCCTGAAGGATCAAGGGTTGTCATGTTCGATAGTTGCCAGAAACGATTCACTACTTGGTAAGGTTAGGGAGCTTATGGTGGCACTGTGAGCTAGCTGGTCTAAAGGCTAACATATGCTTTGGGGGTAGCCGGAATCAGACTAGACACCAATCCCTTAGTGTCTGTTGACTAAACACACAGATCATATGCATTTTTAGGAACTAAACAACACTGTTTCTTCCATACAGAACTGCTATTCATGTCCATATACTCTTGCATCCTGCTGGGGGTACTGCCGTACTCCCTGGGCTCCCAGACTCCACACTGGCAGCCATTAGGGGCATCCTACACCCTACTACACATCTCATCCAGGACTTAAAGAAATATGATCATATCATCCCCATTCTAATGGAACTCCATTTGCTTTCCTTGCCAGCCCACACAGTACTCAAAACCTCATAAACTCATTTAAAAAGCCATCACAATCAACACACCAAATTACCTTGCTGACAAGCTTATCGTCTCGGGTTCATGGAACCCTCCCACCCAGGACACCGTTAGAGTGTAAACTAAAAGTGTAAAAAAGAAAAACAAGACGGCTCATCTTTTTATTCTATGCAACCAGACCCTTGAACAACATCCCTGTATCCACCAGGAGTACCCCAATGCTGCTCCAATTTAAGAGTTGGACTGACCGTTCAATAAACACTACATCTCAGTGCGTTAATCACCCTCAACCTAGTTTGCACTTGTGCTACTCATTCACTTTATGCTTTTATTTGATTATGTGCATCGCTTGCTGTCTTTTTGCTGGAATTGCACTATAGAAAATCCATACACATACATGCATTAGGGACAAGGGAGACTTTAGCCACATGGCATAAGACACATACTTTTCTGCAAGGTGAAGCAAGGAAGTTGAAATAAATGTGCTTGCATGTCGTGCCAGCTATTAAAAGGTGGGGAATAAGGCAGTTCTTCGGCTTTGGTGTGTGGTACCCTGTTAGGGCTCACGAGCCCCACATACTGGTGTGCTAAAAAAAAAATATTAATAGAATTGTTTCACTTAATGGGTGACTTCAGCTTTTGAGTGGAAGCATCCAGTGGTGAGCCACATAGCACTGCCAGTGTAAGTCTGCAGTGAGCATTCTGGCACCAATTGACACCAGATGGGAAGAGCAGAAGGATTGTTTAGCATAAGGGAGACAACAGGGGGTTTACAAGGAGTGGCTCTTCCTGATGCTCCCTTCATCCTGGTACTCTGAATATGAAATGAACGACTAGAGAGGAGCACTACTGATGGAGGCCACAGTGTCAATCTAGGCTCTGAGGTCTAAGACATATCTGAGCTTCACAGATGGTTGGTGATACCATCGCAGTGAGTGCTTTGGTGCCACAGGAGGTATCACCACTGCAGGGAGTTGAAGAGGGGGGCGAAGGGAACCAGACCATATAGTACAGACAGTACAGACAGACTCTCTGCAGCGAAAGGCATCATCAGTTTGGAACTGAAGAAGATACATCAAAGTACGAGCTATTCTCTGCAAACTGAAAGAGGGGCCAGCTGTGGTAGCAGCTAGGAGGTGTATGGGTAGTTGGGGAGGTGAAAAGTGCAGTGATGCCAGGAAACTACTTTCTCTCTTAGACATTTAAGGGCCTTCCCAAAGCTTGAAAGTGAAGTCAATGGCAAGATGTATTTATACATCTACAAAATTCTTTCTACTTGACTTGACTGACAGACCATCTGAACAATGGCAAAGGCAGCAAAAAGCATGAAAGCCAATGACTGAAGGTGGCTGATCCAAAGAGAGCAGCAGGGAGGTGGATGGGCATGAAACTACTTTCTGTCATAACATGTACGCGTCTTTCAAAGCTTTAAATTAAAGTCGATGACGGACCATCTGAGCAAGTGCAAAGGCAGGAATAAGCGGGAAAGTCAATGGGGAAGGTGGCTGCCCGATGGGCAGCTTAACAGCCAGTAAATTAGTACGGGTTACTACAACAGGTTTCCAGCTCCATAAATATTGGATGCCCCTTGAAAATTGCAATATTTTAAGAGAAGTATTAATGTTTTGAGATTGAAATCCAGTCTCAAAACATTGAAAATTTACAGACTCTCGAGTTACGGTGAAAAGCCATGGCACCCCCTCTCTTTTGGGAATTAAAAAAGAAAAGTAAAAATGTTTGTTTGCAAGTAGGTAGTGGTCTTCAGGACTACCACCAGCTCTCCAGTTAAACATTTTTTTAAAGCTTTTTTTTAAATTTATTTTTTTAAACACAATCCTGTCACCTTTAAGGAAAATAGGTGCATTTAAAGACAGTTTACTTTGTTTATGTGTGACCACAGACATGATGGTCTGCCGAGCCCAGCAGGCCACTATGCGTGTGATGGCATCCAATCGAAATAATTTGCAATGTGCAACCTACCTTATTATTAATCGTGAGCTAGGACAGAAATTGCGAACAATTATAAATAAGAATTTCGCAAGCTGACTTATTAGTACATAGGTTGTTTCTCAGAATTGCACACATCACATAAATACTGATTGGAAATCGAGGCTAGTTCTTTATGGGCAGTGTTTTGTACATGTGGCTCAGATTCAATTAATAAAGTTACATTTAAATTATTGTTATTAAATAAAACCCAAAAAGCACTGAAATTCGACAATGATGGTTAACTATACAACGCATAAGTTATTGCGCAGTTATTGTGGTCGAAGTGTTAGGGTTTGTGTTGAATCAAATCACATGGAAGCAGAAAGACAGTCCAAGGAACGAGAGGAGGCTGTACAGCTAAGTTTGAAAGTCCAGGAATCTTTAAAAGTCGCAATACCCCACCGACAGTTTATGGACACAAAACACAATCCACATGAACAATGACGAGGCATTTGGATACAGAGCTGTAGACCATGTTTCTGGTGGACGGGAACATTAGGGTCTCTATATCCTAAACAAAATGTGGAGGGGTGCCCTACTCTCACCTGCAATGGAGGTAAAAGAGGAAAGGGGTCAATTAGTTTCCTGCTGATCACTGGCATGGAGGTGCAGCTAGAAAGCCTCACAGACCTACTGAAGAAACCCTAAAAAGAATGGAAGGCCTCTTGAGGGTCCTCCAGTGTGAATGGTCTGTAGAGCTCTACTCTTTGCAATGCCTCTGAACTCATGTACAACTTGTGGGAATAAAATCCCACTGAAAAACTCTGCACAATTCTTATCTATCCTCCAAACCAGAGGCCACTCTAATATTGAAGAGTGTTTCCAGAGATTCCCTTCCCGTCTATAGACAATGAAAAGGAGGCCAATAACAAATATTGTGGTGATATTTCTTGATAGGAATATTCACATCTACATGAGCATACTCACAGATTTCTAATATGCCCACATACACAACAGATGTACGCGTGTTTTTACACACACACCACGTAATTTATTACTGAGCATACTTGCTTTCAAATGCCAAGTGTACATTTTAGACAAAACATTTTTTTCCATTCCAATGTGCCAATATAGCAGCAGCATCTTGAGACCAGTATTGTTAGCTTTACTTCCAGCTGGAATATGTTTTTTTTACCACATCCTGGCATTCGACGTCTGTTCATTTTCATGCAGGAGTCCCTTAGACCCCATAGTCTACAGAACATGGAACATTATTTTACAAATTGAAGCCAAGGGTAGTTGACTTGAAACAAACAGCGTCTGATCCTCGATGTTTGTCATTGAGACTCCCAGGGGGTGGCTTGACATTTCTATTTTCAATGCTCTGGTGACTTGGAGACTCAGAGTGATTAGCAGGATGATAACGTCCTTTGAGTCGGGCGGCAGTCTGTTGTTCTAACACATTAATGCGGCGCGCGCAATGTTGTCACACTCCTGGGCCAATGTTCAAACCATCATTAGCACAATGCTGCAGCAATGATGGCTGAAAGGGAGACGGAATCAGAGTTTATTAGTCCGTGAATTTGAGAATGTGATCTGTTCTTCCTGCCAGCACTGGTGCGGTAAACACTAATTGACAGCTATTTCTGGGCCAGATGTACGACCCGTTTTTGCATGCGCAAACAGGTTTGCGAACCCATTTATGCATGCAAAAGCATCATGGGCCATGTACAAAACCTATTTAGCGAGTCGCAATTTATTTGAGACTTGCTAAATAGATTTTGCGACTTGCTATTTGGAAGGGGCATTCCCTTCCAAATAGCAAGTCTCCATACCATGTACTAATCTTTTGCGACCGCAATTGTGTTCGCAAAACACTCGCATATACCACCTACTTCAAGTAGGTGGTAATGCATCCACACTTGGGACGGGGTCCCCAGGGGACCCCTTTCCCTTTGTAAATGCATGCAAATTTTTTTTTAGGGGCAGGCAGTGGTCCCAGTGGGACCACTGCCTGCCCTTACAAAATGAAACGAAAACGTTTCATTTTTTTTATTTTTTAATGCAATAATGAGCCTCGCAATTTGCGACCTCATTAGGAATCTCAAACAGTGTTGAAAACACTGTTGTATATTTTATTTTACGCCTTGCAATTTGCGACTCGCAATTAGTCGCAAATTGCGAGGCGCAAAATAAAATGGTTGTACGTCTGGCCCTCTGGCCGTGAAGGGGACAAGCATTTATGATGCCGCTGGATCTTATAGCTTTCACAGCACACACACTTTTTCAGGGACGGCATCTGACAAATACATGAAATATCAATTTTTGCCACCTAAGAAAGGCCTATATTTATATCGGGGGGAGGGGAGGTGAAGAGGGGGAGAATCTTTTTTTTGCAAACTTTGCAAAGGTCTGTGGAATACATATGCATTGTGTGTAGGATAAAGTAAAGTAAACTTGCAAATAAAAATTTGCATACATTTGCAATTGTGCATAGAAAAATTCTGCATCAAGTAAACTTTCATAGAAAACCTCTACACAAATATTCACTTTGTTGACTGGGCTTGGTGAGTGTTATGACGTCAAAATGGCTGTGCAACAGAGCTTCTCATGAGTGAAGGCAAAGTTACAGCTGCAAACCTTTCAAGCCTCAAGAAGGTTAAAAATCAATTGCTTTGTAAATCTTCGCACACCCGTAATTTTAGCCAAATGAATTCAAGCAGAAGACAAAACACCATGGTGCTGCCCCTGCCTTTAGCAACATACTTATCACGTTGAATGTAGGATACAGCCACGCCTGGGATTTATATCAATATTTATCTAAACAAAGACAAATTCTAAAACAGCTGTAAAATACTGCTGAAGCAACAACACCGATTTCCTCTTCCAGCCACGACTCCTCATTTATTAGGCCGAGCATTTGAGAGCTGTTGTAATTTCTCTTGTGGGCTTAAAGCCACTCTCCTGCTTTTGATTTGCTTGTTTCATTGTCCTTTAAAAATCCTTGCTTGCTAGTGGTCAGCACTGCCTCTTTGTCCCACTTTTTTCCCATCTGATCCTCCCACAGAGAAGGGACTAAGTACTGTCTCCTTCCACTATGGTTCTTTATGTGTTCTTTGGGGGACTATTTTGTTCTTGGCTTCCTGGTCTGTTACTGTTTGACTGAGTTGTGCTTTGGAGGCGTAGCTGCTCTCATGTAAATATAGCATTCCTCCCTCCCACCTCCTCTTAATGCCACAGTTGTGTTAGTGCTGCATCCCTCGCTGTGCATCCCTCCCTGCAATTTGCATTTATTTAGCCTTTTTGCACTTTTCATATCCACCTTCAGTTGGGCTTCTTTTTGGTAGGTTATTTGTTTTATTTAGGGCTTTCTTTTAAAAGGCACTGGGCTTGTTGAAGTCTTGACTCCCAAATGCTTGTTTTGCTCTGTTACGGTTTCACTCTGGTGCACAGAAAGTTGCATTGCCGCACAACACCATCTCCTTCTTCCGAGCTCTAGCAAACTTCGCGGTCTGCTGGTTTGCGGCCTGCAGCCGGTTCATCAGGTGCGGCTGTCTTTAAAAAACCGCAAGATAGAGTGGCTGCAGCAGCTGCGCCTCTCCGTCTGTGTTCGACTCGTGCCTAATCAAGGCACCTGTTTTTAATCAGCTGTCCGTGAGTCCACAGCTGGCTTAACAACTCGTAGGAACAAAAAAGGATGCCCATTCTCAGACTCATGTGTAAATAAAAAAATAGCAGACATTTCAAATTTGCAAATGCTGCCTTCAAACTCTTTTGTCGAGCTTGAAGAGGGTCTACAGCCGGTTCGTCAGGTGTGGCTCTCTTTAATAAACCACAAAATAGAGGCTGCATCAGCCGTGCCTCTCTGTCTGTCTTCAGACTCATGCCTAATCAAGGCGATTGTTTTCACTCAGCTGTCCGTGAGCCCACAGCTTTGCTTTGTGAATGCCATGTAATTTAGTTAATCACTGGTAACTGATGGTATCCAATAAATGTATGCACTCCTAGGTAACTGGCTGATCACCACACCGTTTACAGCTAACCAGTAACTGTTAAAAACTAATGCACTGTAGGTGTCAACTATGACCACATCAAATAAACAATGTTGTGTTTATTCATTACAATAAAGATCCCAGAAAAGGTAAACCTGTGCGTGAGACTAAAATGTGGGCACAATTATGTCTTCTTAGCTTCCAAATTGGCCCATTTATAATAACATTACACCAAATAATCTTAGTCCTCCAGCATATCTTGAAACCAATCACCCATTTCAATAATACCTGCTTGAAGGCATGATCCTGGAAAGCTCCACTTCCACTGCACTAATCCTTTTAAATATGTGCAGTGCATTAATTCAGTTGAGTTGTTGGGCAGGCTGATATCTTTCCGTGACTACCCCTATATCTACCCCTATATTTACCCCTATATTTGGGAATTAGAAGCAATACCATGTCCACTTATCCACTGACCTTTAATTGATTGAACTATCTTCTAACCCATCTGTAGGAAAGTAGGATCTGCTTCTTATGGCTACCCCCACTTTTTGCTTGATGTACCACTGTTTTTGACTAGTTTGACTGGGATCCTGCTAATCAGAACCCCAGTCTAACTGCTTTCTCCCTAAATTGTATGTTATGTACTTAGGTACACTCCAGATTGGATACTGGGGTACCCTTGTCAGTCCCTAGTAAATGGTACACATGTACCCAGGGCATAGGTACCCCAGAGGCCTCCCATGGGCTGAAGCATGTATTATGCCACCCATGAGATGCCATGCAAAATGGAACTACAGGTCTGCCATTGCAGCCTGTGTATGTTGGTGCATGCCCCACTTACTAAAGATATAGGTTTACTATATCTAAGGGTCATGGCACTTAAAACCTATAAATCACCCCTATAGTAGGCCTTCACAATCCTGAAGGTAGGGTGCTTGGTTCTAAGTGAGAGGGTGCCCCTGCACAAGCAGGACACCCCTGCACCCTATGGAGTCCATTCTCTGGGGTTGTCAGAGAAACAGCCATATACAATATATAGAGGGGCATTACACAAACGCGTAAGGACCAACTCTGAAATGGCTGAAACAAACCCTATCGTGTTTGGTGTTGCTCAGAAGGCTGCTTCATGGGGTCCCTGGTGTTCCCTGTACCAGCCTTCTAGCTCCGGACAACACAAAATGGTTGCTGCCGACCAGAGACACTTTTCTGCCCTCCTGCTGCTGAGCCAAGCTCGAGCAGGGGGAGGCAGAACAATTGGCATCCTGTCACAGGGAGGTGTGATCACCTCCCAGACAGGATTTAGTGTATTAGGGCTGGGTGGGTGCACTTGCCAGTGACTGAAAGTCTGCATGAGGGGCACATTTGGTGTCTTTGTGCAAAGTCCAGTTCAAACCGGTCCTGGGAGCTGTTGGCTCCCGCTCTGGCATGAAACTGGACAAATGACATGGGAGTAACATCCCCTCTGTCCAGACTCTCCCCTGGGAGGGTCCCCTAAATCTTCCTAACCCTCTCCCGTGGGTACTTAAGGGTTTACCTGGTTGTAGGACCTTAGATTTGTCATGGACAAGATTCAGAACTGAAACAACTGCACTTTGACCGTCTGGGCACTCTGGACTTTGCTGGACTTTGTTTGGGCCTGACTTCATCTCCCTCTCAGTCTGCTGCATTGTGTGTCCCTGTGCACCATACAGGATCCATGTAGGACCTGTGGAGCATCCAAGACACCTGAAGATAATCTCCTTTGGAGTGAAGGAGTCACTCTCCTGTAGTCCAGGCACTGCAACACTGCTGACCGGTCTGCTGATCCCAAAATCCTACAGACTCCAAAAGGCTCAGCAACACAGGAGGTGGGTTTCTACGTCCCTTGGGATCCAAGCTGCCCTCTCACCAAGCTTGAGGTCAGAATCCCTTGTGGGGGCTGCAAAACCAGAACCCCTGTGCACCGCATACTTTTGCAAGTGCATGTGCTTGTTGGCAATCCTGCGACAAGTGCAGTGGGCTCCACATAGCCCCAACCTCTGGCACCACTTCCTACAAACATCTTCAACCACCTTGCACCGTGTGCTCCGAGGACTGTTGTTTTGTGAAGCTGCTCAGGGTCCTCTCGCAACTCCTGTGCCTTGGGTCTGTGGGTCCAAATGAGAGTCAACTTTGCTTTTCTTGAGCTCCCCTGGTTGCTCCAGGCCTGCCCTGACTCCCTTGTATGTAGTGAGTCTTCTAGACCTTGCTGGTCCGAACCGATCCTCTGAGTGGGATGCTGGTCCCAAGGCTTGTTGGTGCTCCTGCCGGACACTGACCCCTCAGCACTTGACATCCTTCATGGGACAGCAAACATCCATCTCCTGGTCATCCTCAATGTCGCCTGGTCCCCGCAACTGCAGAGTCAAGGTCACCCTTAACTATCCTGAAGCACCCGACATTGTGGGCATTCGTCTACCAAGCCCCTAGTCACTCTCACGTGGCCCAGACTCTGTCCTCTCTGCTTCCAGGTACTCTTCGATGGGAATTCACATTGGATTCCAACGGACATTCTTCTCCCTTCCAGAAGCGGCTCTTCTTCGAAGTTCTCCATTGGGTTCGACTGCGGTTTCCGACGCCACTTCACACCTATGCACCCGGCTTCCCTGGGTTAGGTAACTGGGGTACTTTGGTATGCTTGTGTGGGATGGCTCTCCAACCTTCTATCTTCCACAGGGTTTCTTCGTAGTCCACTAGGAAGGGTCCTTAACCTTTAAAACTCCATCTGCGACTTTTACATAGAGTTGTATGGAGCACGCTTTTGTGTTCCCACACTGCACCTGTTCTCTGTGGGGTCCCTATCTACTCACCTTCAGAGGTTCCTTGGGGTCCCAGTGATTGTACGTCCTCTCGTCATCTTCCTGACTAGAGTCGTGGTGATTATACCAATTTCTTAGTATATGGTTTGGTCCCCTCCCAGGGCACACTGTGTATTAGTGCTATTTACTGTCCTTCCTTTGCTTACGTATTGTATGCTTTCTGTCTATTTCCATGTAGGAGATACTGAAACATACTACAGAGTATTACACAATATACACATATTTTTATAAATACCTTGTGTGATTCTCTTTCATTTAATCTATACTATAAGATTGCATTCTGGTAAAACAAGATGCTTTACACTCCTTCAAGACTAAGCCTGAAGGCTGCTCTCCACAGCTACCACTTGGATAGCTTTCTAAGGTTGACCTCTAAAATCACCATAAGGGTTGTATGAACTGGTGCAAGGTGCCGACTTATATTAGTGGACAGCATATACCAGGCCAGCCTCTCACACCATCATTGCTAATCTTATGGGTACAGCCCAATTTTTCCAGGATTACAAAGTCCAAGAGCTCACACCAATGTCATGCAAGTACATCTGCCAGATGTATTTATTTGTGCACAGAACATTAATTAGTAAATGCCTTGTGCACATACATAACTATATGTCAGGAAAGCATGTCTGTGTGTCACTGTTTTCATACGCGGTCTGGAAATAAATTAAAGTGTACACTTATCTGGGTTTAATGTTTGCATATTGAGAAATACTCAAATCTGATCACAACAATGACACAGTTGTCTTGTATCGCTAAGAGTTTTGTTCCGAAGTCAGGGTACATTTTGATTCCTTCAAACTCAAAACCCATTTTCTCTTATAAACAGCTTGAGCAGCAAAATGCAGAAAACGCAGAAACATTAATCGAGAAGAGGGGCCTGCATACTGCACATCAAACAGTTTACCCAAAAAGAGGTCAGCGTGACATCAATCCAAAACAAGCATTTGTAATGCAATAGGTCTCCCATTTGTGAGAGTTTGAGCTATTGGCACTGTAAAGGATAATACTTTTTATGTCTGTGTTTTGAAAACCTGCAACTGGTGCGTATACACACACTTTGTACTTATAGTCCTTGCTTACGAGAAGCAAGGCTGGCAGTAAAAGTCAGCCTTGCTTCTCGTAAGCAACAACTATAAGTGCAAAGTTGATGTTTACACACCGCTTGTAGATTTACAAAACACATAAATAAAATAAAAGGCGTTGTCCAATATATCCTGCTTGTTCATCATAGTGTTCACTTTCACATCTCTAGATGCTTTAACAGGATCAGCCAGTGCACCAGACGCATCACACAACTAGGTGCTGCCTCACACCACAGCGGTACCCAAACTGCCTGAACTACTACATACGATTCAATGACGGCTGTATCCATTGCAGACTATTGGACTATTACAA
This sequence comes from Triturus cristatus, assembly GCF_964204655.1. Taxonomy (NCBI): domain Eukaryota; kingdom Metazoa; phylum Chordata; class Amphibia; order Caudata; family Salamandridae; genus Triturus; species Triturus cristatus. The sequence goes on along the minus strand of NC_140582.1, from coordinate 1,107,196,958 downwards.
TTAACATTGGTAAAGCTAATATATCAGCGCTTTCAGGCATTGCTTGCTGTTCATGGGTTCACGTTACAGCCATTGGTTTGCGTGGTCATTGTTTGTTGCACATATTATAACCTGGACTACAAATGCCAGAATGAATTTAGCTGTCAAATAAATGACCATAATTGGAAACAAAACACCCCAATGAGATCGACAAGAAGAAACATCACCATTGTCACATTTTTGGTATCCTTGTCAGTCAAATAAATCTCAGGAAATCCTTTAAGTCTGACTAGTCCTCCAGTATTTAGCTATTTTCTGCATTCATAATAAGACATTGAGGGTTTGGCTCAGACGTAGCTATGGGTAGAGGTGAAAGAATAGAGAAGAGGGGGTGATTAGACAACCTTCACAATAGAAACAGAAGCAGGGAAGAAAGATAGGAAAGAGATTGCCTGCGACTTGTGAGAAACCAATGAGTGGCACAGGCAGATAGTGTAGATGCAGAGTTGCCAGCCAGGTATTGAGTGTGGGCGGTGGAGCTATTTACATTTTCTGCTAATGCCTATTCCTAATTGGTTGGCTCCTGAGGAGTACTCTCTTTTTACAAGTCTGCTGATCACCTTGCATGTAAGGAATGTAGTGTTAAGTGAAGTAGACTCCTTTCTCCCCCTCCCTGTGCATCCTTTGAGTGCCTCACTTACAATTGTATGTCACAGGCATATTTATGGTGTGTGCTTATTGTCTTTGTCTTGAATATGGCTTTTGTTTGTGCAATTTGATCTTTGTTGGGACAGGGGATTGCCCTATTTGAATGTATTAAAGAACTGCTAAAGGTCTTGGCTGTTTACTAATCCCTTACTTTCAATCTCTTGTGCGATTAAGGCGATGAGAAATATTGAGAATCCCATCAAGTGCTAAACCGAGAGCTTGCGTTGGGGAGTAATCATGGAGGATGTGTTTTTCTTCACTGATTGTGATCCTAATTGCATGTTGGTAGTTGCCTGCCTAGATAAATTATAACAAGGTTGTGACTTGTTTGTTTGTACGTTTGAGGTGGTTGTGATGAATCGGTTGATGTTTGTTTTAATTAGTATGCATGATAGTCAGTTGGGGGAAAAGTTTTTCGTGTACCAATGAACTGAGGGACATATCATCCCACACTCTGCAAATATGTTCTGCATGTAAGTGTTGGACTTGACATGCTTCTTGTGGTTTTCCCCAAAACTTTGTCCCTTTTCCCCTCCTGTTTTTTGAATCTCAGTTTTATTTTGGCAATAGAACTCTGTGCACTTTACCGCTGCTAATGTGCTTGTACTCTATCCCTCAAACATGGTAAACCTGACCTACTCCTGAATGGCACATTTAATTTACATGGCAGTACATGTACCAAGGGCCTCTAAACTGAATGAAACTAATGGCCTGAAGCACTCTTTAAAGAAGGATGCCTGGAAACAAGGTATTCTTCCAAGATAAATATTTAGTGGGAATGAAACGAAGCACCAACACCTCACCACCTGATACGTTCTTTTCCTCCTCTCTCCATCCCCAGAACCTTATCCCCACAACATTCCACTCTAAACCCTGGAGACCCAGAACCCCACATATCATTACCCTTCAAAACAATGGAAACATTGTCCTCATCCACTTATACAACAATGAAAACACAGGGACTGATTATAATGGCTGTCGGATGAGCGGGAACGGGACTGGCCGACAGGGAGTCAGTGATCCCTCCCACTGTGGAGGCTGTCGGAAACACGCCACCTAGCATTAAGGCATGTGTTGCGGCCCAAAAAAGAGCTGCAGCACAAGCCTAACGGCTAAAAGGCATGTTTGTGAACATCCATGCACCGTGTAGCAGGCACCATGCAGTGCCTGCCACACATTGCAGGGATGTATAGGGGGCACCAAAGGTGCCCCCCAGACCCATACTGGATGGCCAGGAGGGAAAGGGCACCCAGGCAGCCCCAATATCACTTTCTGCCTGCATTTTCATGGCATCTTAACCACCATGAAACGGCCGGCGGAAAGGGACATTGTAATCCTTCTGGTGGTACATGAGCAGGCACCGCCACTATTGTAAGAATTGCAGTCCCTATAACAGTCCGACAGGCTCCTTGAGCCCGTCGGATGCATGGTTGGTCTGCCAGCCCACCATCCGCCCACCATTGTAATGGAGTGGGTGGTCCTGTAGGCTCTAATGGCGGTGGGGCCGCCACTGATGGCCTGACAGTGGCAGTCACACCAACATCGTAATCAAGCCCTATGTACAGCAAACAAAATAAAATTGATATATAGAATGCTATAAGCAACAATAAATTTGATAAAAGCAAAGATAAAGAAAATACATTGGAGAAATCAATGCATGACATAATTCTTCAAATATGCAGGAACACAACGCAATGGCCGCGTGATGGGCTCCTAAGTTTGAGAATTATCTTCAACATCATATTGCATTTACCGTCTCAGAAAATCTAATTGCTCCTCTAGTACAACCCCCAATTTCTCCTTATTCCATACTCTACCATGGCTTGTGAGTACATGATTCAACCATATTTCCCCAGTCTGTACACAGGAAGTAAACTTAGGCTCTCCAGAAATCACATAACCAGGTTTTCTACACACGCACCCATCACCCTATCTGGAACTTGTCCTTCACTCCTTTCCCATCTCCAATAACGCCCTGCATCTTCGTCTGAAATCCCCTCCTCACATCTTCAAGTCCATGCAATAACATGGGGTCCATAGGACAAGAACCCATCCATCCTCTCCTGACCTTAACCTTGACCTTGATGCCAGGCATACACCCTCTTAGCAAAACAAAAGGGGAAACAACCAAGCTGTCATTAGGAGTGGGTCTCTTCCCCAAAATCATGTTGTTGACAACTATCCTTCAATATAGTTTATTCACCAAAGCCAACTGCAAACGTCCTTTCAAGGTACGATTCAATTATTTGAATAATCAATTACTCCTAGGATGATAAAGAGCAGTATTTATTTGCTTAATGCCCACCTCTCGTAAAACCTTTTCCATTCCAACAGAGACTAATTGCATTCCATTAATGGACACCAATTCACTTGAGTAGCCTCCCCTTCCAAATACCTCCTTCAAAAATCGTATAATAACCTGTATACTAATTGTGCTCACAAGTCTCACCTCAGGATACTTAGTCAAATAATCAATTAAAACTAAAGCATACCTAGATGATTCTCCTAACAATTTATATGCCCCTGAAATGTCCAATGCCTATTTAAACCACGGTGCTATGGGTACCTCAATGAGTGTAACTGGAGAGTGATGCACCACTTGTGTCTTATCACTTCTTGCTCATGCACTACAATACCTCACATAAGTCTCTACTGCCTTATCCTCACCAGGCCACCAAAATTCCTCCCTGATTCTCTGCTTCACTGCTCCGTTAGCGGCATGTCCCTCATGGGCTAATTTCAATACATGCCTTTGCAACTCCCACGACACAATCAAATGCAGCACACATCGTCACAAACCCTTATCTAAACTCAACTCCTGTGCTACTCCGAGAAATTATTTAAACCATCTTAGCATCTGGCCAACCAGGCACAATTCAAGCACTCACTTGAGTCAAAATCTTTTCCTTTTATAATGAGTTTCTACACTCCTCCTCATGCAAAACACCCTTTAAAGCTTCTGACACACACTCCACATTACACCGCAGTTTAATGTCTTCCCCGCAGTCCTTCACAAACTCTTCAACCGGCAAATGTGACAGGCAATCTACCACAAGATTTTTCTTGCCTGGTAAAATACTCAATTTCGCAATCAAATTCTTGTAAACTGCACTGCCATTCAGCTATTCTGGGGGCAGCACTACCAGCATTCTTTGACGTGAATAGATTCACCAATGTTTAATGGTCCATATGAATTGTGGAATATTACCCCCCACATAGGTTTTGAAATGTTGTGCCCCCACCTAAAAACCAATGCTTATTTTTCAATGGTAGCATGAGAAGCCTCTTCTCCCCGAAGCACCCTAGAGGCGAAAGCTATCACTTCCTCCCTTCCATCCACCCTTTTCCGCATGCGAACAGTGCCCAAACCTGTATTACTAGCATCAGTTATCACACGCCTGTCCTGGCTATTGAAGGGTTTAAGAGGATTCACATCAATGATGTCTGAAAGCATTGAAAGCTGACTGACACTCCTCATACCACACATATTTTCCCCTTTCTTCATCAACTTCCTTAAAGAGAATGTCTTGTTGGAAAAATGTGGCACAAACTTAGAATAAAATTGAACTAGACTCAGAAACGATATTAGTTGGTCTTTGATGCAGGGTGCTGGAATTTTCTCAATTGCCTCCAAACTTTTTGCAGAGAAATATGATGGCCCAAGTAGTCCACACCATCCTTGCTGAACTTGCATTTATCAACATGCAATGTAAGATCATATTCCTGTAGTTTGACCAAAACCCACCTCACCCTGTCTTGATGCATTTTCCCATCGTCCCCATACACAAACACATTATCTTGAAAACACAAAACACGTTCTTCCTCGTTAAACAAAAGCCTCATCACACTCTGAAACACTGAGGATCCATACGCAAGGCCAAATGGCATACGATTGTATCTATACGGACCCTTGGCATCACAAAAGAAGTAAGGTGTCTGCAATCCTCAGTCAATTGATCCTGACTGTAAGTGGCAGACATGAGAAGAGTTGTGAATTTCATTCCACCCTTCAATTTGTTCAACATTTCTGATATCTGATATGTCAGGTAATGGCTCACTACCTACTCATATATTGCTGTTGAGATTGCAGAGATCAACACATATATTCAATGAGTTATCTCCTTTATGCACCCAAACAACTTTGAATAGCCACTCAGAACTCTCAATTGGTTCAATCACATCCAATTTTCTTTTTAGTAGTAGTATTACTTTATTTGGTTGTCGCAAACCATCAAAGTATGCACACACAATAAAAATACAAGATATCAAATTATTAAAATAGTACACAAAACAGTAGGTATACGAATCAATTCAGAGACATCATCTCAGCCATTAAATAAGATAAAATCTATGACATTATAGCTCCATCCTAATATATGATATAACCTGTGCAAAATGTTATGTAGCAGAATACTACATCAGTAACAAACGTCTCAGGGTGATTTTAAAACGTCGACACAACCAAGACAAAAGAAGCTAAATCAATACATATCCCCTCCTCCCTCCTTATAAAATCAGTGCAAATTGCAGCCAAGAATTATGTGCAAATAGCAGAAAATACTAAAACAATTTCCTCCTAAATTTCTAGAGATTTAAAAAGGTTAAAAAGAAGTATGTGAAATATTAAGAGAATTAAAAAATATCTAAATTGCTGCTTGTAACATTTTGCTTCTCTTGTACCAAACCGCTTGTAAGAACGTATTCACTGCAAATACAATTGTAGGAGAAGTGTTGCTTTTTAAAATCCTAAAGGCTACCAGGTGTCTAGTTGTTCCCATGTCTTGGCATGTTGGGCGGATCCATTTGGAGCAAGAATCTTGATACTTAGGACTGAAAAAAATCATATGTGTCTTGTTCTCATCACTAATCCAATTTATATAGCCTATACAAGTCTTTAGATAACTCCTGCCTCAGTCAAAAGAACACATGGTGAACATTATGAACCACTGGAACTGCTCTGTCATGCAATATTATCTTGTGATGGAAACCCCTTAATGTTTCCAAAGAATCTGAAAACACTTACAGGAATTCTTCAACCCAGGAATTTATTAGGGGTGGGCGGAATTTGCGAAATTCACTTTCGCAAATTATCGTGAAAATGTTAAAAATCTCCGCAAACACACGGAAATATCGCGAAGATGCGGAAGTTTTTTTCCCGCCCGTTCGCGGTATTTTCTGCGTGGCCGCGGCTCACCAACTTACCCATGCAGTTGCTTGTGGGTGCAGCCATCTTGTTTTCACTTGTCTTGCAGTGCATGATCGCGAGAAGAATGACGTGATCGCGCGACAAATGACGTTACTGCGGGCACGAACTGTCGCGAGACAGCGCAAATGGCTACCAACAAACCAACATCTCGTGGAGAACGCGACCGGATCGGGAAAACTTGTCGGCGAACACGGGGATTCAGGTAAGGCGATCGCGCGCACGCGAGAATGTATTATTTTACTGCGCGAGCAAGCAAAAAATTTCCGGTAAAATGCGGATTGCGGAAATTTTGACATTTTCACGCTCTCCGCGGAACGCAGAAATGTCAAATTATCGCAATTTCCGCGAGCGGAACGGAATTTTAACCCAGGCCTAGAATTTATCTCATTCGTACAAACACCATAAACTGATCCACTTTCAAAAACGATTTTTGTGAAATAACCTGATCAGGGTGGTTGGGATCAAGAATAATATCTTACACTCCTCGATCGCTCCAACCCAGCAAATTTGACCCTTTCTTAGCCACAAAAACTTCAGTGCAAATTGCAGCCATGGATTATGTGCAAAGAGCAGAAAATACTAAAACAATTTCCTCCTAAATTTCTAGAGATTTAAAAATGTTAAAAAGAAGTATGTGAAATATTAAGAGAATTAAAAAAATATCTAAATTGCTGCTTGTAACATTTTGCTTCTCTTGTACCAAACCGCTTGTAAGAACGTATTCACTGCAAATACAATTGTAGGAGAAGTGTTGCTTTTTAAAATCTTAAAGGCTACCAGGTGTCTAGTTGTTCCCATGTCTTGGCATGTTGGGTGGATCCATTTGGAGCAAGAATCTTGATACTCAGGACTGAAAAAAATTATATGTGTCTTGTTCTCATCACTCATCCAATTTATATAGCCTATACAAGTCTTTAGATAACTCCTGCCTCAGTCAAAAGAACACATGGTGAACATTATGAACCACTGGAACTGCTCTGTCATGCAATATTATCTTGTGATGGAAACCCCTTAATGTTTCCAAAGAATCTGAAAACACTTACAGGAATTCTTCAACCCAGGAATTTATTAGGGGTGGGCGGAATTTGCGAAATTCACTTTCGCAAATTATCGTGAAAATGTTAAAAATTTCCGCAAACACGTGGAAATATCGCAAAGATGCGGAAGTTTTTTTCCTGCCCGTTCGCGGTATTTTCTGCGTGGCCGCGGCTCACCAACTTACCCATGCGGTTGCTCGCGGGCGCAGCCATCTTGTTTTCACTTGTCTTGCGGTGCATGATCGCGAGAAGAATGACGTGATCGCGCGACAAATGACGTTACTGCTGGCACGAACTGTCGCGAGACAGCGCAAATGGCTACCAACAATCCAACATCTCATGGAGAACGCGACCGGATCGGGAAAACTTGTCGGCGAACGCGGGGATTCAGGTAAGGCGATCGCGCGCATGCGAGAATGTATTATTTTACTGCGCGAGCAAGCAAAAAATTTCCGGTAAAATGCGGATTGCGGAAATATTGACATTTTCACGCTCTCCGCGGAACGCGAAAATATCAAATTATCGCAATTTCCGCGAGCGGAACGGAATTTTAACCCAGGTCTAGAATTTATCTCATTCCGACAAACACCATAAACTGATCCACCTTCAAAAAAGATTTTTGTGAAATAACCTGATCAGGGTGGTTGGGATCAAGAATAATATCTTACACTCCTCGATCGCTCCAATCCAGCAAATTTGACCATTTCTTAGCCACAAAAACTTTACATAACATACACTTGTCTTCAAACTTCAAAGTGGCTTGGAACTCCTTGACCAAGTCAATTTGTTAACCACCATAAGCATATCATTTTACCAATGTTTTACCTAGGGACATCAGCTGGAAACCCTTAAAAACATTAGGACCAATAAGGGTTAAATGGGAACATGAATCACCCATTAGTCAAATTTCTACCCCATTAATTTGCACTTTACATTGAGGCAGCCCCAATACACTAAATCCTGTCTGGGAGGAGGTCACACCTACCTGCGACTGGATACCTATTGTTCTGCCTTCCCCTGCTCGAGCTTGGCTCAGCAGCAGGAGGGCAGAATTGTGTCTCTGGTTGGGAACAGCCATGTTGTGATGTACGGGTCTAGAAGACTGGTACCAGGAGCACTGAGAGTTAAACGGAGGCCTGTTCCAATGCCTGGAATCAAAGCCTCACACTGTTTACGGTGTGGCCAGTGCTTAATTTGTAAAATAAGAAGTGCAGGTGCTCAAATGTTTTCTTAGGAGACCACTACCCACTTTCCTGGCCCCACCCACATCCTCCATAGGCTCCACCCACTTCCATCATTGGCTCCAGTGACATGTACCCCATAAATAATTCTCACTTGGCCCCCTGTCTCGGCGACGGGTCGAGGTCCCGCAATGTAAAGCTGCAAAAAATAAAATAATTAAAGTGGTACTCAAGCAGAAGGAGCTTGCTGATTACAAGTCATGAGGGACAGGCCTTTTTGCCTGCACCTCAGTGAGCATAAGGTCTGTCACAAGGGCTCATGTACCTCCATAATTTATTGTTGAACATGCGTTCCTCTTGTTGCAAGTAGCATCAGCCTGAGCAGAAGGGCTATTGTGCCCTCACCAGTGTATTTTCCACCCTGCCCCACCCCCTCCTCCAGCACTGTGATGTATACATGTTCCCTGAAGTTCACACAGAAGGGAGGGGGTGTGCTGGTACAGACGGGACCCGGACAGTTCCCTTTTCCCTTCCATTATGATTCCCGTGAGCCACCACACCTGAATGAGACATGAAATTGTTGACTGTGCTCAACACAAACAGACACTGCGCGCTGTCAATACCCTCTGAGTTAGAATTGTAACTTAATTTGTCTTTAAGGGAAAGAAACAAAAATAGTTACACAACACCCACAGAACATATCCAAGAACGGTTATTTATGCCCTGCCTCGTGCCAGGTTGTGCATTGTGATACGTTCTGTTCTCTTCTGTTCTAGAACGCCATGATGTCACTATATGAGTGGAATGTTAGTAGTTAAACCGGGGACATTTCAGGAGGCTTCACAGTCTCAAGCGCAGTCCTTGATATAAGGACCTTGTTACCTTCTGCGGACCGACGTATTAATGATGTTAATCTTGCCTCTGCGGTCCCTGTGTCATCCCTACCGTGAATTTAATAAACAAAAATGATACCTGTATTGGTTGCGGATGCCGGCGCACATATATATTCCCGATTTTACTCATGCTGGACAGGATGCTGTATGTTTTTAAATGCCTATTGGCACTGTGGCAGTCCTGCTGCACACTTCCAGCCGGACGTGCCCCCTGTGCAGCCAAAAGCCCGCTCTCAAGCATTCTTCAACGTAAATGAAACATTCCGTGAAAGGCAGGCGCGATCTGCTCACGATGTTACATCACTAACGTGATGAGGTCATGAGGACGCTCTTCAACTGTGCCTGGACAAGGGTGGGACTTCCTATGAGACGTACCAGGCAGCAGCCACAGAAGTACAGCAGCGCAGCAAATTATTTTCATAATTACCGGGCCATCCATCTGCCGGAGGTGAATAATCGTATAGACCCGGCCCGGTAAAAGAAGTGCCGGTGCTGAGCACCGGAAAGCTCCGGCTCAAATTAAGCACTGGGTGTGGCGGTATGATTCCAACATGTTTGATATAAAAAATGGTAGGATTTTTTGCAGCCAATTTCGAGATGTTCATCGGGTAATTACGCGGTGCCCCTCTTTATGGTACATGGCTGCTACACTTACAACACGGAAGCATGGACTCTGTAGGATGTAGGGGTGTCCTGCTCATACAGGGGGCACCCTCACACTTAGAACCAAGCACCCTGCCCTCAAGATTGTAAAGGCCTGCTATAGGGGTGACATAGGTTTTAAGTACAGCGACCCTAGATATTGGAGACCTATATCTTTCGTAAGTGGGGCTAGCACCAGCTGACACAGGCTGCAATGCCAGGCCTTTAGCTACAGTTTAAATGGTCTCCCATGGAAGGCATAATGTATGCTTCAGCCCATGGGGGACCTCTGGGGTACCTATCTCCTGGGTACCTTAGTACCATTGGGGAGAGGATGTAGCCTTACGGCTCGAGCGGTCTTCCTTGAAGCTTGGGAACTGGGTTTGAGTCTCGGCACTGATCCTCAAAATCCTGTGATTCTGGGCAAATCACTTAATCTCCCCGTACCTACCAAAAATAAATGTGTCCATCGGTAACAAAACTGGTGCTCGTGTAAAGCGCTCTGATAAGTGATGTCTCGGGTATAGTTTGCGCTATTTAAAACTCAAAAAATATATATATACTAGGGACTGATAAGGGTATCTCAGTATCCAAACTGGGATGTACCTAAGTACTGAACATAACAATTTAGGGGAGAAAGCAGAGAGACTGGGGTCCTGATTGGCAGGATCCCAGTCAGACTAGTCAATAACAGCTTAGCACCAGGCAAAAAATGGGGGTAACCATAAAGTCAGATCCTACTTTCCTACACCATAGCACTCTTTGACACATTCTTCAATTAAGCCTGGGCAGAGTTGGCGGAGTGCCACTACACAGAGTTCCATGGAGATGGAGATGGAAACTCTGGGGAACTCCACTCCCCTCCACCCTTCCTAATTTAATTATAACAAAAGAAAAGGCACTTACCTGCTGTGGTGTCTTGTGGCTGCCCTCCTCCTCACCGTGATCTCTCTCTCCTCCTCGCCCTCACCGTGCTTGTCCACACAAACCCCTACGTTGTACGTCTTGCGCGCATGCATGCGCAGTCACTCATTCCAGTCAATAATGCAATAAGGTTATATTATCTTGTGATGGAAACACCCTAATTTTCTCAAAGATTCTGAAAACACTTCTGGGAATTCTTCAACCCAGGAGTTGGTCTCATTCATAATGATGCCACAAACTGATCCACTTTCAAACAATTTAAAAGAACTTGAAGCAGCGTAGTGGTTTACTGCACACTGCCTTACCTGTATTAGTGTACAGATGAAAACTTAGTAGCATCAGCTTGGTATTTTACATGTAGGCATCTTAATCAAAGGTCATGCATATATTGCTGCCATACCTGTGTTGTTCCATTGAGGTAACTTACTAGGGGCAGTTTGGTATTTTGGTATCTTACAAGTAGGCATCTGAATCTAAAGTTACACATATCTCTACCATACAAGAATGGTGTCTACTGAGCTATCTGAGAAGCAGCAGTATTGTATTGTACACCTAGGCATCTAAACCTAAGGTTAAGCATATATTTCTACCATACCTGAATTAGTCTATCGAGGTATCTTACTAGCAGCAGCTTGGTATTTTACACCTAGACATCTAGATATAAAGTTGTGTATATATCTGTACCATAAACCTACTAGTCTACCGAGCTATCTTACCAATAGCAGTTTTGTATCCTACATCTAGAGATCTAAATCCAAGGTTACGTATATACCTCTACAATATATGTATTAGTCTACCGAGCTATCTTACTAGCAGCAGTTTTGTACTTTACACCTAGGCAACATAATATTATTAAGCCTGGGCGTAGTTGGCGGAGTTTTGCTACGCAGAACTCTACGAAGTTACAAAAAAACTCTGTGAAGTTCCACAAGTGGTGGAGTGTAGTGCGAACTGCCAATGGCACTGGTTTTCCTGCCACTCGGGTAGAAATTCTACTCGAGCTGCAGCTCGCACTCGTAAAATTACCATTCGTGAGTGCGAGCGGTCCAAAAAAATCCACTGCACTACGCAAAGCGGGGCTTTCTGCACTCCGCAAACTCCGCGGAGTGCAGAAAACTACACAAACTCCACGAACGGAGTGGAGTTCACCGCCCAGGCCTAATTATTATACTAGCAGTATTAAGGTACTTTACATTCAAGCATGTTCTTCCGCTTCACAATATATTTCTATACTTCTCCGTGGAACATCTCAGAAAGTGCTAGACACAAGATTGGCTGATCGTTCTGAAGCTGGAGGTTCAAACCAAATCACAACACAATGTTGAGATATGCGATGGATAATATTGACAGTAGCCGAGTTAGTAATTAGACGGTAGCCCAGTCAGTAATTCGCCCTGAATAGGTGTGAAAGAGGTGTGAAATGCCTCTGTGAACCAACCTATAGGCTGACCTGATTGAAAGATGACTCCTCTGAACTCCACAAAATATTTAGAGTGGGATCGCTGGGCATCCTCTGAGACCACACTGTCATATTCTGCCACATGTAACACACTTAAAAGTGAGAGATCAGGATGACAATAAAATCTTTGTTTATCCTACTGTCTGGTTGCTGAAGGTCCATGCTTTTGTACTTCTAGACCTCTGTCTCTGGGTTTGTTGATGGTACTGTGCCTGATTCAGACAGGATTATATAGTTACATGTGGGAGGACACTGGCAATTTTCCAATGACACTCCCCCAAACACCCTAAGCCTTTGGATCCCAAGTTTAGTGTCGCCGAAGACTTTCAGCATCTTGAAAATGCCCTGATGCATGGCATTTTGGGCCAGTTTGCCGTAGGGTAAACAGAAACTACTGACAAAATAGGTGTTCTGGTGCCTGTGACTTGAGTGGAGCACTGAAAGTCTGGGTCTCCTCCCTCTTTACACAGGATAAAGACTTGGACCTCTTAAGTTGCTACAGGTGTTGCTCCCATGACCAACACCCACCTTCCCTGCCCAATAGGTACTTTGTTGTCCTCCCCCCTGTGCTTTTCCCATGTGTGCATCACTTGTATTTCCCCTGCTAATTGATAGGATTTCATATTAAGTTTCCTTGGGACCCCTATTGCCAAATCCTGTATGGGTTATTAGCCTTCTTACTGCAAAGTCTCTTGACCCCCTAGTAAAAAAGGCCCTGAGATCCCAAGATCTTGCGAGATCCTGGGGGATTCCAGCCTGCTTACATGACCACCAGAGATTTTGTGGCTGGGCTGGTATAAATATCACACACTGTCTGCATAAATGTGCTTCACTTTGTCTCTCGGCCTAGAAAAGACTTCCTATCTAGGTCCGCGCTCCCCAGCATCCTGATCTCGATTTCCAGTTTCACGGTCCATCCCCAGCGCCTTATCCTGTGCTCCTCTACAATGGCTCTGCAACTTCACCTTGTGTGATCCTGTAAGAAAGAAAAGAAAAAATACAGGGATATGTATTGGAAAAACAAACTAATGCATACCATAATGCTTGTAATGCTTATACTCAAGACTAGGAAGACTAGGAAGATCTTGATTACTATGCATACTTCATAAAAAGTCTTGACCTAGATTCCCCCTTACAGGTTGTGACACAAAACAAGTGGAGAGTACAAAACAAGGCAGGCAATATGTTGTTACAAGTGTAGCACGCTTTGTGGATGAATGGACAGATTTAAGATCCTTGAAATCTAAACATAGTTGCAGTCTTTGGAACTTGTCAGATATTGTTGCTATTGTTAGATTATTGAAACTTTGTTGACATTCGTAGCTGAGCCATTATACTCCACCGAGTGTGATACAGAGGAAACACATTGTTTAAAGTCTTCAGAGGGATTACATGTTAAACGCGTTGGAGCAAACCCTGCATTGTGAGTGTATTCGAATCAATGTATGTTTAAAAGGTGAACGGTTGCTGCCAGCTCTATACTGACCTCTAATATTTATTACTTGTAGATTATCAATGTACCATATACACATGAAACTCACAGCTGCCAAGGGTTACAGATTGCTATGTGTGACATTTTCATAATTTCAGTGTAGTTATGAGTGACATTTCAAAGACTACGAGTGACACTTTCACACAAGCAAAATCAAGCAATAAAGTTGGGGGAAGCATACACATATACGAAATTACACCCATTTCAGCAATGAGAAACTCTAAGAAGATCTTAAAACTAATGCAAACTACCAGAAATGGAAAGACACTAACCTAGTACACTGAAAGACACTCGGGTGGGGGTGGCAAGTGGTAACTAATTCACTTACTAAACTCTGTTCATGATGATCAGATCTTTAGCCAGGCAGCCGCAGTGCAGCATGACTTCTGTCAGTGACTGACTCTGAAACAGGCATGCAGCAGGCTCAGGCTGCCTTAAGCCACTCCCCGCAGCAATTATTTTCGGTTTGCCGCTGGTGCCTGATTAGTCCAGGTAGCCTGTCCGAGTCCACTCCTGGAGTCTGCTGCCACCGAACCGGATGGTCACTGAGTGTGACGGTCGGTCACAGGTCATGATTACGAAGACATCCACCACTGAACTCTCCCGGCAAGGCTCTGCAATATTGAATTCGCTGCGGGCGGCCCTAACCGTAGTAAGCCTCACAGCGCACGTGGCCCAGCGGTGCGAGCATTAGTCACTCAGCACTGCAGCAGACAGCACTGGACCGATGCGAACAGAGCCGGGAGTGCCATGAAGATTGCCGCCAGCGGGGCCTCCTGCAAACCACTGAGCCACTGGCCTTCATACTCCCTGCGGTGCTATTCGATTGGCAGGAGGCAGGATGTAACTTCCCCCTGCGGCGCCATGGCCATTATGTATCAAACAACCTGACTGACAGTCTTGGTAGTAGCTATTGGGCATACCACAGGACCGGCCATGACATCAGGCTGTCAAGTGACTCAGAGCTTTGCTGGCAGCATGGTGCTGCAGGAATTGAACTGAAGAATACATTGTAGCATTGACTGTGAGCTTGCCAGCGCAGCCTTTGCTCTCAGCTGGTAGTCCTGCAAAGTACCACGGATCACCCTAAGCCTGCTCCGAGCACCCCAAGCCTGCGGGAGCAGTACGCACTGGCAGCTTCCACACAGAGGTTTGCAGCACTTCAGTGAAAGCAAACATATCCTGCAAAAATGCGTGACAATGCATTTCAGTGCGGTGATGCCGAGCACCACACCGAAATGCATTAGTCTAACGCCTGATGAGTGGTACTTCGGTGAACTTGAAACTGCACCATGTTACACAGAAGCACACCCTGATTCGTGCACATTCACGGAGAAGACACCAGAAGGTTCCTTCTTTCATTCTCTCCTCTTCCAAACATATTCCCCTTTTGGGACTTCCACCAGCGTGAGTTTATTAACCATGTGGAGGGCAGTGCTGAGAGAGGCTGGAGGATTCACATCGCTCTTGTAGAGGCCCTGTGTTTTTGCAGGTGAGTGGTAAGTCTAACAACGGAAGACAACAAGCTCTTTGATGCCTTTCCTGGAAGTACTCAGCTGACCAGTGGCAACTAGACTTAGACTGGACCCTGCTACTGTTCTCTGACTGACAGTCTCTAAGGGAGTCCCATGAAGTGTATTCCTGTGGCTGATTGGGCACCATCAGAGTGTTTGGAAACCTTTGAAATACTTTTCTGCCGACCATGGGAACTTACACATTTTCAAACTTTTTGACTTCCAGACTTTCACTGGTACCAATCCTGACCCAGGCTCCATTGCTGAAGGAATGAAATTGCAACTGTGTCCCAACTACCACAAGTCTTGACAATCATTGCTGCTTTACTTATTCTTAGTGCTATTTTTACTTAAAACTTTAAACAATTCCTATCTCAGTTCGAATTTGGTTTGGGATTTTTATTGTTTGGTATTTTGACTTTATTTTTGTCTTGGTACTTCATATATAAATTAACAGATTCCTCTAAATCAAGCCTGTCTGCTCTGCGCTGAGCTCAGACTAATTTAGTGACTTTAAGGTTTCCAGCTAACAAGAGTTGTGATTACTCCTTGAGGAGGACAGACACCAACTTGGAATAATAATAATACAAACACATTCATACAGATTCACTCAAGAATGTCAAGTTATCACTTAAGAAACTGGAACAGCAATGGCAAGTTCTTTATGACTATGACTATGAGTCAAACCAGGACCTTAAAATGCTACTTAAGAATTATAAGAAGTTAGTGGTGTCAGCAGAAGCTAATTACTAAGCACATAATATCTTTAGTACCCATAACACTTTCAAAAAAAGTATTTTTATTTGTCAAATATTTTGCCTCCCTAGACTGTCTATCCCTGGCTATAGAATATGCCCATGCCTTTTGTGATAATTTAAACTCTCTGATATTTTCTAAAAAGATTGAAAACATGTGTGAGACTTTTGGTGGCTCCTTTGCAATGTCAGTGTTAAAGGTCAAAAATTGCTTTGCGAGCCTGAACTTCCCACATTATTTAACTTTGACCTCCTATTAGCGGTCGATATGGATTACTTCCGCTATTACATCTATATAAGCTCTTTAGGGGACTCAATGCCCCCTGCAATTCTGATTTGGGTTGTTTTTTACTTGTGGCAGCTGCAACTGGACATTTGTAACAAATCTATTCTTATGTCTTCCATACCAGCTGTCTGGAAAAAAGCCTTAATCATCCTGCTTTTAAAACACCTATTACAGAGACAACCTAGCTGGGCAACCACTGCCCATTTCTCTACTCTCTTTACCACTTAAGTTTAATAAAAAAATCTATTAGTAAACAGCTTTTTGCTTTTCTCGAATTACATGAGAACCTGGACAAGCCAAGACAAGGATTCAGTTCTTCATACATCGTAGAAGCTACTTTGGTCTCTCTCTTGGATGATCTTCAGTTGCTAGCATACAAGTGTCATTCATCAGCTCTGGTTCTGCTAGATCTGTGTGCACGATTCAACAAGGCTGCTTATGGGCAACGAATCACTAGACCGCAAGAAGAAGTGGTCAGCAGTGCTGCCCTTCACACAATTTCATCATATTTGCATCCACAGTCTCATCTACTTCTTTCAGGATACTAACAGCTCAGGGCTAAATCACTAAGCAGGCAATTAAATGTGTCTTTCTCCAACAAGGTTTAAAACACTAATGACCATCCAGAATTCTCCACTTAAATCACTGGTCACTGGAAATTAACACCAATGTGCTCACAGGAAGATTCCCAGACCCACCTGTAATTTGCTGGATGCTTCCTTCAAGAGGTCTCCAGGAAAAGCTTTGGTTTAAATTGTAGGTGTGGTTTGAATACTGTAGTAAGGACTCCCTTAATACGTACATACATTGTTAAGTTAGCATAACCACGTTAGAAGTTAGAAAGCCATCTTGCTGCTTTTGCACACGACACTGCATTTACATGTTATTGCTTAAACGAACTGCTGACTCGAGTTTTGCCTCACACGAGAGCAATCTGTTGTTACCATCCCGAGCTCTGCGAAGCGACCTTGGTCTGCACACGATGTGACAAATAGTCGGAGTTGTTAGACAATGCATGTTTTCCACTCTAGGTTGATCGACCCACTATTTAGTCATAACACACGAGCAGCTGCACATACCTGAAAGTTGGTGCTTTTAATATCACAGACATCATGTTTATTATTCAGACCGAAGACGAGCCTTCCTGCGAGAAGTCTCCTGATGCTCCTGTGATGTGATTTCACTAAGCTGATCTTTGAGGTATGGGGTCCCCTATTCAAGCCTAAGAGACCTTCTGTTAGACTAATAATAATATTAGCTTCTTAGTAAAGGGAAAGTGGTAGTATCCACTGTCATTATAACATGATCACCCCTTTTATATTCTATGGAATTGTAACTATGTTAATGGTTTTGATTTTAATCATTTGTCTGCTTGTATTAGCCAAAGTACTGCATATTAGGACACGTGGTCTATAAAAATAAACTCTTTTTATTTTCACCGTGTCTCTGTTGATTCTTGTTGTGGACTGATGTGAGAATAATATACGAACAGGTATTTCCGATTCCCACCATTCCTGAGTATGTACTGAGTCGCGTGTTCTGGGTTGTCTTTTCATTGGGACCGCCGAGCTAAATCTCGGATAACGAATGGGACACTTATGCTAGCCGGATACTGGGTTCTGGGTTCTGAGGTGAGTTTCTGGTACACCACAACTCACTGAGGTCCTGGGGTTCTACGCATAGTTCTGTGTATAAGCAGAATCCCTGCAACATGGCGCACCTAACGTTTGGTCTATGAGTTGAAACGCCTTAGTAGTGCTCGCGTTTGTCCACAACACCCTCATTCTTGTTTCCGGATAACAAGTCTGACGGATTTAAACCTACCTAGGTCTATTGATATAGGTTCTTTCAAGCTTGATAATTAAAAAGGTTAGTGAACCCTTGTGCTACTGATAGTTTCACGTGTGTTGTCCTAATGTCGGTGGATATTGCGGCGCATAGCCGTGCGGCTCTAAAACGTCATTTGACGCAGTATGGGGTACCGGACACTGGTATGAACGTCATCTTTGTGGTAGGAGCCGATGCGGCTCATCCCTATGAGTTGTTCTACTCTTGGGTGACGATTCCAGCGGTGGGGGATGACAACACCTTTCATTCTTACACTGCCGCTGCAGTGCCGGTGAACTATACGCCGTATAGGACACAGGAAATACCAATATCTGCTTGGCAGCATCTTATTTGGTTTAATGGCGCCCTTCCCCATGTGGTTATACCGCCGAGAATGGGCCCTTTATCAATTGCAGGGGCCACTTGGCCGGTACTAGCCGGATTTACGCCTCATCCCCGTTACCTCACGGTGACGGTGGCTGAGCTGCGTGTACTACACACTGCCCTCATTACGGTATATAGGGCGTTGGTGCAGTATGTGTCGCGCAATATGCAGGCGGGGGCGCCTGCTGTTGCGGGACAGCCTACTGATCATCACGCGGTGGTCATTAGTCCTGTTATGGTCAATTCTGTTATGGGCAAGCGCCCCCAAACTAGGGATGATTTCCCCTTTTGGCTTGCTGAGAAATTTGACCAAATAGAAGCGGTTTACCCGAATACTTCACCTGTGGAGAAACACAGGATCCTCACCATTAGTTTGCCTAAGGACTTGGTTCCCCACATTGATGATTGTACAAATTGGGGCAAGGTCTTTGCAGCGACGTACGCGCAGTGCTATGGCACTCCGTCTATGTTGCAGCTGCCCTCCGTAATCAAAAGAGTTAAAGAGAACCATGGTGCGGAGTCTGCGATAGAGTTAGGGATGCGGCTCCTCGGGCAATTTGACCTGGTGGCTACCATGATAATTGGTAACCTGAAGGGTGATGCTTTGCATTTCCAGGTTCGTAATGAACTGAAACGAATTCCTGAGGAGGACAAACCGCAGGAATTTGCGAAAATAATCGCAGAGGCATATCGGGATTTGGGTCGTAGCTCTTTAGGAGTTAAGCCTGTCATAAAGAATCCCGATCTAAAGCAGCAAGGCGAGGCAGAAACGTCTGGTAAGGACGACCGGCCCTTTTTTCCTAAACAAAAATGGCAGGTTAAACAACAGGGGAAGCAGCAGCAGCAGAAACAGGGCTCTCGGCCTGCCTCTCCCGTACAGTCTAGTAGTGAACGCACTTATGATCTGCGCGATCGTGCTGCTATAAAGTCTCCTGATAGATTTCAGGTTTCTGAACAGCGCTCTCCTCGTTCTTCACAGGAAACATCGGCTACACAGTCCGGTGGCGGAGGCGGTGGCAAAGGTCGGGGTGCTCCACAACAGCGTGACCAGCCCCGACAGACTGAGGGTAAAGGCAAGCAGGACGAATTTGCACGACAAAGACCCCCGTTTCAGAAGAAGAAAGTGGCAGCTCTGACGGCTAGGTATGCCTCAGATAGTGCGGACACAGCTTCGGAACCGGACATGGGCGCTGACGCTCCTGGACAGCGCAGCGGAAATTACCATAGTCCGTCAAGCTCTGCGTCCATTTCTGGCGGTGACAGCAACTGATATATCGGTTACTGTGGAAACAGGTGACACCAGAGTGGCTCCCCCTGATAGACTTTATGAAATAGTCTTATTAATTGAGGGTGACATACAACGTACAATAAAAGGGATTTTTTGGGATAATCTGACCACCACCTATGATATCCTCCTAGCCGAGGCAGATTGGCCCCCAGCTTTCATTTTAGAGGCTCCTAGAGGGGAGGAAGTAATCCTCCCGTCCTTTGCGCACACAGTGCCTAAGGACCAAGCTGAAGTGTATGCTGAGGAGTGGGCGCTTGCGCTTGCGCCGGCGGTGTATCGCACTCAGGTGGGATGGGACAGATTGTCCCCCTGCCATGAGATTCCATTGCGGTCTATGCCCCAGCCTCAACCCCAATATCCTATGCGTCGTGAAGCGAGACCTCACGTCGCGGCAATCCTTGAACAATTGGAATATCAGGGTGTTATTGAAACATGTGTGTCCCCTATGAATGACCCTTTATTCACTGTAACGAAGCCTGACGGCTCGTACCGTTTAGTTTTGGATTACCGGCACCTAAACTCTCACTGCCGGACCTGCGCGGTACAGAATACACATAGCTCGGCTTTGGTCGACAGTCTCGTGCGTAAAAGATTTAAAACGACACTTGACATTTCCAATGGCTTTTTTAGCCACAACCTGTCCACACTGAGTAGCCAGTGGACAGCGTTTACTTCGGGCGGAAAACAAAAACAGTTTACAAGATTAGCCATGGGTTACAAAAATAGCCTTGGCGTCTTTTCTGCTCGCGTGGTTTCTCTTTTGGAAAGAATTGACCCCGAAGCATACTCATATGTTGACGATATCTATCTTACAGATGATGAGCTGATGCCGCATCTGTCTCGCGTTGACAATATTATCGTGAGTTTTGCAGATTATGGCTACAAATTCAATTTTGCGAAGTCACACATCGCAGAATATACGGTGTTGTTTTTGGGCTACGAGCTCAACAATGAAGGTAAGGGGTTAGCCCCCCACTTTCTGGAAAAGTGTGCACGCTTGAGTGCTCCTACGACACTGAAGAAATTACAATCTCTGCTGGGTTTTCTGAATTTCGGCCGTACGTACATTCCTGATTATGCCCAGCGTATCAAGCCGCTTTACGCCTTGGTACAGCCTTCATTTTCGAAGTCTAGTTGGCAGCTAGAACACTCTGCTATTTTACAGTCTTTACAGGCTGACCTTCTTGCTTCACAATACTTGCTGACACGTGATAACCGCACTAACCTGGTAATAAGAATAGTACCAGGCGCCGTGGGGTTCACGTATTTGACGTTTAATGAGGGCGACACAGTCCCCATTGCGTACAAATCCCACTTGTACACCTCTGCTGAATTACGTTTTTCCACGGTCGAAAAAGTTCTGACTGCTGTGCAAATGGCGATCCTCAAGGAACGCGCACTGTCGCATGGAAAACAGATTCTGGTTGTAACACCATATCCTGCTTTAGAGGCAGTGACTAAAGCAAGTGTACCCAATTCTAAAGCTTTGCATCCACGGTGGATACAATGGGCTACAACACTGACGTCGCCAGACGTCACTTACATCTTTGATGCCTCATTACAGACTCAAGAGTACTTGCAGTATGAATTCGTTCATTCGGCACCTCTGTCTTTGCGCCCGCTCGAAGAATACCATTGTGTCATATACACTGACGGGTCTGCGCAACCCGCAATTGGATCGAAGCACGCTTATTCAGCGGCTTGCGCAATTGTCGTAGGTACATTCGTAAATGGTGAATTCCAATCTGATGCAGTGCATACGCAGTCATTGGGTGATTGTACCGCGCAATTGGCGGAGCTCCGGGCTCTAGTGCTTGCACTGGAGTTTGCTGATCCCCGAGTCACTACTCTTATAGTGAGTGACTCCTTCTACTGTGTCCAGTCCTACAATGACAATTTACACTTCTGGTCTCAGAATGATTACCGTGACACTAAAGGTAGCACAATTAAGCATAAAACGCTTTGGGTTCGAGTGGCGGACTTTAAAGAACGTCTCCCACTCGTAAGTGTTATACACACTCTTGGTCACCAGCGGCTTGGTGTCCATGCTGTCGGCAACAGCTTAGCTGACGAGGCAGCGAAAACAGCAGTGGCTACATACTTAGTGGCAGCAGTTACAAGATCCAAAAGTAAGATTGATGATGACATCTTGGCAGCTATTGCTGCTACAGAGAAGGGAGGAGATTACCCGAAGGGTTTTCCCTCTCGGTATATTTACCATTTAAGTCCTGATAACGTCCCGTTAGTGAGGATTAACGACGTTGGTGATAGAATAATTCCCAACGCGGACTGCAGACCAGCACTGATCTTGGCTGCACATGAGGGGTTGGCGTCTGCCCACGCCGGTGTGTCAGCTACAATATCTCTGCTACAACAACGTTACTGGTGGTTTGGTTTATATAAACAAGCGCGCGCTTATGTTCTTGATTGTGACATTTGCCAACAGATTAAACCTTCTACTGTTGCGCGCCCACCACAGACACAGCTGTACATCTCTAATAAGCCATTTGGTTGTGTTTATTTAGATCACTGCGGTCCTTTTTCTTCTGATACTGCGTACAAGTACATCTTGGTTGCAGTGGATTCGTGCACACGTTTTCTATGGGTGTGGCCACAAAGGAGTGCTGACTCGCGGACTGTCATCAGGGATTTGCGTGTCTTTGTGGGAACTTTTGCGTGTGGTACCTTCCATTCGGATCAGGGCCCTGCGTTCGCCTCTAAGGCTTACAAGGAGGCTATGAAAAATTTGGGGGTCCTTGTCAAATTTTCGTCTCCCTACCGACCTGAGGGTAATAGTGTGGTGGAGCGAATGAACCGTGACTTAAAGCAATCATTGACAGCACGTGTTTTAGGCACAGGCCGGAACTGGCTAGCCCATTTGTATAACGTTCAACGTGCACTAAATAATCTCCCTAGAAGGTCTCTGGGTGGGCGGACCCCGTACATGATGCTCTTCGGCATCAGAATGTTTGTTCCAGACCTTGATGGTCTAGACATTGCGGCGTCGACCGCACCCTTTGACGTAGATGATCACTGTGCTGTTTTGCAGACTCTACAAGAAGCCAGAGACTCTCTTTCGAAAGAACATTTGCCCTCCACGTCTGAAGCTGAGGTTCAGATTCCGGTAGTCGGCTGGCTACCCCGAGTTGGTGATCTGGTCCGTGAGAAGGTGGAGAACAAGAAGGAGTTCGGCCCCTCTTATCGAGCACCAGTTCCAGTGCTTGGAGTGCAGGGTACAAGAACAGTCATTTTACCTCCACTTCCTGGTCGCAAAGAAAACAGGTACATCTCTATTGACAATGTCAAACTTCAGCGAGTGCCCGATACTTCTTAGTATGACTCCGGCAGTTTCATGCCAGACAATGCAAAAAAATTCAATGATGGTTCCTGCTACTACCACCTTGTCTGATGTTGCAATCGAGATGCATTCAGTTTCTGATCCCTTGCTGATACCACCGGCTGGTGGTTTGTCCGATGAGACTGAGTATGCTTATCCTACACGTGGACCTTCGCCTGTTTTACAATCTACAGCACTTGGCCAGTCCCGTTTTTCCTTTGACACTAACTCTTTGCCCTCACCTCCCCCATCAAACATTGCTGTTTTTGTGAGCTGGTTTAAGAAGCATTTTTTGATAGCTCCTTGGACATACATCTGGTTGATGCTTTTTGGTATTTTTTTGTTTATGTCCATTGGATTTGTTGTAGTGTTCTTCCGTTTGGTGGATGGACATTATCTCAAAGAGAGATCGAAAATTAGACTTATCAATGGAACTTTGGCCCCCCACTCCTCATCCCACATCATGAAAAGGGACCAGACTTTTGTGAATATTACTGCCTGGCCCGTCATGGATGGAATCGCATGGGATGCTGTTAAATTTCAAATTCATGGGCCTACAGAGGTCATTAATGTGCCTAATGTATTTCGTGTTTCTATGGGTGATGTAGTTAAACAGAACATACGTTCTGATGATTGGGATGTACACGCCATTGAAGCACTGTTTTCAGATTTGAAATATTATGCCGCCTTTGATGCAGAGGATTTGTATGAAAATGCGGCTAATTATGCGGAACAGTATTGTTTTCAACATTATGGCAATCACTTCTTGCATAAATCAAATTCGTTTAGAAATTTTGTAAATTTTACCCAGTGGGAACATTGTCCCACCCCCTCGTTTGGCAGTTCACACACATTAGTTGATAAGTTTACTTATTTTACTGGTTTCAGTGTTTCAGCCCCGGCTTCCTTTTATTTTAAAGTTAAGCCTGAGTCTGCCTCCAAGGTTAGACTGACACACACCAAATTGCTATATTCTAAGTCCTTTATGGATGAGTTGTCAATCAAAGGTTATGATCTATGGAAGGCTACTATTGATCTTAAGTCGGTTTGGGGTTCCAAACCGTGGCAGGTTCAGGGGACTGAAGCCTTACACCGTGCCTGTCTAGTACCAAATCATATGTTGTTTTTAAATGCAACCATCTTCCAAACCACCTGTTTCGGATTGGCCACTTCTAAAAAACTAAATTCGCCTTCTGTGCCGGATCTGGGTGCTTACCCAAATTGGAATAATCACACAGATCTGTCCCTTCCTGCTTTGCAGTTATTGGTTTCCAATTCGTCTTTCAACATTTCGAAATTTAATAGTGAGGGATGGTTAATTTGGCAAAGCAGTTCTGATACCTGTCAACGTCGTTTTCTAGGACTGAAACCGGGGTATACTCAAGATCGAGTGGATCCCCGGTTTGAGTCGTCACATACAGTAACTACATACTCTGTAGGGAAATTATGTCAGTCCTGGCTGCGACATTCCACCTTGGCATCTGTCAAAGTTCATTTATCAAAGTTACATGACAAAATAGATTTGAATGATTTTGTTAAAGGTCCTGTGGGTGGCAGATCCAAGAGATGGGCGTATGCTATTTACAACGAAGTATGGAAACTGTCGCAAATTGAGGCAGCTTCGAGATTGAGAGCTATTGATCAGGCTAATATGGAAAAAGTATTAGCAGTTATTGATAACAGCATTAACACTCTTTCTTCTCGCATTTATACATTAGATAATATTGTATCTTCAATTGTTGATATTGTGCAGGATGATATGTCTGTGTTGTATCATGGTCAAAACCAGTTGCGTTCTGTTATGCAGTTTGCATGGACATTACAAACATTGAAGGCAGGGAAGGTCCCTTGGGACTATCTGAATACAACATCGTTATTTCTTCCCTTTAACCTTACTGACAAACAGCAGTTCATGTCCATGAAAGATGCTACATATTCCCTGCTCCATATTGAGAAATTGGAGCCGTTACCTTTTTCAGTTGCGGAAGTCGATTCCGCTGTGTGGCTCTTACACGGATTGATAAGTCTACCGTTTGCGCTTTTTAAGTTTACCTCTTGTATGAAGCACTATGCTCTGGGTAGATATGAACAGCTGGGTACCGCTTTCATACATGAAGTCTGGTCCCTCCCCTTTACGTATAGATGTACAAGGGACGGTACTGAGGTTTATCTGAAGGGTGAAGAATGTACAACGTCACCTGATCATTCTGTTGTATGTAGGCACATTCAATTGCACGGTGCATGTAATGTACACGCTCCTAATTTGGCCTGCGTCCTAAAAGGTATCCCGGTACCAGTGATTACGCCATCTTTCACGTTGCTTGCAAACGGTAGTTATTTAATTTTAAACAATGAAGCTTGTTGCGGGATGTTAGTAGGGATCCCGTATATAGTAACTGTAACACAGAGGGTTGTCTGCTGCAATAACGTCCTGTTTCCACCCCCACATGGGAGGCTGGATGCTTCTATCTGGCCTTCAATTCCAACCTTGAAAGCAGAGTTCGACAAGATGAGCAGAATAAGAGCGCTATTGTCCCAAAAGGAGGTGCCATTGACTTCCTCCCGGGAAACATTTGTCCTTCACGTAGCAAATACGCGCACCGAGGTACAGGCGCTTTTGAATACTGACCTCCCCCTGCATTTTGGTGCTTTGATCCAAACAATTTTCAATGCCTCGTCCACGACTGGCCTGGCTCATTTTTTTAAACTTGTGGGCTCGGGCCTCGTGACCTCTTTCCAAACTATTTTTGGTGTGATTCCGGCATTTTTTCATTCTATTTTCTCCAGCGTCTTTGGAGGTGTCCCGTTAATTCTGGCTCTAGTGGCAGGTGTGCTACTTTTACTTTTCATCTTGCGGAATGGCTGCTCTTTCTGTGCCACACGTCAGCCTGTCCCGTCTGCAGCTTCTTCGTGACAGGATGCTTGATTACTATGGTGTCCTGCCGTTGGCGACTTTGAGCCTGGCATACGGATTATCCTTCCGGTATTCCTACTTCACCTGCGTGCAACCTGTCTTCCACTGCCTAGATTGTCCCTTTGAATGGCCTATGGATTTGTGTTTAACCAACTTGGTGTCTCCGGACCCGGATTTTGATCGACTGATGAGGCCCTTAGTGTCTCACGAGTCTGCCTCTTCTGGTGTTCGGATTATGGCCTGCGGTGCGGCACATGGTATCCTGGGTAATTGGGACATCGTGAGAGCGGCATATGACTTCTTGACTATGAGTTACTTGGAAGTACACGCTGGTTGCCCTCTGATGGTGCTAGAGGCTCCGCTGATAGAAGAACACGTATGTTCCTTTTCTTTACTTAACTGGATGGCTGAAACCTTCAGTGGCCGTGCCAATGATTTTCTGCTGGAAGCAGTGGCCACATATGCTGCATATACTTTTATGGATTAAGTAAACTTTCGTCCACAGTCTTTTCCTCACGTGTCTTGAACTGTCCCTGTACGTCTGCACTTCTGCCCGGTGAGGCGTTTTTTCATTTTTTTTCACCTCCCACGTCAAGTTTGAGTTTTTTTGTGTGTTTTCTCTCTATTTTTGAGGTTTTTTCCTGTTCGAACTTTGCCTGAACTGACCAGTTACTTTTTCAATTGGATACGCCTTGTTCTGCTCTGTCGCGCTTGAACTCTGCGTTCTCTCTTTTCTTGCATTAGGGGGCATGTAGTAAGGACTCCCTTAATACGTACATACATTGTTAAGTTAGCATAACCACGTTAGAAGTTAGAAAGCCATCTTGCTGCTTTTGCACACGACACTGCATTTACATGTTATTGCTTAAACAAACTGCTGACTCGAGTTTTGCCTCACACGAGAGCAATCTGTTGTTACCATCCCGAGCTCTGCGAAGCGACCTTGGTCTGCACACGATGTGACAAACAGTCTGAGTTGTTAGACAATGCATGTTTTCCACTCTAGGTTGATCGACCCACTATTTAGTCATAACACACGAGCAGCTGCACATACCTGAAAGTTGGTGCTTTTAATATAACGGACATCATGTTTATTATTCAGACCGAAGACGAGCCTTCCTGCGAGAAGTCTCCTGATGCTCCTGTGATGTGATTTCACTAAGCTGATCTTTGAGGTATGGGGTCCCCTATTCAAGCCTAAGAGACCTTCTGTTAGACTAATAATAATATTAGCTTCTTAGTAAAGGGAAAGTGGTAGTATCCACTGTCATTATAACATGATCACCCCTTTTATATTCTATGGAATTGTAACTATGTTAATGGTTTTGATTTTAATCATTTGTCTGCTTGTATTAGCCAAAGTACTGCATATTAGGACACGTGGTCTATAAAAATAAACTCTTTTTATTTTCACCGTGTCTCTGTTGATTCTTGTTGTGGACTGATGTGAGAATAATATACGAACAGGTATTTCCGATTCCCACCATTCCTGAGTATGTACTGAGTCGCGTGTTCTGGGTTGTCTTTTCATTGGGACCGCCGAGCTAAATCTCGGATAACGAATGGGACACTTCTGCTAGCCGGATACTGGGTTCTGGGTTCTGAGGTGAGTTTCTGGTACACCACAACTCACTGAGGTCCTGGGGTTCTACGCATAGTTCTGTGTATAAGCAGAATCCCTGCAACAATACCAGACAGCATTCAAGATTGAATTTAATTGGCCACCAAGATATTGTAGTGACTCTGCTCTGCTTTAAAGAGCTTCTGTGGGAACACAGGAAGGGTGTTTGCAGAGTCTATAGACACCATGCACCTGCTGCTGTGCCACAGACAGCACAACGTATGGCAATTTTAAAGGAAAAGGAACTTGGGTCCAAGATGGCATGGTGTGGAAGCTGGCCCTGTATATACTATACCAAAGGAAGGTTTGCACAGAGTCCAGTGAAACCCAAAGGTAGGCAGAGGTAAAAGTCGATAAAACTTTACTCTCAATTTGTGATAGTGTGGGCAAGCAGTAAGGCTTTAGCAGATGGTAGTGCATTTATTATACACACTCAGGCAAGAAATAGTGTGGCACACTCAAAGACTGAACTCAAACCAATTGATTTGTATAAAAATATTATTTAGTGTTATTTTATTACTAGAACCAAACTATAGGCAAAATTGCACTCTCAAAGGCAAAGTATCATGAATATGCATTTGATATTGACTTAGCTTGTGTTACAGGTTTGCAGACTTTGCCAATAAACAGTCAAAATTACTTTTCTTACTCAGTATCTCTAGATACCACACTGGTACATTTCCTACGAGAAGGGAAAGAAGTAAAGGTGTTTTGTGATATAATGAACAGTTTTGCAAGATTACTCCTGAGACCCTCTTAGTCTTTTAAGCAGAAAAGTGAGTGTACGGTCCATGAGTAGGATTCGGTCAGGTGGACACACAAGGTTTGCACCAGCGGCTCAGAGGCGGCCGGGTGCAGAGTGCAGGAACCACATGTTAGCCATGGGGTGAAGCATGGTCGTTGTTTGGGGGACTTCTGCAGGGCAGGCCACCTAGTTGATAGAATAAAAATCTCCTGGTGTCGAGGTTAGTACTGAAGGGCCCAATGGCCAGCACAAGCACTACACCACCAGCGGCACTAAGGCGGCTGGGTGTAGAATGCAGTTGGTGGGAGTCCCAGGGTTTCTCAATGGAAAGTGTCGGTCTTGGTTCAAGCAGCAAAGTCGTCGGGATTTCGGAGAAGCGGTCAGCGACCGGAATGATCAATGAGGTCTTGCCAACCTTGTCTGACGGGTGGTCATGGTTGGGTTCTTTTGACCACTTTGGTCAGAGAGACCAAAAGGGTGTCGACTCCGGTCGTGGTTGGAGGGGTCTCCTAGGTAAAGGCTGCAGGCTCGGTTTAGAAGCTTGTGGGGTTAAAGGGTCACTGTAACCCAGGCTAGCATCACCAGGGGGACCTCCTTAGGGTGTTGGGCTTCTCAGATTCGGGCTGAAGGTGCTGGGTGCTGAGGGACTCACAGAGTCGTCCAGAATTAGAGTCGATTGGGCTTGAGCAAGTCTGATGCTCACAGGAGACAAAGTCTTTGGTTGGCAAAGGCAGGGCAGGTCCTCTGGGTTCTTGGGGGCTGCTGGCTGCAGGACACATCAGGATTTTTCTGTAGTTGGTCGAGATTGGGACAGGCCGTTGGGCTGGGGCCCTGTCAGTTGGTGTCTTCTTCAGCACGGCTCTTCAGTCCTTCTTGTTTTTTCTTGTCTGAGGAGGCAAGGTTCAGGGTCGCCCCTAAATACTAAACTTAGGGACATTACAGGTAGGTACAGGTCGGGAGCAATGGGTCCCTTCCTTGGGGTGGGTACACACTGTATTATGCCACCCTCCAGTAGGAGGGGGGCATAAGCCTTACTCTGGTTGGCTGGGTCCCCCCATCTTCAAGATGGCGGGGATTGAGGGTTATGCTTCACCTCTCCTACCCCACCTGAGTGGTGAGGTTGGCAAAGGTGGGCACATCTCTCCTCCTAACGTGGTTTTCCCATCGATTCTCCTGCCCAAAGTGGGGGTCAGAACCAGTGGGGGTCAGTTGCTGGGAGAATCAAATGGCTGGGGCAGATCGCACTGGTGGCAAGCCTTTAAAGCTTCCCCTTCGTGGACCCTGCCCAGCCTAGGGTAGGAGGCTTGGCACCTCGTCCCATTATGTGCATTGTTTCAGGTCCACGAGAGCAGCAGGCTCTCGACCTAGGGGTCTGGTGGTGACAGCTGGCAAGCAGCCACTCAGCCAGGACACTAGAGATAGGTCATTTTTCAGGGGGTATCTCTAAGATGCCCTCTGAGTGCATGTTTCATTAACTCCCACACTGACATCAGTGTGGGTTTAATGTGCTGAGAAGTTTGAAACCAAACTTCCCACTTTTCAGTAAAGCCATCATGGTGCTATGGAGTTCGTAATGAGAAACTCCCAGACCATATACTCTTTTATGGAATTACTGCACTTACAATGTCTAAGAATGGACTTAGACACTGTAGGGGTGCAGGGCTCATGCACCTGTACCCTCACCAGTGGTATAGTGCACCCAGATAGAGGGGTGGCTTACCTTTGCCAGGGAAGTGGATTGTAGGCATGGCACACATGGATGTGTGCTATGTCCCTCTCTTCACTTTGTTCTGCACCAAAACACACAGCCTGCAATGGCAGTGTGTGTGTGTAAAGGTACAGGCCTTTAAGGGTGTCAAAATAAGTGCTTCAGCCCTTAGATGTCTTCCCTGGTCATAGTGCCCTTGGTTCCTGTGGTACCTTTTACAAGGGACTTACTTTTGGCCAGAGAGTTGCCAATTGGGTTTTGTAAATGTACTGTTTGGAGAAAGAACATAGGCCCTAGGTACCTGGTTGGCAGGAATCCAGGGCACAAAGTACATCAACATGAGGCAAAATGTCAGGGCAACCATGCAAAAAGGGCTACTTTCCTACACATGGGAAATATGCCTTGGTATCAGAACAGTGGGAAGGGATCATAAAACAAGGAGTTATGAGTAGGAGAATCTCTAACATGAGTTGCTGGTGAGTCCCTCCATGATTATTATTCCTCATTTTACCTAATTGTACCTTTCTATGAGGTTTGTAAGCTGTATATGAATTCAGTAGTGTGGCCTTTCCCAGGTCTGCCCCATAAGACCACAATATCCTCCCATTTGAAAAATCTATTTTTGCTAACTAGAGTCAAAAGATTTATCTTCAAAAGTCCCATCACATGCCATACAGTGCTTAATTTAGAAGTTGTTTCCATTTGTCATCCAATGCGTACCTTACAATCAGTTTCATCTCACTTATTGGTAATCCCAAAGGTCCAGGTACACGAGGTTCAGTTTATTTTCATTCTTGAATGCCAGGTAATGGCACAAACTCCCACTGGCAAATCATACCATTCCCAATATCGCATTTGGAAAATTTCTTAAAACCCTTGTTATTCAACCTCTGAATTTTCTTTGCTATTTCGAGCCTTATTATAGCTCTAGGACACCCTAATAACTACTTGCATGAGCTACAAAAGCAATTATTGGTTTACTTTCTCTGAAAACTCAAGTACAATTGTATGTCAAAAATGGGAAAACAGCACCCACTCAACCTTTTTTGGTCTCATATTCCTGTGAATGGTACCCAAAATAAACAGTTCCTGATGCAGAGCTTGACAGATGTGCTACTCTATTACGAATGTGACAGTCATCATGCCCACCTTATTAAAAGTGCCATAATATACTGTGTGATTTTAATAAGATGGACAGGATATCCATTACGTTTGTGAAGGAGAACCCATCTACCAAACTTTAAATCAGGCCTGGGTATCTTTTTAAAAAGGAGGCCCAATAAAAAAGTGAACTACAGCACAGAAGGAAGAAAAAGTGGTGTCTGAAAGGTGCTGATTTAGTCAGCAGACAGAACCACAGCTGCTGCCATGTTGATTTTCTGTTGTGGAAGAGAGTATGGTATCAATGTTGCTAGGAATCAGATTGCAGGAAGAAGAATGGGGTCACTTTGCTGCAAATCGTTGGTGGAGAAAGGAATTTTAGTTTGACTGTCATAATGGCTTTTTATTTAATAACTGACTGGTTTGTAACTTTTAAATTGTCCCAATTGACCCACTCCCAGCAAAGAGGAATGGGTCCAAAGAAGAAAGGAAGATCTATCCACTTGCTGCTTGAAAATGTACTGCCATACTGCTAGATTGATGGAAAACATTGGCTACAATTGAATCTATTGTTATGTCTTTATGTCTGGGACTGAAAGGTTAAGACCAAGGCCAAGGTAGCTAATCAACTAGTAATCTCTGTAGGGCGTTGGACACCAGTTTCTATCAGAATACCCTTCTTGGTGAGTGGAACCACCACCCTTTGGCTGCAGAGTGCAGAAGGCTGTGGAGACCAAGGCAGTAGAGACTTCTTGGAGGAAGACTATCCTGCTTCCACTTGGGGAGCATCTTGTGCATTGAATACATGGACTAGAGTCCAAAGATCGTTCTTGACACCCAAGAAAGAAGTAATAGAGCTGTTCTTAAAATTTGAGACTTAGAAAAACTCCATCTTTCGAGGAATGAGACAAGGTGCCAAGTCACCCTGAAAAAGCATATGAGCTTTGCAGATATATTTGAGCTGTTTGCCCTTGTTGGAGCAATTAATGGTGATGTTTCAGGCTACAGCAGGATGCTATTTGATCTTGTGAAGCCATTCCTAGATAAAGCTTTCGACAGAGAAAAGCTACCAATTTTTAATTGAGCACAGCTTATTTACCAGTCACATTAAGATCTACTTGGTTGGCACACTCCAACCCTTCTGAAATGGCAATATTTTGAAATGACTGTTTCCTTCTAAATTTTACAGTTGATTGTCAATGCTCAGTGCTGCTCATGGGCAGCCAGGCTTATACTGCACAACACGGCGTGTAGTAAGGCCTTGTGTGCATGAAGGCAGTGGCGTAACGAAAGTTGAGGGTGCCCCCTGCCACGTACCCGGAGGGACTCCCACTCTGGATTTAATCCGGAGTTCTTGGGCCCAAGTATTGTGCTGAGGGGGTCCCCTGCAGCTCGGGGCCCCCCCGCACCGTGGGGACTGCGGGGGGTCTGTGTTATGCCCCTGCATGAAGGTTATTCTACACGATGCCACTAGACAACAAACTCATGGACGTGATTTAGGAGTCACCAGGGGTCACAGCTGCGACTCTTGTCCTGTCCTTTGCTACCCCAGACAGAGTCCCTGTGACCCCTGGCACAGTTGTATCAGCAGGGTCACTTATGGTGGGGGTGTGAGGAGTTGCCTCTATCCTCGGAGGCCCTACAGCCACTTGTTGAAGGTAGTCCTCAGATCTGTCAGCAGGCTGCAGTGCAGGCTGCAAGCTGCCATGTTCTACGTTCTGCGTGCAATGCTGGTGCTGCTCTGAAGAAACAAAAGTAAAAAGTTATTGTTACATTTTCTGCAACACTTATAAAGAGTTTTTTTATCTTAGGAGGGCTGGTCAGGGATAAGAAGGGGTCCTGGTCTGCCCCTCTCAGGAGTGAGTGTGGGCCCATGCAGATAGGTTGGTTGGTTGGATGAATGTATGTAGCCCACAAATTGTGACAGGGCTTGAAAAGTCAGCTTGTCACCTCTACCATTGCCACAGCGTTAGCCTGCAGAAATGAGCAAGAGGGGATTTGTTTCGATTTCATGTCCTGCTCCCTTTGTCATGGTGAACTTAGCCTGCAACAGCTTCTCCCAGGCAATGTGTGAAACTACATATGATGAACAGGTGAGATAGTAGACAACTTATTGCTGGTTAGCACAATATTGGGTATAAAAGGAACCCCGCCACTGGTATGAACAAATTATTTTAAGATGTTGGTGGGGCGATGGGGTTTCAGAACACATGAACATTGATATTTATTTCCCAAACCCAGTGTCAGGGTAGGCACTGGCCCCTTAGACACAATATTTGTTTGAAGCTGACTCACTTACAAATTATTATGGCAGTGTAGGTGCAGCAAGCAGCCGTTACAGCAAAAATATTGTTAGTGGAATCCCTTGCTATACACTTTGACAGCTTGCAATTGAGGGGTGAGCAAAATAAACATCATTTTTAGGTCTCGCTGAGCCCAGCGCATGCGCTGGCTCGGAGAGACATTTTGTATGTGAGTTTCCAAAGTGCTGCTGGCTGGCCTAGCACTTGCGTTCACGTGACCGTGACCGTGCACGCGCGAACCTCTAGCCTTCAGCAGCACATTGAAAACTCGTGCGTCATCACAATCACTTTCGCTTTCAGAGCGATCGCGATGAGGCACGCTTTCAATGCTTGTTTTTATTAAGCTTTTAGCGCTATTTATGTTGCGTTTAGTAGGACAATATTAATGATCGCCCAGTTAAATGTCTATACATGAACTTTAAGAAAGTTGCTTGCATTTAGAATGTACTCTAATCCAGCTAGCACCTCCACTCTACACCTTCTCCCTCCAGCCGCTCATCAAACCGCACAATACGCTAGTTAAGTAAATAGGCATAGCGACAATACAACACAAAGCATTTATTTTTTGCGAAATTAAGAGCCCGTCAGATACAGAAATGAGTTCATACAAAGAGCTCTCCACCATTTTGAAATGCTACTGACTCACAGCAGTCCATTAAGATCAGTATTGTGCGGCAGATAGGTCGGAGTCTGCACACAAGGGTAAGGGTTTATCAGTCACAGCTTTCGCAGACAGCTGCAAGCACACTTGCAATCAGATGGTCTTAATCTCGGTCGAGAGAAACGTGTGCACGTCTCTGTTAATGACTTCTCTGTTTGCCCTGGCCGGCTGCTTGTGTTTCGTCAGACGCCCCTTTCAGAGTTGAGTGAGGCAGAGTGTATCGCAGCGCCTTGAAGCACTCAACCAGGGAAGACACCCCGCCCCCACATCCCTTTAAACCGATGCAATAGGCATGCTGTATTAATGTAGAATGCATTTCTTATCTTTCGTTTCTATTTTTTTATTTTCGGTGCAAGTATAAAGTGACATGAATGACTGGTGGATGGAATAGCATTTTGACAGCTGAGTGCACAGTTTGTCTTGGCTTCAGGGCAATAAGGTGAATTAAAATGTGCTTGGAGTGTGCGGGGAAGTGATGGGAGGTCAAATGAACATGCATCAAAAGAGCAGTGTCATATGGAGGTGAGGGTGTGTGAACAAAAAGACACTTCACAGGGTAAAAGCCACAGCAGCGCAGTTGATATGAGGGCATGCATGAACAAGTAATGGAGCTATATGGACAGAGCCTGGAAACTGTCCTATTACCAGAGGCAATTCAGATTGAGTAATCATTTTTTTTTAATGATGTGCAGAACTAAGCCAAAAGCGCACTGTTATCTGTATCATTGCTCAGTCACCTCAACGCTGCAAGTTTTCTTTAAATGGCTTATTAGGTCTAGTTATTGGCAACGTTAACTGCATTCCACATGTATTGTCGTTCATTTTCTAAAAGGGGATTTCAGAGGACTATTCCTTTATCACTACAGGTGGATGCATGGTTGTAAGATGTATCATTCTGCCCGGGGTGCATGCATTGCAATGCAGGGATTATTTTTCCACACTATTTTACACGCTATACTGTATGACTACACTTTGTCATATTCCATCCACTATACTATAATTGCACATCCAGGCCCACCTTACACATGTTTTTGAATTCTGACGAGACATATTTTGCCCCTCCCTTACAATCTACACCACTTTTAATTTATTAGCAAAATCCAACTCATTAGCGCCTTGATGCCCTTGGGCTAAGTTAGCACTCTATAAATTTTATATTCATTTATTCATTCTCGTGAAGCCAAAAGATTCTGAACTATATATTACATTTTCAGTAACAGTATTTTTTATTTTATTTATTTTATTTAAAAGTTTTTATAAAGCGCTGGCTGTACCCAAGAGTATCAGAGCGCTTTACAGGATTAGGTAAAACAGAGTTGCAGTATAACATTTTTACACATAAGTCAGAAAACAAGGCATACAATGGTTGGTTTAAAATGAGGTAAAAATGAACAGATATGTTATAAATCTAACAGCATATCGAAGATAATAGGCGTGGAGTAAAGCAAAAATTAGTTATTGGATGGGGGAAGGAGGGAGAGAGTAGGGTTACTAAGGAGGGTGAGGGGTAAGGGGGATGGGGCGGAAGGACGTTATCTATGCTAAGTGAAGGGGGGAGAGGTGGTCCTAAATGAAAGAGTTAGGGCAGGGGTAGTCATATATATCCAGTGACAATGTAATTAAGGACCCCAGTATTTGATGAGAAGGAGAAGTTTGAGGTCTTTTTTTAGAAATGAAGAAAACAAAAGGACATGCAAGTATTTCCATAAAATGGTATAGAAATGGAATTTGTTTAATCTAAAACCTGTGGCAAAGCTGGTTTCGCAAGATAGCCATCTTCAGTTGGATGTCTCACTCATTGTAAGTCTCCTGGGACTGACTCAGTTACTTTCTGATAGTCTTCCATTCCTATCTTCTGGTTCTCTCCCAGAAATAAGGCAGTACTTGCTGCCCCTTTGCTGTCAAGAGTCAATCACCAGGTCTAAACTCTTTCTTTTGCACCTCTATATCAGTTATTTTCCTTTCCATCTCTCGCAGCTGTATTCCCCTCTATCGGTCTCTCAACTGCCTTTTTCTCAACTTCCATACACTTGTTTCCAGCTCTCTTAATCTCTAAGCTGTCCCTTACCACCTCTCATTCTAACGCTCGT
The DNA here is from genome assembly GCF_964204655.1 of Triturus cristatus. Classification (NCBI taxonomy): domain Eukaryota; kingdom Metazoa; phylum Chordata; class Amphibia; order Caudata; family Salamandridae; genus Triturus; species Triturus cristatus. The sequence goes on along the minus strand of NC_140582.1, from coordinate 1,107,160,903 downwards.
CTCCCCCCTTCTGTTCCATCAGATACTGCACAATATATTATTGTCTTTCTCAAAAAACAAGTCAGAACCCTTTTATGGTTTTCTCTTAACTTACATTACACAACTGCTCACCAACTTAAAACGTACCCAAAAACATGATTATAAGTCACATAGGCGAAACCTAATGCATTTACCAATGCTTGTTAAAGACATGTTTGGCTCTGGTCCCTAACCCGTTCCTGCCTACAGGAAGTGGAATGGTCTTCTACAATGCACCCTGCCACCATCCTGGTTCCAAGATAAGCGTCTGTTAGGGAAAGGTGCGGTGGTAACTTTACCAGACATACTCACATAGACAATGTGACATTAGTTTCACTTCCTGCAAGATCAGAAAGTAAATATTCATCAGGCAAGCCATTGATCAAGAGACTAGTGGCAGACTCCAGAGATCAAAATCTAAGCTTCCGCCTGCAAGATGTGAACCCACTGGGAGGGATATGAGAGTAAGTTGCCTGGTTGATCACCCTTTCAAGTATGCAAGGGCGCGTGCAATGGTGCTGTCAATAAATTCAAGCCCATTCCTCAGGGCAACCGTTCCTTAGTTAAACAAAAGTAAGTCCCCCCTTACCCAATGTGATGGACAGTATCATTCTGTTCAAAACATTTCCTCTAAAATATTAACACTAGAGTTAATATTTTACAATCTAGTATTGCTTTAAAAATGACATGTTTTCCTTTCAGCAGACAAATGCATAGTCTCAATTTCTGACCTTCTGCTCAGTGCTGCTCATACAACGTTTCATCAGGGACAGGGTCACATCACCTGTGTCTGAGCCCACATGAAGAGCTGTGTAAGCATCCCTTGCCACCTTGAACTAGCAGAGAATAGGATTACAAATCAGCCTAGGACCATGTGATGGTTGGCCCGCTATGACCTTTATGTGCTATCCAGGGGCAAAGCCATCAATCGTGCAGAAGGTGCAGGGGCACTGGGGCCAAATGTTATAAGAGGCCCAATAACCTCTAATTTAGGCTGTATTTTACTACCCAGCCAGTGGGGGACCTATTGTCCATGCTTGCATCAGACACCCTCGCACCTTCACTATGCAACCTTCACTATTCTGTGAAACAAGCATTGGCATAGCCAATAGGTCTCGCCTTTGGGACCTTATCAGTATTTAATTATGCAGCACAATATCCTTGGTGCAACATCAACTGTTGCATGGCTAAACACTTATAATGTCCCAAAGGCGAGACCTATTGGCTATGCCAATGCTTGTTTATTCTGTGTTCATGTATGAGGGGCTCATTACGAGTCTGGGGATCAATGGACAGCTAAACTCGTGGGTGGCACGGCTGTGACAGAATGTATCAATCTCAGGCCTCCAACAGCAGTGGTAGCTTCCAGAATTACTACTCCATTTCATGACAGATTAACGATAAGAACGCTCTACCAAGCAAGAGCACAGTCCCAGGGAAATTCCACTGAGAGCAGGAAACTCTTCCATTGAAGCTTGTCCCGAGTATTTTGTCACTGTTCACCGTGACAGATCGCTCATGTGGATTCCTACATAGATGTTGAGAGAACGTTTACCAGCACTTTGTGTCTAATTTGCAACACAAACGTGATGCAAACCCAGCACAAAGTGTTCTATTGGGATTTACTTTCCAACTCAAATCATGATTTGAGTTGCAAAGTTGCACCCACTAACCCAAAGTAGCTTTATGCGCTACTTTGCCCTACTTTGTGTCAAAGGTGTGGCTAATGGTGGGACATAGGCATTTCCATGTAACTACCTATGGGCTTTGACACAAATCCATATATACTAACATTTTTAGATCTTGATTTGCTCCCACAATTATGCCTCCTCAAGGCAGGGGTAACAGTGGAGCATGTTTGATAAGTCTCCACACTTTTTCAGCTTTTCAAGTACGTTGCACACTGCACAGCTCACCTACAAAGTGGCAACCTATGTCAAAGCATAGCTTTTGTACAGAAGGATACCCTTCCAGTACCTAAGCTATGCTAGACATCATGTATACTCCTGCACTAATGTGCATGGGTGTGTATGTGATAGATCGGATGCCACCTAAAGTGTTCCATATATCGTAGCACATATGGCACTGTTTTTCTATCTCCCTCTGGCTGCTGTTCTGCTTTTTGCAAAAAGTTGCTAACTGTAGCTGTTTGTTTTGGGAGAGTACATTTGGGAGTTATTACTTCTATTAATTACAGTTATGCAACAATACTGATTCTTGAGTAGTGCATTAATTTAAAAGAACTCAACCGAATGCCTGTAAGATTTGTGTAAATTTTGAGATGAATTTTGAACTGGGCCTCATAAAACCTTTTGATAAATGTGTGGCAAGTAGATATCTGCATTTAGTACACTTTCGAGAGAAAAGTGATGTTAACAGTTCAAAAATGCAGCAATGCCTGTTTTTTACACCAATGATTTGTAATTTATTAATGTTTGCAGAAACAGTGGGAGCAAATAGAGCTACGTTGCTTTTTGCATTTGCTATAAAGAGGTGTAATAAATGCCATTAATGCACCACTGCTCATACCCGCATATTGGATGCAAATTGAGCACCCTTTAATTTGAGAACCCCAAACAATTGCAAATTTAAAAGTGACGATTTGCACTCTTTTGTTGTGCCCCAAATGAAGATCTGGCCCTTAAGGATGGAGATCGGAATAGAGGAAACCGCTGCGTCAGTTTCAGAAACACAAAAAGCCTGCGGGAAACAATCCATATATTTCTACATAAAAAAGCCCCCCATCGCAGATGAATATTTAAGGTTCTAGCTTTATTAGGGAGGTGATGCATATCGGTGATACATGTCTATTGAATATTTGGATTACAGTGAGTTAATGAATGCAGAATATTTTTCACTGGCATTACAAACAAATCAGACCTTGAAATCCCATCTATCTCAAGAAGTGCACAGATGAAGCTGAAGGCAATCATCTTAGTTGTAGGGAGAAAGGGCTGTGTGTGTTTATGTGATTTTTTATATAGTGCAACATTTTATGTGTTAGGGGAGTCAGCTTTCTATCAAAAAGGCCAAGGGTAGTTCTCTCTTACAGAGGTGGTGTCATGGTGCATCGCAGTTGATGTGAAAGTTACATGCTGAGCATTCTTGTCAAATGAATAAGGATTTCTTATTTATTTACTTATATTTATATATTTATATTTGCTACCTGCACAGTTCATTGGAAGTTAATAGTGGCTTAAGTGAGCAGTGGAGGGGTGGAGGAGTGCATTACTCTCATTGGATCTGAAGTGCAATGTTAATGCTTTCTGATAAGTGTGCACACAGGATGTGCGCTTCATGAGACTTGTCAGTTCGACTAAGTTGAAAAGAAATTGCAGCAGTGAAAAGATGCTGCTAATTTTCTGTTATCTAATGTAAAATATGTTTTGCTTGGTTATTAAAGCCATAACAAAATATATAAAATAATTGAAAGTAATTCATGAATTGGTTGGCCAAAGGGTCGTAGCTCTGAAAGGCTGAGCTATCTGCTTCGCAAATTCTTTTGGGAATTATATTCACATACAAACATATGTGTCATGATGCATGTCCATGCATATCTGGCATCTTAAATCTCCCACCCATAAAACTCTATCCAGCCTCAATAGATCAGCCAACAGTAGTGTGGATCGTGAGTCTGAAGCCCAGGAAGATTGCCGCCAATGCCGTGAGGGGAACGGCCAGCACATCCAGGAGGGTCTGCGAGTCCCAGAAGCCCGTGGGGCAGAGACGCCTCTTCCCGCGCCCGGAGGCGCATTAGAGCTGTTGTGGGCTCCCGCAGCGTGGGAAGCCCCAGAAGATTGCCACCAACACCGTGAGTGGAACGGCCAGCACAACCGGGAGGGACTGCGAGTCCCAGCAGCCGTGGGGCAGAGATGCCTCTTCCATGCCCGGAGGTGCTTTAAAGCCGCAGTGGGCTTCCGCAGCGCGGGACATGCATGGGCACACCCGGGCAAAGCCCGGGCTAAGGGCGGGCCCGTATGCGCCTGTCAGCGGCCGGAAGAGGCTGGGCTGGGCCACCCCCTTGACAACTGGGCATCGGCTCTAGATTATTCTATTCAGGATATAGGCTACAGGTACTATTGTATATACCTTTTATTATTTGGGGGACTACAGTCTGTGCTGCATTGCATTATTGTGTGGAGGTCAACGAGTTATTGAGCCATCTAAGGCCCCCCAATCCAATATGAGCAAGACCATGACCAAGCGCAAAGGAGTAGCAGGTACTTTAGATGCATTTATAGTCAGGGCAGAATCGCTTTTGACTCGTGAAATTGAAATGACAGGGCGACGACTTTCATTAGATCCATTGTTAGACCTGGCACCTTGGCGTGAGTCTCCCTTCCACTTTTTGTCGCTGTGCCTCATGTGTTTTTATGGTGTTGGCCACTCAGAGCACTGTGCCACTGCCAACCAGTGCCACAGTGCAAGTGCTCCCTATTTAAAATGTATATGTTGGTTGGATTCCATGATTGGCTTATTTGGCTTACTGTCAGACCCCAGTAAAGTGCACCAGGAGTGCCCAGGGCTTGTATATACAAATGCTGCTGGTGGGCTTGCAGCACTGGTTGTGCCACCCACAGAAGCGGCCTAGTAAAATGTATCTAAGGTCTGCCATTGCAGAACCTACGTGCAGTCTGGTACTGTCATGCTGACTGGGCAAGTGCACCCACTTCCCAGTCCCTAAACCTTCCCTTAACTTCATATTAGTCACCCCTGGTAGGCCCAAGGGCAGGGTGCATTGTAAGCATACGGTAGGACAAGCCGTGATGTGTGTGGCGTGTCCTAATAGTGAATTACAGCCATTTTCGTTTTTCACTGTTGTAAGGCTACCTGTTCTCCATAGGCCAGAATGAGCTGTTAGAATTGTCAGGGGCGGCTCTAGGCTCATGGTGGCCCTGTGCAGGGAGCGCAGGTAGGGGGCCCCGGAAGAGGGGGTCCGGGCGGGGCGGAGCTCAGAAAGGTGTTTTAATAAAACGTCCAGAAAAGGCGTTAGATGACCAGTAACATGGTAACAGAAAAACGACGTTTACTTTTTGAGTGCTCATCACTTGGATACTTTGTTTTAGAATCTAGGTCTCTGGAGGGACCCCTTTCAACAAGAAAAACACGTTGCGCGTCCGTAAGAGAGTTCGGCCACAAAGCAGGATCCCTCCAATCACATAAATCATATTCATAACACGGGTCTGTAACATGGTCTTGCTCTTTGGCTTCCTTTTCAATACCAGCATCATCCGTCTGTAAACTCTGAACCTCCTTCAGAATGCCAGATGTTGATGGATCGATGAATGATGTTTCAGTTTCTCTGTCTGAGGGTCTTTTGTAATAATCCTCATCCTGAGTTGGTAATTGCTGCATGTTTGTATCAATTTCAGAGTCACCTTGTTCATTTTCATTGGTCTACTCATGAGTATCATTCTGCTCATGGATATCATCATTTTTTTGTTCTTCTTTATGGTCGTCAGCGCCTGTTTTACCTAGTGCATCAGCAGTACTCTGGCCAGAGGATTCTCCATCTTTAGGTTTCCCTTGGGTGATAAAGTTCAGGATTGCTCTTTCCTGTGACACTACGAAAGCCTGCTGAGCCACCTTTCTCTTTCGTTTCGAATAACCAGATTTGTGTACTCGAATTCTCTTCATTTTGCTTGCAATGCAGCGGGCGAGGCTAGCAGTGGGTAGGGAAAAAAAGAAGACAATCAGCAGTGTCGGCTGCTGAAAGATTTTGATGTGTCCTTTTTATTTTCTTGCAAAAACAACAGTTGATGGACAGAATGCAGAACAATGTCATACATTCACCCCAGTACAGAGATCTGGGCCTAAATCCATTGTTTTTTGCTCACCACACCACCCCAGTTCAGACATGGCCATATGCAAATCAGCCTTGACCCTGTGCCTCATGGGAACAGTCCAGCCCGAACTGCCAAGCCATGTCTTCCCTGGACTACACAATGAAGGACCAGCATACCTTAATGAACGAGTGAATTTCCACCAACCTACCAGGAAAATATGTTCCAGAACCATCTCCCTAGCAGCCACCCAATGCAGCCGCTGATAAAACAGTGGAGGCCGCTACTTCTCCCACCTGGCAGTGAAGACCTGAAAACCCTCCCCCTGCACCTCAGAGCCTCACCATCGCTCCAGCAGTTCAGGAAGGACCACAAGACCTCGCTGTTCAACCAACAAGCAGCATGATCCAGCAGCATGAATCCCACACCGCCTCGAGACCCTTATGTGTGAAGCAGCTGAGCTTTACAAACCCTGACTGATTGATAGTAATTACCCTTTCCACTACATGTATGACACATTATGAGGACTAGCCACATATGGAAGGTTTATTTGAAGAGTGTTATAAAACTATAGGGTAGATCATGTGACTTGGCATACAAGGTCTGTTTTCTCAGTCCACTGAGAACAGTAGAGCCTGGAGAATAGTTCATGATCTATTTTGGAAGTGACCTTAGCAGGAAGAGAGTAAGCTACCTTGAAATCATGGCACACAGAGACCTGTCTCAGTACGTCACTAACTGATCCTGAAGACAGCCTACAGGTAACCAAAGACTCGTCCACTTTACCACATTGTCAAAAGACAAAATACAATATATTTAATTAAGGTTTCTTGTATAGTGCCATATTCCAGCAACCAGTTCTGCTCGCTTTCAGAGCACCTATTAAACAAGGATTAATTACAGTGAGTCCTAAGGCTATGAAAAGGCACTAGAGGTTCACTGAAGCAAAATTAATGTGCAAGGAACATCCAGTCAGGAGACAACTTTAAAGCAGACGTACGAACCACTAGCACAGCGTACCAACAACCCCGTGGGCCGTGGCGTAAGGAAGGAAAATGGCCCCTTTGGCTGCTGCTCAGGAAGTAAAATATAACAATTATCAGGGTTCAATGGGCCCCTGAGGGTTTTGGGTCTCAGTACCACTGTACTTGCTGAACCAATGGTAACTATGCCCCTAGAATGGACAGAGAAGGCTGCTTCACCAATTGCAAACTGAGGACTAGTTAAACTAGTTTTCTCTGCTAGTCACATGACAAGCACTGGAATGTAATTAAAGAAATGATCAAGAAGCCAGTCTCCTACCAAGGTCTCTGCAAAAGGGCATTAGATTGAGTTAACATGGGTAGGCACTGCCATCCTATTCCAGGCGTCCATCCATAGGTGCTTGCATTTCATGTCTGCCTCAACACCATATAAACAGACATAACCAAATGCCAAGTACATTCGAACACTCGATGTTTTAAAAGATTTGTGCAGGCAGATCCACTCATTAGATCACAAGTATCAGCTTCATGCTCTGTTTTCATGATTGTTGATAAGTAATTGTAATCATTTTAATGAATCCTTAACATTACGTCTAACACCTCGTACCCTGCTCTCCTCTTCCCCCCAATACGACCGTGCCTCCCAAGTTACACCTCCAAAAGTCACCATGCCTCCCCTCAGCCACAAGTAAACACCGCCCCTGCACTCCTGACTCACTCTTCCCTCAACATACAGCGCCGATCTGTACCACTCCCTACCCCTGGCGCACGCTGACCACCTCTCTGACCCGCGCCCTCCAGAGATGAATCGTGAGAGAGAGGCTCTCTCTCACGATTCATCATGCCCTCCCTTCCCATGACCACCAGAATACCTCCAGCTCGCCACCTCACATGGCTTACCTCCACCCAGACCCAAAGCACACAGCATCTACAATAACATCCTCACCCAACCTTCCCCACGCCCCCGGCTCCTCACCCCCACGGGCTGGGATACATTCCTAAGCCTGATCTGCCCTCCTCCCCAGGGCTCCCCACACCCTCGTCCAATGGCTCACCTTCCCTCGGGTTCACTCTGCAGTGGCACACGCTGACCTCCTCACTCCCCCTCCCCATGCCCTGACCCTCGGGCTGCTCACCTCGCAGCTGGCACCAAAGGTTGCACACTGGCATGCTATCCTCTGCAAGGCGGCCTTTCTTGCCCAGGGTCTCTAGGCGCGCCGGTGCATGGCCTCGGCCGGTCTCGGTGCTGCTCGCTGCATGCCGGGCACGGGTGCTGCCACCCCTCCTGCCGCCAGTGATGCGTGGTGCTTCTGTAACCCCTTCGCTGCAGGACTCGCGGGCGCTGCGCATGCGCGCGCATGCGAGCCTCCGGAGGTGCCAGATCTGTACTATTAAAACAAGCTCGATTCTCCTGGAAAAAAGTTCTAAACAAGCACAAGACCTACCAGAAGAGCCCGAAACAAGGCCGACCCCACACAAAGACGAGACTGGGTTAGAAAGGAAAAGAGTATAAGAACAACCATTCAGCGTGCATCACATTGGATTTAGCACGCCTCAGTCGTTCATGCGCCAAATCCCTGCCAGGGGCCGCCACGAATATGTATTGTATCCGATTCCTCGTGGTGGCCCCTGGGGTTTGGTGGCCCTGTCCAGGTGCACAGCTTGCACATGCCTAAGGCCGCCCCTGGAATTGTTACAACCTATGATCCTAACAGACCCAGGGAACATGGTAGAAAATCGAGTTTAGTATGCCTGAACTCAGAATAATAAAATACATCTTTTAGTAAAGTTTATTTTAATATTCTGTGTTTGCAAATACCACTTTTAGAAAGTTGGTATTTGCTTGCCTAACCCTTTCAGCCCGCCTCTGCTATGATGTGTATCTGCCTGTCTGGTTTGTGTGAGTGACAGGGCTGGGGAAATCCAGAGGTGCAGGGCTAGGTAGCTTGGTGGTGAATGGAGAGATTGACATCCAGATGGGTGGGAGGAGTACACCTGGACTCTGAATAGGGCTGTGGTCTGCCACCACAATGCTGGCTCCACCTCCTGCGGAGCGGCTGATGTCTCTGCCCTGCACCCTGAATAGAAAGGTAGAGTCATGTCAACAAAGTGCTCAAGAACTGGTTTGGACTGGGCAAAGGCCCCCCTACCCCAGAGGAACAAAGGAATTAGGGGTATAAGTATTGGGACCCTGCTCCCAAGAAATTAGATACTGCTTGACAAGACTCTGCCTGAGGAGAAGGAAATGGGAAAGCTGTAAGGAGGAGTAATGTCCCTAACCTGGGGGATTGGCCTGCAGTGGTTGCCTTGCTGCTGAAAGGAGAGGAGAAAAGACTACAAAGACTTTAATTCAACTTGTGCTGAAAAGATCTCCAAGGGCTTGTGCTGAGCTTGCCCCCTGAATGAAGTCCCAGGACCAGTGGACTTCCCCCCCAGCTCCCCAGAGTCTTTTGGAAGTGCCTGCTGCTGCTGTTGGGCCTTCTGAGGGACTGCGTGTCGCAAGGAGCTGGAAGCGCGACTCGACAAGGAGAAGCGTGCCGCCGTCGGAGCTGTTGTCGTCGCATCTCGCAAAGGGTGTCGTCGCTGCAGCATCGCATCGAGCGGAAGCATCTCGCATCATTCCGGCAGTGTCTCGCAACGCTGAAGAAGCGTATCGCCATCGCAGCCATCGTAGCTGACGCATTGCACCGCATCAAGAGAAGAATCTCGCATCGAGGAAGAAGTGTGTTGCCATCGCAGCCATCGTAGTTGTCGCATTGCACCGCATCAAGAAAAGCGCCTCGCATCCACGGAGAAGCGTGCCGCCGTCGGAGCTGCTGTCGTCGCATCGCGTAAAGGGGTGATGCCGCTGCAGCATCGCATCGAGCGGAAGCGTCTCGCAAATGTCGGAGAAGAGTGCCGCTGCCAAGGCCGATGTCGTCGCATCGCATATAGGGGTGACGCCGCTGTAGCTGACGCATCGAGTCGAGTCTTCTCGCAACATCGGAGAAGCGTAACGCATCTGGAAGATCTTCACGTCTTTATTTCTTTGCACCAAAAACTTCATCGCATCAGCATCGTTGCAACACTTTCGTTGCCCTGCGTGTCGCATCTAAGGTACATTGACTTAAAATGTTGCATTTAAGAACTTAAGAGAACTAAGCAAACTTCTACCATCTTAAGTAACAGTATTGTGTATTTTTGTCGTTTAATGGTCTTGTGGTAACTCTATATAAAGAATCCTTATTTTTAATATAAAAAACGGTGTGGTGTCCATCTGTAGTGTTGTCACTTGATTACTGTATGTGTTCACAGATGCTTAACCTATAACGCTCTGAGATAAGCCTTGTCTGCTCGCGCCAAGCTACCCAGAGGGTGAGCAGGGGTTATTTTAGGAGTGTAACCCCTTACCCTGACTAGAGGAAACGTTCCCTGCTTGTCACAAGTACCTACCTGTGCCAACCAGAGAACCCGGATTCTAACATTGGTGGTCAGCGGTGAGGATTCTGGACTTGCATTTGTGACTCATGTACAGTAATTGGTGAACACTACTTAGTGAGTGCAGACCTTAAATGCAACCAATACTTGTTGGTAGATTTCTTTTGGGACTGTCTATTTTTGAGCACTGCCAAGCTATGGTGGAGAAAGCAGCATCCATAGTCTCTGTTAATACTGAATTTGAATGGGAAGAAGAGAAATTGGATAGCTACACTGCCAAGCAACTGAAATTCTTCTGCAAGAAATTTAATGTTTCTACAACTGGATGTAAAAACAAGGCAGAGTTCTACAAGACGCTGAGGGCCTGGGTAGAAGCAAGGAATGCCACTGATGATGATAATACAGATGAGCAGCTGGATGGGCCAGTGGGTCCAAGAGGAAGGAGAACCCCTTCCCCTGCAGGTAGCAGTGTTTCTAGTAAAAGTTTATCTCCAGAGGAGTTGACAGACAGGAAGGAAACCAGAGCTCATGAAATAGAGATGGCAAAACTAAATGGACAACTGGCAATGGAACAAAAAAGGCTGGAAATGGAAGAGAGAAAAAGCCAGATGGAGCATGAGATGAAAATGAGGGAGCTGGAGTTGAAAGCCCAGGGCTTGGGAAGCACTCCCTCTGGTGGCAGCACACCCCCAGTGCAGGTAAAGTCCAGAGTGTACATACCCAAAGATGTTGTGAAAGAATTTTTGAAAAATGATGACATAGGGCAGTGGTTCAAAGCCTACGAAGTAGCCATGTCCTCCCACAGGGTCCCTGAGATGGATTGGGGAGCGGGGTTGTGGGGACGGTTCTTGAGTGAAGGGCGGGACACACTGCTAGATTTGCCCTCAGAAGTGTATAACTCTTACCCCCATATGAAGGAAGCTTTAATGGCTAGGTATGGGTTAACCCCTAAAATGTATAGACAGAGGTTCAGGGGTTGCACTAAGATTCCCAATAGTACCCATGTGGAGTATGTGACTTTTTTTTGCAGAGCACTGGATGGTTGGGTGAAGGGTAGCAATGTTGATAATTTTCAAGGGCTTCTTGATTTAATGGCATGGGAGCACTTGTCCAGTAATTGTTTTCCTGAGCTATGCCAGCACCTGATTGATAGTAGGCTGACTAACCCTAGGAAGCTTGCTGAGGAGGCTGGGTCAGTACCAGGGTCCACAAGGGTCCCGTGGGAGACTCCGCCAAAGGTGGGCAGGGTCCCCAGCAGAAGAGCGGGGGGGACAAGGGAAAACAGAGGGAGTTCCAGAGGAGGCCCCAAAGTAATCCCCAAGGGAACCAAGGGAAAGGTTCTCAGCCTCCCCCACCCCAGAAACCGACTGGGGCCCCGACAGGTAACCCTGTTCAAAGAGGGCCCCCAACCTGTTACAGATGTGGTGAGCTGGGTCATTTTGCCAATGATCCCAAGTGTCGCCAGTTTGGTAAACCAGCACCCCCTGGTGTAACCCCCCGGCAGACGGCTAGTGTAGCCCTGGGTGGAGAGATGGGTGTCCAAGGTGGGTGGGGTTCAGTAGAAATGTTCCTGGTCTCATTAGGAGACTGTGAAGTGGTCCCCAAAACCCAGCTGCCTGAGAACACTAAAAAATACAAGCAGTGGGTGACCATAAATGGCCATAGGGTGGAAGCTCTCAGAGACACATGAGCCAGTGTGACGGCTGTCAAGCGCCACCTGGTGTCTCAGGAGCATTCTATCCGGTTGTTGCCGCCGACAACACCGAGAGTCACTGCCCGGTGGCTCAGGTTCCCTTTGAGTGGGGGGGGGGTCTCTGGTACTCTTCAGGTAGCTGTGAGGCCCGCCATGCCTGTAGACTGTCTGTTAGGGAACGATCTGGAGAGCTCACCTTGGGCTAAGGTGGAGCGGAGTGCTCACCTGGAGATGTTGGGTATGCCAGATTGGGCGTGTGTCACCACACGGTCTATGGCAGCAAGTAGAGGTGCTCAAGAGGACCTGGAGCCTGAGAGAGAGGCCCAGGAACCGGCCTTAGGGAGAAGAGGCAGGGTCGCTGGAAACCGGCCCCTGAAGTTCCCACCGTCCAGGAGGGAGCAGACCTTGAGGGGGATGCCCTGGAACCTACAGGGGAACAGATAGCTGAACTGGGGGACCTGCCTGAGCTGACCCATTGACAGCAGGAAGGAGGACTCTCCAGGGAGGAATTCTGCAGGGAGCAGAAAGAATGCCCTTCTCTCGTGGGTATGCGGCAGCAGGCTGCAGACCAGGCCAACGGTGATCAGTCTGGAACATATTTCATTTACTGGGAGAACGACCTCCTGTATTCTGAGCCTAAGGTTGCTGAGCCTGGGTCAGCCCGTGTGCTGGTGGTACCCCAGCGCTTCAGAGCCTTCCTACTGGGGCTGGCTCACGATGTGCCATTGGCAGGACATTTGGGGCAGGACAAGACCTTTGAAAGGCTTGTCACCCACTTCTTTTGGCCCCAAATGGGCAGTAGTTCAGACACTCACTGCAGGATCTGCCAGACTTGCCAGGCACGTGGGAAGAGTGGAAGGAAGCAGAAGGCTCCACTACAGCCATTCCCTGTGGTCGGTACCCCATTCCAGCGAGTGGGGATTGACATTGTAGGGCCACTGGACCCCAGGACAGCGATAAGCAATAGGTTCATCCTGGTCCTGGTGGACCATGCCACCCGGTACCCGGAAGCCATCCCTCTGAGGACAGTGACGGCCCCCGTGGTGGGACGTGCGCTGATGGGAATTTTCTCCCGAGTGGGATTCCCTCTAGAGGTGGTGTCTGACCGAGGTACCAATTTCATATCTAAATATATGAAATCCCTTTGGCAAGAGTGTGGTGTAACCTACAAGTTCACCACACCTTACCACCCCCAAGGAAACGGGTTGGTTGAGAGATTCAACCGAACCCTAAAGGGCATGATAATGGGTCTTGAGGAACCCATGAGGCGTAAGTGGGACGTCCTCTTACCATGCCTTCTCTTTGCTTACAGAGAGGTGCCACAGAAGTCAGTCCCTTTGAGCTTCTGTACGGACACCCAGTGAGAGGACCTCTAAGTCTGGTCAAGGAAGGCTGGGAGCAATCTCCCAGGAAACCTCCCCAGAATGTATATAGCTACATGCTGGCCTTTAGAAACCAGACTAGGCGTTTCAGGGAACTTGCTGAGGCAAACCTGGAAGCCAGCCAGGAGGAGATGAAGCGGTGGTACGACCGGAATGCCACTCTGGTAGAGCTTCAGCCTGGACAGAAGGTATGGGTCTTGGCCCCAGTGGAGCCCTGTGCGCTCCAGGATAAGTGGACCGGTCTCTTTGAGGTTGTGGAGCGGAAGAGCCCTGTCACCTATTTGGTGAACTTGCGGTCTCCAAGGAACCCCTTGAGGGTCCTTCATGTCAACCGCCTCAAGCCCCACTTGGAGAGGTCCCAAGTGGGCATGCTCTTAGCGACAGATGCTGGGATGGAGGAGGAGACCGAGCCTCTTGCTGTCTTCCTGTCAGCCAAGGAGCAAGATGGGTCAGTGGATGGTGTCATCCTCTCTTCCACCCTGACCCCTGAGCAACAGAACGATTGTCGCCAGTTACTGGGACAATTCTCTCACCTGTTTTCCCTGATTCCCGGTGTCACTGATTGGTGTGTCCATGATGTGGACACTGGGGATAGTACACCTGTGCGGCACAAGGCCTACAGGGTGACTGACAGGGTAAGGGCCTGCATCAAGGAGGAGGTATCCAAGATGTTTGCCCTTGGGGTAATTGAGTCCTCAAGCAGTCCTTGGGCAAGCCCAGTGGTCTTGGTCCCAAAGGCTACAGCGCCGGGAGCCACACCCGAACTCCGGTTCTGTGTGGACTACAGAGGACTCAATTCGGTCACCAGGACTGACGCACACCCCATCCCCAGAGCTGATGAGCTCATAGATCGGCTAGGGGCTGCCAACTACCTCAGCACGTTTGATTTGACGTCTGGGTATTGGCAGATCGCCTTGACCGATGGGGCCAAAGAGAGGTCAGCATTTTCCACCCCTGATGGGCATTACCAGTTCCGGGTTATGCCCTTTGGGATGAAGAATGCCCCTGCCACCTTCCAGAAGTTGGCCAACCAGGTGTTGGTTGGGCTGGATTTGTTCAGTGCAGCCTACCTGGATGACATCGCAGTGTTCAGCTCCACGTGGGAGGAACACCTGCGCCACCTCTGGGAAGTGTTGATGGCGCTGGGAGGGCAGGCCTCACGATCAAGGCGAGTAAATGCCAGATCGGGCAGGGTTCAGTGGTGTACTTGGGGCACCAAGTTGGGAGTGGCCAGGTGGCACCCCTTCAACCCAAGATAGAAACCATCCTGAATTGGGAGTTGCCCAAAACCCAGACAGAGGTGAGAGCCTTCCTAGGTCTCACCGGGTACTACAGGAGGTTTGTCAAGGGGTATGGCAACATTGTTGCCCCCTTGATAGCGCTGACTTCAAGGAAGCAGGCCAGGAATATGATTTGGACTGACACCTGTCAGAAATCTTTTGAGGCCCTGAAAGCTGCTATGTGCACGGCGCCCGTGCTTTTGGCTCCCAACTTCTCCAAAGAGTTTATCGTTCAGACAGACGCTTCAGAGCATGGTGTGGGGGCTGTTCTTTCACGGATTAATGAAGAGGGCCTAGATCAACCAGTAGCCTTTATTAGCAGGAGGTTACTACCACGGGAACAGAGATGGAGTGCCATTTCCCTACAGGGTATGGATTTCATGGTGGAACATCGCCCTGGTAGAGATCACGCCAATGCTGACGGTCTGTCCAGATTTTTCCGCCTTAGTGATGAGGAACTCCCTGGGGTAGGGTAGTTCTCCCCACTTTTCAGCTGGAGGGGACACGTGTTAGACCTGGCACCTTGGCGTGAGTCTCCCTTCCACTTTTTGTCACGGTGCCTCATGTGTTTTTATGGTGTTGGCCGCTCAGAGCACTGTGCCACTGCCAACCAGTGCCACAGTGCAAGTGCTCCCTATTTAAAATGTATATGTTGGTTGGATTCCATGATTGGCTTATTTGGTTTACTGTCAGACCCCAGTAAAGTGCACCAGGAGTGCCCAGGGCTTGTAAATACAAATGCTGCTGGTGGGCTTGCAGCACTGGTTGTGCCACCCACAGAAGCGGCCTAGTAAAATGTATCTAAGGTCTGCCATTGCAGAACCTGCGTGCAGTCTGGTACTGTCATGCTGACTGGGCAAGTGCACCCAGTTCCCAGTCCCTAAACCTTCCCTTAACTTCATATTAGTCACCCCTATGGTAGTCCCAAGGGCAGGGTGCATTGTAAGCATAAGGTAGGACAAGCCCTGATGTGCATGGCATGTCCTAATAGTGAATTACAGCCCTTTTCGTTTTTACTATTGTAAGGCTACCTGTTCTCCATAGGCCAGAATGGGCTGTTAGAATTGTTACATCCTATGATCCTAACAGACCCAGGGAACATGGTAGAAAATCGAGTTTAGTATGCCTGAACTCAGAATAATAAAATACATCTTTTAGTAAAGTTTATTTTAATATTCTGTGTTTGCAAATACCACTTTTAGAAAGTTGGTATTTGCTTGCCTAACCATTTCAGCCCGCCTCTGCTATGATGTGTATCTGCCTGTCTGGTTTGTGTGAGTGACAGGGCTGGGGAAACCCAGAGGGGCAGGGCTAGGTAGCCTGGTGGTGAATGGAGAGATTGACATCCAGATGGGTGGGAGGAGTGAACCTGGACTCTGAATAGGGCTGTGCTCTGCCACCACAATGCTGGCTCCACCTCCTGTGGAGCGGCTGATGTCTCTGCCCTGCACCCTGAAAAGAAAGGCAGAGTCATGTCAACAAAGTGCTCAAGAACTGGTTTGGACTGGGCAAAGGCCCCCCTTCCCCAGACGAACAAAGGAATTAGGGGTATAAGTATTGGGACCCTGCTCCCAAGAAATTAGATCCTGCTTGACAAGAAGAACCTCTGCCTGAGGAAAAGGAACTGGGAAAGCTGTAAGGAGGAGTACTGCCCCTGACCTGGGGGATTGGCCTGCAGTGGTTGCCTTGCTGCTGAAAGGAGAGGAGAAAAGACTACAAAGACTTTAATTCAACTTGTGCTTAAAAGATCTCCAAGGGCTTGTGCTGAGCTTGCCCCCTGAACAAAGTCCCAGGACCAGTGGACTTCACCCCCAGCTCCCCAGAGTCTTTTGGAAGTGCCTGCTGCTGTTGTTGGGCCTGCTGAGGGACTGCGTGTCGCAAGGAGCTGGAAGCGCGACTCAAGAAGGAGAAGCGTGCCGCCGTCGGAGCTGTTGTCGTCGCATACCGCAAAGTGTGTCGCCGATGCAGTATCGCATCAAGTGGAAGCGTCTCGCATCATTCCGGAAGTGTCTCGCAACGCCGAAGAAGCATGTCGCCATCGCAGCCATCGTAGCTGACGCATTGCACCACATCAAGAGAAGAATCTCGCATTGAGGAAGAAGCGTGTCGCCATCGCAGCCATCGTAGTTGTCGCATTGCACCGCATCAAGAAAAGCGCCTCTCATCCACGGAGAAGCGTGCCGCTGTCGGAGCTGCTGTCGTCGCATCGCGTAAAGGGGTGACGCCGCTACAGCATCGCATCGAGCGGAAGCGTCTCGCAAACGTCGGAGAAGAGTGCCGCTGCCAAGGCCGCTGTCGTCGCATCGCATAATGGGGTGACGCCGCTGTAGCTGACGCATCGAGTCGAGTCTTCTCGCAACATCGGAGAAGCGTAACGCATCTGGAAGATCTTCACGTCTTTATTTCTTTGCACCAAGCCTTCATCGCATCAGCATCGTTGCAACACTTTCGTTGCCCTGCGTGTCGCATCTAAGGTACATTGACTTAAAGTGTCGCATTTAAGAACTTAAGAGAACTAAGCAAACTTCTACCATCTTAAGTAACAGTATTGTGTATTTTTGTCGTTTAATGGTCTTGTGGTAAATCTATATAAAGAATCCTTATTTTTAATATAAAAACCGGTGTGGTGTCCATCTGTAGTGTTGTCACTTGTTTACTGTATGTGTTCACAAATGCTTAACCTATAACGCTATGAGATAAGCCTTGTCTGCTCGCGCCAAGCTACCTAGAGGGTGAGCAGGGGTTATTTTAGGAGTTTACCCCCTTACCCTGACTAGAGGAAAGGTTTCCTGCTTGCCAACCAGAGAACCCGGATTCTAACATCCATCAATATTACAGAGACGCTCATCACTAGGAATCCCAAATTCGGGGGATTTATCACATCCGCCAATGTCTATTACACCGCAAAATATGCCCATGACTTCTCCCATGCCACCTTTGGATATACCCCCAATACCATCAATAACAGTGTCAAATGTGTTACATGGGCCAAGCATAGTTACCAGAACACGGGTATCTAAGCCACCAGAGGAGATCAAGGGGAGAGAACCTCCAGTCAAATCACAGCTGACTCCATAGTAGAGATAATGGTAGAGCCCCCTATGCACTCTTGTCTTAGTGATAGAAAGGAAAACAAATCTGCATCTGTCTCTGTGCTAACGGAGTTGGTAAATGGAACTGCTGAGTCAACTACATGAGCTATTACTTTATCTACAGGTTTCGTTCCATTTATGTTCTTGTCCTTTTGAGGGCCAGCGCCCCGCTTTCGGAACTGTGTTAGCTCACATTAAAGAACTAGTTGACAAGAACTTCAATCTTTTAAGGAAAACGTTGGAACAGGTGAACATTGTTATGGACAATTTAAGCGGCAGTATTGTAAATTCACACGCTGATGTTGTCGGGGGGGACTATTTGTGGGAAGGTGGCCTGATATATGCTCTCCACTAGTTCTAGTGGGCACCTTGTATCAGTCCAAACAACCCCTTATGGTGAATGGTTAAAGACTATCTTTATTGAAAGCTATCCTAAAGGTAGCTATGGAGAGCAGCCTTTAGGCTAAGTCTTGAAGGAATGTAAAGCAGCTTGTTTTACCAGTCTATAATCTCTTGAATGATCAAATGAAAAGACAACCACACCAGGTATATATTAAAAATATATGTATTTAAGATAAAACACACCCCTCTAGTCTCTTTATGAGACTGGAGTTCGAAGTACTTTGTTTACAAGTCAGCAATTATCAGTAATAGCACAAATACAAGTTTGGGTCCTAGGGGCGTACAAAACCATATACCAGAAAAGTGGTATAAGAACCATGACAGTTATAGACACTAGGCCTATAGCCTGTAGAATCACTGGGACCCTAAGGAACCACCCAAGGTAGTGACAAGGGGACTGTATGCAGTGTGAAAAGTTGGAAAAGTATAGATTAGGGACACTTCTAATCAAGTCAGGACCAAACCCTTTTGGACTAAAGAAGTTCTAGGGCTAGCACCCACGAGAGCACTGGAGTACTCAAGTTACCTCACCCAGGGAAACCGGGTGCATAGGTGTCTTTTGGTGTCGGATCGCGTCTTCGATTTCAATGGAAGCCTGCAAAGAACTGCTGCTGCCGTGAAGAGGAGAAGTGTCCGAGGAGATCCAAGCCTGAATCTAGGATGGAAGTAATCTGAAAGCAGCGGGGACAGAGTCTGGGTCACTAGCCAGTGACCAAGGGCAGGATGGACCAATGCCCACAGATGTCGTGTGCTTCAGGTGAGTTGATGGGTGTCTTGACTCTTCAGCCATGAGGTCCAGGAGGAGTCGACGAAGTCCACGAGCTGTATTCGAGCTGTACCACAAAGTCTGTCGAGTGCTACAGTGTCGGCTACCAGAATGGACCCAACAAGTCTTGGCAAAGGCAAGTCACTGGAATTCAGAGAAAGGACTGCGTTGCAGACCAGCAAGGTCTGAGGGACTCACCCAGCATGGGTAAGTCAGGGCACGTCTGAAGCAACCAGGAACGCCCAAGTAAAAGAGGAGTTGCCTTCGTGGGGACCTGCTAGCCAAAGGGCTAGTGATCGCGAAAGAGCCTCGAGCAGTCACACTTGGAGCTGGCCCACGGTTCACTCGTGGAGTGGAGGCCAACAATCTTCGGTGCAGGAGGTCCTCAAGGCTGGGGCTACTGGGAGCCCAAAGCACAACTTCAAGGAGGACCAGGAAGATAGTGTTGCTGCAAAAGTTCATGTTGTCCAGGGGTCACGGTTCCACATCACCCACGATAGCCATGGGCCTCAGCTTTGCTGTGGACTCAGGGTAGCCTTGGGGAAGTCTAGAAATTCACCTCTGGTGATGCAAAGACTTTGGCGTCCGGTGGGAGCTTCAGCGATGCAGACCGGTCAGTTGCTTCTTTGGTGCCTGCCAAGCAGGGGAGTCACTCCTTGACCCCAAGGGAGATTTCTTCAGTCTTCTAGTTAAGCAGCGGTGGAGCTCCAATGCCGGTGCAGTGTCGTAAAAGGCACATAATATGGTGGTGGTGCCTTGCCTTGCATATTATGATGTGTGCGGTAAAATGCCTTTCCATTGCGGAGACTCCGCCATGGAAAGGCATGCGGTTTTTACTTTGAGGGCCCGTTGTGGGCCCCTGGGGATATGGGAGTTGGGGGGCTGCACTTGGGGGGTACCCATGGTACTCCCCTACATTGGCATGCACAAGGTGGTAGGCACCGCACAGTGTCTGTCACGTTGTGCATGCCAATGCATGACATGCATATTCAACATTGTGGCGGGTGCTGCTTACAGCACCGCCCGCCACAATGTTGAATATGCGGGAATGCGACCGCCAGGGTGGGGGTCGCATCCTAATTGCCGGTGCGGGACCGCTGCACCACTGGTGCCGGTCCCAGCTCCGCTAAGGTGGCCATCCTAATAGACCCCAAAGTTTTTCTAAAACAATGACAAAACAAGCATTGAAAAAGCAAAAGGCTGGCAGCTAATTCCAGAGCTATTGGCTTCACCACTGCTAGTTACTGATGTTGATAGTTCAGGTGTAATGAAGAAGGATGGCAGCAGTAGTAGATGAAGTAATTTGAATATTTATTAAGTACAAGGAAGTGAATAAAACCTCATCCAGCATCAAGCCCTGCAGCAGCCAACTGACTCACTGCTTGCAATCTACTCATAAGATGAAGATTCTACATTCTAGAGAGCGTAGCCTAGTAACATGAATAACATTCCTATTCAGAGAAGTGAGAACACTACATCAGGTCCAGCCATAAAGCACCAAATGCAGCTGGTGTGTTTGGTCTGTGAAGCCTCCAAGAATTACCTTACTTTTTTTTTAACAAATGCGATGTACTTATCACCAACTACACATAACGTGATAATAAACCTCTGTTTTTCTTGACAATAAACAGGGACAGAGTTAACCACTAACATTTCACTTTTAGATCACTTAACTTTGATCCAAGACGTATGGCAATTTATCCAAGACGTAATTGTTATGATGAAATCCGAAATCAGGTAAGGATATAATAATAAAGTTTAATCCGGTAAAACCCTGACACCAAGAGGCGTCTGACAATCTAACTGGCAAAACTCAACTGTCCTTCCAACCGTCACCCTCGACCAAGTTTCCATAATAGAACGGGAAAACGTCATGGAACCTTGGGCGAAGGCTCGAGGCAGAAGGCAGCGCGAGGCAAGTCGCGAGGACAGAAATAAGTAAACACAACACATCTCCTCATTTACAGAATAAAATTAAAACAGGATAAGTGGAACCACAAAGTAGTGTAAGAACTATAGGGAAAATATGGTTACAGGAAAATCAAAAGCAAGAGGTGAAACAATATGTAATTAATCACATACAAAATCTTGTAACTTTTTAGGAGGAATTATCTCTCTCCCATGTCTACTAATGGTGGACTCTTTAACATTGGAAACACCAACGTCAAGCTCATGAGGAGGAAAACCATCTTGTGGCGTATCAGGAATTCCAACTTGGGGAGTATCGTCAGCACTGCGAATAGTGGAATCAAATGACGTGCGAACAATGGTCTCCCCAGCGGAACTCTCAGGAATAGGTTGATCATTGGAAACAACACTAGAGTCACTAAGACTGGTGGAATTCTCCCTCAAGACAGAACAACCACTGGTGCCCTCCCCAGGATCATTTAAAGGTGGAACCTCGCTACCTACATGGGAATATCCCTGGTGGATGTCGTCGTCAAGAATCCAAACATATCTAGAAGAGGTGCAACCACTCCTCCTCCCTGGATCAGAGTACTGTGGGGGCAAGGTACCATCTCCCCGGCACAATGACAGGGACGACAAATGCCACACCTTCCCATCACTCAAACGTGCAGAATTGCAAAAGATTTCCTTGACCATAAGGGGTTGCGAATAGCGGCTAAATCCTTTTTTGACAAAACCACTACTCTTGACTCTAACCCACTGTCCTACATGAATATTGACATGTTTGCATGCATGCTTAGAGTCATAATGGTCTTTACTCCTTTGCTGTGTACGTGTAATTTTGTTATTAACCGATTCCACAGACCAGTCAACATTCTTAGGGAATGACCACCCAATGCAGTCTTTGGTGATAGTCCTCTCAACTCCCAGGCTGTCAATTTGGCTTAAAACCGCCCCCAAACCTTTCCCGCTGGCATCAGTGGTGACAATGGAATGTAATGAGGGATTAAAACCTTGTAAAGGTGGGGCTTTGCAAATGTCATCTTTTATATGTCATCCTCGTCGCCAATTTGTAATGATGAAATCCGGAATCAGGTAAGGATATAATAATAAAGTTTAATCCGGTAAAACCCTGACACCAAGAGGCGTCTGACAATCTAACTGGCAAAACTCAACTGTCCTTCCAACCGTCACCCTCGCCCAAGGTTCCATAATAGAACGGGAAAACGTCATGGAACCTTGGGCGAAGGCTCGAGGCAGAAGGCAGCGTGAGGCAAGTCGCGAGGACAGAAATAAGTAAACACAACAGTAATCTTCTATTGTCCAGAAATTTGAAAAACTTGTAAAGAAGAAGATGGCCTCAACAAAATAAATAAGTTTAATTGCTTAGATCAGGCAAATACCTAACCTTTTTGAGGCCAATTGCGTCATATCCGGGAGACCGAAACTATAAACTAATTAAGTATGTTGAGTTAACATTCGCGTGCGCTCAGAAGAGCGCTCTGATCGTTTTTTTTTCAGATTCTGTTATTATCTTAATGTTAGAAGAAATTCACCTTATTTCACTTGGATGTTTCTCTGTAAAACCAAAAACACAGTTCGTAGACTCCTAACAATCTATTTCACGGAGTGTTTATGGAAGACCTTGAGAATGCAGAAGACAATGCATGTTGACTTCTCCAAGGAGATGCTAATTAATTTTAAGCCAAAGTTTAGAAGAAAGGGCAAGCCAAGACTTCGGTTTCCATGTGATTGTCTTGTTATTTCTGACTTTCCAGAGCTGAGAAAGCCTAAAACGGGGACACCTTGACATGATGTGATGGAACATTTTATTTGAGCAGCAGCAGCAGCTTGCATAGCAGCATGACTGCAGAGAGTCGTGATTATTAATTGCAATGTTCGAAGAGCAGACTTTAGGCACCTGCTTCTTCAGCAGGATGCGATAAAGTCAATGAAATGGTAACATATTCTAAATTGTCGCATTTATGCCCATGTTAATTACACTGCTTTAATGTTTACTAATGCTACCCCTAAGCTGCATGGATATGTCTTGCTGTGCGCGAGCTGTGCAGTGGATAGGCTCACTATTTCAACATTATAAAGGTTAATTTGCATATTATGCACTTCAGTCTCAACCTGAGGCGCGACAATAAATGTGTTAGAAAATGAAACAGTTTTAGAAAGTATCTGGTTCTTCAAGAAAAAGATGAGCCACAACATTTCTCAACAACAGCATCAATGACTTTGCCACCCCAACTTTTTAAACCCTTCCCTCACCTCACGCCGTCTCTCACCCCCCCTCTCTACCCACTTTCTATATTCTAGTGCGCTCTGAAAACCCACTCACCATGTACTACCAGCACGCCAAACAAAAGTCCCAAAACACAGTGGTGGCTGGTGACCATTGAAAGTGGTGAGGCATAATCCTTGGCATGTATTAAACTGAGCGAGACTGACTCACTTTGTTGGAGGGTTGGGGGGGGGTTGCTCACATTTGCTAGCAGTCAGTTTTAATCTTTCATTTATTCTCACTTGGTTTGTGGCAAGGACTCTCATTTGAACTCGCAGTCTCTGTTACTTACTCTGACCCAGTTTCATTGACTAATGCAGTCTCACTCATTCTCACTCTGCCCCACTAAGTCTAATTCATTCTGAGTTACTCTCACTCAATCTCACTCATTTTAATTCAATCTGATTGACTCAATCTCACTCTGACTCACTTAGTCTCACTTAGTTTCACTGAGATTCACTCAGTCTCACTCATTCTCTCTTAGTTTACCTGAGTCTCACCATAGTTCACTCGGCCTCCCTGTTTCACTTAGTCCTACTCATTCTGATTTAGGCTCACTGAGACTTATTCAATCAGTCTCAATCATTCACACTGCGTCCCACTCAGTCTTACTCATTCTGACTCACTAAGTCTCACTGTGACTCAGTTTTACTTATTCACAGTCAGCCTCTATCATTCTCACTCAGTCTCAATCATTCTCACTGATTCTCTAAGTCCTACTCATTCTGATTCATTCTGACTCACTCATACTCACTTATTCATACTCATTCTGACTCAAACCCACTCAGACATGATTATTCTCACTTAGTCTGTCTCAATCAGTCTCACTCATTCTCGCACTGACTCACTCTGTCTCACTCATTGTCTGACTCACTGAAACTCATTCAGACTTGACTCACTGAGTATCACACACCGTAACAGACAGTTACACTCACTGTCCTTCCCCCTCACTCATTCTTTCTCAGTTGTACTCTCTCTTCTTAACACTCATTGTACTCACTTTGACTCCCTCCTTCACTTACACTCTCACTTTTACTCACACATACACACATAGGACACACAGACATGCTCACATATACACACATTCTGGACACGCTCTCACACATGCATACACAGTATTGAAAAGCATTTGTACTTACCTTGCTGTCTGTGCAGGTCCTGTTTGGGCTCCTGATGCTTCTTTCAGCTTCGAACACTTGAAACTGAAACCTCAAACCTGCGGGTCACATTCTCGAGTTTTCAGTCTCTGCTCATTCACCCCACCCATTCCCAACTCTGTGACGACTTGGGAAAGGTGGGATGGCTGCCTTTTTCATATGTAGCCTCAGGAACTGCAGGGCTTAAGTCTGCAATGCCCGTGGCAACTTTATCTATGATGCTTCACCACGTCACAGATTGGGAGGCACTGAGGCATGCCAGGGGCCCAAGACCAGGGCTGAGGGGTTCAGTAGTCCTGGATAGTCTCTGATGACTGATGCATGCACGATCATGCACATGTTCCAGGCATCAGACATTCTCTCCAGCAGAACTGACTTAGGCTGCTGCTAGACAACATTTTAATTTTATACCATAAAATATTATTGTTCACTCTTGGTATAACAAGGCAGAGGGGGGGTAGCACTGGAGCACTAATGGGAAAACCACCATTGCCAAAACAATACAGCACAATACACTTCATTATAAGAAAGACGAGTGAGTAATAGTTTTCTGTCAGCTATATGTGCAAGTAGAATGCCTGGTACACGAAGTTTAGTTCAGCAAACTTTTCGCCCACCCATATCACCACTGAGATGCTAAACTCCCATGTAATTTTTGAAAACATTTCATGCGGAAGTATCAAGAAATTTGACTATTATTGCAAGAAGTCTAAAAAGGTTGAATACATAGTTGGCTAGCTGCAAGAAAAGTAAAATTACCTTTTCATCAAATCTATTGCGTCCGCTGCTAACTAAGGGCGAGACATTACAGTGCTTTTATTGTCATCAGCACAACTCTTTGTGCTCTGGTTCCACCCACTGATTCCTACATGTTATGTTATGTTAATAAAATTTGTAGAGCGCAGCGGTTACCCTGGGGTGTCCTGGCGCTATGTACTGCCTAACCGAAAGAGGGAAGAGGTCATTAGGTGAACAACCAGGTCTTCAAACCCTTTCTAAAAAGAAGAAGACTGGAGGCATTTCTCAGGTGGAATGGCAGATCATTCCAAGCTTTAGATGCACATGCAATAAAGCTCCTGCCACCCCAGCTGGCCTTTTTAACAGAGGGCGTCTGGACCTTTTTCGCTCCAGTGGACCGAAGGGTCCTACTGGGAACGTACCACTTGAACTTTTTCTTCAAGTGTTGTGGGCCTATACCATTAAGGGCCTTAAAAACTGTACATAGGGCCTTAAAACATACCCTATGCTTCACCGGAAGCCAATTTAGCCTGGTTAATTCTTTTTTCACCAAGACAAATTGGAGAATGCCTGAGAGCAGCCTAGCAGCCGCATTTTGAACAATCTGCAACCTGTTGATAAGATGTTTTTGGGCATTCAAAAGGATGCCATTGCAATAACCCAATCTTGACATAACAAGTACCGTGACCACTGTCCTGAAATTTCCTTCTGAAAGGTAGGGTTTAATTTTCCTTAAAATTCGTAACAGGAAACAGGCGAATACCACGGTACTTATATGATCACCAAATGTCAATCTACTGTCAACAGTTACTCCCAAGTTCTTAGCTTTCAGCGATGGGGAGGGGCAGTTGCCCAAATCTGCTGGCCAACAGTCAGGTGTCCAAACATGGGGATTGTTTCCTGAGACAATAATCTCGGTTTTGGAGGAATTTAATTTTAAGCAATTCGAAGTCATCCATCCAGCTATCTCTTTCATAAAGTCATGAAAGCGCACTTCCGTTTCTTTTTCCTCGCCGTCCTTAAATGATAACACTATTTGAGTGTTATCCGCATATGAGGTTAACTGAAAACCATAAGATTTTAAAAGGCCCGCCAGCGATATCATATAAATATTGAAAAGCGTGGGGCTCAGTGAGGACCCCTGAGGGACCCCACAAGGAAGGCAGAATGGGTGGGATTTATAAATGTCCAAATCGACGGTCTGAGATCTTTCGGAGAGAAAGGAATGCGGCAGTTTCCAAGCCACACCTTGAACTCCAACCTCCGACAAACGGTCCATCAAAACCATGTGGTGGACGGTGTCGAAGGCCGCCGATAGGTCTAACAAGATCAATACAGCCTTCCCTCCACCATCCAATGCCTCCCTTACTTTATCTATGGGCTTAAATAGAGCCAATTCTGTATTATGTTCTGCTCTAAAATCATATTGTGTTGGATCGAGTATTTGATTAGTTCGAAGATAAGAGCTAAGCTGGATGTTCATAGCCTTCTCAATAATTTTTGCTGGCATTGGAAGCCGCAAGATAGGCCTATAACTACTAGGGTCTGTAGGGTCCATTGTAGGCTTTTTCAATAGGGGGAGAATAGAAGCTCTTTTCCACTCCTTAGGAAAACACCCAGAAACCAAGATGTTATTGATCAAAGGGTGTAAAACAGATCCTATAACCTCCGGAGCGGTTTTCAGACTCGAGACCGGGCAAGGGTCTGTAGGAGAGCCTGAGCTAATGGAGTTCAGGAGCTTAATGGTTTCTGAACTTTCTAATGGGAGAAACTGATCGAATACAGGCCCAATGTTGGGTTCTGACTGACTCTTACTTTGGGAAAAAGTTCCAACTCCCTTCTGACCAGGGGAAAAAGTGGAATATATACCCTCCACCTTCTGTTGGAAACAAGTAGCCAATTTATTGCACAATTCTGGGCTACTTGCAATCTTGGGAGCAAGTTTTTTGACAGTTTTAAATAATTCTTTAGCATTGGACTTTGCTTGAAGGATTTCGTGAGAATAGAAATTCTTATTTGTTTCCTGCACCAATTCTTTATAACATTGGAGAATATGTTTATAGGTTTCTTTATCCGAGTTTTTATATTCCTTCCTCCAAGCCCGTTTAAATTTTTTACAGACCAGCTTCTGGGTTTTAAGTTTGTCGGAGTACCAAGGAGCTGAGGGTTTGGCCCGCTTGGGAGTCCACCTTTTTACAGGGACCAGTTTTTTGCAGGCTTTATCTTTCCAGTCTGAATACCCCAACACAGCTTTATAAACATCCGACGGGAGTGGAAGGATGGATCTCTTTAATTCCCCTTCAAGCAAAACTTGTCTAAGTCCTTCCATAATCTTTTTTTCAGTATCTTTGTGGGCATAGATATGGATTTAAGGGCTTCTGAGTCCTGCAACTCAAAGATAACAGCCCTGTGGTCTGACCAGGTCAAGGGTAAAACCTTGAGCCTAGACAAATCGGGATTGTTAGAATATATCCCATCCAGGGTATGCCCTTTATGATGCATATGACCTAACACCAGTTGTTTCAATTCCCCAGTCTCCTTTATTTTATCAAGGTTAGAAGTGTCCAGGTCCCTAGAGTCCTCGAGGAAAAAATTTCAATCCCCTAATACCACAAATGCTTCTGAACACATACCTTCTTCAAGTAGGGTGCCTATAGTTTCCAGAAACCCAGCTCTGGGACCCGGAGGACGATAAAGAAGTAGCCCTTTAAAATTTTTAAAGTGTCTCATATTAAAATTAAAAGAGAGCGCCTCACAAGAAGCATTGGACGCTGGATAAAAAGTGGGGTTCATAGAGTCCCGATATATGACTGCTAGACCCCCACCCCTCCTCATGGGTCTATTCTAGGTGTGACAAAGAAATCCTGGGGGATTAGCTTTTGCCAAATCAGGACAGGAGGCTGAATCAGCCCATGATTCTGTAATAAAAGCTATTTTAATGTTATGCTCTTCTAAAAATAACGTGCATTCTGTGGCGTGTTTAATCAAAGACCTGTCATTTATAAGTACACACTTGATTGTGGTTTGCTTATCTTTAGAAGTTACTTGACCAAACTTGTTATGATGCCCACTAGCCGACTGATCTCGAATATTAGGTATCTGAAAGCCACAATGTAAACATGCCCCTGCAGGGAGTCTATAACTTGACTCACAGACATACCTTGGGCATCTTGAAGAACCTCCTCCAGGTCTGAGCTTCAGAAGTTAATTTTTTGTGTAACTTAGTCAGGCTGTGGTCTGACGACCAGGGGTTCCGGCCCGGACCGCGCACGGACGGGCGCAGATGGGCTTGCCCAAGCCAGCGTGCCTCCTAAATAGGCTATGTAGGACGACTAGTCCGCTAACCCGATGACTCCCAAGATGGCCGCCCGCTCCCCTACAAGTCTGTGCAAATCCCGCAAGTGACCCTAAAAAAAAATTTAGCAGCAATGTGGTTTATAGCAGCCACAGTAACAAGCCAATCAGCAACAATGTAAATTTAAAATAGGTTAAAACAAAAGTGTTGCAACCAAAATTAAAATCATGGTAAGAGTTCTAACTCGGCAACGACCGGTCGGGCATTAAACACAGCTCCGACTCCAGCCAGGCCAGGAAAATATCCAGCCAGGAAAATATCCAGTCATGACATGTGGAAGTCCTTGACATAATTCTTCCTTTAAAACTCAGCCAATTAGTGTGCTTTTTCCCTAATAGTTGAGGCGTCAGCTGAATGCCTTTTTTCCCCACTCCTCATATCAACAGGGTTTCTGCAAACCCAGGCTGCCATATGATAGGTGTCTGGCACCCAGCCTGCTGCATTTGCGTTGGCCCACCGCACCAAACAGGACTGAAGCACCCACTTCCATAGTTGTGCATAGGTGTTGTCATGGGACCTTTAATGTTTCCGGTACAGTCACGTCTCTCCACCTATAGAAGTCAGCCCATAAACCTCTACTCACACCAGGGTGCATGACACTTGCATCCAACAAGTCCAGCACACTGCAGATGAGGAGGGGATGGATCTATACAACATCTAAAAATCTCCTTCCTAGCAAGAAGCATGAGATAGAACAACAAGCTCCACTGTGGTCGCCTCAGCACGCTACGCAATACCATATCCACCCCCATCAAGATCAATGAAGTGCTCAGATTGAGTTGGACTCCTAAGATGTCTGTGATGGTAAAGAACATATGTTCATCATTGGCTTATAGATGACCACATCACCTACATCTGGGAGTCGAGTTTTGCACAAATCTTGCGATCTTTTGGGGTGTTCAATATGTTTGATTGAGGGTGAAGAAATGGTTTCACTTCAAATTAACTGATTTAATAGGAGTAAAACAATATCCATGATAAATTCCACAACAGCTGTAACTCAGGTCGTGGGACAATTTCCTCCCATACCGTCTGCAGTTCCACCATGTTCTTGTTCTTCATGTCCAGGAACGTCCAATACCAGAGGGTAACCTAATTACTCTTAGGTCTCACATCTTTCAACAGTGATTCATACTCTCAGGCTCCTCCCATCTCTGCATTAGCACCTGCGAACCAGGAGGAGAGTTGAAGGTATTTAAATCTTGATAAGGAGCCCCCTGTCCTAGCCTTTAGAGTTTCCCAGGGAATTAACCCCTGTTGTGAAGACGGCTCTCCCCAAGTGTCTATCCTGGCCTTTCTCAACGGGAGAATCAACCCATCCAATAGGCATTCAGGGGTACCCGTAGAGTCCTAGATTTACGAAAAGTCTGAATAATACCCAATGCCAAGAATCTTCCTAACTCTGCACCATAGATGAGTGCGGCATTTAGAACTTTTAAAAAAAAAATCGGGGGACCAAACTTGTACATAAAGCCTGTAGTACTCAGCTCCCTGATCATATCTAATAAAATCCTCCCCAAGCTGAGGTGTCTGCCGTTTCCAACAGCATCCTACAATTTTTATATTGGAAGGTAATACAGTACAGGTTTAGATCTGGGTGAACCATGCCCCCTTTCAACAATCTTCACCTCAAAATTTTCCTTGCAAGCTTAATACCCCCTAAGCCCCCAGTGAAAGGTAGCATCAGGAACATTAGGGAATATGAGGATTTAATAATTATAAGGTAATTCTGCAACTAAATAATCCCTGGCAAACCCAGTTGTCCATCTGTTCTAACCAAGGTACAGAATAATAATTGTCAGAACTCCTTTCAGAAGATCACGGGGCATGCAGGGTCTACTGGGTCCAACTTTGGTGACTGAGCATTTTACTCCTGACGTACCGGGGCTTGGCTTACAATGGATCCTGAGCAACTGGGCCAAGTACTCCTTCTGTACTTGACTCTCAGCGGTAGCTATGGACAAGCAGTCAAAGGCTCCCTCAGGGTGTAGTGTAGATACAGATTAGTGTATAAGATGCATAACTCAAAGTGCACTCAGCAATGTCAAGAAATCAATGTGCAGTCAAATTTATGTTTTTATATTAAGAAGAGGTATTTTATTTCTAGCTCTATGCATTCAAAGAATTATTACAACATTCCTAAGAAATAACGCAATCCCCTTGAGGTCAGAGCTCTATTGTTTAACTGGTAAAATCCCCTAACACCCTCTTCCTTGTAATGTGGTTGGGGATATTCCACAATGACTGGTGGCTGGATCCAGGGACTGTTCTCAAGAGTCCACTCTGACTGTTAACAAACAGTCAAAAGTATCTATGGTGCCACAGTAACTTTAGCAGCAAGTCCTCCAGGGCCTGGCAGACCCATATCAAGTCTTTCCTGCTCCAGCAGCAAGGAGGCGTTAAGCGTTTCAGTGGGCTTCCCGACCATGGTCCCTTGCAATGCTCCAGTCCTGATCAGTTGAGTCAGTCTGCATGTGGGATGCACAGCAGCACCCGGTGGGTGCAGGCTGTCCCTTACTTGAGTGCTGGATCCAACAGTGATCGGAGGTGATCCTGGCTTCCATTGGCATGGTACGTTTTGTGCTTCCCCAAATAGGGGGGTTTGATCCTGGAGCTTCAGACTGGTGCCAGCAATGAAGCAATGATGTCCTCCTGGGTCCACCGGACAGGTTAGGGACAGGTTTCAGTGCTTATTTATGACCTCTGCAAGGTCACAGCTTCAATAAGGTGGGTTTGGCCAAGATGGCGGAGAGGATGTAGTTCATCTCTGCTCTGCTGCCACCGAGAAATTAATCGGAGATATGGAGGCGAATAGCCCAAATTTACCGAGGTCCGACACAGCGCTGAACACGGCTAACCCGCAGCTTCCCCCGTCTCAACTTTGGGGGGAGAAACAACACCGGGAGACGGAGCAATGTGGAAGAGCCTTGCGGTGATGACATCTACGCGGAGTGGGGTGAGAGGCCTGCACTAAAGAGAAACGGCAACCCGGGGCAGGGCAGTGCCTGCCAGCACAGCAGTGGCCCCCAGCGGCAAAGCATTCCTGGTGGGGGAAATCTGTAGACCGGTGCGTGACACAAGGTGAGCTGCAGGGGGAGACACAGAAACCGCGGGACAGAGAGCCGTGTGTAATGCCAACACGGGGTGAAATTAAAAAGACCGGTATCGGCCAGCCCTGGACTGAGAGGGAACGGTGGAGTGCCCCCCACCCGCGCTAAGCAAAGACTCACCAGGACACTGACACGCGACCTGCCTGATCCCAAAATGGCAGCCGGCGTAGCCTAAATGTGAAACAACACCCACGTGAGTTACAAAGGTAGGGGCGCAGCGACAGCAGCCATCAGCAAACTTATCCCAGGAGACCAGCAGGAGCCCACCCCCTCCCCCGTGCCAAATAGAGACTCATCGGGCAGCAGCTACACTGCCTGCCTGACCTTAAAATGGTGGCCGGAGATTTCTAAGTAAGCAGCCTTAGCCAAATTCTGTGAGGCTAAATCAAGCTCCCCCAACGGCCCCCGCTGCACACACATGAAGGCTGGGCTGTAGCGAACACCCAGAACGGCGGCCATATTGGGAGAAGATTTTAGATTGACCGGCCCCTGACAGAGTAGAAGACACAGCGAGGTCCATTGTTAAAAGCGACAGCCTGGAGCCGATCTCAGAGGGAAAACTGCTTAGAGCGGCAGGAGTAAAGAGGACTGCAACTCTGTGGCTGGAGTTCATTTTTCTGCAATCACCATTGTCTTCTTTTAAACAAAACAAATAGAAACTCTTCAAAATAAATGGAAATCTTTAAGCTTAGGGCAATTCTACAAAAACTAACAGTGGCGCACCTCTTCCAAAATGGTAGACTACGTGGAGCTGCATAGTGCAATACTAATTGTCTACCCTGCTTCGAAGAAACTGATACACCGGGCAATTTTCTAAACGGCTGGTCTGACAATTGTGAGTGTCATCCTTTGTAATTTCATCTGTTAATCTGACATCAAACAAACTCTGGCTCCCATCGCTTTGAAAACAGTACTCACTGTTGAAAAGGAAAGCAAGATTAGAAAAATTAAGCAATGAACTGTTCCTCAGAACCCCTTCATTACTGATCAGATCAAGTTCATCCCATATCCCCGATGCTCACTTCAGGGTCTCCACAGCGCAAAAGACTATCAATGGGACTGTTTTCTACACTTAGTCCTACGACAGCCTCACTCACAGCGAGAGAATTGCTTGGGGCAACAGCTGAGTGCCCTACAACCCCAGACCTACACAGTCTATATGCCTGACCTTAGGATGGCTGTCCTGGCTTGTCCCTTGGAAGCATTGCTATTGTGTGCATATCAACCCTACAGTAAGTCTTAGCTTCCCAGTAACTCGAGGATGGGTGCTGCCAATTGATCTATGACGATGCCCTCGGACTGAAACCTTGAACATTGTACACACCACGGAGCTGGATCAACATGGCCCATGCCCGGTGGAACTTTGATGGAACTTTTGATGGACCTTTGACAATGCCCCCTGGGCGGATACCAGAACTATTTTGTAATTACCTCAGTGCACGAGCAACCTTGGCCGATTTCCGGTGGAGCTGTCATATGCAGCTATAGAGGAGTCTGGCCCTGGTTTAACCCCCTCAGCCGTCACCTACCCAGCAGGTCATCTGACATTGTTTTCCTAACTACCCCTTGGTTTTACCTTCCCTCCCCCTCCCTCCATGATTCTTTGATTTAATTGACATAACTATGTAACCTGTAATTCTGGGCGGATACCAAAACTGTTTGTACTTACCTCGGTGCACGAGCAACTTTGGCCGATGCCCGGTGAGCTGTCATATGCAGCTATAGAGTCTGTTCTTGGTTTCACCCCCTCGGCCATCACCTACCCAGCCAGTCATCTGACATTGTTTTCCTCGTTACACCGTTGTGTTTCCTTCCCTCCCCCGCCTCCTCCCTCCGTGATTCTTTGATTTAATTGATGTAACTATGTAACCTGTAACTTGCTGATCCTCATGTAAAGCGCTCTGATACCTCCAGGTCTAGCCAGCGCTATATAAAACTTTTCAAATAAATACAATAAAAATAAATAAATAGTACCTCATACTAGCAGCCCCTCATGGTAGATGGGGATGTGCGGTAACCACTGGCAAGGCGTTGGATTTCACTGTATAGCCACCTATACCACAGCTACTCCTCCTGGCTTTCGGGCTGTCGCTAAGTCCAGCACAGGTCTTGGCATTTTGTCAGCAGCAATGGTACAGGTTTCACACTCACTGCATGGATCTTGATTCACGACAAAGTTCATGGAGGACATCTCCTGGCATACGGGGGTCACTGATCTTATCCTGCACACAGGCAACAACCCATTCAGTGTACAGCCATATCCTTACACCTCACACCAGGAGTCCTCTTGGCAGGGCTCCCCATTGGACCTTGCTCTCTCCAACTCTCTCCTCTTGCTCACAGGGCTCCAGGCTCCAAAGCAGGTGGTCTTCGTTTTCCATAGTCATGTCCCCTCACACAGCAGTGAGAGTAGGAGGCTTTGGCCTTGCCCCCAATTCTGGTCACAGGCAGAAGTCTTGAAGAGTGTTCCCTCAGCCCATCTGGCTGCTTGAGATGACACATTTTTGGGGTGTGAACCTCACCCTTTTATTGCCCATTTCCAGATACCAAATGTAATTTGGGGTCTGGGTCTTTGAACTTTTAGGTTGGGGTTCTGCTTCTTTTAAAGTACACCTTTATCTTTTCTTTTCTTCTTTTTGAAAGTCTGTCTGTCACAGCAGTAGACACTCAAAAGGTGATAATCTTACATTCAAGGCCATGGGAGTGACTAGAGTTCACACCTGGATGTCAGCAACAGCGATATGTGCATCAAAAGTGTAATCCCAGGCTCCCAACCATACTCTTGATAATTCGCTTATCAGCCTTATCTCCTTCTCAAGATGTGTCCAGGCCCCTTCCTTATGATCACTCACTGAATTAAACAGCAACCTTTGAAGTGTACATTAGAAGTATATCACTCCCTTCTCCAGTGTTTCCCACTCACCTTACTGGAATGCAGCAATACACAAATCTGTCTGGGAGATTCATCTACTCCTCATGTCTTCATCTGGCAGGCTTGAGCTTCCCAAAATGGAACCCAGGATCCTCTATGTAATGTACTATTGCAGACATACTTTCACGCAGAGTATAGACACAGCACACACTATTCAGGCATTGTGTCCTCACAGACACACATATATTCAGCACACACATTCACTCCTCACACTCTTCAGTACTGTAGACTTTCTGTGTTGTGGCATGGTGCGATACTCTCAAACACACACACTGCTCATACATACATTCATGATGCTCGCACTGCAGAACACTTAGCATTTCATGTATAGTACTGTCCGTGAGCACAGACGCCCAACACATGCTTCCACTATGCATGCACTGCACAGAACTAAGGGGCCTATTAAGATGGCGAGCGGAAAGCCACCCCGACCGCCATGGATCCGGAAATCAACCACCTGCCAGCACGTGTAAAAAACGGCGTCCAAATTAGGAACAACCGCCAAAAAACACCGACCGTGGCAGAACGAGGCCAAGAAAAACCACCTGTAGCGGGTGGAGATGGCCAAAACCAACCCGCGGCAGTCACATTCGCGGCGGCAAACAATCAAACCACCACCAGGACAGCAGAGACACCGCACGTCAAATTAGGATAACCCCGATGCCCCCGTGGTACGTTCCGCAGTTTCCAACCGCCGCGGTCGCAAACAGTGATGAATCGGAGAGCCAGCAGAAGAGCTGCAGCACAGCCACTGCTGTGGACGTTCCGTGACAAATATGGCGGACAAAAGAAAAAACCCACAACAAGGCCACAAAGTGCACACAGCAAACTAGCCATGCACCCAAAAACACAGAACACACCCCAATGATACAACCACATGGCTAATACAAAAATACAAATCCCAGGACAACCCACACAGCACACCTGACAGCAAAACCCCATTTGGACACACCCACATAGCTGAGTATAAAACCAGCCCCTTCCCTGACCACAATCCTTTGAAACATTCCACGATTGAAGGCCACTAACCCTGACAACAAAGGATAGGCAAAGCAACACACCAGCACAACTCACACCACACACAGCACCACCACCACCACTTCCACACCTGCACCTCTGACTCCCCCTGCACATCACACACCATACACATCACCCCCACCCCCACCACTCACACCCCTGCACCCATAACCCCTTTGCACATAACACACCATGGCAACACATAAAATGCCAAAATTCACAGAGAGTGAGTTGAAGGATATGGTAGATGAGATAGTCAGAGTGGAACCACACCTGTTTGGTAGCCTGGTCCAACAGACACCATTAGCCACAAGAGCACAAATGTGGGTAAGGATAATTGATAAGGTCAATGCAGTGGGGACCACCCCGCGCTCAAAAAATGAAATCATGAAGCGGTGGCATGACCTGAAGAGGGTTGTTAAACAGAAGAGGAGCAAGAACTGTGAGCTGGCTCAGAGGACTGGCGGTGGCCCTCTCATCCCACCAAAACCATTCAATGCATGGGAGGAGAAGGTGCTTGCCATACTGCACCAAGAGAGGCTCACAGGAGTAGCCAGGGGAGTGGAGGCTGGTAAGTACAAACAAAAGACTACCACCATACTGCTATGTACTGTCTTGCACAACTACAAAGCTACACCTCCTAGGCCCAAGTACATTCATATGCCCCACACACTCCTCAACACATGTCTCACAGATCCAACATTCACTCACTAACATCCACCCCAAACGTAGCTAGCAACATTACCATGGGGGCATGTGCACAGGCAGCCAGCACAACAACTTCCACAAGGCCCCCTTGACCCACAGCTCAGCAAGATGGAGCACTCCACACCCAGAATCAGTTGGAAGCCATTGGCTCACCACAAACAAACTAACAGGTAGGTAGCTATCTTGCCATGGAGGCTATTTGGGGGTGGGGTGCCAGCACTACAACTCCCACCATGCACTTGTGTCACCCAGCTCATCAAGATGGAACACTCCTTCCCACCCAGATGCATGTGGCAGCCATGCTATCACTACAAACAAATTAACAGGTAGTTAGCCAGTTACCAAGGTAGTACCGTTTGGGGGTGGGAGTCCTGCACTACAACTCCCACCATGCCCCCTGTCCTACCCCAGAGCAGGATGGAGCACTCCACCTGAAGCAGTAGGAAGTCATTGTCTCACTACCAACACACTAACAGCTAGTTAGGACTGTTTATGGGTGGGAGGGCTGCACAACAACTCACACCAGGACCCCTGAACCACCCCTGAGAAGGTTGGAGCACTGCCCCCCACCCAGAATCAGTTGGAAGCCATTGTCTCACCACAAACAAACTAACAGGTAGGTAGCCATCTTGCCATGGAGGCTGTGTGGGGGTGGGAAGCCTGCACTACATCTCCCACCATGCTCCCTGTCCCACCCCAGAGCAGGATGTAGCACTCTACACCACCCAGAAGCATCAGGAAGCCATTGCCCCACTACAAACAAATCAACAGGTACTTAGCCAGTTACCAAGGTAGTACTGTTTTGGGGGGGGAGTCCTGTACTGCTACTCCCACCATGCGCCCCTGTCCCACACCTGAGCATGATGGAGCACCACCTCCACCTAAAAGCATATTGCAGCCATTGCATTGTTGACCGTCATCTAACAGGTAGGTAGCCATCTTCACAGGGAGGTCTTCGGGGGGGCTGCACTACAACTCCCACCAGGCAGCCCTGTCCCAACACAAGCAGGAGGGAGCACTCCACACCCAGAAGCAGTTCCAAGCCATTGGCTCGCTACAAACAAACTAACAGGTAGGCAGACATCTTCCCTGGGAGGTCTGTTTAGGGGTGGGATGCCTGAACAACAACTTACCCCAGGCCTACTCGTCCCCTAGACCATCACGATGGATCATCCCCTACCACCCAGATGCATGTGTCAGCCATTGTATCATCACAAACAAACTAACGGGTAGGTAGAGATATCATGCTTCCTTGTCACACCCCTGAGCAGGATGCAAGCCTCCACCACACACACACACACAGATGTGTCAAGTGAAAGCCAAATGGGACAACATAGCAGGTAAGTAGCCAATTTGTGCACAAAGCCATTCTCCTCAAAAAGCATGGTGCCACATGACAACACCAGCCCTCTCATTGCAGACACGTACACCCAGATCATATTGCCACTCACAGTGTGCACATTGCTAAGCAAATGAAACGGTAACAGCAACCAAAGTGTGCCACACCAATGCACATGTAGAATAAAGTCTGGGCACAATCATGCACAGCACTGAATTCCATGTGTAAGTGCCATGGGCCAGAGCAGCAAGGACCAAATGAGAAACAAGAAAGCATGGTTGTTGGTACAAATCTAGAAATGCACATGAGAAGACAAAGGTATGCAGGAGATGACAATGGCCAGTTCATGCCCAGATGTAATGTCTGACAGGGCAGAGAAAGCCAAAAATACTCCTCACCGAAATTTTTTGTTGCGCTAGTCCCTAGATGGCAACATGTCCCTCTACTCACAAACTATGCACGTTGCGCATGATAGGTATTGACAACTCACATCATGGACAAGTGATGCATGTACAACAGCATCATGTCAGAAGGCACAGTAGTGCACATAGAAAAAAATGTGGTGATTAGTCAACTGTGTGGTGTACAAACAGTGAATGATATACAGCTAACACAAAGTTTTTGGGGTGCACTACAATGACCATCAACCGTCTGACCCAAAGGTGACCAAGAACTCACTGCAGAGGACAACACCAGCAACCTGCAGAGCCAGTCTCCCCCCCCCACATCCCCCCCCCCCCCCGGGACATGGACTCACGGATGTTGACTCCCGGGATTAGCTGGACGATGAGCTCGAAGACGGCCCATCTGGTGTGCCAGGGCGCAACAGGTCCCAGGACCCCCCAGGTCCCCCCCACCACATCTGCTGCAATACCAACGTCTCTGCAGACCCCTGCTTTCACGGCCTGTGCGTCCTCCACCACCACCATCACCACCACCACCTGTGCTGCCTGCAACACTTCCCCTGTCCCAGAGGATGACCAATCCACCCCACCGACTAAGGAGGGCAGGGAGAGGATGCAGGTGCCTACAGTGGTCCAGCGAAGACATGGCTTGGCAGTTCAGGCTGGACTGTTTCCATGAGGCACAGGGTCAGACTGATTTGCATAAGGCCGTGTTTGAACTGGGGTGGCGGAGTGAGCTAAAGAATGATGATGGATTAAACCCAGATCAGTTGACTGGGGGTGATTGCTTGCAATGTTCAACACTCCGTCCATCATCCCCTTTGGTTTTTCTTTGTTTGCCCTAAGTTGGCAGGGTATGCCCAGACGTGGGTCCCTTGCTCACTTTGCCACTGGATTCAAGCTAACCTGGCTGATGAAGGCTGACTAGCCAGAAACCGGTCACAGGATGCTTGTTTCCGGTCCAGGTAAGACATGGCTTGGCAGTTCGGGCTGGACTGTTCCCATGAGGAACAGGGTCAGACTGATTTGCATATGGCCATGTTTGAACTGGGGTGGCAGAGTGAGCTAAAGAATGATGATGGATTAAACCCAGATCAGTTGACTGGGGGTGAGTGCTTGCAATGTTCAACACTCCGTCCATCATCCCCTTTGGTTTTGATTTGTTTGCCCTAAGTTGGCAGGGTATGCCCAGACGTGGGTCCCTTGCTCAGTTTGCCACTGGATTCAAGCTAGCCTGGCTGATGACGGCTGATTAGCCAGAAACCGGTCCCAGGATGCTTGTTTCTGGTCCATGGAAGACCTGGCTTGGCAGTTCGGGCTGGACTGTTCCCATGAGGCACAGTGTCAAACTGATTTGCATATGGCCATGTTTGAATTGGGGTGACGGAGTGAGCTAAAGAATGATGATAAGTTCAAGTTCAGTTGACTGGGGGTGAGTGCTTCCAATGCTCAACACTCCGTCCATCATCCCCTTTGGTTTTTCTACAGTGGTGAGGCAACATGTCCGTGGCAGCAGGAAAAGTGGGAGGGGCAGAGTCACTCACAGACTCCAAGAGGCTGGAACCCAATCCCTGGACCACATTAACAGAGTCCTTGGGGCATATAAATGTACCCAGGGACGAACGGGCCGTCTGAAGAAGTATTCCACGAGCTCATCCTGCTGATGAAGTTCATCGACTCCCGCATGGGACAAATTGTGGAACTCTTGGGCCAGCAAGTGGCGGTACTGAGGGACAGGTCTTGGCCACAACCAACACCTCCACCTCCCTCTGGTAGGCTGCAGGCTGATAGTTCACCATCCTCCCCTGGGGCCACAGAGAGGGGTGAGTCCTCAGACCCCATTGGTCCTACAGCAGGGCCCCCCCCGCCAAGCGACGAAGGGGCATCCGAAGAAAACCCTGGGAGTAACTGGAGGCAAAGCACCTGCCAAACGCCAGGCACGGAGCCAGTCATGATGTCAACCCTCTTCACCACTGCATTGACTTTTCAGACTGTCCTTCCCCACACTGCCTTGTGAATGGCATCTGTCTGTTCGACTGGGTCACCACATCAATGTTGTGATTACTCAATTATCTCATTTACCATAACTGTCAACTCACTGCTCCACTAATCACCTCAATGTAAATTTTCACCACCTCACATGTCACCATTGTAAATAATAAATCCTTACACACAATTTGTTGTGTCTGCTCCGTCTTTATTCCAGGCTGTACAGTCTTCAACATAATTACAATGTACCAGGAGTATGGAATATATGTAGGCAAGGAGATTTGAAGGCACCTAGGAAAACACAACAGAACAACATTCACTAGTCTGGGTGTGGCATCACACACATCACACAACACCTACCATCAAGATAATCCAACATGCACACATCACAATGGGCAACAAGTGACAACATACACATCCTGTCGATGTACAAAACTACCCTGTTCCAGAAACATTGTCAGCCACCACTGAGTCAACAACCGGCTGCAGTCACGAAGCCCACATACACCTTCACAACAACAGCAACATCCTCCGACAATGGATCCGTTGTACATTGTCACTCATCTTCAAGTGAAGTAGTGGGGGATGAGCTGTTGAGGCAGGTCAACAGCTTCCTACTCTCCACTGTCCTCATCACTGGACATGGGTTGGTTTGCAGGTGGGAGCCTTTGATGCTCATCATCATCCTGGATCAGGGGGATCTCCTTGCGAACGGCTAGGTTGTGGAGCATGCAGCATGCCACTACAATCTGACACACCTTCCCGGGCGAGTACATCAGTGCACCTCCGGTCTTGTCCAGGCAGCGGAAACGTGACTTCAGCAGACCAAAGGTACGCTCCACCAAACAACGTGTCCTCCTATGGGCATCATTGTTGCAAACATCAGCTGGTGTCCTGGGATTCCACAGTGGGCTCGCAACCAAGGACAGTTGGGATATGCAGAGTCACCTATGTGTGACAAACACAGATACACATTGCAATGTTGCTGGGTCAGAGGACAGCATGTCACACACACAGCACGCTATTTGACTTGGCATACTCACCCACAATCCATGCACGTTCGGGAAGCAGATTAGCCATCAGCTGTGGTAAAATGCTGTTCCACAGGATGTAGGAGTCATGGGCCGAGCCTGGAAATTTGGCACACACGTGCAAGATGATCATATCTGCCTGGCACACCTCCTGCACATTTATGGAGTGGAAATGTTTCCGATTCTTGTAGATGTGCTCACGTGCCTGTGGTGGTACAAGCCCAAAATGGGTGCAATCAGTGGCACCAACAACATGGGGATGTGTCCAAGGGGATAAATATCTCCCTTCACAGCAGCCAATTCCTGCCCCCTGGGAAAATTGATACATGTGTCCTTGTAGATCATCATAGCAGACAGAACTTCACGCCGCACCATGCTGAACATACGTTGTGACATCCCACCTGCGCTGGACACCGTGTGCTGGAATGATCCAGTGGCAAAAAAATGCAGGGCCGCCACCACCTTAGACGTGGGGGGTGAAAGCTGTTAGATATGTTCGGCGAGGCTGCAGGTGGGGCTCCAACTGAGCACAAAGGGTCTGTAGGGTGGCTCTATCCAGACAGATTTTCCGGATGATCTCCTCATTCTCCATATCTGCCAGCACTGTGAAGGGACGATGCAGATTTGGTCTCCTTTTAGTTCAGATGAAAGTGGACACATGTCAATGCAATACATCATGAGATGTGCACAGCATCTCATGTTTTGGCGGACACAATGCCAACAATGACTGTCATCAAAATTGTGTTACAGGCCAGCTGACATGTAGAGACTCATTCAGTTACACTAATCGTACACCTGTCAACTGACACACAGCAAGTACCTCCAAATCATACTCACCATATGAGAATGCACATAGGGATATGACCACATTCACTATGGGCACGCCTGGGAGTATATCATCCAGCATTTGTGTAAAAATGCTACACCACTGTCTCACACCTAGCTGCTGCACCTGACACACCTTCAGGCGTTAGTCGAACCTGGCACACATCAACAACACAATGACCACAGGCTGAGCGTACATGATGAGTATGTGCATGGTCAAACATAAGCGAACAGGCACATATGGACAATGTTCATCATGAAAAACATTGCTGTGATTTTCCCTGCACTGTTACACCTTGACATGTGTACACTGTCCTGTGTACAGGCCCATCAATATCACAAATGACATGTGAGGGAGTACATGCCAATCTAAGAAATCACATACACAAACATGGCATGGCATGTGCATGGCATATGCAGTGGGGTACATGGCACATTGGCATTGTGTGCACTATGACGTGCCATCAACC
Organism: Triturus cristatus; assembly: GCF_964204655.1. Taxonomy (NCBI): domain Eukaryota; kingdom Metazoa; phylum Chordata; class Amphibia; order Caudata; family Salamandridae; genus Triturus; species Triturus cristatus. The sequence continues at coordinate 1,107,118,814 of NC_140582.1, read as the reverse complement.
CTGTGGCCACTGAGCACTGTGGATGACTGCCAGATGGCCATTGACACAGGATGATGTGTCCATTGGTGCTGTCACAGTCATCCGCCACCCAAATCTCGGTCACCCATGGCACTGTATGGCACCCAACTCGCAGTAGCTACCGCCTGGCCCTTGTGGTGTGTCACCACCAATGCCCGGGACACAATCACGGTAGTGATAGGCATATGCACATGGTGAAATGGTGGTTAGTATTCTCCGCCCCCCAAATCCCGCTCATCCATGTCACTGTATGGCACCCAACTCACTGTAGCTACCGCCTAGCCCCTGTGTTGTGTTACCACCATGGGCCATGCCCTTCTAGCCAATGTGAACCGCAATCGCGGTGGCCTGATGCAATTTTAAAAAACTAGTGGGCGTGCTCCGCCACCGTGGAGCCGGTCATTGGATGCAATTGAAAGATGCACCACCGCGGAAGTGCCCGCCTGGCCCCTTTGTGTGTGTCACCACCATGGACCATGCCTTTTCAGCCAATGGGATCCGCTATCGCGGTAGAATGATGCAATTTTGAAAATCGCGGTAGGCGTGCTCTGCCACTGTGGAGCTGGTCATTGAATGCAATTGAAAGATGCACCACCGCGGTAGCGTGCGCCTGGCCCCTGCCATGGACCATGCCCTTACAGCCAATGGGATCCACTATCGCGGTAGCATGATGCAATTTTGAAAATTGTGGTAGGCGTGATCCACCACCGCAGAGCCGGTCATTGTATGCATTTGAAAAGGCAATTGCAGCAGCTTAGAACCACTGAAATGACACCAGGGGGCTATATATGTGTGGGAGAGAGCCCCACATTTCCACTGCTCACAGAGCCTGCTGCCTGAGACCCCTCACCTGCTGCTGCCTCCAGGGACTGCTGCCTGAGACCCCTCACCTACAGCTGCCTCCAGGGACTGCTGCCTGAGACCCCTCACCACCCACTGCCACTGCTGCTGTCTCATGTCTATAGTGATGACAAGGACTGAGAAGTTCCGTGCCAGTCCCTTCACAAGCGAGGAGCTGGAGATCCTGGTGGAGGAGGTGCTCACACAGTACCCAAGGCTATATGGTGCCCCAAATGTCATGGTAAGTCTTTAACAGTGGGGGTGAGAGTGCAGGGGGTACACACATGTAGTCGGTATGATGCAGTATGTGCCTGAGAGTGTGGGGCACTGCCTAACATGCTGTTTCCTAGGGTGAAGGGGAGTGTACCCTACTCCACACGTTACCGTGCCTGCATATCAAGATTGGAGGGGCAAGTGTTGGCTTGTCAGCCATACAGTGACGCAGCAAGTTGGTAATGCAGCAGTCAGAGGGAAACTTGGTGTGCATACCACCTCTTATAATGTTTAATATAATTGCCCCCGTTGGTTTTGCACCCTAGATAAAAAGCTAAACTTGAACGATCATTTCACATATTCAAGATTCCATATATGGCGAGACAGCAAGTTTTAAGTAAGAAGAGTGGACTTTTGAGGACGGTGTAAAGAGAGAAATAAGATCGGCTATGTCCGTATAACATGTATAAATTTGTGTAACTTTGCGTATTCACATTAATTTATGTTTTGCGTTGAAGCGGTTACTAGTGCAGATTGCTGTATATGTTATTAAGTGCATTATGGGTATTATAGTTTACAGAGTAATTGTTTTGAGGTCAGGGGATTAATCAGTTGACACGTGGGGGTGGAGCACGTGGGTTTTAAAAGTGGGTTGTAACGGAGGGTTGGTTACACGAGAGACAAACAATTGCCCGAGGCGCACACCGAACAGTGAGAGGATCATACAATGAGCAGGTATGCGCGTAGTTGCGCTATTAGATTAAATGGGCACGTGTAATACATAGAGGTGTTGCATATTAAGAGTGCAAGAGCATGCGCAAAAGCTCTTTCATCCCGCAGGGAGAGAAATAAATGTGATGATTTTGTGAAAGAGAGAGCCAGAATTTATATGTTATCATGGTTCAATAGGAGTAGCTTAATAGAAGGCGGGAGAAAAACGGGATATGGTAGAAGTGGGTAAGAGGATGTTAGAGGGATTGTGGGTTGAGGGAAAGTTTTCACATTAAATGTAATGAGGGTGTATATTATGTTGCTCATAATTTTATTTTATCTGGGGAGGAAGGAATGATGGTTAGAGGGTCACAGGGATGAGTATTTAGTTTTGTTTTATTTATTTACATTAAATCGACGGTTGAAGCACAAAAAGTTATTTACGCAGGATGTAACACTGATTTACGAGATAACTGCCGATAATGGTACACTCTAGTAATGATATATATTCTGAATTGTTAACTTGCAGTTACCCCTGACGAAGGGCTGAAACAAGCCCGAAATGCAATAGGTTTTTAATAAGGACATGCTGTTCTGAACTATTCTGAGTATTTGGACCGTATTTGCGAAGAAGTCTGGATGGGCACACGTGAATATGAGAAGCTTTCCATATCCACCATGTCATATATGTGGATAAGAAAATCAACGTGAAGAAAGTGTTGAAAAAAATACTGTGGACTAAATTGGACTATGTTGATAAGGTTAAACGGTGAATCATTGGTTGGATTTGGAATCCATTAATGCAGTGCGTCTGGGAGTGGAGCTTGAATAACATGCGCTCCCCACAGCACTGTTTGAACTGAGCCACATGCAGGATGTTGTGCTGTGAGGTATCACATGGCTCACTTATGCCTGGTTTTCTTGTTTACACGCACTGTTTGAGTAACAAAAGTGGTTTTGCACAATGTTATTGCACAGAGTGGCATGCAACATGTAGTTTTAGTCATCTTCATGGTTGCTTTGCTTTGCATATGTTTGTTCAGTTGCTGCCACTGAACTCACCCTACATCTCACTCTCTCTCATGTAGCATCTCCTGTGTTCACGGAGGGAGAGGGATGGACACCGGTGGTGGGGAAACAATCACAACAGCTGCACAGGAGCCCAGTGACACCAGATGTGACCAGCGCCTCGGAGGAGGACAGGAGTCTGCTGGAGGAATCACAGCCCGAGACGCAAAGTTCAGCCTCATCTGATGCCAGCAGTGACACATCCATGTTGGCGGTCACATGGAACGGGGACTCTGCATCATCTTCCACCACACAGCGTACAGTTCCCACCCCCCAGCCACTTCCTCTGGTGCTGCCTGTGTTCCCACCAGTAAGAGGGGAAGAGTGTTCTTCACCCCAGGCACCGCAGCCCCTGCCCCTGTCCCCCCTGCTGCCATCCGTGCTGAGTCTGTGGACCTTTTGCACCAGCTGTGTGTAGGCCAGACAGCTCTCCTCAATGCATTCATAGACCACGACAAAAAATTGGCTCTCAGGTGGTTACTTTCATGGAGGGCATACATTCATATGTGGGTGAGCTGCCCCGGACAGTTCAAACTTTGTCCTCCGCAGTGATGGCAGCCCTTCAACTGGCACAATCTCGGAGTCCAGCTCAAGTCCCTTTGTCCACCCCCATGCCAGTGGCCACGTCTGACGATAGTGACCACGCTCCACAGACCCTCAAGGTCATGATACAGCACATGTAGCACACAGCAGCAGCAGCAACCCAAGCGGTCCAATCCACATACACCATCCCCCCAGAAAACCAAAGACACCCCAGAGCACAAAGACAAAAGCACTTCAGGCGACACCAGGGACAAAAAGCAAAGAAGTAGACCTCAGGGTCACATGCCTCAGAGCCATCCCCAGCCAAGGACTCTCCTGTCCCAAAAGCATCTCGCAAAGACAAGCAGACAATTTCCGTCCCCACCGAGAAGGTGGTGCCTGCCAAGGTTACACATAAGAAGGGCTCCAAGGCAGATTCACCCACTACCTCGACTCCCATTCCAAGCCCAGTGAAGCAGGGAAAGGAGGGCACTGTAGGGGGAACACCTGGCAGACAGGGGAAGGAGGAGCAAAGGCAAGGCCATGCAAAGCGTAGCACTGGATCCAGCACGTCCCCAGAGGGAGTGCCACCATCTGCACCTGATGCAGCCTTGGCGTTGAGTGTTCCTGTTGTGTCCACACCACTTCCCATTGATTCAAAGTCAGGCAAGCCATTTAGAATCCCCAAGAAGTGGAAAGGCACCCCTCCACAATCTCCCACCCACACTGTGTCTCACATCTGCATGACTCCACCTCCATGTGCCACTACACCACCTGGTCCAAGCAGCCCTCCAGCTTGCCAAACCACTGATAGCTCTACCTCAGGTGGGCCTCTCTCTCCCCTGTCAAGTGCTCCAACTGTGCCAGACACACAGCCAGCTCCCAGTCCGAATGACAGCCAAGTCTGAATGTTGGTCAACCCCACACAACAGTCTCTCCCATAGCGGGCCTGTGCTGCCCATTATGATACCCCAGACTGTGTTGCTGACCATGGCAGGGAACATTCGCCCACATTCCCTGTGCAGCTTCTCATGGACTCACTCTGCACTTCGTTTTGACCACTGGCCTTGTTGCTCCTTGCTGTGTTGAACTATTCCCTGTGCAGCTTCTCATGTACCTCATCTGCACCTTGGACTGGCCACTGGCTTTGCTGTTTGCCCCTTCCCTGTGCAGCTTCTCATGGAATCAGTCTGCACTTTGTCCTGCCCACTGGCCTTTTCGTTCACTGCTGTGTGCCCCCTGCATGTGCAGCTTCCCATGGACTCACTCTGCACTTTGTCCTGCCCACTGGCCTTGTCGTTCACTGCTGTGTGTCCCCTGCCTGTGCAGCTTCTCATGGACTCACTCTGCACTTTGTTTTGACCACTGGCCTTGTTGCTCCTTGCTTTTTGAACTATTCCCTGTGCAGCTTCTCATGTACCTCATCTGCACCTTGGACTGGCCACTGGCCTTGCTGTTTGCCATTACCTGTCCAGCTTCTCATGGTAAAGCTCTGCATTTTGTGCCTTGCTCTTCTCCAATGGGGCCTATCTGGGCAATTAGTTAATAAAGACAGTTGCTCCTGTTGTCTGTTCTGTCTGTGTCCTTACTGAATACAGTTTTTCCTGTGTGTATATGGTTTACTGTGCCACATGCCCTGTGTGCCACTTCAACATTACCAATGGCTTGTCTGACTTGTTCAATTTTGCACTGGGGTGACAGGGACTTCAGTTCTTCCTGACTGTGATACTTGTGGGTGCAGGGATGTTGTTTTTAGATGGTCCGCCGTTGTCATTTTCATTCTTTGTTCATGTTGGCTATATTGCACACATGTCAGGTTTTGGGGCACTGGCAGCACAGTGTATGATTCTTTCCACAGGATTGCAGGCAGGCTGGCCAGGGTCATTATGTATGTGTGTTCTTACTTTCTGTGTGCCCAGCTGTGTAGGTGTATGGTCATGTTGTGATGGGCAGTCATCCTAGTCACATGGGTTACTTTCAATGTGTGCACTTGGGTGGTCAAGAAGTGAGCAGTGTGAAGGGGGTGAGTTTGTCGTGAGTGTTGATGTGTGTGTGCCCATGCAATGTCAACTACACACATATGTCACCCAGGAGTAGGGTGCCTGTTTGTGTGATTGTTCAAGCCTGTGATTGTGATTGTGTGCACATGTGTGAGTTGTATGTTGTGCACTGTGCAGTGTGTTGATGCAGTTCTGGCTGACTCCTACTTGTTGCTTTTGCCAATCATGAGTATGCAGAGTGTGTGACTGGCAAGTCAGGTTTTGTTTTGTTGAACAGCCGTGTGTCTTGATACTGTTTGTGCTCACTGTGCATACCTGCTCAACCACACTGACATTGTGGGTGTGATGTTCTCATGCATTGCTGTCACATGGTGCTTTATTGCTTCCAGTGTGGCATGTGGTGTGCGGTGTCATACCATCCCCTATCTGTGCTTCAGATGCCTTGACATTGTGAGTCAGCACTCACTCTATTTGTGTATGGTACACTCCTGCCATGTCCACTACTGCAGTGCACACCACTTTAACTTGATATCAGCTGTCCCCCTGTGTTGCCTGTGTGTGCCTCCTCATCACTTCATTTGTGACACTGTGCGTTGTGGTGCAGATATTTGGCCAGGAGCACTGTGCCACTCATGACATTTCCCAAATTAGTTATCTGTGTTGTTCTAGTACTGTTCAGCAGTCATGGTTGCTCATTTGCAGTTCAAATGTCTGTGCTGCCCAGTCCTCTGGTCAAGTTGTTTCCACTTTTGTGTCCCAGACTTGTGCATCAGTGGGTGTTGTGTTAGGTATATGTGTGTATGCTCGGGTACTGCTTGACTTCCTGAGTGTGATGTTGTCAGTGTGCTGTTTTGATTGTTGTTGTGGATGTTCATGGTGTGTCACTCATGGCTGTGTGGGACTGTTATGTTTTGTGCGCACACACTGCTTGTTGTGCATGCGGTGCTGTGGGTGTATGTTGCCTTGTCCTGGCCTGGTGTGCATCCCCTGATGTCCTGCTGTGTTTGCTATGTGATTTATTGCCATGTGCATCTGTTGTGTTTTTGATGTGGCTGGGTTGTTCTGTGATGGTGCACTTTTTGTCTGTGTTGTGGTATGTTGTCTGTGCATTGTTCCTGACTGATGAGGTTGTGCACTCCTGTTCTGTCTGTGCTCCCATTGCCTTCCCACAGTTTGGCTGCACAGGTCATGTCTGGTCTTGTTGTGGTTCTGTGTGTGTTTCTGTTGAGTTATGTGTTTGGCTGTTGTTTTTGTGCAGACCTTGGTTCTGGCATCCCTGTGTGTGTGTGATGTTTGTGGATACCCCCAGGGAGTGTGATTGTTTGTCTGTGTATTGACTTGACGTTATTGACACCATTCTGTGTGTCTGACACTGGGGTTGTGTGCTGCAGGTGTGAGGGGGGTATGTGTGAAGTTTTCTACTTGTGTTTGACAGTCATGGAGTATGTCAATGTGCCCTGTGTGTTGTGCTGCTGGCATACTCCTGTGAAGTTGTTGTGTACATATGTGTGGCTGTTCACAGTTTGACTTCAGGGCCTTCCTTTCATCCCTGTGCCTATACATGGGTTGCCTTGCTGTCTCCCTGAGTGGATTCACCTAGCTTGGTATTGGTCATTGGGGTGCACAGGGGGTACACATGGCATGTCCATTCATGTTGGGGGGCCAGGGTGTGGAGTGTGGAGGTGTGGCCCTGTGTACTTTATGCCCTGCCTATACCTGGCACTGGCCCTACCTTCTGCATTGTACGCATGTTTTCCCTTGTCTTCACTGCTACGGTGACGTGACCAGGATATTACTTGAGGATCAAGGTGATGTGTGACCTGGCTGCGGGGGGGGTGACTTGGTGGCAGGTAGGACATGTGTGGGTACACTTGTGGATGTGTTCCAAGCCAACAGACAGTTACGCTCAAACGATCTTTACTTGGCGTCTGTCCCCAGAGTTAAGAGGTCCAGAATTGGTGGTCGGCTTTTTTCCTACAATGCTGCCAAACTTTGGAATTCCTTGCCACTGCAGCTGCGCAAAGAGTCAGACCACTTCGCCTTTTGTAAGAAACTGAAGACCTGGCTTTTTCCAAACTAATTGCCACAGTTAGTGTGCTTCGACCCTAGCACTGGGATGCCTCCGGGTAACCATGTGCTTTACAAATGTTATTTCATTCCTGTTCCCACCAGGGTTTCTGGTGTGGCCAGGTACCCTGTATCAGCCCATGAGTTGTGTGTTGTGGTTGTGTGCGGGATTGTGTTGTTGCGTACCTGCGGTGGTGTCTGCGATGGTCCATGAGTTGCTGGTGATGTATCAGGTACAGTACCGGAAAGACGTGAAGGGCTTGATCCATTGCGTTCGGGACCAGGCATCAGGTTTTGCGCTCCGCTGTCGAGCTGCCGCCTTCTCTGGTTGGGCGGTTTCTCTGCTGCGGTGCGACTGGCTTTTTAGGGCATCCTGATTTGTGCAGTGGACGGGACATCATTCCGCACAGCGGCGAGTCTCAATTGGCTCCCACCGCGGCAGTGGCGGGCGCACTTTGCTGGAGGTGCGCGTCGCACCGCGGCAGATGGGAAATGGGCTGTGTTTGGCCATATTAATATGGCGGGCGTGAGGCCCGCAGTTGGCGAGCGGAAAAAGGCATTTTCCGTCACCGGAGGCACCGCGGTGGTGCCACCGCCCACCATCCTAATAGACCCGATGGAGCGCTAAAACCCAGGCAACCCGTACCGATATCCTCCCTGCATTACAGACCCAACGTCACTCTAGCTCATTCACACATGCAGTCATTGGTGGGGCCCATAACACCAACACTCACACGTAACTTCCACACCGGTCTGCACCCACAGGAGGGATGTGTAGTTCAAGCGCTGGACATGTGGGGGAACACCTTATAACCTTTAAGGAGGGAAAAGTTATTTTTACAAAATATAAATTAACACCCTTCTCCTACAGATCCTTAATCCTAAACATCAAAGCACTCCTCCCACTTGGTCAATGGACCAATTAGTTGGATTGGTTTATGGTGATTTAGAACCAGCTAAAACACATTTAAGACTTCAGAATCTCTCTAAATGAAACTCACAACTCATAGTTTTCGTTAATCAATAATTATTTATCTAATATTTCATAATAATTTAAGTTCGCATTTGTCTCGTCAAAGTTTAGGAAGTTTAGTTTCAATGTTTAAGTAAATCGCAGAACATCATATTTACCTAATCTGGCTATTTGGAGTCCTCTAATTCATTGGCTCTGCATAATCAAATTTGCAGTCAAACGTCCGAAAGCAGGCCAAAGCTCAAAGTTCTTTGCTCAGCACGCTACAGTCCCAAAGATAGGCAAAGGACCAGAGACGTGCAAGCAACTATCATTGCCCGTGGATCTAGGAAATGTTCGCAGTCATCAGATAATCGGGCAGCATCAGGACCCTCTAGGATTCAGTAAAACGGGACGCGCCAAACGACGTGTCGTGAGATGACGTGACCAAAGGAAGAACAAAGCGAACCCCCCTCTTTATTCTAACATTCCTTTTTATAATAAAATAAAGTAAAGAAGATACAATTTAATATTTTAGCACAGTCGTTATTGGCTGGTTGAGATCGTCCAATGTAGGTTTTGAGTTCTCAGTACAGTTCGAGGGATGAGGTCACCAGTTAGTCCAAGAGTCGGCTTGTTCCGGTTTATTGTAAGGTTGATTGTTCTCTTGTCTTGGCAGATTTCCCACTTGCCGTCCTTATTCGGGTACATGGTGAACAAAGGTTGTGCGAGGTTTAGGAGATTTGTAGCGCATGCGCAGTTCACTCCGCGCCTCGTGGGACAGTGGCCACATCGTCGTGTAGTGTCAGCGGACATCTTTGATTTAGGCCCAAATGCCAACTTAAGCGAAACAAACACAAAAAAGTAATTAATACATAGAAATAATGAATCTAATGTTAACCCCTTACTAATCCCTGTATGTGCTTGTATTTATCTAGCATATTGCGACATTTAAAGCCATTATATTCACCTTTTTGGTCCTCCTCTTGGGCAACATTACAAAAGCAACATATATCATGCAGTATTCTATTAACCACATATACTATTGTTAATTATGCGCACAGATTTTTAATCATAAAGGTTATTTAGCCATGCAAAATGCAAATCCCGCGTGTAATTCAAATATTAATAATGTTGATTAATATACATGCAAACTCGTTTAATAATATCACAGTTAATAGATTATTTAATTAGTATTTTTATGCGAAATAGAGGAGGTATACAAAAAAGTTGTACTACCCGCTCCATCAATCCCCCCTTTGGTGATTTTATCACCACACCATTAAAATTTTGTATCATTTTGTCATGAAAAGCGAAATGAATTCTTTAGATTAATTCACATTTATGTTTCGCCAATTTCTTCTCTTCTTGCTGTTTTATACATACTATCTTTCATCTCTTCTAATTCTACTTCTACAAATTCCCTTTCTTGTCTCTTATTCTGTCTTCTTCTCAATTTTTCTCTTTTTAACTTTTTCTGTATTTTCTTTCTTTTATGACATAAACATCCTAGTCTTAAAATTAATACTATAAAAATCACACATGTTAATGGAAATAAAATCCTACCTATAAAGGTACCACCTAAGTTTAATAAGAAATCTTTAATAGAAGAAAATTTCTTTCCAATCTTTTCCCAAACACTTTCAACCTCCAGTGGTGCAATTTCCTCATGCAAATCAGTTATATTTTTAATGTAGACTTTTAGATCTTTACTTTCGTCAGGAATGTAAGTACAACAATGTTGGACTTTCAGCATTCCACAGACACCACCCTCTTTTGCCAATAATATATCAAGCGTTACAACAAACAAATGATGGACGGAATGCTGACAATGCATACATTCTCCCCCAGTCAAGAGATCTGGGTTAAATCCATTGTTCTTTTGCCCACTACACCACCCCAGTTTAGACATGGCCATATGCAAATCAGTCTTGACCCTGTGCCTCATGGGAACAGTCCAGCCCGAACTGCCAAGCCATGTCTTCCCTGGACCGGAATCAAGCATCCTAGGACCGGTTTCTGGCTATCAGCCGTCATCAGCCAGGATAGCTTGACTCCAGTGGCGTAGTGAGCACGGGTCCCACGTCTGGGAATACCCATCCCACTTAGGGCGAAAAGCGTTACAACAAACAAATGATGGACGGAATGCTGACAATGCATACATTCTCCCCCAGTCAAGAGATCTGGGTTAAATCCATCGTTCTTTTGCCCACTACACCACCCCAGTTTAGACATGGCCATATGCAAATCAGTCTTGACCCTGTGCCTCATGGGAACAGTCCAGCCCGAACTGCCAAGCCATGTCTTCCCTGGACCGGAATCAAGCATCCTAGGACCGGTTTCTGGCTATCAGCCGTCATCAGCCAGGATAGCTTGACTCCAGTGGCGTAGTGAGCACAGGTCCCACGTCTGGGAATACCCATCCCACTTAGGGCGAAAAGCGTTACAACAAACAAATGATGGACGGAATGCTGACAATGCATACATTCTCCCCCAGTCAAGAGATCTGGGTTAAATCCATCGTTCTTTTGCCCACTACACCACCCCAGTTTAGACATGGCCATATGCAAATCAGTCTTGACCCTGTGCCTCATGGGAACAGTCCAGCCCAAACTGCCAAGCCATGTCTTCCCTGGACCGGAATCAAGCATCCTAGGACCGGTTTCTGGCTATCAGCCGTCATCAGCCAGGATAGCTTGACTCCAGTGGCGTAGTGAGCACGGGTCCCACGTCTGGGAATACCCATCCCACTTAGGGCGAAAAGCGTTACAACAAACAAATGATGGACGGAATGCTGACAATGCATACATTCTCCCCCAGTCAAGAGATCTGGGTTAAATCCATCGTTCTTTTGCCCACTACACCACCCCAGTTTAGACATGGCCATATGCAAATCAGTCTTGACCCTGTGCCTCATGGGAACAGTCCAGCCCGAACTGCCAAGCCATGTCTTCCCTGGACCGGAATCAAGCATCCTAGGACCGGTTTCTGGCTATCAGCCGTCATCAGCCAGGATAGCTTGACTCCAGTGGCGTAGTGAGCACGGGTCCCACGTCTGGGAATACCCATCCCACTTAGGGCGAAAAGCGTTACAACAAACAAATGATGGACGGAATGCTGACAATGCATACATTCTCCCCCAGTCAAGAGATCTGGGTTAAATCCATCGTTCTTTTGCCCACTACACCACCCCGTAGTGATGGGTATTCCCAGACGTGGGACCCGTGCTCACTACGCCACTGGAGTCAAGCTATCTTGGCTGATGACGGCTGATAGCCAGAAACCGGTCCTAGGATGCTTGATTCCGGTCCAGGGAAGACATGGCTTGGCAGTTCGGGCTGGACTGTTCCCATGAGGCACAGGGTCAAGACTGATTTGCATATGGCCATGTCTAAACTGGGGTGCTGTAGTGGGCAAAAGAACGATGGATTTAACCCAGATCTATTGACTGGGGGAGAATGTCTGCATTGTCAGCATTCCGTCCATCATTTGTTTGTTGTAACGCTTTTCGCCCTAAGTGGGATGGGTATTCCCAGACGTGGGACCCGTGCTCACTACGCCACTGGAGTCAAGCTATCTTGGCTGATGACGGCTGATAGCCAGAAACCGGTCCTAGGATGCTTGATTCCGGTCCAGGGAAGACATGGCTTGGCAGTTCGGGCTGGACTGTTCCCATGAGGCACAGGGTCAAGACTGATTTGCATATGGCCATGTCTAAACTGGGGTGGTGTAGTGGGCAAAAGAACGATGGATTTAACCCAGATCTATTGACTGGGGGAGAATGTCTGCATTGTCAGCATTCCGTCCATCATTTGTTTGTTGTAACAATAATATATCAAGGGCAAGTCGATTTTGCATTACCATGGCACGCATGGCAACCATTTCAGTATTTACCAAGAAAAATCCTCCAGCGGTGCTTGTCGACATGCAATCCACTACTGTTGATAGTTTTCTAATTTTGTGTGCATTCAGAGATATTTCCACTGCTGGTATCAATGCTCCAAAAATGTCTCCTACAATTTCTGACCAAGATTTTCTTTTTCTACGTGTTAGATGACTACCTAACTTATGCACACCATCTTCTCCTCTTCCCATGTGGAATATTTTTGGGAAAACCAGACCTACATAACATGTGCCATACCAATGGTCTAGCAATCGATAATATGCCTTGTTCCCGCAGATAAAATATAACCCAGGAAAAACTGGATCATTTCCTCCTTTAAATCCCCATCCACCAATGATTCGTTATGTATCATGGCATTCACTGTTACCTAAAAATTAATTATCATATGCAGTTTGATTCCTTCTAATACACAACTTTCCTTTCTGAAGCCAATCTAAAGCCATAGCTGGACTAGCTTCTCCTTTCAAGTGTTTTTCTATTTCCACATCCCAAACAGTGTTTTCTTCTTTCCCTTCAGGTACTTTTCTTTGCATTTTTAATCTGCTTTCTTCAACCATATCTAAAAACATCCTTTCCTCTTTCTTTAGACTACAAGTCAGATTGTTTCTAAATATAGATTCTAATGTTAGTTCTTTAGTTTCTAAGAAAAATTCACCTAATACCTTTGCAGGCTTTACTTTTTTCAATTTGTTAATTGCAGCTACTTGTGAAAATATGTTATCTACATCTGAAAAATAATATTCTAACTTCCCTATTTTGTAAAACAAACTAGCTATTACACTACATGTTATTCCATATGTTACTGGGAGGTGATGGTAGGTCACTCTCTCCGATACAGATACAGGTAACTGCATACAGACGTAACAATCCCTCACGTCCATTGTCTTTATGTATGCGTACAGTAGTTTCGAAAATACATTGTTAGAGAAATCATTTATAGATCTGTCTTTATGTAGATAATTTCTATCTATTTTAGTCGGATATACTTTTTGAATCTTTTCTATATTAGTTCTATTCTCACTATGTCCTTCTATTATTACTATCGTAACTTTAAATGAGATCATCAAAGCTAACACACTCCATAAAAGCATTAGTAATCCTGTACAACACCAACCCATTTTAAACCATCGTCTAAGAAATACACATTTCGCTTTTCTACTCTCTTTGTTTGCCATTTTCGTAAAATGATCAGTGTCTTTTGACTTACCCTCTTCTACTTCACAACTAGTTTTTTCTAACCCAAGGCTCTAAGCACCTACTTGGTTCTATCAGTTATGTCTTTTGCTGTATTTTATTGTCTCTCCATTAGCAGCACTTTTGTCTTGTTCAGTTTGGCATTTGATCGTCTTTCACTCTTCTCTCATAATCTTGATACAGAACTTCCTGAACATCCGTCTCTTTTCCAATACAACAAGATAACTCTCAGGATTTCCGATTCTTCGTCTTCCTCAACCACTTCTGGTACAGTCACCTCTAGGTTTTCTTG